>NC_135505.1:145468459-146123459 GCF_052857255.1 Amblyomma americanum
CCTCAGGCGGTGCGGGCTGGGCAACATTATTTTTCTTTCTTTTTCGTTGTCCACACTAATATGTCTGTCTGTCGTCTGTCTCTATGTATGTATGTATGTATGTATGTATGTATGTATGTATGTATGTATGTATGTATGTATGTATGTATGTATGTATGTATGTATGTATGTATGTATGTATGTATGTATGTATGTATGTATGTATGTATGTATGTATGTATGTATGTATGTATGTATGTATGTATGTATGTATGTATGTATGTATGTATGTATGTATGTATGTATGTATGTATGTATGTATGTATGTATGTATGTATGTATGTATTGCCACGATAGCATTACGAAAACAAGGATGCTTTATGAATCAATTCACTAAATCTAAACGGGCATTGATCTCAAAAGTTAATACGCGGTAAAGTGCTTCCGCCGGGCGTCAAACTTATCTCTAATGGAAATGGAGTAACACCGTGCTTACAAAAGCGGGTATGCTCTGATAATGTGCGTTTCCGGATGCGGCGTCACCTGAACGCACGCACACAGGGAGAGTTATAGTGTGAACTTTATTACAAAGCGGCGCCAGGCGTCCAGCAGGCCCTGTGCCTGAGTCACCGAGGCCTGTTGGATCACCATCCGGTCAGAGGCCTGCTGAGCCTGGCACCTCACATTCCCGGCATTTCATTCCACTCCCGTCCCGGTCTCTCCCCTGTGAGTCCCAATTTCCTCGAACGCAGTGCTCATTTTGAGCATCCCCTTTTCTATTGACCCAAACACAAGGTGAACTAAAGAAAACGTCAAGGAACTGGAGTACAAACTCAAAAGTTCTCTACTTTAGTGGTGACACTAATAATTTCCCATTAATCACCACAAAGAAGAAGCATTCCTTTCGCTTTCCTTGGTAGCAATGCGTGCATAACATGTGTGCCATAAACAGCCCCTCAGTTCCCTACAGTTTTCTGCTCTATAATATAATGTTAATCAAGAGTATATTACTAAAGCGAACGATTGCACATTGCAATTCGCCCATGGCAGTTGGAATATACTCGAAATGCGATCCTGAGGTCCACCCTACTTAACAACACAAGTGCGACTCTGCGTCAGCAGCAGAGTGCCTAACGATGAGGGGCGGGTTTGTAGAGGGTGCGATTGTTTGGGAAGTGGAGGTCCTATATGACCCGTGTGTTTCCTGTACTTTATTTCTCCCAAATATAGGGCTCAGCACAGTTCTCCTATGCATTTTTTTTTGCTTGGGGGACTTTCATAAATCCGCTACTGCTAATAGAGAGAGAGGGAGATAAATAAGAAGAGGGAAGGCAGGGATGTTAACCAGAAAGGTGTTCTGGTTGGCTAACCCCCGCAGGGGAAGAGGGACGAGGAGAACGAAAAGGGAAAGAGAGAGGGGTGAAGGGCACAGCCACAACTGGTCCCTCAAGCCAGTCTCTCTCCGGAAGCAAAACATTGCCTTGCTAATGATCCGTGTTAAGACGAGCCTGAAGCGCAACCATACAAAGCAAACGCGACGAAAAATGGCGACAACGGGGCCTTCCTCTATCATCCATTTTCTAGCTTCCTGCTTTGTCTGGTTGCGCTTCAACCAATCAGCCCAACCGCCATGCTGTTGACTCGCACATGCAGGCTATTACATAGGCGCCCGAGCTAATGACACTGATGGAACACTGCGCTAACGATCCCGATAATCACGCAGCCAGTACGGCAACATTTTATCGTATTCCATGGTATGCCGCTCTGCCCACAGCATACGAATGACCGAGTGATGTGACCAGTCTTGCAAATGTCCCGCACTTGCCTATTTTCTTCCATTTTACGCAAGTGTTGTCCCATTCGGCTGTTTGTCACAACAATTCCTCCAGGTTCTTTTTGTCGTTGCTGTTTGCTCGTGCTGCTGCTAACATGCTGCTGCTGCTGCTGCTAGTATGCTGCTGCTAGCATGCTGCTCCTGCCAGCATGCTGCTCCAGCTGCTAGCATGCTGCTGCTGCTGCTCCTGCTGCTGCTAGCATGCTGGTGCTGCTGCTGTTGTTGTTGTGTAGTTGTTGCTGCTGCTGCTTCAGCGGCTTGATCAGCCACCCCATCCACTTCAGTGAGGGTATAAGAGAACACAAATGCATATTTCGTAGTTCGGCATTGCTGTTTACACCGCTTATATTTATTATTTGAGGCCATCGAAGTGCCATGTTTGGAGAACTAACACGCTTAATGAGCCAAAATTTGGTGTCCTTACCTAGTTCTATGCTGATGGATGAGATTAAATATATATATATACGAAAAGAACCAATTGCGCCGGTACCGCTTATATCGCGAGGCGCTTATGGAAAAGGGCCAGCAAGAAATAACACACAAGGCAAGGATCCTCAACCTCCTGCAACGGCAAAAAATAAGGAAGCAAAATAAAATAAAATGGCACGTCCACTGGCGGCGACCTGCTATATCAGCTCGGCCAGTAGGCGTACGCAGTTATTAGCCCAGAAACTAGCTTAGAGAGGCTGCCAGAACAGCAGAACATCACACCGCTGATTCCGATTTGTGCTCAGCACCGATTCGAATTGTTCAGCCTATTAGTTATTCACCAGTGCTCACACACAAATCATCATCATGACCACCAAGACGTCTCCAATATTCAAGCAAATGTCCTGTACTCGTCACCGAATCCCGGTCTTAGGCTTTCTCACTGTTAAGGTCAGATTGTTTGTTATTGGTACCCACCAGACTACCACTTGTCGGTTCAGCGTCTCAGCTGAAAAAAAAAAATGCACAGAATTTTCAATGTGGGCTCAAACAGCTGCACTGGGGCATTGTGCTATCGTCGAACGCAGGCTGGCTGAAAGCGAAACCCACACAGGTAACGCGCCAGAATCAATTGGCAACCTTCAGCTGAGTCGGCTGAGATTTGCAACTAACTGATATTGAACTCAGCAATTCAGGCAACGATTACTTCGAATAATTGTAGTTTTTGGTTCGCCTCGCAATTATTTGTTCTTGAATAAATAATGAGTTCAGAATGTTAAAATCAGTTGTAATTCATTTAGTTCGCTTTCTGCCTATCACGGATTTAGTCAGTCAAACGGATGCTAATTGGGTCAATCACCCCGAGTTAAATTATGCGCGGAGCATTCCGCATATCTTCTCTGCTCTTACATTTAAGTTGAGCGTTTGCGGGCACTGCGTTGTGTGCGGACGGAATGTACGAAAACGCAACACACATAAGAAAAATTACAATTTGCTTTGATCACTTATTTCACGGCGTTGTAATTAGTAGTATTCGCATAAGTAGATTTTATGTTAACCGAGATTTAAGAGACAGTCAGTCAGACAAAAGCTTATTCGGTCAACGGCCCCGCTCCAAATGCGTTATTCGCAGAGCATTCAGCGCATTGACTGCACTTTAGAAGTCGATCATGCTAACGGGAGCGTCGTCTGCGCGCAGAAAGTTCCCGAACGCAGCCGCGCACGGGAACCTCGCTGCGTCTGCTTCGGTCGTCTGCGGTCGGCCTCTGTGCGCATGCGTCATGGCCGATGTGTGTCGGGCGCCAGCCAGGTGGCGGGAGGTTCTAGAACGGCATGCTTAGGCGCTGACGTCAAACGTAATGTCACGACCCCCGGGGCAGGCATGCAGAGCTCGCTGATCCCTTAATTGAGCCCTTTTACGTCAAGACAAGACAAGCGCTGCATGATCTATACAGATGCTGGAAGAACAAGGGGACGGGGAACGCTAAACCGGCTCCGAAAAGCAAAAGAAACAAAAAACAGAATAATAAAAAAACTGAACACGATGAGAAGCGAACAGGTCACGTACGCGGCAGTCGAACTCTTTTTGATTTTCGATGAAGGTATAAACAAAATGTCTTTGCGCGCAGCTGCAGCCAAGACTACAGCCGATGCGCGCGGCGTGTCTTGTTCGTTGGTTCGCATTTATGTGTACAGGAAACAGATGGACCTGGTGAACGGCCATCGGCAACGCTTCAAACGCATTATGTGGAACGAGGAGTCCTTTCTGGCACCACCCTTACAAAATTGGTCTATAGACAGTCTATAGACTTCTTGTATAGTCTATTTTCTTGGTATAGATATTTCTTTTTGTCTATTCATGGTCTATAGATTACCTATAGAAAGTGAATGCCCGTAAATCTATAGATTGTCTATAGATTACCTATAGGATTTGTTTTGCCTATAGGCTGTTCTCTACAGTTTGTATATTAGACAGTCTATAGACTTTATGGACAGAAGTGTATGGACAGTCGATAGACTGTCTAAAGGCTGACATTTGTTTTTATTTACATGAACAATAAAGGAGAGCTTGGTACTGCATAGCGGCTCCGGCTACTCGTTTCCACTAAACAAAAACGCCGCGAATGTTAAGGGAACAGTACACAGTACAATATATGAGTAAAACATGTATGTAGATGTAGATATGTAAAAAAATAAAAATATGTGAGATATGAGTAAAAACGGACAGAACAAAAATAAACTTATTTGCAGTATACACAGCAAAAGTAAATAACAACGCAATTGAAGCGCTCACTCACAAAAACAAAATTGGCAGTGGCTTAACTCGGCTAACCCTGGAATTCAGCAAAAAGCAAGCACACTTGCTAAGCGTCTGAGGCTCGTCCATGGCAGCTCCGCTACAGGCTCGCGACAGCCGTTCTATATATATAACCACACGACCACGTGGCTGTGACATAGTATCGCATGGTCTTACGACACCCCCATCGGATGTCATCACGTGGCTTCACGTAACCTTATCGGATGTTGTTAAGGTCAAATCTCAACCCAGAGGTTACCCAAGGTCAAAGGCCAACTGAAGGTCAGGCGTCAAGGGTTCGACACCATAACCGTACCACATATGGTCATACACGGCTATCCTTGGTTGGGCTTAAGGCCGTTCAAGGTCGTTGTGCTGCCTACCCGAAGACTACTTTACCTAGGGTAGTGAAGCTTTTCGCTTCAAAAATAAGCTTGTGTATGTGCGTAGGAAACAAGTGGAACAGTTGAACGGTCATCTCCAGCACTTAACGCGCATTAAGTGGAACGATAAGTCCTTTCTGGCACCACCTGCGCCAAACACGCTTCCGGCGGCACTCGAAGGTCGTGCCTTCGATTATGCGGGCCACCGCCCCATCGATCGGCCTCCGCCAAGGACGTGTCTGCTGCTTTAAATCGCTACAACGGATGCAGAGCGGTGCCAAATGTGTCCGCAGAGAACGAAGGCAGCACCGCATTTGCAGACGACCGCCAATGGCGAGAGTGACGGTCTGGCCGCATTGGTTATGCATGAGGCGCTTTTTGTGTATAGCGCAGACACAGCACGCGGCACAGCGCGCGCTGCCTATAGATGTACATGTACACTTACAGTCATGACGAAGGATGTGTAGCGAAAAGACATGGTTACCAGCACGAGTGGCTCGGACTTATTTTGGCTCATACTCTTCGTACTGATTGTAAACGTGTGTATATATGCAACAAGCGATCAGAATGAACTTCAGTTGAAGTTGGCGTTTGTGTGTGCATGTTCTTGTCTTCACGTCTGGTGCTGTGCGTGTAGTAAGGGAGTAATTGCTCTGTGGCATCCGCCCGAGCGCAGCCATGCGGCTACAAGGGAAAGCTAAACAGCTTTCTCATAAACTTCGCAGTTAAAGAAAAATTCGTCCTGGTCTGGTGTTCGAACCCGGGACCACCGCTTCACCGGAGCAGTCGCTCCACCAACTGAGCTAACCTGGACGGCAAGCTTATGGTAGGGCGAGAGCGAATTGATCAACGACTCGAAGTGGGAAGAGTGGGTGCCAACGAGTAATTACTCCCTTATTACAAATCTACTCCACCTTGGGGATTCTCCTAAACATTCTACCGTGCTTTGCGTGTCTGCGCAAAAAATATTTCTCACACCAATGTGCTCCGGTGGCTGTTTGGTGGCTTTGAAGCCGTGCCTGCAAAACAGACCCAGGGAAGAGAGAGAGATAAGGGAATCACTTAATACGTACGCATGCGACTAAAAATAAAGCATGTGTTCTAGAGTAGAAGAAATATATACTGACAACCGGGCTATACTATTCAGACACCGTATCTATTAAAGTTCATCCACGTCTAATAACGTTAAGCGATAGCACACTTTGTGCTGCTTGGCGAGTCTTCTTCAGGAATCCGTGACCATCTCCTGTTCTCATAACCCCTCTCTCTCTATCTCCTGCCAGCGCTCGCTTGATTTTTCGCGCCATTTCTCCCCATTAAACGTCACCAGCACGCACAACGATGACAACACCACCGGAAACCCACTCTGTTTTCTCGAATCACCGCAGGAGGCGAGTAAACATGGTCCCCACAGGAAGCCCGCAGTATACTTATCTAACAAAAGAAAAAAATTCGACATCACTGCGGTAGCCTGCACTGGAGTAATGCGAAAGCACTGACGCCTCCTCGGCACTCGTCGCCTCTATTTGCTCCTCTTTGCCTCTGTTTGCTCCTCTTTGCCTCTATTTGCTCCTCTTTGCCTTTATTTGCTCCTCTTTGCTCCTCTTTGCCTCTATTGCCCCTATTTGCCTGAGAGTTTGTGCAACTCGTCTAATTCCCACCCCGCTTCGTTCCAAACTTTCAAATTTGGCGCTGCGCGTAGGCTCCGCCCACACTTCCGGTCACGTGTTATTACACCTCCGGCGTTTCAAATTTGGCGTTACTTTTGCCCTGGCCACGGCCACGTTTAGCACAGCTCTAATAAATAACTATTCATCCGATCGTCAGCAAATTTTTTTCTGCCGCATCGTCACATCATCCTCCTCCGATTATAACCACTTTTTAGACGTTCTCTCTTTCTAGTTCCCCACAATGGGCGTGGGCACGTTTTGATGACACGAAACCGCCGGCATAGCCGAGTAATTCTTTCGCTTTAAAAAGCAAAATTAGTTTGTTTGCCGGTGGCCGCTACAACTCCAGTATACTATCTGAACACATCGGACCCGTCTCCCTCCGTGTAAAAGCCAGCTCGTACGCCCGCGAGCACTTCAATCTGCGCAAGTATCGTGCATGGTGCAACGGAGGGCGAGATTCCTCGAGGTGTCAGTAACGCATGCAGTGATACTTCGCAGGCGAAAATCCGAGAAGGCATTCACCTTGCTCTGTAGATATCGCCCATAAGCTCTTTCATAATACATATAACTTAGTGAATTGGGCTGAATACTGATCTACGTACGCTATCAGAACGCACCGAACTTCATCATCATCATCATCAGCCTGACTGCGCCCACTGCAGGGCAAATGCCTCTCCCATGTCTCTCCAATTAACCCTGTCCTGTGCCAGCTGCGGCAACCGTATCCCCGCATACCTCTTAACCTCATCCGCCAACATCACTTTATACCGCCCCTGCTACGCTTGCCTTCTCTTGGAATTCACTCCGTTACCTTTATAAGGACCAGCGGTCATCTTTCCTTCGCATTACGTGCCCTGCCCAAGCCCATTTCTTCCTCTTCATTTGAGCCAGGATGTCATTAACCCGCGTTTTCTCCCTCACCCACTCTGGCCTCTTCCTGCCTCTTAAAGTTACGCATATTATTTTCATTTCCATAGCTCGCTGCCTCAATCTAAGTTCAACTCATTTCGTTAGCCTCCAAATTTGTGCACCACAAGTGAGTACCTGTTAGACACAGCTACTTCGGGTCAAGTATTCCGGTGCGATACCGCAGCGACACCTTTTCAGCCCGAGCGGAGAAGAAGAAGGTATAGGTGAGCGCGAGCGGAACAGAACACGCCAGGCGTTCGGCTGGACTGGCAGTCATCGCACTCATTGTTTGCCTCATCGCCTCTCATACATGGCCCAGTATCAACAACAAAAAACGTGGCCGCTCTGCATCTCACATGCGTCACAATGCTACTTCGCGTCTTGTCGTAGCCATAGCACGAGACAAGAAATTCAATTACGAATTGTTTAGCCCTCGTAGGACCATGCGGTGATCCGCGTGCTACGTTGTCTAAAGCATCGTTTGAAAGAAGAAAACTCACAATTAAAATTAGGTGCCTTTAGTCCTTTAACCCTGCCTGATTTACGGTGTTATTGCTGTATGAGGCGGTCAAGCGTACAGTTGCCGCTAATATCGGCAGCATCTTTGAGAATATATCGCTGAACAAAGACGCAAAGCCGTATAGGGCTTGACGCGAACATGACGCACAAAACGCCCGAGTGTCACATGCCATCGTATATTCTCCTATCTGGCAATGTCTGGCGGCTTCTCACTTCCTGGTAACGGCGCTCTTCCCTCTGCTTCTAGGCATCGCACGTCACGATTCCCGTCTGTCCTGTCGCTGTCGACGCTCCGCCTCACGGCCGTGCTATTGCGGATTTCCACGATAGACGTCGCTTGCGTTGGCGGCGATGTTCTCGAAGTTCGTCTTGTCAAATACCGCTCCGGGTGACCGATCTCGTCTGCGGCCGTAGACAGCAGCTGAGTGAGGCACGATCACGAGGCACATGCCACGCATGCCGTGTGACCCTGTGACGTCAGAGTAAACCGGAAGTACAAAGCCGAGAAACCGGCGCACTTCCCTTACGGAGTTAATACTGAAAAAAATAGAAAGAAATGACGGACTGATGCTCGCTACTTCACACTGTTCGGCCTAGAAAATTTCACATGCGGGCGAAAGCCATGCGTCAATCATAACGGGAGCGGAAACGATTATCAGAGAATACGGACAATACAAACAAAAAAGGGCTGCAAATAGAAAACGCTTATCCGGTCTGCGTGAAATGCTCAAGGAAGTGGTTCAATTGCTGACCTCATAACGTAGATTAACTCCCGGTGTTAGTGACAGAAGCCAGATTTGTTTACCGCAAAGTTACTGCCAATGAGTCAATGCCCTGTACTGACAGTGATGCGCAATTACTTATTCCTGGTTATCCTGCAAGACAGCGGCATTTTCTCAGGATAGCGCCCTTAATTGAACGAAATAGATGCTTTAAGACTAGTTCCTTTGCTTGGACCACTGTAGCTTATAACCTTCTTAATGACGTCCTTATACATGACGCATTAATTTCAGCGTCTTTCTTCATTTAATTTTTTTAAATGCCACTGCGGTAAAGCAATTACCGTCAGTATAACACAATGATAGTCCGGCTAGCGCCCAGCCACAATTTCAAAGACAAGATTTGTGGCCATCTTTTAAAATGCACATGCACACAAATAGACAAAGGCCGGACCGCTTTCGTCCCACTTCTTCGATATATATATATATATATATATATATATATATATATATATATATATATATATATATATATATATATATATATATATATATATATATATATATATATATATATATATATATATATATATATATATATATATATATATATATATACGTCTTTGTAGAAGTGCCTACTTAACCTTCTACCTGCGCTACTTAACGCCCCAGAGCTGCATATTGTGCTGCCGTAAACGAAATCTGAGTGCATTTAAAACCAAGCAAAGGAAAGAACAAAGTAATAAAGCGAACGAAAGAAAACAAGGCTACCGGGTTTGAGTACAGAAGGAGATCGTATCGAACAACACAGTCTCGTTTCAATACGTCGCGTGGCGGTGACCACAGTCGTGTAATCATTTTGCGGGTTTAAGTGCTTCCGGTGGTTAACTTAACATACCAGCAAACACAAAGATTGTTGGTACGCCGCATACACCATGTCTCCCGCGACCAGCTGAAAACTGCGGCCCGTTTTTTTTTTAACCGCTTGCCAGCGCCCCCACCCCCTCTTTAATTCTTTTAGATATGACGCAAGGCTCTTGATTTCAAGGCCGCTGTTTTGATTCGTATCTGAGTCATTCGTATTCCTCTAGACTGCGTTCTCGAAATTACGCTATAGGTACGGCATAATCAACGTTTCTAGATTTTGCACACAGGACGTATACAGCAAACCGTTATTTTCCTTTTACTGTGCGCAATGTATCCACTCAAGGGCAGTATTATCACAGTGTTTTTTTTTTTTTAAACCGGCGCTGACTCGACCAACAAAGTCTAACTTAAAAGCGAGGATTTCAAGGACAAAAGAAAAAGCAAAAATCGAAAGGGAAAGGAACATTGAAAGCAAGGCCAGAACCAGCTCTAATAATGAGATTAGGACCGCCTTGAAACGCTTCAGTGACGCATTAATGCATTCTGATTGGAAACATGCAGAAAAACAAAATAAAAGGCGCAAGTAGGACCGAAAAAGACGTCAGGTCGCTTTTGCACACGACACGCGACATTTTGATTTTGCAGATTGCGGGAGAACCGCGGGGCACTCTACAGCGCCCTAATCGAAGCCCGCTCTCGCGCATGCCAATTAATGAAGTGCGCACACGCATGTGCAGGTATAGTGCCCTTGCTTAGATTGGCAGTGTGCCCCCTCCGTCTCTCGCGTTTTTGTTTATTTTCCTCCCTAATTCCGGCGTGTTTACGCCGAAGCTGTTTTTCATATAGCGTCTAATAGGGGATATTCAAAATTTCACTAGTACGCTTTCCCCCCTAACTATGTTTCTAAAAACAAGATGGCCGACTTTTCTATAAAAAAAAAAAAGCTCCCAGGGGTACAGGACAGGCGCTGAGAGTGTGGATAGAATTTTTTTAAAATTGGTTGTCGGGGAAATGAAATGGCGCAGTATCTGTCTCACATATCGTTGGACACCTGAACCGCGCCGTAAGGGAAGACATAAAGGAGGGAGTGAAAGAAGAAAGGAAGAAGGAGGTGCCGTAGTGGAGGGCTCCGGAATAATTTCGACCACCTGGGAATATTTAACGTGCACTGACATCGCACAGCACACGGGCGCCTTAGCGTTTTTCCTCCATAAAAACGCAGCGGCCGCGGTAGGGTTCGAACCCGGGAACTCCGGATCAGTAGCCGAGCGCCCTGACCACTGAATAGAATGTAAGAAACGTATTTTGGAAGAATCAAACAAATAACTTGTGATTTATTTATTGTTTCAGCTGGAAACGCATCGTCAAGCATCTTGTCTTGGGCAACACTGCTATGCGGGAAAGCGCGCTTGCTGAATTTCGAATATCCCCTATTAAACCCCTTTCTGCAGGGACAACAACAGTCCGTTCGACATAGGAGCTCGTGCGGGGTTTCGTGAAAACATATCGAGAAAGCAGGAGGGTTTTTGCTAGGTTTACGCGAATGACACCTTTTTTTTTTTTTCAAATGGAATGTAATATGCATACGATATAGCTTTGCTGCTGATTCGAATGTACGAAGAAGGGTGTAGGTTAAAAATGGAATCGAATACGAATCAAACCGCACTGAACCAAATCGAATACGAATCGATTATTTGTGTGAATTTTTGGTTGCGGGAACATTCGTACAAAACGACTTTTCGTGCGAAATAACGAAACCAAATCGGCGGTGGCTCTACAAGCCGCGGAATCAAAGCGGCACTGGTCTCCACTAAGGGACACGATGCGTGACGTCAGTATATTAACTCTGTGACCATCTTGTCGTAGTCATGGAAGAAAAAAAAATTCAGGGGAGCACTTGAATCACCTTACGTGCATCAGGGCGAAAGCCTTTTTGTCGTCCTGTTGAGCTCTCTAGCTCAGCACGCGTTCGCCTCACGCTTCTCGAATTAGTTTCGGTTTCAAGTTACGACATACTACACCTTCGTTATATCCAATGTGTTCGCTATATCCGGTTTTACGTTATGACATACTACGCCATGCATCAGCATCAATTGTTACGATCATTCAATTACCATCAATTAATTAATTGTAATTATGCGGTCATAGCGATTACCTGACATTCATTAATCATCAATTTATTATAATTATTAATGGCTATTGATGACCTTGGATGACATTTGGTTTGATTGACAGGTGGAGCGGACGCTTCTTGTACACGTTTCCTGCGGATCGGTCTTGCGCACACTGATGAGGCTTTCGCCTTGATAACCACTAGCTACCGATCACCACAGCTGACCAAGCGCCGAATCTCAGTTGACGATTGTTTTAGCCATGGCCTCCGATATAGGGCATCAAGTCAATCCGCGGTGATGGGGGAATTCAAGCGTGGCTGAAGTCACATGGTTCTTGAGGCCGTCTTGTCTAGTCGCTTCTACTGGCCAGTGTTCGTAACATAGGTCCGCCGTCCCTACAACATAGTCGGGGGTCGACTTAGGATCAGCACTGCAAAGTTGAGGTAGCTAGAGGCAGTTGTTGATTGGATAAATATAAATTAATTTTTTTTCGGCGCGAAAAAGCGACCGGGCACGAAGGAAACACGGGTGTGTGCATGTATACGTGTGGTCTGTCTAAGTCTGCATAATTCCTTTAATTGTGCGATTAGGAATGGGACACTTTCGTGCACCGGCGAGTCTTCGGCACTGTCTCACTGCGTCATCAAACTTGGCGTGCTGTTGCCAGCAGCTGCTGAACAACGCTGAGCTCACGCAAATGTGGGCATCCTTACGCATGCACATTCTGGCGTCTAGAGTGCGTGCTGCAGTCATCATGACGCTGGCTTCTGCCTTGGTCTTTAACCGCTTTCTTTTCTTTTTTTCAACCAGCACATAAATTCACGGCACAAAGCAGCGATTGTTCGCGTAACCCGGGCCCCAGTTTCTCCCCAAAGCCTCGCGAGCGCAAAGGTTTCCTCACGATGACGTCAAACGCAGCTTATACCGTCAAGCAGAAGCACAGAGCGCTTCCGCCGTGGCTTCCGATGGGATTACCGAAAGCTGGTTGTCGGCGATAAGTCGATTCCCGCTGCCTGCGTCCGAGCCCGCCTATGATGCTGTCGTCGGCGCGAAACGGTGTTGACTTTACAACGCCGCAACCCTCCGAGCTGTTTATCCGAAAAATTCGCGTCCCAAACTATACGGCGACGCAAGCGGGGACAACGTTAACAGCACGCAAGCCGAAAGCGTGGGCTGCCCCCGCTTTGAGCGGAATGTGCTGTCGACGAAGACGCCAGAATGTGACGCAAGGCTGTGGTTGTGTTTCCTGGTGTTTGTGTACGGAGGGGGCGGTGCGGTGTTTGGCGTCGCCGATTAGGGCGATGAAAACTACGCCATTTGGCTCGGACACTATCTTTGGCGCCGCAGTGTTATTTCAAGAGACCGTATTTTGTTCTCTCTATGGAGCACAATTCGCCCAGTACGGATGCCAGGAATAGAAAGAAGTTTCATGTTTCGTAGAAATCCAGAAGCTCCATAGCCATGTCGGAGGTAGAACTACGCAGTCCTTACTAAACACAATGGCGTTATTTGTTAGTAAATGATGTTTGGAAATGTTTGGAAATAGAAATGCTGGCATAGTAGAAATCGGCTTCTCTTTCGACTCTTCTTCACTTTGTGTCGTCAAGAATCCCATCTTCACTGCCCCCTCTGCCCCGCCGCGGTGACTCAGTGGTTAGGGCGCTCGACTACTGATCCGGAGTTCCCGGGTTCGAACCCGACCGCGGCGGCTGCGTTTTTATGGAGGAAAAACGCTAAGGCGCCCGTGTGCTGTGCGATGTCAGTGCACGTTAAAGATCCCCAGGTGGTCGAAATTATTCCGGGGCCCTCCACTACGGCACCTCCTTCTTCCTATCTTCTTTCACGCCCTCCTTTATCCCTTCCCTTACGGCGCGGTTCAGGTGTCCAACGATATATGAGACAGATACTGCACCATTTCCTTTCCCCCAAAAAACCAATTATTATTATTATTATTATTATTGCCCCTCTCTTAGCGTGAGCACTCTATAGTAGGATACAACTTAAAGAAACAGCGGTCGTCAACACTGGGTCACGGTCCGAGCCGTCTTGTGTTACTCCGCTAGCCAATCACAACATTAAACGAAATCAACTTTTTAATGTTGGACTTTATTAAACAAGCCAGGAATCAGAATTCTAGGGCTTATAATTTTTTTCTTCTTGTTATTAGCTTCTTGTTATGCAACATGAAAAGTTTTAACAACTGGCTACTTTTTTTTTGTCGTGGAAGAATTCTGTGCGGCGGTCCCGAATGTGGGCGGAGCTTCACTGCAGACTTAAGTTGCATCCGACTTTAAACAAAAAAAAAATACTACTGTTCTGCCACAAAAAGGGCCGACATCGCCAGCGCTCATTGGCTCAAAGAAGAACCGGCATCCTGCAACGGAGGCAGAATATGTTAACCTGAATAGAGTAAATTGCTGGGCTAGTTGGTTCATAATGCACAGATGGTGGAACCAGCCAGACAGACGCAGGACAATAACAAGGAGGCACACACAACACCGCTGCGTTGCTGTGTGCCTCTTTGTTATTCTCATGCGTCTGTTTCGTTGATTCCAACACTGCGCACGTCGAAGCTGCTTTGCTCGGGCAGTCTTGCGAACAATCGTCGGATCGGCCGCTCATTCCGCTGAGCGGCGAATAAATTCTATTCCATTTGTCGAACTGCCTTGCGACACGCTATGACACTTGCGCGTCGGCGTTCCTGTATAGCCTTCTATTGTCAACAGCTTCGAAAAATTTCGGCACAAAAATTTCTGTTACAGGTGGCTCCGCTTTGGGGTCAGCGACCGGCAAACGTGACGGATTCGCCGAATTAACGCAGAGTATAGGTTGCAACGCACTCTAGTGTCGAGCGCACTCTTTTTACATGACTATGAGAGCCAGACGTATAGGTTGTTCAGCGGTGCAGAGCTTTCCGTAGAATACGCGCAAAGACCTGCTGGTAGACGGCACAAGGAGATAGACGCACGATCGCTCCGTTGCAATAACATCAATCATCCACGCGGGGAACTCCGTATACATACAAGACGTCGTACACAGCAGCCGTAAACATCATCGCAGCTGTCGCAGCTGGCCGCCATGGAGCATGTTGTGCCTCCAGTGCATGACATTTACTTTCGCATATATTTCGCGAGCTCCGATGATCGGCAGCAGAACACACAAGCCGAGGTTTACCATTTCGGTCATGCACCGAATCTACACGGGTATCCGTGAATCCACGGTCTCAATGCGACACGCGAACTGAAGCTGCCTTTTATGGATACAAATGCCGCGTTCAAACGACAAATACACGCTACTTTCACACACATACACACACACACACACACACACACACAAAACGGAATTTAATGAGCTAGAAGAGGTCAGAGAATGAAATACAGGTATCACCTCTTTCGGCCGTTATCGCGAAACAAGCTGCATGCAGTGACGTCTGAACAGGAAAGGATCCCTGAGGCTGGGTTACACCACCGTTTGCTGCCCTTGACGATCACGGAGTCCAACTCCCGGTATGATGTCGCGAGTTTGAATCAAGTGGCGGTAGAATTTTAACAGGAATTTTGCCAGCGATAAAGGCCGAACAAAATCAACATAGCCTAAAGGGGAAATCAATTTTTGGGGAGAACACTGGTTGGAGGTGTCCTCAGCGTTCTCTTGTTGAGGCTGTGTAGTGAACAAAAAAATTTGGCTGTCAGTTTGTCACGTTGCAAAGCTGTTCTTAGTAAAGCATGTTCTTTACGATGCATGTACCACCGGCGGCAGAAGTAACAGACTCCCCCCCTCAAAGTTCCGGCCCGTACCACTCTCAGTGGAGCAGGGCAGAATGGTGGGCCTGTTGGTATGACATGAAAATACCAGCCAAAAAAAAAAGGACGAACACACCAGGAGAGAACAAGCCGTTGTACTGTGTTGTTCTCTCCTGGTGTGTTCGTCTTTTTTTGGCTGGCATTTTCTTCTTTAACGCTCTCAGTGGGGGCGCCACCTGACAAAAGACTTCTAGTGTCGAGACCGGCGCAGTGTGCCCGTTTCGACACCAGATGTGCTTTAATAGATGGCGCCCCCACGCAGACTGGCACGGGCCGGAACTTTGAGGGGGGGAGTCTGTTACTTCTGCCGCCGATGGTACATTAAATTACTCCTGAGTGGAATTCAAGCCAGTAGTGAAGCACGGCGTTGTTACTGCTAACCTGCAAATTAAACCATGCTGTCATGGTCTAGACGGCGATCCACTGCGCATTAGAGAGATTTAGCATTGAGCAGACGTAACAGCGCAGAGACGTATGCCGCATTACCGGACGCCTACGCTGGCACGTCTCCTTATAGGCTAAAACTCTGTTTTCAAACCACTCCCTTCCCCTCATCCTCCTCCTTACGCTCTTCCATTTCCTCTTCCCTCCTCTGCATACGTGATGCCACCAGGCAAGACAGTTGCAGGTGAATAACAAACATATTTCTCTCTTCAAAAAGAACAGCGCGCACTTTTTGACGGGGACGAAACGAGAGACACACGAGGATAGGTGCTGACGCTGTTCTTGAAATGGCATAACCAACCCAGTCACCAGTTCTAGCATATTTCTCTCTCCCTCCCACCACCGCTTATAAAAAAAATGGTATGTAGACTGTCTACTGACATCTTATAGACTATATCGCCTTCCTATAGATATTTCCTTTTCTCTATTAAAAGTCTGTAGGAAAAAGTCTACTAAAGATGTGCGGCCATAAATCTATAGATTAATCTATACAATACTATTCACTAGACAATCGTATTTTTCTATAAAGTGTCTATGGACTTTATAGGCAACAGTCTACAGGCAGTCTACACACTGTCTAAAAAACTTTTGTAAGGGACCAGAGCCTGATGATGTATAGCGTATGGCAACCCCTCGCTTCAGCAAGCCCTCACATGTTTCTTCATGGTCGCATTGGCGTGTATAGAACTGTCACGTGTCCAGATACTGACCTGTAGTTCGCAACGGTTATTTTCGTGTCCCCTTAATTCGCGTCCTCGCCATCCGCACGGCCTTGGTATTGGCCTTTGGGACCGGAGCCGACGAATGACATCGCCTGTTTAGCTGTCACTCATGACGACGTAAGTCACAACGGCCAATAGGAGAAGGGTAAAATAATGAAACGGAAAATGAATCGATGCGTGATATACGCGGCCGCTAACAGCCACGTCATACGCGTGTTCCTCTAATCACCGTGCCGGCATGTCGGGTACATTTCCACCGGGAACAACGTTAGCGTTACTCACAATATACAGCACGACCAGATTGAAGGACTGTGACACGAATATCGGTAGAATAACTTAGTGCTTGCAAAACTTGCAAGCACTATATATATATATATATATATATATATATATATATATATATATATATATATATATATATATATGACAAAGCAATATGTTACCTATACGCAGTAGAGAAGAACACCTGATTCATTTCGACGAGTCATCCACTATCCCTGAGTAAATAACCATTCCTGCATTTAGCCTCTTTTCAAATGCGAACCGAACCAGCGACGACGGTCCCCGAACAGGATGCGGTAGCCCCTAATTCACAACGGCGGATAACTTGCGCAAGCAAGAAACATATTTGAGCCCCTATTTCCCTGCATCGAAGCTCCCGGAAGATGTCAGCAGCGAAGCGACTACGGACTGGCCCCATGTCTGCACCTACATCTGGTGTGGCAACAATCACTGATCAATCGGGAGACGCTACGTTGATTCGCAAATACTGCGTAACTTTTTGCGTTTTGCTGATCGCGTAAATAGCCCTCCCTTGTCCTTTCTCGCTATCGCTCCTCTCTGTATCGGTCGCAGCTATCGTCTCCCTGTCCCTTTTATTTCCACCGGCCACAACTCATGTGCTTAAGATATTAGACAGCAATTGCCGCGGCGAGCAGCATCTTTTCCTTCCTTTCTTCTCGTATTTCTTTTTGAATAAACCTCTACTACTACTACTACTACCTCTGGCATTAACATAAAACTTCCAGTTTTCTGCCTGCCGTATACTGGGCGGTCTCGCCGCTCTTACATCCGAAGATGTGGCTTTTGGAAAAAAGAGATCACTGCGGCTACCCGCATTGCAGGAATGCGTCGCCTCTCTTTGCCCCCTTTGAATCCATTGACGTTTGCTCCTAATTAATTTGCTAATTAATCTATGCCAATCAAACATTTTTGTTAAATTAATTATCACTGATCGAATACATTTCAATCCATTTCAAACCTTCTTTTCACTTTGCCTATTTTCCCACTATTTCGCCGTCCACAGCTGTTTTCCCGTCCATTCAATATATCGCCGTCCACGCTGTTTCGACTTTTTTTTACATTACTGGCTCTAATTAATAAACTAATCATCCTATTGACATCAAATTCTTGCCGTATCATTTTCACGTCGTCCTCTATCGGTCACAACCATTCGTTTGATCCTATCTCTTCTGAGAACGTCACAATCGCTGCGGACACGTTTTGGTGACACTCTGGCGACTTGACCCCGTCGACATAGCCTAGAAATGTTTTCGCATTAATAATACAGCAGGGCCTAAATATTGCCTCTGCGACTCTAAACGGCGTGGTAGTCAACACCCCTAACGGTAAAGCTAAACACCGAGGCGCCCTTGAAGCGACGCCATCGCTACGTCAACCAGCGGCGATCCGCAAAAAGCGCGGAGCGGCCCTCGAGTAGCCCAACGCCTTCCTTTACCATGGCCGCCGCGCTGCGTGTCTCCGTTTTCCTGGCTTGAGTCACACGGTTGACCCGCACGCGGCAGCGCGACGCTCTGTCCCGCTAACAATAGTTGCGTGCACTGCTTGGCGAACGCTACGAGGGGCTCGACCATTAGCGTGCCACTTTGCCGCCCCTGCTTGCAGTACAGCGCAGTATAAAGGAAAACTGACCGGACGTCAAACATTGTGGAAATCCGAATTTCAGCGATAGCCGCGGTGGTGCCAAATGCCGATGTCAGTTGGAGCGTTTAGGTGAACTTTGCGTATACGGGTGTAGTATGTCTATTGCGTTTATACCGCTACCCTTGCAGCAGCGACACGGGTAAGCTTTTGTGAATACCTCGTGTCGTCACAAGCGACGTCGCTGTATTGGGGCCGATAATCGATTGTCACTGAGGCCAAATAGCGTGTCGCGTTGTCACGACGTCATGCGTGACGACACTCCATTCTGACTAATCAGCGCATGCGCTGTCGTGATATTATGTGGGCCGTCGCTCTATTTTAACCAACCAGCGTTACGTGTTGCACCTGGTGCGTTACGCCGACGATATATCGACTCGTCCTGTGTTTTTTTCTGCCGTAATCTTCGTCTTTGCGCTGTTTGCCTTTCAATATATCGACGCTTCATAAATGGGATACGCGACTTCAACAACTGTCGCTCTGGCACGAAATGAATTGCTGTCCGGCAAACAATCCTTCCCAAAGATAGAAGTCCATCCCCTTTGAAAAGCTAACATCGTGAATCGCCGCAGTTTCGGCATTTAAGTTTTACTGTGGAGTGTTAAGTAGCAGTTTCCTATTGTTTCTTCAAAGCGCCGGTTTTGATTAAGGCTAATCATCGGGTCGCAAACCCAACAACAAGACCTGCAAGCGATGCTATGGTATATGCAGGCCTCTGGGTTCACTAAAACCACCGGAATTCTTTCAACGTACAGCGAAACCTGAGTATACGGGCGTTTTTTGATCTCTCCTCCGCCTTGGCAGGGTATCGAACCCGCTACCATTAGTTGAGAGAAAGAAATCCGCTCTCGCACACTAGGCTGGATTACGAAGACCGAAGCACTTCTCCATCGAGGGTTCTTCTGGACAGAAGAGGCTGAGCAAACGAAAAAGCCGGCCGTGCGGATGATGGCGAGGTTACTCTCTATTGTTTCAGAGCGCGTCAACCTTCCTCTGGTTTATCGATACCGGCAATTATCGATACATTTCATCGATACAGGCCAATCTCAGTTCGTCCTTGGTGCCCCTTTAAGTTCTTTCTGATTACAGGAGGCATAAAAGCATGCAAAGAATTTGGCGACCCAGTAACAAATCTTTACGGGCCCGCGCATCGCAGAAACGTACGAGACTAGTCTATTTAAGAAGAAAGTTATCACTGCTGTGCGATTAAAATCACTAAAGTACAGTCTACTGCACACACAAAAAATAGTCCTATGTTGCGCTGAGGAAGGGAGTCGTAATAAAACTTTGTTGTCTTCAAAACGTAGCTGTTCCGCCGCTGAAGAGTGGGGCCCTCGGTACGGGACCTGTGCCGCCCTTCTGCCTCGGTCTACCTAAAGCCCCTCTAAAGCGCCAGCGACAATAGAGGGGCTTCAGGTCCACCAGCCGAAGACGGGAACAGTTAAAGGAACGCGCACAAAGTAGCACAATACCCTTCTCCTTACTGACAACACTGCATGTAACTACTGGCACAAAGCGCGTCGGAGGCGCGTCGGGGGGGCTGGTCCGGTAGCCGCACAACCTGCGTCACAGCCGAGCGCACAGCGGGGCGCCGCGAAGCTGGACGCGAGGAGCGCCGCGACGGGCCTCGCGCGGCGAGGCAGGCCGCCGTTTTCCTCGCCTCTGTTTATTTCTTTTTTCTTTATCGCTCGTTTCCAGCTGGCAGCGCAACGAAGACTTGGCGAAGCCGGTTTCCTCGAGGGGATTCAGTGAACGCCGCCCCGTCACTGCCTCAATCTTGCGCCAAGACACGGTCCACGAAAGAACCGGGCAGTGCGCTTGGAATGTTTCCCGCCACCGACTTTTTCCTTTTTTTTTGTTTTTGCCTGCTTTTGCCACGCTGCGTAAGACAGTTTCACACTGTGGAGCCATATACTGTAGCTGTTCTAGTGTACGTACTTCTTGCCCGTGGTTTCATCATCATCAGCCCGACTACGCCCATTGCAGGGCATATGCCTCTCCCATTTCTGTCCAGTTAACCCTGTCATTTGCCAGCTGCGCCCACCCTAACCCCATAAACTTCCTAATCTCATCCGCCCACCTAACTTTCTGCCACCCCTGCTACGCTTGCCTTCTCTTGGAATCCAACCCGTCACCCTCAAGGACCAGCGGTTACCTTGCCTTCGCATTACACGCCCTGCCCAAGCCCATTTCTTCCTCTTGATTTCGACTAGGATGTCATTAACACGCGTTTGTTCCCTCACCCACTCTGCCCGCGTCCGGTCTCATAATGTTACAACTATCTTTTTTTTTTCGTAGCTAGCCCACAGTGATGAAGAAACCATGTATATCTGGCATATCTCATAGGCGCATTGAAATCTTTGCATTCATGGGCTTTCACCAAGCTGCACGTATGAGGGAAACAGTAGAATGGGCATTGAAGTACCAAAGACAAGCACTCTGAGCGCATGTGAAGGCACAGTACATTTTAAACAGAAAGGAGTAAATAGGAAGTTAGTTGTCCGCTGGCGCATTCAGTTTTATCAGAGGGAGGGCATCAGAGGACAGTTCACTTCATTTCACTCCCTTATAGGCGTATGTGTGTTAAGAGTGTATACAGTCGTGAGCAATATAAGAGGGAACAAAGTTTGAGTATTCCCTTATTGATTAGTCTATAACTAGGTGCGACAAGCACAGTTTTTTTCTCCTCTCGAACTAGCTATTCTCTTGGAGTATAATATCCAAAAATCATTCTCAAATTTAGCGGTGAAATAAAAAAAAAGCTCGTAGTTTTGTGCAGAAAGTTTGTTCGCCTTTATATCGCTCAGGGCTGTACACAAATGCGTGCATTAAATGGGTGCTCCCATTGAAGCTCACGCCCCACATCGGGGTTATCGTCTCTTTCCTCCAAACCCACCTGTACAGCGCTGCATCCCACAGAGGTCGCACCGAGCATCAGCAAAGCGCTAAGGATTGTGACTATAAACGGGTAGCATTTAAAAGCAAACAAAAAGGGGAGGTCGTGGCACACATGAGGAGCTGCGGCTTAAGGATAAAACGGTGCGTCCGTACTTCCTCCCCGAAGCCCCTACGGGGTCCCCAGTGCCACCGTGTAGAGTATATACTGCTGAGATAAGGCACGAGGTCCTGTATACAGCTGACATTGCGGCGGGACCCGAGACAGTGCGCCCCAGTTTACCCCGCCACCATCTTCTTCCAACGGCCCGCTGTTTTCAAGAGGAGCCGTGCGCCCGCTTTGCGACCGACACAACGTTCTCGCGATTACTCCAACACCAATGTCTGCTTCATTTTTACTTCTTGTCTCCTTTGTGTGTGCGTGTGTGTGTGGGGGGGGGAGGGGGGAGGGGGGGGGCGTTCTTTCGCCAATGCTTTCAGATCATTTTCCTTCGGTCCTAGCTGGCTCTGCTGCCTGAAAAAAAAAAAAAAAAATAGAGGCCGAGGTGTTTTAAAGTTGGAGCTCAACCTTTCCTCATTCTTCTGGTATTCTGCAAGCCTCTCCCCTCCTTCGAGCTGAGGCAACGATTGCGGCTTTGGATGGCTGATGACTTCCTGGGCATCGTCACGTGGAAGCGGAGGAGAATAAAGGGCCAGGGAAGGGGGGGGGGGGGGCGAAAGGGGGGCGAAGGACAGCGTAAGAAAGCCTTCAGAACTATAGAGACGCGTCCGGGTCCCCAATGCAAACTCAAAGCGACAGACGGTATTGGTACTTCGCTACGAAGGCGAACTTATCACGCTGATCGTCTACAGAGCAGCAAACCATAGTATATATATGCGCCACGTACCCTCGACGTCATCATCACCATCATCATCATCAGGCTAGCCACACCCACTGCAGGCCAAAGGCCTCTTCCATGTCTCCTCAATTAACCCTGTCCTGTGCCAGCTGCGGCCAGTGTATCCCCGCAAACTTCTTAATCTCATCCGCCCACATAACTTTCGGCCACCACCTGCTTCGCTTGCCTTCTCTCGGAATCCACTCCGTTACCTTTAATGACCAGAGGGATCATTCCATGCCAAATGTAGCAGAGTTTGCGCACGACCCCCTCCGATCTTTTCGATAAAGTTTGTGGCTCTTTATTGAACCGGCTAAAGTAATTACCCTTAATAGCTCTGGCGAAAAAAACTGCCTGGCCATGTGACAGCCCTTCGAACTTCTTAGAAGAGTGCAAAAGTTCGTGTCAGGAAAAAAATTACAAAAAATCAAATATTTTACTTTTGCGCTTGAAAATTTTTAGAGATAATGAATATGCATCGTGGGTTTTAATGACACAGCCAAAAAGAAATTGTAGCACAAAGTTTTTTGGTTTTTGTCATTAATCCCCCCCCCCCCAAAAAAACACCATTTATGCAATTTTTTATGCTCTTTCGCGACATTAGCGAGCAACATCACATGTTTCACCGCTTGCCTGTAATATGTACAATCTCAATGAATGGTTTAAAGTATGATACAAGACAGTATATTTCAGAAAAAAATGTAGAACTTCAAAAAAGTGTGCTGTGCAGCGTTTTAGGGGATAAATTTCGTACAGAGGCGTTCCTATTAAAAATATAAATTGTAACTCAATTGATTTCTAGTTGCATCGAAATTTTGCTCAGTGTTTTTTTTTTTTTGTCGGGGCCCTTTCTTTTTTTTTTGTTTTAAGCGACAAGAAACTTTTGCAGTTCGGCGTTGCATCTCGAGCCATCTTTGCCCCGTACTGCCACTGCACTGCAGAGCACGGCCGTGGCGCCGCTCACATTTCTATGTTGGGCCAGGATGGAACCCGCTTCTATTAGGGTCAGCAGCTGAGCACCATAACCACTGAATCAAAGCAGCGGTTAGTAGAAGGAGAAAAGATGGTGTGGCCTATATCTCGATCAGTTAACTAGTATCAGCACCTTAAAATATGATTAGCACCGCTGCACTTGTGTATTATCAAAGAGAGGTCTTCATCATTGATTTTATCAATCCTGATGGGGTACTATAGTGGGGTCATACATTCTTGATAACGCGAGACGGCTGAATGTTGAAGCGGTAGCAACGGATGCTACAATGAAAACGCGCCAAGCCTCTTCGCTTCGTGGCGTGCGCATGCTATAGCGGCACACGCGCACCATGGTACGTCGCGTCGCGAGGAGCGTATCCTCATGCATTTCCCGTTTAACGTACTGTCTACATTACGCTTACAGGCGGAGGATAACTGAAATGTGGTGGCTCACCTCCATGACGATTTTCAAAGGCCGCAGATTGACTTGCTTGCATAGGCTCTCGTGTTGTCTCCATCACCACTGCCCAAGTTGTCACGAAGTAGCTGATGCCTTGAACAGAGAGCAGCCTACTAAAGCCAGCTTGCTGCCGCCATCCCGACACCGCTTCTGAGCTGCCTAGCGATCGGCCCATGTAGCAGCACAAGGTGACGACAGAACATCGTTTCCCTACGTCATGCGCACTCAGCCACTGCGATTAAGCCGGCGCGACAGTAGTCGTGGCACCGTGGGCCGATTTTGATTTTCAGAGCCGGCCAACACACCGGCTTCGTCGACGAGACAGCGGAGCACTCTTATCTCTTTAATATTAGTTCGTTGCAGCGCGCTTCCCGGGCAGCGTACGACTCTCGGGAACCGGCAAAAGCGTGCCGAGCAGTGCAGTGGCGGTACGGGGCAACCATGGCTCGAGGTGCAGCACTGAACTTCGAATTTTTTTTCTCGCTTAAAACAAAAAAAGGCGATAAAAATAGCTGAGCAAAATTTCAATGCAACTAGCTATCAATTGAGCTACAATTTGCATTTTTACTACGAACGCCTCTGCACAAAAATTATGCCCGAAAAAGCTGCACAGCAAACTTCTTATTCAAGTTCCGGCATTTTTTTCTGAAATAAACTGAGTTGTGACATACCTTAAACCATTTAATGAAATAGTACATAATGTAGAGAAGCGACGAAACATGTGATGTTCAATGGTGGAACCAGCGAAAGAACAAGGAGCCACACAGTTGTAAGTCCAGCGGTGTTACGTGTGTGCTTCCTTGTTCTTGTCCTGCGTCAGTTTCGCCGGTTCCACCACAGCGCATTATGAACCAACTAGCCCAGCAATTTACTCCATGTGATGTTGCTCGCAAATGTCGCGAAAGAGTATAGAAAATTGCAAAAACAGTGTTTTTTGGGGGAAAATAATGAAATAAAGCAACACAAAAAATTTGCCCTACAAATCTGTTTGTTGTGCGATTAAAACCCACGGTGCATATTCTATCTCTAAGAAATTTTCAAGCGCAAAAGTAAAGTATCTGATTTTTTTTGTATTTTTTTTCCGACACCAAGTTTTTTGCACTCTGAGAAATTCGAAGGGCTGTCACATGACCAGGATTTTTTTTTGCCAAAGTTATTAAGGGTAATTACTTTAGCCGGTTCAGTAAAGAGCCACAAATTCTATAAAGATCGAAAAATTAAAGGGGGGGGGGGGGGTCGAGCGCAAACTCTGGTACGTTTGGCATGGAACGACCCAGCCGTTATCTTGCCTTCGCATTACATGCCCAGCCCAAGCCCATTTCTTCCTCTTGATTTCGACTAGGATGTCATTAGACCGCGTTTGTTCCCTCACCCACTGTGCCCGCTTCCATTCTCTTAACATTACTCCTACTATTTTTACATATTTATGTACAGCGGGCAAAACAACTGAACGTCCGATCATTTGCGCTGAAAAAGCAGATGTCAAAGCAGCGGGAAGGCAAGGAAAAAAGACGCAACTCCATGAGTGTTGCTACACATGTTACATGTTGCCCACTTCGTATACCAGGTGTTTCGACATTGTCGCATGTGCAGTCTAGGTCCCACCCAGAGCATGGAATTCAGGCGTCCCAGACAAGTGTGACGCTCTCTCTACTACAAAGCATTTCACCGAGTTTAGTTAGCCCACCACGCCGACATAGGATTTGTCCGAGGAGACATCTCCTGCAGCGGTGTAAGTGTGCAGTATATATACAATACGTGACGTGGCAGTAAGTTTCAAACAACCTGGAGAGGTGCAATCCTGTACGGCATAGTAAGACTCCTTAGTGCATGTGGCATTTTCTGTTGGCTGGTTACGTAGACGGTTGCGTAAGGAGTTACAATGCGCTCGAGACGATTACCGGATTTTAATTTTTTTTCTCTTTTAGCGCGACTTAGCGCCCTCCCGTCAATGATTTGATGAGATTTCGGCGCACACCCCCTTACGGTGGAGATTACACAGAGCTTGATGCTTGTTGGTTTAATATTGATGCTTGTTGGTTTAAGACTGATACTTGTTGGGCTAGACACAAAGCCTAGCAGTGGCCTATAAAGGTCCGTTTTGCTGCGAGTGCGTAGTTTTTTACCCACTTGTAAAAAAACTACGCACTCGATTTAGAAAAAAATATTCTAGTTAATTCGAGTTTGCTTATTTCGAACTTCCCGTTTATTCCAACTAACGGTTCGGTCCCGTCAACATCAGGTGTATCAGAAAGGCTAATCTTAACCCGAACTCCGCGCAATTGGAAAAGATAACTTGTCCTCGTCCTGTTCGAACCATTATGTGTCGACTGTAGTATTCGTGTTCACCATAATCCGATGGCTACCCGCCGCGGTGGCTCACTGGTTAGGGCGCTCGGCTACTGATCCGGAGTTCCCGTGTTCGAACCCGACCGCGGCGGCCGCGTTTCGATGGAGGCGAAACGCAAAAGGGCGCCCGTGAGCTGTGCGATGTCAGTGCACGTTAAAGATCCCGAGGTGGTTGAAATTATTCGGGAGACCTCCACTATAGGCACACCTCTTCCTTCATTTCTTCTTTCAGTCCCTCCTTTATCCCTTCCCTTACGGCGAGGTTCGGGTGTCCACCGAGATATGCGAGACAGTTACTTAATGAAAAATATAGGGTCACTGACGAATTCAAAGCTTAATGAAACGGTTTATGGTTTATGGTGGTGTAACGTCCCAAAGCGACTCAGGCTATGAGAGACGTCGTAGTGAAGGTCTCCGGATAATTTCGACCACCTGGGGTTCTTTAACGTGCACTGACATCGCACAGTACACGGGCCTCTAGAATTTCGCCTCCATCGAAATGCGACCGCCGCGGCCGGGATCGAACCCGCGTCTTTCGGGCCAGCAGCCAAGCGCCATAACCACTCAGCCACCGCGGCGGCTGTTTAATGGAACATACTGACGTTTCGGAAGCCCTACGGCTTCCTTATTCGCAATCTTCCTTGCTCACAGTTACTGCATCATTCCATTTTAATAATAATAATTATTATTATTAAAATGGAATGATGCAGTAACTGTGAGCATCAAAACAATTTTTTTTAATAATCCGACGCAGCGAACGCGTCTTGCACAGGCATCGGGTGACATCCGCTCCAGGAGCGACGTGTACACCGGCTGGACGCCACGTATCCTAAAGCGCTACCGCCTTCCGCCATGTTTACGGCGTGGCACCAAGCGTGGCGCTGAGTCACACGCGTAATCGCCGATCTCTGGGCGGCCAACTAGCGCGCGGGAAAGGGCGGCTGCGCGCGGTCGTTGACGCACGAGGAACGCGCGTAGTCTGCGCGACGGCTGACTCACCACAATTATTTCCTCGGGCTGGACGCGATTGTGCATGATGCAAATCGCCGCTTTCTTTTGCCACCGGCCCCCGTCAGGCTATTTTTTTCTGCGTCCGCCTTTCTAAAAATAGCTGCGAGCAGTTTCAGCGCGGGACTTAGCCTTCCGTAGTGACGGATGTGGGGTGAATTTCGTCAGCTCAAGTTACCTTGTATAGATTCCAGAAAGTAGCGAAAAATAGCACAGGAAAGAAAACGTACTGCTAAGCCAGTTGGTCTGTGATTAAGAAGCGTAAGGGATTGGGCAAGTTGGCCAGACATGCTTAACGGAATAATGGCGCTTGTGTGTGTGTGTGTGTGTGTGTGTGTGTGTGTGTGTGTGTGTGTGTGTGTGTGTGTGTGTGTGTGTGTGTGTGTGTGTGTGTGTGTGTGTGTGTGTGTGTGTGTGTGTGTGTGTGTGTGTGTGTGTGTGTGTGTGTGTGTGTGTGTGTGTGTGTGTGTGTGTGTGTGTGTGTGTGTGTGTGTGTGTGTGTGTGTGTGTGTGTGTGTGTGTGTGTGTGTGTGTGTGTGTGTGTGTGTGTGTGTGTGTGTGTGTGTGTGTGTGTGTGTGTGTGTGTGTGTGTGTGTGTGTGTGTGTGTGTGTGTGTGTGTGTGTGTGTGTGTGTGTGTGTGTGTGTGTGTGTGTGTGTGTGTGTGTGTGTGTGTGTGTGTGTGTGTGTGTGTGTGTGTGTGTGTGTGTGTGTGTGTGTGTGTGTGTGTGTGTGTGTGTGTGTGTGTGTGTGTGTGTGTGTGTGTGTGTGTGTGTGTGTGTGTGTGTGTGTGTGTGTGTGTGTGTGTGTGTGTGTGTGTGTGTGTGTGTGTGTGTGTGTGTGTGTGTGTGTGTGTGTGTGTGTGTGTGTGTGTGTGTGTGTGTGTGTGTGTGTGTGTGTGTGTGTGTGTGTGTGTGTGTGTGTGTGTGTGTGTGTGTGTGTGTGTGTGTGTGTGTGTGTGTGTGTGTGTGTGTGTGTGTGTGTGTGTGTGTGTGTGTGTGTGTGTGTGTGTGTGTGTGTGTGTGTGTGTGTGTGTGTGTGTGTGTGTGTGTGTGTGTGTGTGTGTGTGTGTGTGTGTGTGTGTGTGTGTGTGTGTGTGTGTGTGTGTGTGTGTGTGTGTGTGTGTGTGTGTGTGTGTGTGTGTGTGTGTGTGTGTGTGTGTGTGTGTGTGTGTGTGTGTGTGTGTGTGTGTGTGTGTGTGTGTGTGTGTGTGTGTGTGTGTGTGTGTGTGTGTGTGTGTGTGTGTGTGTGTGTGTGTGTGTGTGTGTGTGTGTGTGTGTGTGTGTGTGTGTGTGTGTGTGTGTGTGTGTGTGTGTGTGTGTGTGTGTGTGTGTGTGTGTGTGTGTGTGTGTGTGTGTGTGTGTGTGTGTGTGTGTGTGTGTGTGTGTGTGTGTGTGTGTGTGTGTGTGTGTGTGTGTGTGTGAGAGAGAGAGCTCCTGCTGTCCGTCACTTGATCTGCGCCATTATTTCGTTAAGTTGGTCTGTAATTGGGCTCAAAAAGTGCTCGAAAATCAAAAAGCCTCTGCACGCGGGGGCGTGCGTGGCTACCGGCTGGCGCGTCGGTTTCTGGCCACGGAGAGGCCAGGTCCGCGCGGGGGTTTACAGCAGAAGGGCTCCCTGGGAGCGATGTCCTCGGGGAAGCAGCCAGGGATGGCTGACCGCGGGGCCGTGAGGCTAGAGCGCGGGACGCCGAGGTAAGGGGGACCTTAGTAGGACCGATGCAAAAACCGTCGATGTTGCGGAGTAACGGTGGAGTAGGCCCGGGTTATCTCACCCTCGGCCAGGTTCTTGGTTCGTGGCCCGGTCACCCGGCCCTGAACACTCCCTCCTCAGTAGGTGTGGAGCAAGCCAGGGGAGGAAATAAGTGCAAGGTTGGTTGGTTGGAAGCACAGGTGGGTCCCTGGGATCCACCACACATACTTCCGGAGTCTGAAAAGCCGCGAAAAACACTCGACGGTTAGTAGCTGGGAGCGTAATGCAAGTCCGAACCGGACCCCTGAAAGTCGTGGAGGAGCCCGAGGCAGCTGCCCCGGGTTAGGATTCCCTGTCTCCGAGTCGGAGCTGTTGCGTCGTTGGGTGGTCGGGCATCCCGTGAATGGAGCCGCACCATTGGAGAACATCGACGCCCTCCCTGTCCTGGCCAGACAGGAGTCGAGCGATGATAAAATGAGGGTCAATATCTCGCTGTCCCCATTCCCATCACATTACCCATAACCCTTCCCTCAGTCCCATTCCCACAACCTATGTCCCACCCCCTCCGCTACGTCCCAGGGGAGATCAGGGGAGTCTCCCCGGGCCCGCTCCCCCGGCTGTGGGTCGCTTAGTGGCATTACCCCATTTTTTTATTTTCCCACCTTCGGGTGGCAAAAGCACAACATTGCCTTCGGGCCTTTTCATTTATATTACGATTGGGTTAAGCCTGTGATACTTTAGTGGTACAGGCAGGAGCTCATTGGTTTACGTTTTTTTTATGGCAGCTCCACCATACTCTTTGTAGCACGTGTCCCGTTAAAAGGTACGGTATGGTAAACGGTATACGGGGTTTAACGTCCCAAGGAGATACGCGGGCTGTGATGGTCACCGGCGATCCCTAACGTGCTCTGACGTTGCACAGCGTACGGGCGAGTTTCGCGTTTTGCCGCAGTGGGTTCAAAATAGAGGAAAATAAACAAGTGTGTTTGCCTAAAGCGTACAGATGGGAGCAGTGGAAGGAAGCTTCGCGTAGTTACGGCGTCGAACAGTTGACCGTATACTTTGTTTTTTCGCACCTCATGCACCGAACACAATAACACATGTCCATGATGCCAGGCCCGCCTAACACTCTTCCACATTTCGTGGGGATGCGGGGCGAAACCGAGCCACTAGCAGATGCAGTGCAGGTCATTTGAGCGGTGGGAGGCGATGCTGACCAGCGATCATGTTGAGGAACAAAAAGCTCATAAAACAGGTCCGTCTGACAGCTGAAGCCAGTGGAGCCCTGGAATGAGGACCCCACCCTCAAGCCTCAAGAAACATTCCTCTGATTTTATTAAAGGTCACCTACCTCACCCACCATTAAACGCCACTTCAGGAACGGCATTTGCGCTGCACGTGTCTGGTTTTCTTCGGTATAGCCGTCTGGCTTAACGATATGCTTTCATCATTAGCTGTCTGCAGGTAGTTCCGCTGGCAAGGCTGTTACGATACACCGATTTCACTGAAATTTTCACAACGCTACCGCTGGCCATGCCAGTAGTTGCAGGCCTTGATGTACCTCCATGGCAACCATGCTCGGAAGGGGGAGTCCGTGCAGGCAGGAGTCGCCAGCAGCATACTCAACTTATACCCTTCGAAGTTACATGGCACGATTTATTCCCGGACAAAAGTCAGTTTATTGAGAAGTGTACATACACTTATAATGCCAACTTAATATTCCAACTGAAGCATTAATGTCTCGCGCCGAAGAGAATTTCTTATTGCTAAAAGGAAATACCGTGATTTCCAGTATACAATTCGTGCGTTTAAAAGGCTGAAAACTTTCCTTCGAGAACTATCTGCAGGTGCGGACTGCGCAAAAATTTACTAATCGAAACTGCCCATCACAACGCATTCTGGGCAACTTCATTACCTCTTTCACGGCGTATTTTTATTTCGTAGCCAAACTTTCACATGTAGTGTTCGCTGGGCGTCAAAACTACTTCTCTACATTATGTAAACTTCTCGGCATGTCTGGGCCTTGTCAAGCTGTAGTATAGTTAACGTGTAGTTAAGGCGTAGTTAACCAGCTTTTTGCCCCATTGCAGAGTTGTTCATACGTCTGGAAGAATAATGCTGAACTATACATATTGGCTGGACGTAACTGCGCGGCGATCAGTCTGCAGGCAGCGCTTGTGTGGGTCCGCCTGTCTATACAATATAATTGGTTGTTGGGGGAAAGGAAAAGGCGCAGTATCTGTCTCATACATCGCTGGACACCTGAACCGCGCCGTAAGGGAAGGGATAAAGGAGGGAGTGAAAGAAGAAAGGAAGAGAAAGGTGCCGTAGTGGAGGGCTCCGGAACAATTTCGACCACCTGGGGATCTTTAACGTGACATCGCACAGCACACTTGCGCCTTAGCGCTTTGCCTCCATAAAAACGCAGCCGCCGCGGTCGAAGCCGGGAACTCCGGATCAGTAGCCGAGCGCCCTAACCACTGAGCCACTTGTCCGCCATCGCCGCCTGTGTCCACCAATGGCCAGAAATACCGCTTTTCCAGTCCTTTAGGAATACCATGCGTATTATGTACTCTCAACTCCGAATGAAACACGAACAAGACGGTTTAAAGAGATTTTCTAGAAGCGGACTGAATATTAGTGCATTTGATTTGCACTTCATTGACGGGAAGTCCGCCGCGTCGAAGCGTGAATAGGCCCTGCGCGTATTAAGACGATAGGCCTAAAGCTCCCGTTTGGCGGGAAAACCCGTCGTTGGTCTGACCGGAAAATCCTGGTTGGTCGAGAGAGTAGTGACGTATAGAAAGGCAGTTTCGCTAAGAAAAAAAAAAAAGGCGGCCAAACGGAATCGGAACCGCTTGTCGTTTGGGTCGAGAGCCGGAAACGCTACCTCTACACCATTGAGGAACGTCCGTCCATGCAGTGAGATAAATGCAGGCCTTGCACGAGCACCTCACACGGCACAGTAGGCGAATTGCATTACATGAACACTTAGTTAATCATGGTCAGTAATTAGTGCCACCAATTAATATATATTGATTGTGGGCGCTAATTAGTGACCTATCGAAAAACACAACAGAAAATTTTCTGTTACGGCAGCGGTGGCCTAGTGGTTTGAGCATCCGCCTAGCATGCGGGAGGTGCGGGGTTCGATCCCCACCCCACCCCGGGTACCCACCGGTGGCACAATCGGTACAAGCTTTCCCCTGGCCTGGTGCTCAGCTTCTTTAGGGTGAAATGCTTGGGAAATGGGTCTTTGACCCCACCTTGAGTAGAAGTGAAAACCTTATGTCATGGTGCTCTTTGGCCACAGATGCATTTGCGCCATAAAAATCCATCATTATCATCAAAATTTTCTGTTTTCACGACAGATTTTCCTGTAGCATTTTGGGACCTCAAAACAGAAATTGTTTTAATAACAACAGGACTTTCTGTAGTAATGAGAAGTCTCCCGTCGTAACGACAGAACCAGTTCTGTCGCAAGAACAGGCAACTTCGCAATACTACGGAAGAATCTCACGTAAAGACAGGACGCCAACGATTTATGTTGTACTTTTGGACGAGCTCTCGTATTTTCGTATGCTTCGAGTGGGATGAACGATGATGTGTAATAAAGCAGCACATGATGGCAAGAAGAGTGCCGATTAATGAAAAGGTGCGTCAGAGGACCCCCAAGCAACAGTAGGGACCCTATAACGCTATCGCGTCATACTCTTACGGTGACCTGAATTGTCCCTCAAGTTTTTTTTATTCTCCAGCAGCTAATATTTTCTTGTTACTGTTTTGGCGGCAACGTTTTCCTGTTCGCGTATTGGGCTGACGCGGGTAGCAGCACGTACAGTGTCGGTCCAAAGTTCCCAGGCCACGGGGTCTGCTTTTGAGCAGTATAGTAGCCGGGCAGTTAATTACGCCACCCTCGACGCTCAAAATATCCGTAGAGGGCAGAAGAAGTATCATGTTACGTCTCGCCTACAGCGCGCGGTATAGCCGGCGCGGATGCACCGGATGCCGCGGCTTCGTTCATCGCTGCCGCAACGCCTCCCGCCAAGCGCGTCCAGGCATGTTTCAGTGCCACGTGTCGTCGTGCGTGCGTGTGTGTGTGTGTGCATGTTTTGCCCACGCTTGTCAAAGCGCGGCAGCCGGGGAGAGGAGCTCCTCAACTGGGAGGCGAGGAGGTCTGACCGGCGCCGGCCTGGCGGACGCGCCCGTCACGCCTGAACATGTTCAAGCGTCGCCGTATCGGATGCCTCTTCCCAAGCCGTTCCCTCTTGCCCTCGACTCCGAGGGTATAAAAAAAAGACAGCTGCGCCGGACGCGAGCTAGAGCCTTCGATTCCTTCCTTCGAGTAACGTGGTCGCCCTGACCGGCTGCTCTTTTGCGATGCCAGAATAAACTAGTTGTTCTGTTGCCAGTCGACTCATCCTTTGCCGGGACCTTCGGATGTTTCCTGCTTTGCCCCAGGCCGCCAGGCCAACGCTACCCTTGGGGCTTGCAACCCAAATGCAACAACTGGTTGCCAGCGGTGAGATCCCGACAACGGAGGCCAGCAGCGAAGATATGCGTTCAACTGTATGCTGTGCAGCACAACGACCATCCGGGAGCAGTGCAACGAGCCCTGTGTGATGACTGGTTGCCTGCAGCGGAACGACTGCGCTGAATTCGTGGCTGCGAGGTTTGGTGAGTGCGGGACTTTCTTCTTCTGAGTTTTGCCAGGCTTTTGTTAGTGTCAGAAACAGAGCTGGTAATTGTGGTTGTCGTTGCTGCCGGGTTAGTTTGCGGCAAGACAATAGTAGGCAGTAGAGAAAGCAGCATTCGGAGCAGCCATGGATTTGAAGTCGTTGCGCAAACCGAAATTGCTGGAGCTTGCAAGAGAGTTGGGTCTTGATGTCTCAGACAAACTCAGAAAACCAGAACTGCTAAGGGCGATTCTTGAGTTGGAGGCTGAGAATGACGAGCTGTCGGAATGCCTTGAGACCATTGAGGAGAGGGAACAAAAAGAGAAAGAGGAGCGCGAACGTAAAGAACAAAAAGAGAAAGACGAGCGCGAACGTAAAGAACAAAAAGAGAAAGAGGAGCGCGAACGTAAAGAACAAAAAGAGAAAGAGGAGCGAGAACGTAAAGAACAAAAAGAGAAAGAAGAGCGCGACCGTCGACACGCTTTGGAAATGAAGCGTCTCGAGGTAGAGATGGAACGCGCTCGTAATGGAAGTCAGGCACACGGTGCAGGAGAACGGGTATCGTTCAAAATGACTGACCTGATGCGGCCGTTTAAGCTTGGAGAGGACATTGGTTTGTTCCTGGTTAACTTTGAGCGAACGTGCGAGAAGCAGGGGTTCTCTCGGGAAACGTGGCCACAGCGCTTGCTCACTTTGTTACCCGGCGAGGCGGCCGACGTAGTCGCTCGCTTGAAGAGAGAGGAGGCAGAGGATTTCGACCAAGTGAAATCAAGTCTGCTAAAAAAGTACAGGCTGTCAGCGGAGGCGTTCCGTCGGAAGTTTCGGGAAAATGAAAAAGGCAGAAATGAGTCATATACAGAGTTTGCCTACAGGCTTATGTCAAACATGCAGGAGTGGCTCAAAGAAGAGAAAGCGTTTGGTGACCACGAGAAAATTCTGCAGTGTTTCGGGCTGGAACAGTTTTATAGTCGGTTACCTGAGAACGTGCGGTACTGGGTCTTGGATAGGCCAGACGTTAGTACAGTGGCTAAAGCCGCCGAGCTAGCCGAGGAGTTTGTGACGCGTCGGGCTCGCGGAGCTAAGGACGGTCAAAAGGGTGAATTTGGCTCCAAGTCTGAGAGGCCGAAGTTCACACCCATGAGAGCAAGGGGGGACACGCGTAGTGCGGATGCGAGTGAAAGCAGTCCGACCGAACGTAAGGAGACGGCGGCAGCCGAAGCCGAATTCGAGGCGAGGCAAGCGCGCGTGTGTTATACGTGCCAGAAGCCGGGTCACTTTTCGGCGCAGTGTCCAGAAACAAAAACAAAAGTCGTGTTTTTGTCATTATGCAGCACTGACGAGAACATGAAGCTTCTCGAGCCTTACATGCGAGACTTCCTCGTGAACGGGAAAGAGTGCCGAGTGCTTCGGGATTCCGCAGCTACAATGGATGTAGTTCACCCCTCTTACGTAGAACCCGATATGTTCACGGGCGAGTGCGCATGGATCAAGCAAGCCGTGGAAGCTCACAGCGTGTGTCTGCCCGTAGCAAAAGTGGTTATTGAAGGACCTTTCGGAGCAATTGAGACGGAGGCCGCAGTGTCATCTATGCTGCCCCCCCCAGTACCCATACCTATTTTCGAACCGGTCCGATCACCTCCTGCGCGAGAAGGGTCTTTTGTTTGGTGAGGCTAGCGTTCAGGCCTTAACCAGATCGAGAGTTCGGGAGCTCGCTGCAAAGGCGGTAGTTGCGGGGCCGACGTTGTCGAACAATGAGAAAGGGTCGGAGGCGCAGCAAGCTGATATTCAGAGCACGTCCGAACTGAATAAAATTGAGCCTGTAGCGTTGAAGGCACCAGGTACTGGAGAGGAAATGCCCGACACGGGCAAGTTAGAAGAGCTTCCGGTCGAGCGTCCGGGACTAGGCTCAGTGACGAACAGGGAAGACACTGATCAGGTCATTAGTGACTTAATCATTAATGCACCGCTGTCGGCTGAGCAGAAAACCGAACTACACCAACTCTTACAAGAGTTTCAAGGTCAGTTCTCTGAGAGGCCTGGTAGGACTTCTGTCCTTACTCATGATATAGAACTTACCTCCCCAGAGCCAGTACGATCCAAGGCGTACCGGGTGTCACCCCGCCAGCGCGATATTATGGAGGCTGAGGTAAAGAAAATGCTACAGCTCGGTGTTATTGAGGCGGGTGAGAGTGATTATACCTCCCCCTTGATTTTAGTTGAGGTACCGGGCAAGGAACCTCGTCCTTGCGTCGACTACCGCAGGCTTAATTCCATCACTAAGGATCAAATTTATCCGATCCCTAACATCGAGGAGCGCCTTGAGAAAGTTAGTAGCGCTCAGTTTATTTCCACCCTAGATCTTGTCAGGGGTTATTGGCAGGTTCCACTTACAGAAGAGGCTAGTAGGTATGCGGCGTTCATTTCACCAATGGGAACATTCCGTCCTAAAGTTTTGAGTTTTGGTTTGAAGAACGCGCCATACTGCTTTTCAAGCCTCATGGACAAAGTGTTGCGGGGACAGGAAGAATTTGCTTTACCGTATTTAGACGACGTAGTGATATTCTCCGCATCCTGGTCTGAGCATATGGCACACTTGCGGGCAGTGCTAACCCGCCTGCGCGAAGCGGGCTTGACAGTCAAGGCTCCCAAGTGCCAATTAGCACAGGCCGAGGTTGTCTACCTCGGTCACGTGATTGGACAGGGTCGTCGCCGCCCCTCTGAAATAAAGGTGGCCGCTGTGCGAGACTTCCCGCAACCGCGCACGAAGACCGATATTCGGTCGTTCTTGGGTGTCGCCGGCTACTATCAGAGGTACATCCCCAGGTACTCCGATATCGCGGCTCCCCTGACGGATGCTCTAAGAAAAACAGAGCCCCAAACAGTCGTCTGGAGCGAGACAAAGGAGAGAGCTTTTAGCGCCCTAAAGAGCGCCCTAACAAGCCAGCCTGTGCTACGATCGCCAGACTATACCAAAGGGTTCGTTGTTCAGTGCGATGCTAGTGAGCGAGGCATGGGCGTTGTACTGTGCCAAAGGGACAATGGAGAAGTGGAACACCCCGTCCTGTATGCTAGTCGTAAGCTGACCTGTCGTGAGCAGGCGTACAGCGCCACCGAGAAAGAGTGTGCGTGTCTCGTGTGGGCCGTTCAGAAATTGTCATGCTACCTAGCCGGCTCGAGGTTTATCATTGAGACGGATCACTGCCCTCTCCAATGGCTGCAGACCATCTCTCCCAAAAATGGCCGCCTCCTGCGCTGGAGCCTCGCTTTGCAACAATATTCCTTTGAGGTGCGTTACAAAAAGGGGAGTCTCAACGGTAACGCCGATGGCTTAAGTCGAAGCCCCTAACGTGGGAATCCGCCTCAAAGTTGTTTGTTACTGATGTTTTCTTCCTGAGGCAGGATTTTTAACATATTGCTTTTGTTTAGTGTTTCAAAGTGATTATGTGCTTTCTAGTGCAATTTTCCAATTTGTGGACGCGTTTTGAGTGCTGCTTGACTACTGTAAGGAACTAGGCAGTAGTAAAAAAGGGGAAAGAGCCTGGCAGAGCTTAGTGAGGGTTGTCTCGTGCTTGCTGACTGAGCGGTTGCGTTTCGGCGTAGTTCTAACGCTTGCTGGGAACGAGCACAAAAATGGCAACTCTCCCGAAGTGACTTTGCAGTGTCCTATGTGATCCTGAACCCGAGAACGAGGCCTTCTCTGTGCGCTGCGCTCAAGCAACGTCGAGGGACGACCGGTTTCGTTTACGAGCATCATCGAGCGACATCCCTCTGGACAGCGGATGCAGTCCCCTGACCATCGGGATCTCCTTCTCCCGGCGGGGCGGTCTGTTACGTCTCGCCTACAGCGCGCGGTATAGCCGGCGCGGATGCACCGGATGCCGCGGCTTCGTTCATCGCTGCCGCAACGCCTCCCGCCAAGCGCGTCCAGGCATGTTTCAGTGCCACGTGTCGTCGTGCGTGCGTGTGTGTGTGTGTGCATGTTTTGCCCACGCTTGTCAAAGCGCGGCAGCCGGGGAGAGGAGCTCCTCAACTGGGAGGCGAGGAGGTCTGACCGGCGCCGGCCTGGCGGACGCGCCCGTCACGCCTGAACATGTTCAAGCGTCGCCGTATCGGATGCCTCTTCCCAAGCCGTTCCCTCTTGCCCTCGACTCCGAGGGTATAAAAAAAAGACAGCTGCGCCGGACGCGAGCTAGAGCCTTCGATTCCTTCCTTCGAGTAACGTGGTCGCCCTGACCGGCTGCTCTTTTGCGATGCCAGAATAAACTAGTTGTTCTGTTGCCAGTCGACTCATCCTTTGCCGGGACCTTCGGATGTTTCCTGCTTTGCCCCAGGCCGCCAGGCCAACGCTACCCTTGGGGCTTGCAACCCAAATGCAACAATCACTACAACCTCTGAGAACTTTGGTAGCTTTATTGGTATCTTAAGTGCCACGGTATACAGATGAAGAAGCCGACCCTGTGGCCTGGGAACTTTTGACCAATCCTGTACGCGGCCAAAGTGTGCGCAAAGAGCCCCCCCCCCCCCCCCCCCCAACCCATTCCACTCCCCGATACAACATTGGGTCCGATCGGGACGGCAGCAGTATACGAAGAATGTGTGTCCCGGATGTTCCACCAGGCCCGCTGGGGACTTCGCTGGTTATCAGCCGCCCTTCCAAGCACCTATAGCGTATACAGATCACGGGCCTTTTATGCGTGTTGCATTTTTTATTAAAACCTTACCGTCGCCATTTCCTTTTTTTTTCTTCACTTGAACAGCATGGTCCCTCGCGCACTCGGCACGGAGATGACATTTTATTTTTATTTTTCATTTCGACCGGACCCGCAACGAACTCCGCACCAGGTCACACACTTGCCGGGTTGGTATTCGAATGGAATAACCTGATACTGGGCGAGTGGAGGACCGCACGGAGGAAGTCACGTAGGACCTCGGCCAAGGAAGAAGCGTGGTTGGCAGTGCTCTGCAGATAATGGTGACTTGTCTGGAAAAAAAAGGACACGGAAATAACCGTCTATACGGAGGCCTGTAACCCTCGTGCAATGCCCTATAAAGACCTCATCCAGAGCTTGCCCCCGCTAGAGAAATACAGGGCGGCGTCTTATTTTTAAGGCAAGTATAGCGTTTATAACGGGGGTCAACATTTTTTTATGGTGCGGAGGGGGCGGAAATTTGTGCATCGGACTAAGATAATGAATATCGGTGTGCAAAACGGTTTTGGTTTGAGGAATTGCCGCAATTTATTGTTAATCTGTGCAGGTGAAAGAGCTGTACTGCATGCCTATATATTTACTCTTAGCATTATTCGTCTTCTTTTTAAGGAATTTTAAGCTTGAATGTGTGGTTATATGCAACCGTAAGCTTACTAGAAAGCAATCTTGTTTGTCTGTGAATTCGCACCTATGTTTCCTTTTACGTTTATGACGTTAACGCTAGCTTTATGGACACCACAGTGGAAAAGAATATTGTACGCTTTATGTTGGCAGTTAACTGTGCACATATCATGCACTGTACGCATGCCTCAAAAGAACGATGTATAATTTTGTTGTTGCATTCTAACACGTCAAGAAACTTCCTTGTATAGCAGTTCTCTGAGCCGTGTCATGCTGGGATTCCTCCCACCTTTTAGTACACAAACCCACTCAGATTACCGGTGAACTAAAAATCAATTGACAAGACGAGACTGTCCATAGACTCTTGTCTATAAAGTCTATAGACTCTCTATAGCCAAACCCTATAGAGAACAGTATATGGGCAATACAAATCCTATAGACAGTTTAAGACAATGTATAGATTTACGGAAATGCACTTTCGGTAGACTTTTGTCTATAGGCAGTCTATACACTCTGACTATAGAAAAAAAATATATATCTATATGAATGCAGCAGAGTCTATAAGATGTCTATATACTGTCCATAGACCAATTTTGCAACCTATTAAGGCAGAAACTAGCGTACGTCCTGTGTATTTGTGTCTTTGTGCTCACTAAGCGCTAGAAAATATGAGTTGAAACAATTTTGCAAGAATAACATATTCAAGAAATCGTTTTATCCACACTCTGAACACGAGTGCGAATGCCTTTTCCGTAGGAGATGTTTCTGCATGCCCATTACCAAGAATTTGGGACAACGCCTAGCCAGTGTTGCTAAGCCCAGCGGCCTATCACGTTCTGTTCTGCGGCCACTCGGTCATCCTCCTGTGTTGCGTCACTGATGATGTCGACGCGCTATTTTTGAATGCTCATAACCATGGACCACGTGGTGGCAGCCATGGGAACTAGGAGCGCTTAATTGTCCAGGTTTCCTGGTAATGTTTTAAGGACACGTCCCAGCGAAAAACATTTCTTGAGTTCATTTCTTGTTGTTTAATGTGTTTTTAGTGCGTTTATTTTTTGTTTTCGTTACGCAAATTGTAACTTGCGTTTCGATGGAGGCAAAACGCTAAGGCGCTCGTGTGCTGTGCGATGTCAGTGCACGTTAAAGATCCCCAGGTGGTGGAAATTATTCCAGAGCCCTCCACTACGGCACCTCTTCCTTCCTTTCTTCTTTCACTCCCTCCTTTATCCCTTCCCTTACGGCGTGGTTCAGGTGTCCAACGATACATGAGACAGATACTGCGCATTTCCTTTCCCCCAAAGCAAATTATTATTATCTTAACTGCGCTCTACTGATTTTCGTTTTTGCTGTATCGCCCTCCTTGCTTAGTTAGTGGTAACTGCGGTATGCGATAAGCAGACAAATAAAACAACTCAGATGCAGACAAAAAGGAAACTATATAAATATGCCACGTGCGGTCACTTTATCCGGGTTTTCTGGGTTTTTACAGCCACTGAGATCTTCCATCCTCCCCGATTCGGCACAGCCTCGCATGTAGCATGCCATCAAGTGCACGAGACAGACACGACACAATGCAATTTGCTCAGCGAGAGTTCAGCGACTGATGCAATGCTCCGCGCACTTCTAATAGCACGTCGCCTCGGGAACACCCAAGCCGGCAGACGACCGCGGTCTTCCTCGAATAACCATCACAAATTACCCCGAAGGGAATATATATGCATCGCGTTTTCTTCTCCCGTTGTCGACGTGTCCGCTATTGCTTTACGCTTCCCAAGAAGAAAAAAACAAGGCACCTCTTTTTCTCGTTTAGGCTTCCGAACAGCGTTAGCTGACCGCTCGAAGCGGACGGCGCTGGTAACGCCCCGGAAGTTCTGACGCGCGCTCAGAATTCCCAGCACTTTGAACAAAACACGGGCAAGGCGCCCTTTTACCGTGCGTAGTGCACGGTATTTGTGACCGCGGCCGCACATACAGTGAACTACGAAAGGTCAGTGACCTGTAGCACTCCTGTCAGTTCCTCGACGGCTCCTTTAAAGTCCCGTGTAACCCTGTTTGAACCCATAGGGATTTTGGACCCGATGTTCACTTATCACCCCTGACCAGAGGTGGGAATTTGACCTAAAAAGTCTGGACCTCACCTCAACCTCAAAAAGAATTTGCCGACCTGACTCAACCTCAACCTCATTGAGGTTGAGGTCTCCTTCGATGTCCTCACCTCACTTTTCCCGAGGCCACTGCTGACCTCACTCAACCTCACCTCAACCTCAAAGTGTGAGGTGGATGTTAGCTGCTCGACCTCAGAAAACAAACGGAAAACAAAACAAAAAGCGATTAAGAAGTTTTTCACTTAAAAACAGTTCTGAGAATCCTGTGAGACAGGACAGCCGAAATGATGATGGTATTATTTAATAAAGAGTGTACAGACACTACTGATGTGCACGCAATAGGAGAAGCTTATAATATGTGGGATGAGCCCTCAGAGAGCATATGGCCTGCGGGCAGGGGTGTCCCATACGCGGTTACCACCAGTACGTCGGTGAGTACTTTATGTGTGTCAATACTTGGAAACCTGCTTCGTGAATACTTGTTCGTATTGGAAGCCTCTCGCTCATTCACGCACGAACCGGCAACTGACAAACACAGCCCTTCTACACCACCTACCAGAAATTGGGAGGAGGGGGGAAGTATTCACGATACTCGTCGATGTACTTTCCAATGCGACGGTTATGCAGACGCATATCAGTATATTTCGATTTTCTAGCTCTATCCGGCATAGCGAGAATTCTCTTTTCAGTCCTCTGTATGTTGCCTTCGAAAACACTTAACAAGCTGCGACAACTGTATAGATACACCAACAGAGGCACGTTGTATTTATGTCTGTGTAGAAGCGAGCGGCTTCTTTTATTAATGCGAAAGCATTAGATGGCTCACTTTCAAGGTCATATCTGCGAAAAGGTGTCCGCAAGAAACGGCGCCTGCGATGTCACGAGCCGACGAGTCACGCGACGAAGTTGATGACGTCACATAATAAAGTAATGCTCATTACTATAGTTAGGTAATGCCAAGACAAATTAGTATAATTAGTGATGCCATGTAAGGGTGGCGTCATACCAGGTCACGTGACAGCGATGTAATACGCCATCAAACCTAGTCAAGTGACGGCGCTGTAATATGACATCACACCTACTCACGTGACAACGATGTAATTTCTCGTCATACCAGACCCCAATCCACAACCCTTTCACCCCCATTTCAAGATCCATATGGATCCCACATTACTACACATGCGCGCATGACGCATTACGAAGAATGCCGACAACCCGCATTATTGACATTCGGATTGTCCAGCAGGTAAACGCGCCAGTTCTCATGTATGACCTACTGTAACGATCATGCAACGACACATGCCTTTGACTCTTGAGATGATGGCGATGATGATGATTCTAACACTGTATCCTTATGAGCCCGGGGAAGTCTGATATACCGCTACCAAATTAAAAGTTAGCAGAATATTGATTAAATATTGTACATTACCCAGCAACCGAAAACAATTATTGTGCGGGAAAATAGGAATACCTGCAGCTAATAATTAAGGATGATGATGTTAATGTTCCCGGAAGGTCAAGACCCTTCCTCGTTTCCGCCACTTCCCTCCAGGTGGCGATGGTAATGGTTTCGAAATCCTGAGAATTCTCCGATGACTCGGTGAACCCGCGGCATTTTGAAAGAAAGGGCCAGATTACGTCTTCGAACACTGTGCCAAGTATTAAAAACACACGGGTCAAAACAACTGGCCTAGAGTGGGCAGCGTGAACTGCTCTTTCTGTCAAGAGCATCATGGCTCTCCGCTCAAATTTCCCGCAGCAAAATCTTCCCAATCTCCCCCCCCCCCCCCCCCCACTCAAAACTGCGGGGGAGGGGGGGGGGGGGGTGAACCACCTAAGTGCTCATACGCCTCAACAGAATTATGGGTAGCATTTCGTCAACCAGTCTGAGACAAGCTGTTTTAAGTCAATCACTTGTTTTCCTTCAAAACTGAACTAATCAATAGTACGCCAGCATCCTCGACGTTTTTTACCCACGAGCCCCGTGCGAGCATTCTGCGAAGCCGGTTAAGGTGAACGATCGGTCTCTGCAAAATAGTTAAATGAAAGATAACGTGTAGTGCCTGGTCGTCTGCAAGGCAGGCCGCCAACCTAACTGATCCCATACGAGAAAAGAAAGAAAAAGAGAAGGATTAGAAACATACAAACAAAAATCGCACACTAAAAGCAGAAGCGAACAACAGTGTGCCCCATCAAACGTCATATTACAACGTTTGAAACAGCGACTCAGCCGCACAGCGCGAGCATGTAATCAGTTCCATTCACACATCTTCATTTAAAAAAAAAAGAGGAGAAGGAATCAGCTACCATATCACCATACATTCATTATAGTTTTGCATTTTTTTCGCCGCTGTAACACCGCTATGCTAATACGTTCACTTCGTGCTGCGGTGTGTCGGCTTAATAAGCGAATTTCCGAGTAGGAAAAGGAACCGGAGACCAAAAGAGAGGTTATTCGGAAGGATAAAAAAGTGAAATTATACTTGCATCTGCTTACAATATTACGGAACGGGAATGTACAGAATTGGTGTGAGATTCGAAAGGCGAAGTCACCGATCAAAATCTTCGACCATGTTATACATGTTTTTATGGCTTCGTGCTTTTTTAATCAAATCGGCAGGTGTCATTGTTAGGAACCACCTGAATCACATTCTCTCGCCCGTTGCCGCCTACTCCAGTTTCTGTTAAGTCAGCTTGTAATGTACAGCAGGATCCCCTTTATTCGACTGCAAGGCACGAGCCATGGCGCCAGCGCCGGCAACGAGCATGAACACGAAGCAGTCTTGCTTGGGGCCATCCGCGCTGCGGTGAATTTATTGCGTATACTTGTTGGACTGAACTTATTTGTTTGTGGCATCAAATAAGGCTACCGCGGGTCAACGTGAGTTACGTGCTTCGCGCGCTCCCGGGAGTTCGAGCCGACCGGCAGGCAGCAGGGTGCTACGCCAGCGGGGCAAGGGGGAGGGAAAGTGGCGTGCTGTGACAGTAACACTCTTTCCGGGAAGACCAGAGAGGTGCGTCTTTCTGTAGACTTGGATTGAACGGACATTGCGGCACAGCACCGGAAGCTAAAAGGGAACTGTGGCATCCGGTTGTCCAAGCAGGGGAAACAGAACACCAAGCGTCATTGAGGTGAGGTCATTTTGAGGCTGAGGTCGACCTCATGAGGTCGAAACCTCATAAGGTTGCCCAGCTCTGCCCGTGACCTATAATCCAGACGATGTAGTTACTCCAAGTGCTCCTCTGCAGCTATCGACTAGACGTCCTCACCCTTGGCGTCGACTCCATCACTGTTACAGGCCACCGGCTACCAGCTGTATGCATCACGCATCCTGCACAACCACACAACTCATTCATTCATTCATTCATTCATTCATTCATCTTTATTGAGCATTTTTCCCTTGTCTGACAACACAACAGAAGAAAAAAATGACAGGGGAAGAACGAAAAGCTACGAACAAAGTAGCTTGACAACGTTCCTAACCCTGTGCAAATACTGCAAACGACAACAAAATTAATTACAAAACCACTGTAGCTCATTAATCATACGCAACAAATCATGTTCAAAAAGTTACGGCCAAACTCATATTTTTTTTTGTCTTGAATGGGGTATTTCTTCCATTTTTATTTCGTAATCTTGCTTATTTCAATATTTTCTCTTTGCAGGAAATTTAAATTGGTGATAAAAGTTGATAAGATAGCAATCTTATCGCCAACTCGTGCTTGACTTTTTTCCCTCACCACCTCTTTCGGCTGTCTTTCAATCGCGTAATGTTCCACTTTTCACAACCCATCGTTTATAGCGCTGTCCTCTGTTCACCAGCCGACATCTCAGACAGGACCTCTACGTATGACTAACCTCTCTTCGCCTGGCCCTCACCACTGTCAACCTGCTGTACAAGGTACAAACCAACAGTCACAATAGCCCCTGCAAAACTCTCTACATCTTTCGACTTGCCCGAGATGCCTAATGCATTCGATATTGTTGCACAAAATCTACTTCTTCGTTGTTGTTTTTTTTTTTCAGTTCAAGTCGCCGCCCTTATTAACGGTTAGGCAACGACACGAATTATTAATAGAAGGCCGTTGGCCTTCAAACAGAGTTCTCTCAATCAGGAGGGGGAGAGTTTTCGCACCCAGGCCAACGTAGTACCTGCGCCGGCGACAGATTACAACCCATGAAAGCCCGCATATACCACGCGAGCGCCCTTAGGATATTTTAAGGCCTCAAACCGCGACTCCGTGTCGTGGGCGGTTCCCAACTATTTCGCAAATCAGTGCAGAATTGGCAACTCAGAAGTAGTTGTTTCTGGGTGAGGCGACTTTAGGGAAGGGGCAACCCTGTACTAAGCTGTTCAGGGGAACAGAGCAAGAGACGGCCTCGAACAAGTGGGCAAGGTGCGGCGGAAGTGATTTGGCAAAGTAAATGTTTTTTTTATTATTATTACGCGCGACAGAGCGGTTTCCCTTGCTTTGCTACCCAAAATCGTCTCTTTTTTTTATTTTGTATTCGAGCTCATACATTAGACGCACCCTTACGGTACGTACTTACGCGACATTCGACGACCCGCTTGCATCGACAGACCGCTAATACCGAGAAAAGGTACGCTAAATGACCTTTCTGCGAAGCGCAGTCGCGACCGTTCGGCGACCCGAAGCCGTAGCGTTAGGTGCGCACGAGTTCAAAAGCACACCACAGCCTTCATGCACGACGCCTGCGCGAAAACCAAGACCGCATTCACGCAGTTCACTAAGAAAGTGCCGTGAAACGGCCGAAGTTCCCTTTGTCACACAACGCGCTGCTCGCGACGCCATTGAGCATTTTTTCTCTTTTTTTTTTTCCGGGTGTCTTAATGAAAAGACGACGACCGGCCGGCTGTGCTCGAGACGAAAAGAAAGCCTCTCAGAAGCGGCCGGCGGCTAAGTTCAAAGTGTCTCTCTATGCAACCATTTGGCATTTCGCCAAGTACAGTTAAAGCTTTTTTTTTTCTTTAAAGGAACCTCGCACAATGCAGCGGTTCTGTCCCTGTCTTGACTGCATTCCTTTCTTTATCTTTCAAATCCTCAGCTGCGGATATTGCCCGAGACATTTGAATGGAGAGCGGCCTTTCGCAGGCGTCGGTCAGCCACACGCGCGAACGCAGTGGAAGCGTTGACGGCGAAGCCTCACGAGGGCGCTCCGCACGACAGACCGCAGTTGTTGCGCAATTTGATTCGTTCGCCGCAATGCTTCTTGCGAGTGAAACAGGTGGAGAGGGGAGGCGTTATGCAGAACGATTCTTCAAGACTTCAAGGCTACGCCCCGTACAACCCGAGTATATTGACCCAATAAGTTGCGCAGTACAGCAGGCGTAACGCTCACTGCGTTGCAATGAGAAGCGAGACCCGCACGCGTTCGAGATGGCCATGCATTGAAAAGGAAAAATAAAAAAAAACATGTATATACAGTGTACGCACGAGTGTGTGATGGGCGCTTAAGAGATTCGCGTACAAAATGCGGTTTTCTCAGCGCTAGTGGGCAGAGAAAATCACAATGAAAAAAAAAGATGAAAGGGAACCAGCTGAATGGAATACTGCGCCAGTTTCGTAACGGTTGAGCAACCGTTCGCGAAACCTCGTTTAAAAGAAACCTTGACCTCCCATTTATTTTTATTTTTTGTCAAGTGGCCTCTTCGACGCCAGTCTTCGCGTAGCTTCTTCTCTCCTGATCGCTATAAAGCGGGGGCGTTTGCGGGAACGCCGGCGTTCACAGCCAATCAGCGCTTGATCGCGTTTCTCTTTTTTTCCTTCTCGTAAAACGACGACCTTGTCCCGTACAGTGTGCAGTTTCGAGACCGCTGCCGGAGCTATGAGTGTTACGTGCGGGAGAAGCGTTCGGCAATGTCGAATTTCAGTAGCACGGAATGAAGGGATTAACGAGGGGCAAAAAAAGAAAACAGAGCCTTCAAGCAAATCTTTTTACGGACCAGTTGGCTCGTTTGTTGTAACAGGACTTGCGGCACGTAGACAATAGGCACAATCGGAAGCAGAAGAGCGACGACAAATTAATGCACTGTCCCTTTGCTACCGTCTATTGGACTAGGCAGGCACGTAGGCAGGTTCGGGAGGGGCCCAAGGTAATTTCTAGAGGAGGGGGGGGGGGGGGGGGGGGGGGCTGCTTACAGCTGGCTGAGCACTGCCAAGACAGCCGGAGAGAGAGGGTAGGTTGAACTTGATTTCGGAGGCCCCCACCTTAGATACGTGCCTGAGACTAGGCTCAACCAGTACGACAATGCTTTGTCTGTCACGTTAGGTTAAGAATCAACACAAGAGCAAAACAAAACCGTGAGTGACAGGGAGGTGAAAATTCCAAAGCCTCTTGAGGCGAAGCAAAACCAAAGCCCCAATGTAACGGATGCACGAGGAGGCTGAAGTGACTGGGCTGCCACGCTGGAGAGGTAATTTTCGAGATCATCCCATGTTTGCCGCATGCAATTTGCAACACAGGTAGTGACCGCCTGGTTATGGACAATCCCCCTTGCGGGCATGTGCAACATTACGAGGCCAACAACAACAACGAAGGCGAAATGACTCGAGAAGTGTCCCACGCGAGGCAAATGAACTGCGCAAGAACGCTGTTAAACAGGGCATGTCTGACCTGCACATTACCAGACACCGTCAGGGAAAACGAACCAGTCGGCGGTGAAGCACCTCCTTCGATGTAAGCAGTGATGTTAACTTTTTTTTTTTTCACTACACGCATCTTGGACGCGTCACGTCATTCATTTGACTGCAGCCGCACAACCGAGACTGAACCGTAATTCTCTTTATCGCATGCATTCAATATACACTCCTCTGCGTAGACTCGACCTCGGCGCAGTTTTTTTTTTCTTTCATCAACTCCCTCTGCCCTTTTCACTGTTTAGGACAGCTGACCGACGAACAATGCGAAAGGGGGGGAAATGCCTGCAGCGAAGCAGGCGGCCGCATTCTCCCTTCCACCACCTGCCGAGGTCGCTACCGAGGACCACCGCTCTCTCCGGCAGCTCGCATCTGGCTACTTACGTAAGGGGCCCAACGTGCGTAGCTGACCGACCCACACAGCGTGTGCGGCGGGGCGAGCATTGTGTCGGTGCGCCACACGGTGGCGCCAGTTGCGTAAGCGAGCGCCTTCATCGTCGTTCCTCTGTGCGGGACCTGGCCGGACGAGGCGCGTGCGTCACGACTGCTGTGCTGTCACCGCAGGGCCCGGCAGCCCCGGGCACTGCTACCGCTGGCGGCGACAAACCGTGCAGTGCTGAAGAACCTGCGGAAACCCTCTGAAGACCTGGTTTCGTCTGCAAGACTGTGCCGCACGAACTTTAAAGGAAGGCTTCCGTCTAGCTCTGACGTTTTGGTTATCGTATTTAATAAAGCGAAAGCTTTACTAGGCTATGTCGGCGGGACTCGTGTCCGCAAAACGCGCACGCAGCAGTTGTGAGTACCCGCCGCGGTGGCTCAGTGGTTAGTGCGCTCGGCTACTGGTCCGGAGTACCCGTGTTCGAACCCTCCGACCGCGGCGGCTGCGTTTTTATGGAGGCAAAACGCTAAGGCGACCGTGTGCTGTGCGATGTCAGTGCACGTTAAAGATCCCCAGGTGGTCGAAATTATTCCGGAACCCTCCACTACAGCACCTCGTTCTTCCTTTCTTCTCTCAGTCCGTCCTTTATCCCTTCCCTTACGGCGCGGTTCGGGTGTCCGCCGAGGTGTGAGACAGATACTGCGCCATTTCCTTTCCCCCCAAAACCAATTTTCAAGGTCGGGCTTCGTCTTTAAGACTATATCGCACATAACACAAGGGAAGGTGAAGGCTTCGTCTTGATCTGACGTTTTGGCTATCTTATTTATTTCATGTACGGATTGCTGTGAAACGGAATACTCGTTAAAACGCTTTGCTGAACTAGTTCGCACTGGCGCGCTAAATTCATGGCTACTAGCGAAGTAACAGACTCAGAAACGACACACACAAAAAAAAAACGGCCGCAGATAGTCTAAGGGTGGTCCTGTCGTTTTTTTTTTTTTTGTACCTTGTCTGCGTCTGTTATTTCGCCAGAGGCGAGAGCATTACATGGCTCATCGACACGAAAACCAGGAGCAGACCAAAAAGTGACGGCGTTACAAAACTCGCGATTGGTCGAAACGATGTGACATCATCAAAGGCGGGAAAATACGAGATGTTAATAACTCAGTAATAGTACTTACAACTGCATCGACTACAGTGGAATAGCATAGAATTAGAATGGACTGGGACAGCATTATAACAGAAATAGAGTTACAACGCTTTCGCATTACTTCGACGTAAGTTGTTTAAACGAACCACGTAAATTTTTGTCTTGTCTGCGCCCGTTACTTCACTAGTAACCATGAAATTGTGAGAAGTGTGCTACCTGAACATGACGTCGTCGTACTCGTTGTAGTAGTGATAGTAGTATCAGTTCTGGTAGTCCTGTCATTGTAGTGGTAATAGTAGTAGCGGAAGGAAAGAGTACTAGTAGCAGCAGCAGGAGCTCATTAGTATCCACCCAAGCGAAGCCATATACGGCTACAAATTAAGCAAAGCTACACAGCTTTCTCAGAAACTTCTCAGTTGAAAAATTCCTCCTGGTTCATGGTACAAAGCACGGAAAACGAATCCTTATGGCTGCGCTTTAGTAATTATTCCCCTATTTTCAATACTTCTCCACCATGGGGGATCCCTTTAAACATTGGACTAGTAGTCGAAGTATTAGTCTTAGTAGTGATTCTAGTAGCCAAAGTATTCGTATTGTTGTAGTATTAGCAATGACACCAGCACAGCAGCAGCAGTAGTAGTAGTAGTAGTGATAATAGCAGCATATCTATCGTAGTCGAACACTCAGCGGTGCCAGCCCTCTGCATGGATACTGTGACCTCCTTTTGACCTCTAAGAACATAGTACAGTTGAGTCTCGTTATAACGAATTTGAAGGAGCCCGGCGATTACCTCGTTATAGCCGTAGCTTCGTTATATCCCGTGTTGACCGAGCTTCCAAGGGGAATCGTCATTCCTTCGTTATATCCATTATTTCGTTATAAAGCGTTTCGTTATAACGAGGTTGGACTTATTCATGATTATTCAGATGTTTATGAGGAATTCATTATCTAAAACAAACACTGTTAGCGATCGGCTGTTACTGTGGTGGGAAAAAACACTACACTATATAAGTTTATATATATATATATATATATATATATATATATATATATATATATATATATATATATATATATATATATATATATATATATATATATATATATATATGTATGAAGGGGGCCAACAGTCACCGAAACCAAGGTGCATAGGGGAACGTTAATTTTTTTTTTTTAATGTGTTATGCTTATGAGTGGGATAATAATACTTAGATTAATAAATTGCTTAAAGAAAATTACTTATAAAGCAGCAGAAAAAACAACCATGCCGCCGGTGGGATCCGAACCCACGACCTCCGAATATCGCGTCCGGTGCTCTTACCAACTGAGCTACGGCGACGGCTGTCCAATCTGCTGCTCTCGTGGGTATTTATGTTTACTAGGTGTAAGCGAGCCTTGAGAGTGTTCACCAGCGCCACCCTCGACCATAGCGGCGGACGTAGCACGTCCTGTAATACCGCGAGCGTGACGTAGAACGTCAACTAACGGTGAGGGCGGAAACTGTGCGAGAGCCCTCTTATGCTACCTATGGCATCAAGACTGCCAGAACCGAGACCCTCGTTAAGCTATTAGCAGACAAGTTAAAGGAAATGAGGGGCCCGTTTGACAAATGTATGAAGGGGGCCAACAGTCACCGAAACCAAGGTGCATAGGGGAACGTTAATTTTTTTTTTTTAATGTGTTATGCTTATGAGTGGGATAATAATACTTAGATTAATAAATTGCTTAAAGAAAATTACTTATAAAGCAGCAGAAAAAACAACCATGCCGCCGGTGGGATCCGAACCCACGACCTCCGAATATCGCGTCCGGTGCTCTTACCAACTGAGCTACGGCGACGGCTGTCCAATCTGCTGCTCTCGTGGGTATTTATGTTTACTAGGTGTAAGCGAGCCTTGAGAGTGTTCACCAGCGCCACCCTCGACCATAGCGGCGGACGTAGCACGTCCTGTAATACCGCGAGCGTGACGTAGAACGTCAACTAACGGTGAGGGCGGAAACTGTGCGAGAGCCCTCTTATGCTACCTATGGCATCAAGACTGCCAGAACCGAGACCCTCGTTAAGCTATTAGCAGACAAGTTAAAGGAAATGAGGGGCCCGTTTGACAAATGTATGAAGGGGGCCAACAGTCACCGAAACCAAGGTGCATAGGGGAACGTTAATTTTTTTTTTTTTTAATGTGTTATGCTTATGAGTGGGATAATAATACTTAGATTAATAAATTGCTTAAAGAAAATTACTTATAAAGCAGCAGAAAAAACAACCATGCCGCCGGTGGGATCCGAACCCACGACCTCCGAATATCGCGTCCGGTGCTCTTACCAACTGAGCTACGGCGACGGCTGTCCAATCTGCTGCTCTCGTGGGTATTTATGTTTACTAGGTGTAAGCGAGCCTTGAGAGTGTTCACCAGCGCCACCCTCGACCATAGCGGCGGACGTAGCACGTCCTGTAATACCGCGAGCGTGACGTAGAACGTCAACTAACGGTGAGGGCGGAAACTGTGCGAGAGCCCTCTTATGCTACCTATGGCATCAAGACTGCCAGAACCGAGACCCTCGTTAAGCTATTAGCAGACAAGTTAAAGGAAATGAGGGGCCCGTTTGACAAATGTATGAAGGGGGCCAACAGTCACCGAAACCAAGGTGCATAGGGGAACGTTAATTTTTTTTTTATTTTTTTTTTATTTTTTTTTAATGTGTTATGCTTATGAGTGGGATAATAATACTTAGATTAATAAATTGCTTAAAGAAAATTACTTATAAAGCAGCAGGGTGGCGCTGGTGAACACTCTCAAGGCTCGCTTACACCTAGTAAACATAAATACCCACGAGAGCAGCAGATTGGACAGCCGTCGCCGTAGCTCAGTTGGTAAGAGCACCGGACGCGATATTCGGAGGTCGTGGGTTCGGATCCCACCGGCGGCATGGTTGTTTTTTCTGCTGCTTTATAAGTAATTTTCTTTAAGCAATTTATTAATCTAAGTATTATTATCCCACTCATAAGCATAACACATTAAAAAAAAAAAAAAAAAATTAACGTTCCCCTATGCACCTTGGTTTCGGTGACTGTTGGCCCCCTTCATACATTTGTCAAACGGGCCCCTCATTTCCTTTAACTTGTCTGCTAATAGCTTAACGAGGGTCTCGGTTCTGGCAGTCTTGATGCCATAGGTAGCATAAGAGGGCTCTCGCACAGTTTCCGCCCTCACCGTTAGTTGACGTTCTACGTCACGCTCGCGGTATTACAGGACGTGCTACGTCCGCCGCTATGGTCGAGGGTGGCGCTGGTGAACACTCTCAAGGCTCGCTTACACCTAGTAAACATAAATACCCACGAGAGCAGCAGATTGGACAGCCGTCGCCGTAGCTCAGTTGGTAAGAGCACCGGACGCGATATTCGGAGGTCGTGGGTTCGGATCCCACCGGCGGCATGGTTGTTTTTTCTGCTGCTTTATAAGTAATTTTCTTTAAGCAATTTATTAATCTAAGTATTATTATCCCACTCATAAGCATAACACATTAAAAAAAAAAAAAAATTAACGTTCCCCTATGCACCTTGGTTTCGGTGACTGTTGGCCCCCTTCATACATTTGTCAAACGGGCCCCTCATTTCCTTTAACTTGTCTGCTAATAGCTTAACGAGGGTCTCGGTTCTGGCAGTCTTGATGCCATAGGTAGCATAAGAGGGCTCTCGCACAGTTTCCGCCCTCACCGTTAGTTGACGTTCTACGTCACGCTCGCGGTATTACAGGACGTGCTACGTCCGCCGCTATGGTCGAGGGTGGCGCTGGTGAACACTCTCAAGGCTCGCTTACACCTAGTAAACATAAATACCCACGAGAGCAGCAGATTGGACAGCCGTCGCCGTAGCTCAGTTGGTAAGAGCACCGGATGCGATATTCGGAGGTCGTGGGTTCGGATCCCACCGGCGGCATGGTTGTTTTTTCTGCTGCTTTATAAGTAATTTTCTTTAAGCAATTTATTAATCTAAGTATTATTATCCCACTCATAAGCATAACACATTAAAAAAAAAAAAAAATTAACGTTCCCCTATGCACCTTGGTTTCGGTGACTGTTGGCCCCCTTCATACATTTGTCAAACGGGCCCCTCATTTCCTTTAACTTGTCTGCTAATAGCTTAACGAGGGTCTCGGTTCTGGCAGTCTTGATGCCATAGGTAGCATAAGAGGGCTCTCGCACAGTTTCCGCCCTCACCGTTAGTTGACGTTCTACGTCACGCTCGCGGTATTACAGGACGTGCTACGTCCGCCGCTATGGTCGAGGGTGGCGCTGGTGAACACTCTCAAGGCTCGCTTACACCTAGTAAACATAAATACCCACGAGAGCAGCAGATTGGACAGCCGTCGCCGTAGCTCAGTTGGTAAGAGCACCGGACGCGATATTCGGAGGTCGTGGGTTCGGATCCCACCGGCGGCATGGTTGTTTTTTCTGCTGCTTTATAAGTAATTTTCTTTAAGCAATTTATTAATCTAAGTATTATTATCCCACTCATAAGCATAACACATTAAAAAAAAAAAAATTAACGTTCCCCTATGCACCTTGGTTTCGGTGACTGTTGGCCCCCTTCATACATTTGTCAAACGGGCCCCTCATTTCCTTTAACTTGTCTGCTAATAGCTTAACGAGGGTCTCGGTTCTGGCAGTCTTGATGCCATAGGTAGCATAAGAGGGCTCTCGCACAGTTTCCGCCCTCACCGTTAGTTGACGTTCTACGTCACGCTCGCGGTATTACAGGACGTGCTACGTCCGCCGCTATGGTCGAGGGTGGCGCTGGTGAACACTCTCAAGGCTCGCTTACACCTAGTAAACATAAATACCCACGAGAGCAGCAGATTGGACAGCCGTCGCCGTAGCTCAGTTGGTAAGAGCACCGGACGCGATATTCGGAGGTCGTGGGTTCGGATCCCACCGGCGGCATGGTTGTTTTTTCTGCTGCTTTATAAGTAATTTTCTTTAAGCAATTTATTAATCTAAGTATTATTATCCCACTCATAAGCATAACACATTAAAAAAAAAAATTAACGTTCCCCTATGCACCTTGGTTTCGGTGACTGTTGGCCCCCTTCATACATTTGTCAAACGGGCCCCTCATTTCCTTTAACTTGTCTGCTAATAGCTTAACGAGGGTCTCGGTTCTGGCAGTCTTGATGCCATAGGTAGCATAAGAGGGCTCTCGCACAGTTTCCGCCCTCACCGTTAGTTGACGTTCTACGTCACGCTCGCGGTATTACAGGACGTGCTACGTCCGCCGCTATGGTCGAGGGTGGCGCTGGTGAACACTCTCAAGGCTCGCTTACACCTAGTAAACATAAATACCCACGAGAGCAGCAGATTGGACAGCCGTCGCCGTAGCTCAGTTGGTAAGAGCACCGGACGCGATATTCGGAGGTCGTGGGTTCGGATCCCACCGGCGGCATGGTTGTTTTTTCTGCTGCTTTATAAGTAATTTTCTTTAAGCAATTTATTAATCTAAGTATTATTATCCCACTCATAAGCATAACACATTAAAAAAAAAAATTAACGTTCCCCTATGCACCTTGGTTTCGGTGACTGTTGGCCCCCTTCATACATTTGTCAAACGGGCCCCTCATTTCCTTTAACTTGTCTGCTAATATATATATATATATATATATATATATATATATATATATATATATATATATACGAACGCCAATGAATCGACCTTGTCGCCGCTGTCATAGTTTCTGGCCGAAACGGAAATTATTACCCCCCCCCCCCCCCCCACACACACACACACACACAGTGGTCGCTCACTGCCTGGCATTCTCCTACTGAGTTCAAGGTCGCGGGTTCGACTCCGGTCGCGCCGACTCTGTTTTCATGGAGGCGGATTGCGAAAAAAAGACGCCCGTTTACTGCGACTTCGGTGCGCGATATTTGTGGTCGAAACTATTCTGGAGCCCTCCACTTTGTCTTGGCATCGCAATGCATAGCGATGCTTTGGAGCGGAAAAATCCGCCAATCTTTTTTTTTTTCATGGTCTACTTGAAGATGTGCTCGATATATTAGAAAAAAAGAACCTTTTTTTTGGTCTTGAATAATTTCTTGAGTGAAATTTGATGTAAATCAGAAAAAAATAGTGTGGGCGTTCTTTCCGTCGAATGCACCAAGTGCTCAGCGGCTTGGTGAATTCCAACCGAGCAATAGGCGCCCGAACATTGTTCACAGGGAAACGAATTGAAGAACCAATGTATTTCGAAACATTTTTTTCCGTACACCATCAGTCAATGGAAAAAAACTACCACAACGGCAACCATGAAATGTTCGTGAATGTCAGCCCGAGATGTCACTTCGGGCTCTGTTGTTAGATGTGTAATGGATTGCTTGGTTGCCATTTTTTGTTTCTAATTTTATTATGTGAATATATATATATATATATATATATATATATATATATATATATATATATCCTTGCAATGGCGTCATGCAAACATTACTAATCCCTCTCTTTCCTGCAATGCCTTTGGATGGAGCAGGTATGTGTGAATGACTCAATTAATAGATCGATCGATAAACCAATCAAGATGAACAACAAAACTTCACTGAAGTGAGACTTGCAACATAAGAAAAAGCTGCGTGAGAATGACTATACCACGCAGTGACAGTCGTGCTCGCGAAGCGCACGGGCGCCCGCCATGTTGCGAACGTGACTTGCCGACGGTCCTCCATGGACTCGGTCCCTGATTGGCTGAGACGCGGGTCGCAGCATCAACAGTGCTGCACGGCTTCGGGAAGGCACGGCACAGTGCTCATACATACGAATACGGCCAATTTGCCCGGCTCCCGCGAGCTTTAGTTAGCTCGGAGGCGTGCTTACATAAGCCGCCGGCAGCGGGCACAAATAGCAGGGTGGCGACGGTAGGGACGTATTTAGCTCGTAAATGGAGCTAAATTAGGCCAGCGGGTCTCGTATAGAGTACTATAAGCGTCTTCACTACGACAGCTATGTGCGTATATTGTGGTGGGCTGCGTGTTTCGTAATGACGCCCACCGTCTGCGCCTTATATTTTTGCACCGTTAAAGAACAAGGCAGTGCAGGGGGTTGTATTGGCGTGTTTTTTTATTAATTATGACTGTGCGCATATCATTTGCAACGGTATTATAAGCAGGACAAAGGCAAGGAGACAGAAACGCTTGATGCAGAACACGGGCTTGCTTATAATAATAATTGGTTTTTGGGGAAAGGAAAGGGCGCAGTACCGGTCTCATATATCGTTGGACACCTGAACCACGCCGTAAGGGAAGGGATAAAGGAGGGAGTGAGAGAAGAAATACAGAAAGAGGTGCCGTAGTGGTGGGCTCCGGAATAATTTCGACCACTTGGGGATCTTTAACGTGCACTGACATCGCGCAGCACACGGGCGCCTTTGCGTTTTGTCTCCATCGAAACGCAGCCGCCGCGGTCGGGTTCCAACCCGGGAACTCCGGTCCCAAATCCAGGGGCGGGTTTAGAAAGGTAGAGAAGCCGTGCCCTGCCTTATAAAGCCAGTGCACATGAACTTGTGGCTACTAAGCTAAGTCTGTTATTTGGACCAACATGTGTCCTTTGTGAAGAGAGTTTAACGAACCACTGTGCACGCATACACGAGAGAGCGAGTTGAAAAGCTGTCTCCTCCGACTCGCCGCGCACATGTCTCCGCTAGGACTTGTGCGTTGTATGAGAGAAAGAGGGGGAAGGAAAGGTGGGCATAGGTTGACAAAGAGCTCCTTGATATTACCATGGCAGCTGCATAACTTTCCAGGACGTCAAAGAGGTTCCTCGGTCTGGGCAGCAGCCCGTGTCTGGCTGAGCAGCAACACCTCTCAATGTTTGTTTGTTTGTTCACTGGCGACAACTACAAAACAACACTTGTCAAGCGCTTGTCAGTCGTCATTTGTGTTTCTTCTCGGTCCTTGTCCAAGTTTTGCGCCCACTTCTTTTATATCGACACCTAGCCACACCTTATCTTACTAAATAAAAGCTACTCCTCTCCATACACAGATCAATGCCGAATATGCGGCAACTACTCTACTCTGCTACACACGACAAAATGCCACTCTCAAGGGGACTTCCCCCGCGGTCATTGTATTAGAAACGGCGGTCTGATTGGGCCTAAATTCGGCGGTTTCCAGATTGTCGCGACGCCCATGGTCAATAACATAAACTGTTTTAAAGTTGCAAACTCCGGGACTGTTGATGAAAGCACAACCGCCAGGCGACAAGATCAGTGAAACAGGTGATTAACAACAATCCGCGTAGTCATAACATAAATGGGAATGGGCACAGAAAAACAGATACATAAAAACAGACAAAGGGGGGGGGGGGGGGGGGGGGTGGGGGGCTTTTCATAGGTATTACATAAATGAGAGCGGGAATTCAAAAATACATATATAAAAAACTTTGGGGCCTTCTTAACTAGATTCTTAAAAAAGAAAATGCGATAGCATACAGGGGTGGGCCGACCTACAAATTTTCAACTTTGGCGGTGCCCTCTGATTGGTCCACTGGCGGTCTCACGGTGCTGGTGACGTCACGACTCTCCCAATCGCGTTCATAGATCGGTGGGCTCATCACATCTCTACTGCCGCAGTGGTGCAGCGATTAAGCGATGCGCGACAGCAGGTTGCTGTTACAAACACAACCACTGGTGCGAGTTGCTCTTCCCGAGTGTGTGTGTAAAAATAAAATTAATGAACAGAATAAATTGCAGTTAGCGGGGCGGGCCCTTATTCCAGGAACCTGTTGGCTTTTGTCGCCGCTCTTGCACGAGCCAAAGCCGGTCTTTCTGGAGTGAGCTGGCAGCGCCGCCTCTCGGTGCTCACTTGTTGGGTGATTGATATTTTCGCAATATCTGGAGATATCGCGGTATCTCATGCGCAGCGCCACGGTGGGCAGGTGGGAGCTGCATTGAGTTTGGCAGCGGTGGACAGTTTGCTCACGGTCCGGTGGTCGGAGGTGGGCATTTGACCTCAAAAATCTGGACCTCACCTCAACCTCAAAAAGAATTTGCCGACCTCACTCATCCTCAACCTCATCAGTTGAAGTTGAGGTCTCCTTACACGCCCTCACCTCACTTTTCCTGAGGCCACTGCTGACATCACTCAATTTCACCTCAGCCTCAAGTTGTGAGGTTGAGGTCGGCTGCTCGACCCAGAAAACAAACGGAAAACAAAACAAAAAACGATTAAGAAGTTTTTCAGTTAAAAACAATTCTGAGAATCCTGCGAGACAGGAAAGCCAAAATGATGATTGTATTATTTAATAAAGTGTGTACAGACACTACTGATGTGCACGCAATAGGAGAAGCTTATAATCTGGGATGAACCCTCAGAAAGCATATGGCCTGCGGTCAGGGGTGTCCCATACGCGGTTACCACCAGTACATCGGTAGGTACTTTATATGTGTCAATATTTCGCAACCTGCTTCGTGTATGCTTGTTCGTATTGGAAGCCTCTCGCTCAATCACGCACGAACCGGCAACTGACAAACACAGCCCTTCTACACCATCTACCAGAAATTGGGAGGGGGAGGTATGGAAAAAAAAAACCCGCCTAAGTGCTCATACGCCTCAACAGAATTCTGGGTACCATTTCGTCAACCAGTCTGAGACAAACTGCTTTAAATCAATCACTTGTTTTCCCTCAAAACTGAACTAATCAATGATACGCCAGCATCCTCGCTGCTTTTTACCCACGAGCCCCGTGCGAGCATTCTGCGAAGACTTTTAAGGTGAACAATCGGTCTCTGCAAAATAGTTAAATGAAATATAACGTATAGTGCCTGATCGTCTGCAAGGCACCCCGCCAACCTAACTGATCCTATGCGAGAAAAGAAAAAAAAAGAATGATTAGAAACATACACACAAAAATCGCTCACTAAAAACAGAAGGAAACAACAGTGTGTCCGATTAAACGTCGTATTACAAGGTTTGAAACAGCGACTAATCAGCACAGCGCAATAATATAATCAGTTCCATTCACACATCTTCATTTAATAAAAGGAAAAGGAATCAGCTACCACATCACCATACACTCATTATAGGTTTGCATTTTTTCGCCGCTGCAACACCGCTATGCTGATACGTTCACTTCCTGCTGCGGTGTGTCGGCATAATAAGCGAATTTCTGAGTAGGAACAAGGAACTGGAGATGAAAAGAGAGGTTATTCGGAAGGATAAAAAAAGTGAAATTATACTTGCATCTGCTTGCATTACGGAAGGGGAATATACAGAATTGGTGTGAGATTCGAAAGGGGAAGTTACCGATCAAAAGCTTCGACGGTGTTATACAGGTTTTTCTGGCTTCGTGCTTTTTTAACCAAATCGGCAGGTGTCCTTATTAAGAACCACCTGAATCACATTCTCTCGCCTGTGCCGACTACTCCAGTTTCTGTTAAGTCAGCTTGTAATGTACAGCAGGATCCCCTTTATTCGACTTCAAGGCACGAGCCATGACGCCAGCGCTGGCAACGAGCATGAACACGAAGCAGTCTTGCTTGGGGCCATCCGCGCTGCGGTAAATTTATTGCGTGCTTGTTGTACTGAACTTATTTGTTTGTGGCATCAAACAAGGCAACCGCGGGTCAACGTGAGTTAGGTGCTTTGCGCGCTCCCGGGAGTTCGAGCCGACCGGCAGGCAGCTACGGATGCTACGCCAGCGGGGCCAGGGGGAGGGAGAGTGGCGTGCTGTGACAGTAACGCTCCTTCCGGGAAGACCAGAGGGGTGCGTACTCCTCCTGTCGGCTCGGGCTGAACGGACATTACGGCGCAGCACCGGAAGCTAAGAGGGAACTGTGGCATCCTTTTTTTCCAAACAGGGGAAACCAAACACCAAGCGTCATCACTGCATGAACATTGCGGCGGTGCCCTGCAACTCGGCTGCGGAAGCGGCACTCGTCGGAGTAAGACGTGGTAACTGCAAAAAGTCTCGACCTCACTGAATGACGACCTCACTCAACCTCAAACTCACGCGTGAGGTTGAGGTCTGATTTGCTGACCTCACTCACAAAATTTCTAGCCGCCGCCGACCTCACCTCAACCTCACCTCACTACGTGAGGTTGAGGTCGACCTCATGAGGTCGAAACCTATTAAGGTTGCCCACCTCTGGCGGTGGTCAACCACAACTCTCTCGAACAAGGTATTTCGCGGGGAACTTCAAATTTTGCGGTGCTTTCTTATTGGTCTATGGGGGTCACGTGACACTGGTGACGTCGTCAGGTAACTAACCAATCAGGAAATTTAGTTAGGGAGAAGCAAATTCTTGAAACGACAGCCTAAATGCTGTCGTAGAACGTTCTTGCAGGCTAGTTGATTGCAGGTAGCACTGCGCGAATAAAACAAGGAAAGGAGGCATAGAAATGAAAACGACATAGGCGCAGCTACGACATATTACGTCATCGTGACGTTCACTATGGCTCAACTGTCGCTGGTAGTGGCTGCGCCTCAGAGAAAACACGCTCAAGTCTCCGGTCATTTGCGCAGTGCAGCGCGCACTCGAAAAAATAAAATAAAATGAAAATTGGTTTTGGGGGAAAGGAAATGGCGCAGTATCTTCCTCACATATCGGCGACACCTGAACTGCGCCGTAAGGGAAGGGAGGAAGGTGGAAGTGAAGGAAGAAACTGGTGCCGTAGTGGAGGGCTCCGAAATAATTTCGACAATCTGGGAATCTTTAATGTGCACTGACATCGCACAGCACACGGGCGCCTTTTGCGTTTCGCCTCCATCGAAACGCTGCCGCCGCGGTCGAATCCGGGCACTCCGGACCGCACGACTGTATCCCTTCTCCTGCGGCGCGGTTCAGGTGTCCGCCGAGATGCGACAGATACTGCGCCATTTCCTTCCCCCCCCCAAAAAAAAAAATTTCAATGGGTACAAAAACAAGCTTACATTTTTAGAACATCAGAAATCATAAATCCTCGAATACTGGCCGTTTGGCATGCTTTCCCGACAGGCATGTCGTAATAAACTGCATTTCATGGGCCGCAGTGCAGTGTGACGTCACTCGACACGAGAATTGCGCACGACTGCAGTACATACGACTGTGCTTGTACCGCCGAGCGCGTGACCTCGACATCGAGACGACCCCTCGGGGCGATTCGTCGATCCCGGCGCGTTGCAGCGCGCCTTCCGAACAGTGCACCCAATGCGGCGGACCCGAGGCGTGTCTCATACCTCACGCAACTTAATCCAAGGCCACGGATGTCTCACGCGAATGTGGGTCGGCACAAGGAGGTTCCTGCAAGGCCCGTCCTATTGTTCGTTCGCACTCTCCCAACGCTTCTTGTCACGCCATCCGCGACACTCTACCGTGGCGCAATTTTTCATTAACCAGGTCGACAGCGGCACCGTGCTATTTTTTCAACGTGCCTTTACAGCTTCCTGTATATCCTCGCCGCGGTGGCAACAGCTTGGAAGAATACCGCTACCACGACAACTCGAAACAATTGTCGGGACCGGCTGATAGGTATAGAGATACCTCAATTACCTGCATCCATCCAGATAACCGTTGCACTGTTACGTTTATGGACGAGCCAGTTTGAGCTACTCGGCAAACGTGACGTTCTTCCATCGCCCTGAGACCCTCTCGCAGTATATGCATAGGACACAGGACCAGGCATAAAGTACTTATGGTTTTACTGCGACGGCTTTCACGCAGTACTCTTCCCTCAGCCATTGCCAGATATTTGAGGTAGGCCCTCAGCAGTTCAATTTGAGACTTGAACTCAAGACTATCATCAAATATGCAGCATAAAACGTCACAGATGTGTTTTAGACAATTATTTTTCGTCTTCTTCTATAATTAAGACAGATACGGTAATTAAGCATAAATAACAATGATAATGCAAGCTGTTTATTAGTGCTTTTTTTTGGCAATTGGAAGTCCAACGAGGATCAAGGAGAGAATGGAAATGAAATGAAGAAAGAAAGATACAAATATATGTGCATAAATGAGAATTAGCCTCTACCGCGAGTAACTGTAAAGTCACTAAAGCATAAAAAATAGTCAAGCGCTGTTGAATTGAAACGATCAATAAAGGAATAAGGCTTATAAAGCAGTAAACAATGTCTGACTAGAAGCGTCACCCCCGCACACACACCCCGCAGAAAAAAAAAGAAACGCTCCAACTTTCCCGTTTTCACATTTTTAGTTTCCACTCAACCAAGCATTGTTTTTCAAAAGCAGATAATTAACCGAGTTGCGTGATTACCGGATCCTAATCCCGAGTTCGAACCCGACCGCGGCGGCTGCGTTTTTATGGAGGAAAAACGCTAAGGCGCCCGTGTGCTGTGCGATGTCAGTGCACGTTAAAGATCCCCAGGTGGTGGAAATTATTCCGGAGCCCTCCACTACGGCACCTATTCTTCCTTTCTTCTTTCACTCCCTCCTTTATCCCTTCCCTTACGGCGCGGTTCAGGTGTCCAAAGATATATGAGACAGATATTGCGCCATTTCCTTTCCCCAAAAAACCAATTATTTATTTAATCCCCCGCCCCGTTCGCAGCGTTGTTTCGAATTTGTATCCCATTTGTAACGCACATACCGTTTCGAGGTTAGATGTTCATTTTTAAAAGTGGGCGTTAGAATCGGTTTTTCTCGCTCTGCTAGTTCACACTCTCACGCGAAGTAGCAGTTAGAAACTCCCACGACTTTCAAGCACTAAGGCACAAAGGCGCCGCTATTCTTAGCCTTTCCGGTGTCTTATATAAAACACAGTATGCAATCCGAGTAGCAGCCTGGTTCGCCGTCGGTCGTTAACTGCGTGCAGCTTCCTGTTAAGCTTCCTTACGTTCACCGTGATATCAAACTTCCTGTTGGCTTTAGCGACGGCACCTCACCACGAAAATGACACGAAACGGCGCGCCTCTGAAGTTCTGGGCTCTACAATAGCTTTTGGAATGCTTTTTGGGGACCGCAGTTCGACATCTGTACAAGTGCATCGAAGGCCCGCGTTAGCGCTAGGTGGCACACGCTGGCTAAAACTAGTAAAATGAAAGTTTTCTTCCGCAACGGCCAACACTGCACAGTGCTGCCCGGTTACAGTTCTGGCCACGGGCGAAGGAACTTCCGAAAAACAATGTAGGTATACGCCCGCCGCGACTGTCATCGCGTGTCCGCATTGCTATCTCCCCAGCACAGCTGGGGCTGCAGCAAAAGCAACAACCCCAATGCCCGCACACGCAAGCTCTCGAAGCGAACCGTGCGGGGAGGAAAAAGAAAGGAAAATCTGCGTTCTTCCTCTTTCGAAGCGCTGTGCCGGGGCAGTGGCTCGGCTGATTTACGGCCCTGCCCGTGGGAATGAGATCACGTGGGAGAGGCGGACGTGCTTCGGTCCGCGCTGCTGCCTCCTCCTGACGCCAGGCGCAACACTCGCCCGGGCCGAAATCGAGCGGCTCCGTTTCGTTCTTTGCAGTACGCGCCGTTGCCTGGCCCCGCCCGGGCGCGACCCAGATCGGCTACGGCGAACCGCGACGAAAAGAAAAGCGCCGGCCAGCGGCAGCCAGGTGCCCATTAAGCTCGCCAAGGACTGCGCGGCATTCCGCGGACTGTAGGCGTACGCGAACCGACCATTCTTCCATGTTATACCACCTTAGAACGCGAGGAAAATTACCTCCTAAACTCAAAATAACCACGGTAAACACATTTCGCCATTCATAACAATTCACCCTTTTGTACTTCATCCAGTTATCTCAGAAATCGGTTCAAGGAGAGCATAATAAACAATAAATACCAGCATTCTGTACTCACATAAGTTCCTCCAGCAATTTCATCGCAATTTGTGCTCTGTTTGTTAACGTACTACCCCGACTGATCTTTGTGTTATAATGTGGATGCATGATAGTGAATTTCTATGGTGCAAGGACATTTGCAGCCAAGCAGCACCATGGCACAAGGTATTTTCGTTTGCTCAAGATGGTGTCAAAGACCCATTTCCCAAGCATTTCACCCTAAATAAGCCGAGCACCAGGCAGGGGAAAGAGCTGTACCCCTTGTATCACAGGTGAGTACCCAGCGCGGGCAGATGCTCAACCACTAGGCCACCGCTGCGGTGCTGTTATAATGTTCACACTTGCTTTTCTTGGCTTATATACTATCACAGCTGTTACTACTCTGGTTGATCCCTGTGTTATAATGTGGATATATGTTCACACTAGCTTTTCTTAGCTTATATACTATCACAGCTGTTACTACTCTGCTTGATCCCTGTGTTATAATGTGGATATATGTTCACACTTGCTTTTCTTAGCTTATATACTGTCACAGCTGTTACTACTCTGCTTGATCCCTGTGTTATAATGTGGATATACGTTCACACTTGCTTTTCTTAGGTTATATACTGTCACAGCTGTTACTACTCTGCTTGATCCCTGTTATGATGTGGATATATATTCACACTTGCTTTTCTTGGCTTATATACTGTCACAGCTGTTACTACTGTGCTTGATCCCTGTGTTATAATGTGAATATATGTTCACACTTGCTTTTCTTAGCTTATATATTGTCACAGCTGATACGTAGGAATGTGCAACTCTTTGCTATTTGTTACACTGCCTTGTCGACATTACCAGAGAACTGAGAACTTTTTCATGCAAGCCATCCGTTTGCCTTAGCTTCCCCCTTTCATGCAAAGGAAAAATAAAGAACTGCAACATATGAAATTTCACGCAGCATTTAATATTGTGTGAGGTGCACAATTCTTTTCACTGGTATGGATGTGTTGTAGTAACAAAGTACCCTCTCTCTCTAGAAGTTGTTAACCAGTCCTGTTGCTCCACTGCCGAGCTCAAAACTCATCTCAGACACCTGTTGTACATTCTCGATATGAAACACTGCAAATACCAAGTCTATCTCGGCAAGATGGGCTATTAGTTTGTTAAACAAAAAAAAAAATGGATTTCTCACTAAAAGCAGGTTGAAATGAGAATGGACAGGCCTCGAGATGATTTCAGTAAAGTAATATTTACTACGGCATGTCTTTCATCATACAACATTACATTTCAAGCCTTCAAGCTCACATGTACAATATGACAACTGCAGTTTCAATAGCAAGTACTAATCACATTGACATCAACGACCATGCATTACGCATGGAGGTACACTATTTTCCTAGCAAATTCTCTTGAAATTCTGCAGCATTAAAGATATACCTACTATTCATGAACTGCACAACAAAAAGGGCAGGTAGGAATACCAATTTATTTTTTTTAGTTACTAAAGCTGGCAACTCAATCAATATATTTGCCCTAACAGTCGGGCAAAGTATCTGCAAGGAAAAAACGATGCTTATATAGCAGGCAGTTGACGCAACTGAAAATTGTCACACAAAATCTAAAGCCTATTCAATATGCACAGCACGCTCAGCAAAGAACAAGCATGTACCCACAGGCAATAAGCTGGTGCGCATTTCGAAGCCCCAGGGGAAAGTACTCTCATATTCGAGCATAGATATGCAGTTCAGCACCAGCCGACACTCAGTACACTGGGTGCACTTTGAGCAACTGTTTTATGTGCTGCACATATGTAAAAATGTGCTACACACTAGCCCATGTTTCTGCACTGAAACCTGAAGCCCAATTTCCTTCACAACAGCAGAACAACTTCCCTGACAATGTACTTCTTATAATGGCACCAAAGCTGTGGACAGCCTCATGGATTACCCTGTTAAGACACATGCCTGAAATGCACATTTTCATATCGTACTGCTAGACAGCTCACAGTGCTAGTATTAATACCAAAAGTCTCTTCATTCCACGTGCAAAATAGACAATAAAAGGATTACAGTTACCATTTGTAACACTAAAAAGAAAAATTTCCTATTGTATACTCACACTCACTGGCTTGAAGAGTCTTATGTATATAAGTGCAGGAAACACACAACACCCAATTTGCAGGCAGTGCACGCACAAGTCAAAGTCATGGAACGTAAAAAAAAAAAAGCTTCGAAAACACTTTTATGGAACAATCTCAGGACACGGTAGCCAGCATTCTTCGTTTCGCCTGCAGATCCCGAGTTGTGTGATGCCTCCTCCCATAGTGAAGAATGTAAATAGTCATTGCTTCATCAATTACAGCATCGGCATCCCTTATGAGGTGGTCAATCTCTTCAGCAGATGCCTCTTGCCGGATCGCCTGGGGCACAGCGTTAACAAGCACGTCAGAGAGCTTCTGAAGCTCATTGGCAAGCTCAATGCTGTTCTCACCATATATCTCACGGATTGCGTCAACAGCAGGTCTCAGCACATCACATGCTGAACGAAAATCGCCAATAGCACAGAAACATTTTGCCACCATGTCTTTGGCTTCCAGGAGCTTCAAGTTGTGTTTGTACATCAACTTTTCCCGTGCTTTCAAGCACTTGTTGAGGCGCTGCAGAGCTTCCAAGTGGTTCCCCTTCTCAGCAAGCTGCACGCCCTGCACATAAAGGTCATGCATTCGAAATGCCTTCTGCTCACGTGCAAGGCACTCCTGAGTTGTGCCACAGTCCAGACAGGCAGCTTTTCCACCATCATCCGGTGTATTCAGTGGGCCATCACAGTACTCGCATTTCAGGGCCTGCAAACGCTGTTCAGCGTCTTCACCAGCATTGCAGGCCGTGCAACCACAAGTGAAGAAGTACTGCTCCTGCAGTGTCTGGCGTCGTTCTGCAAAGGACATCCTCTGGTAGTGAGGGCCATAGCAGTTCAAGACTTCTTCTCCGGCTGCAATCTTTCTCACGGCTCTCACCACAAGAGTCGAGCCGCAAGGGAAGTTTGAAATGATGTTCGGGCTGCAAGCATGGTTCATGAGACTTGCACTTGGGTAAATGGCTGTGGCTATTCGAACCTGCTCAGTTGTAACCACCACGTCGTCTTCCTGTGTTGTCCTCGACTCCAGAGAAGTAATAGCATGAGCATTGCATACAAGCTGCTGTATGTGGCGTAACAGGAGGCCTCCAGCAAAAGTTTTTAAAGCAGCGAGATTAGGTTCTTTCACGGGCAGGCCTGAGTGGTGGTTAGAACCATTCCTTCCGCTGAGACTCAGCATTGAAGCCTTTGAAGCCACGTCATCCAGGTTGAAAAATTGGACTTGATCCAGAAGCAAGTACAGTAAAGCTGCTGTTAAGGAATACTGTAGCATGTCATCGGCATACATTTTCTCAGAATGTGTCACCAATTCATACACAGTGTTGTAACTGTACTCGCTAGCTTCGTCATCCCCTTCAGCAAGAGCCCGGTAGAACTGAGTGAGGTTTGCCAGACCTGTGACAAGCAGAATCCTGATCGCCAAATGTGCAATACCTACAGAGTACAAAAGGTTCAGGTTGCCACATTCCCACTGGTGGTACACGCTCCAGGACTCCTTGGCACAGCTGAAGGTACAGTACCGAACTTGGTTGCACTGTGAACACGGGACAGCGTTCTGGAGCCTCTTGTGACAGTGGTGACAGTGGGTCTTGGTGTGACCGGGTAGCAGAACCGAGGCGTATGGTTTCTCGACGAAAATGGCGTCTCCAGTCCGCAGATCCCGGTTCGCCACCACAAACCGTCCCTTTTCCGTACTGTACAAGATGTCCACAGCACTGGTGCAGTTGGGCACAGAATCGTGTACGCCGTGCGCGACACTTGGCACCTGCGATTCGTCGTCGGGGTCATCTTCGTCACTCGGAACGGGCGGTGTCTGGTTAGCTGTGCACGCTTGTTTGAACAAGTCGATTTCCTTTGCCTGCTGCGCATGCTTTCTACTGTCCAACCCCGCGCGTCGAAGAGCTTTGCTGGCCAAGTCGAAGTTTTCTAGGGCTTCTCTGGGCTTCCCGAGGCGGAGGTAGCACTGGCCCTTCCGCAGGTACAACTTATAACGTAGATGGTTGGGATAGCCAAGTTCGATAGCGTAGCGGACGTCGCACAAAGATCGCTTGTACTTGCCTGCATGAAAGTACGCGGCGGATCGATTTGCGAATCCCAGCGAGATCTCTTCGGCGTGCCCTTCGGCGTCCGGCGTGTCCGGGAATGGAGCCGACAGAATGCTTTGCGTATAAAACTCGGCGGCTTTCGCGAACTGCTTGCGGTTGAAGCAGATGTTCCCCTCGCTGCGAAGTTCGGAGGCCTTCTCCCAGAATTTCCGATGCTTCGACGAGCAGAGAACGGCGAGCCAGTGCTTGATGCGCGGATGGGCGACTTCGTGGCGAAGGCAGAACCTGACCCGCTCTTCGTTCGTCTCAAGCGCGCTGAAGAGGGCGAAGCCGTTTCCCTGGCGTATGCGCTCCGCCGTGCCGTCGAGAACGTCCTGCCAGGTTTCGATCTTGGCCATCGCGAGACAATGCTCCCCGCTGCTGACCTACGCGAGCGAGCGAAGAACAATGCTCATGCTCGGCGAGCAGCCGGCCGTTTGACCAAGCGGACGGACAAGTCGGCCCCAGCGGCGCACAGACACTACACACACTTGGCAGTGACCCCAACACGCGTTCACGGCAGGAGCGGCGGGGCACCGCTATCAGACACGACAGCTGCGCACGTGATTTCGGAATTAAACGTCGTCGGCTGTTTTGGTCGGAGCAATTTCCGTGCGCCTGCGACCGCTCGAGCTGTGTGCGGCCTTCGCGTCGTCGAGTTCCCGGGGCGAGATCCAGCGCAACAGGTTTGACTCGCCACTCGCCACACGACACGAACAGTGGACTTCCGCGTTTTGGATTGGCTGCGGCTGTGCGCGGCTAAGGTCGGCTAATGGCTTGGCTCGTTGCCAGACGAGCATTTTTCACGGCCTCCGATAGCGAGGATTCCCACTCACTTTGCGCCAGCCCAGCGCTCCAGGTGTACTCATTTCCACAGAGGCATTGTTATGCAACAAATTTCGCGGAGGGCAAGTGACAACTGTAAATGCTGTGTTTAAGTGCGACCTGAATAGCTCTCTGGGGCTCTTAACGGTGAGAAGTGCTGTGCCTTTTGTATTGCTGAAAGCTTACAGCGTGAACTCTAGCACGTAAGAAGAGAAAATAAAGAATGCAGATCCAAGTCATTGCATTTCGCCTGTCTTGACTCCCGCTGCTTGTTATCTGAAGACAGTGGGTTTTCTTTTTTTTCACATGCACCGGTGAAATCTAATCACGTCTTTGTTCTCATTTCATAGGGCTTACGAAAACCGTACCTTTTTTTCTTTTTCGTGGTTATTTTTCTTCGTGCAATTCTCAGCGCTTTGGAATGGTCAGTCTTTTTTTTCTTTTGATCAAATGATCCTTTCGACACTTTTCTTTATTATTATTCACCGCGTGTTGCCTCAAGGCTTGTGCTCAGCTCTAAAACAACATTGCGCTCCGAGAAGATTTAGCGAGAGGTTTTAAGCAGTCATTTTGACTGCCACCGTTTATTTTAATGCACCTTATTGCTAATTAACTATAACAGAGATAAATTAGCTACTTTTGCTATCCTTTAGCTTAAATTTTTGAAGTGAAAGTTGTAGAGTGTGATAAGTGCAGTGTTCCGTGATGCAGATGTGAAGTAAACTTTTAAAGGAACTTCCGCTGTTCATTTATTTTTCCTGATAATAGTAAGCACATACACTTTAGGTCGGGTGCCGTAAAATAAATAAAAACAGCAGGTACAGTTTGTATCCTACTTAGAGAAAATGCAGACGCGGCAGCTATTCGCGAAGTGCGGCGACCACGCATTTCCTGCCCCCTTTGAGCGTGACACGTGTTGTATACGTACTTGTGGGATTTTTTTTGTCAAATATTTTGTCCGCGCAAAAAAAAAAATGCATCGAACGAGCAGAAACTACTTGGTGTAGATTTATTTGAGTGACACTGCCCAGATGCGATAATTTTCTGCAATTATGTGCGAGGCGAAATAATTAGTCGCACTTATAGTTCGCAATTCGCTAACGTGCGCCGCAACAGAAGTGAGCATGCCTTTTCCGCCCGTTTCAAACGGTCCAGGCATGCATTACCTGTTCCCTGATTGGTGCACGAATGCGACGCTTCCCAAGCTGCACAAACGCTTATCCCATACTCATTGCAACGCGTGAGCGTTTACGGCAGCTGGCTCCGGTGTTTATTCGTGCATGCGGGACGGTGAAAACCATTTTCGACTTCAGGCAAGCTTATCGCACAAGGTGGACTCAATCGAAGTAGCGAAGAAAATCACATCGACCGACCTCGTCGCGCAAGGTCGGCCAAGAATAAACGCCCTAATTATACTTCCAAAAGTGGCGGTTCTATGTTGCTCTGAAATGTGATTATTCGCAGGGCTCGCAACAATAAATTGAGATATTCACCCGTTTCTTTCAAGGTGACTGCATGTTATAAATAAAAAGCAAGTCGATGCACGTAACAAGGTCTTATAACCGGCCGACTGAGATGCCCTTTAGAACGAAAGCTTAGCATGTATGCGATTGCGCGTGCCATAAAGTAGCCTATGTTAAGAGACGTTCTCATTCGCGAAGGACCTTGTACTTCATGGCAGAATGATGTTTAAGTACTGGCCGTTTTCACGAGTCGGTCGAGATCCGCAAGGTGCACTAAACTTTCAACTGCGTGCTGCTGCGCAAATGAGGTTCTCACCCAGGTTGTTTCACGGGAGCTCGGCTCCAGAGAGGTACCCCGGTTTCATAGCACTGCCATTCGACAGATTGACTGCCTAGAACCTGACAGGTGGCTCAAAATATGAAGTGTAGAGAGGTATAATTGCTCTCGCTCAACGTGCGTCAAGAAACTCCTCCTCGATGTATAGCTATGGCTGAAGGATCTAAATACTAGCATCTTCGTTCCCCCTCCCCTTCACCCTCACAGGGTTGAAGTGGCAGCAATGCACATATGTGAACAATAGCCAAACAACTGAGGCACAGTTGCAAGCTTTCTTTATGTGCGCAATAGAGCATCTGCATGGGGAACGAAATAATTGAGAATATATTTCGCGAATGTGATGTACATCTTTTTCGCCATGGGCTTACAAGAACATGAAGGGGCCCAAAGTAACGGTTAGCTTCCCTTTTCTATCTGCCAAAGACACCAGGCAAACCATTGCATGGTCGCATACAGGTAGGGGTTAGAGTTTTCGGTTTAAACCGATGAAAACCGAAAAAAACGCGTCGATTTCATTTTTTGAAATTCGGTTTCGATCCAAAAGGGTCAATATCCTAGGACATATATGCCATGCTTGCTGGCTGTTGAGTATGAGTACAATGGGTTATAGGAGAGAATGTGCAGAAGCCAGGAACGCGGTGAGATTAAGTAGTGCAGCTTACGTCTTGAGGTGTTGCTCCGCTATTCTTTAGACGCACGCCGGGTGCAGACCAAGGGGCTCCGCAGCGCCTTCTGCTCACACTGTCATCACGTTCTTGGAGCCGTTAGTCGTTTAAGGAGGTTTTCTTCACGTCATGTATAACGTATAGTTCTTTGCAATCGAAAGCATTGTTCTTGTAAAGCCCCTTGCACTTGCATTTATTGCCGTCGTGATCGTTTTTTCGGCACGAAGGCTACTAGCTAGAAGGACTTGGTGCCATTAGAGGAAATTGCATGTGCGATTCTTGACAGTTGATTTCACCTGTTTTTATTGTTTATTTTGTTTTTACATAAGTTTTAGAAATAAACTGGTTTTGTCTTGTGGCCCGATTTACATAAGTTTCTAGAAATAAACTGTTTGTCTTGTGGCCCGATCATTTAACTTCTGCCCTCTTAGCTTTATTTCTTAAGGCGAGAACGTTTGTAACCAGTGCCTAAAACACGACTATTTGTGTATTAATCACCGCACAGGCATGCCACATATACCAGCGAAACAAAAATGATGCTCGGCGCCCAGGAATGACGGAGCCCAAGGACACGTTTGACCCTGTGAGAAATAACTCGCCAAAAAAGGCGAAAACTGCACTGTGAAATAAGCGCCGAATTTCCAACAAAATAAAAACCGAAAAGTCCAACTCCTACATAAAGGCTGCAGGGACAGACCAGTTGACTGTTAAATCCAAAACACGGACTCGTGTTGAGCATTTCTCTATGCAGAACATTGCCAGAAAAATATGAACTCACCCTGGTTCGCGCACTTCCCCTGCAGTTGTCTTCGACATATCCTAATCAAAATCAAGAGGAAGAAATGGGCTTGGGGAGGGCATGTAATGCGAAGGCAAGATAACCGCTGGAAGGGTAACGGAGTGGATTCAGAGAAGGCAAGCGTAGCAGGGAAGACAGGTGAACGGCCTCACTTTTAAGGCACTTAGCACAACCCACGCGGAGGAGGTAACAATCGCCCTAGCCGCCTCCCACGCTCAATCTAAATTCATCATATCCGACTCGCGAGGGGCTTGCCAGAATTAGGAACTGGGCTGGATAACGCCAACAGCGCAACGAATACTTCGGAGAGCAGCTCGGGATCTGGACTCCACGACCCGATTTCTCATTTGGACTCCAGGCCACCAGGGCCTACCAGGGAATGAGGCCGCCAACTCGGTTGCCCGCGCACTCACTAACCGGGCCCCCGACGTAGACCCTACCGATCTGGACCAGGACACCTATCCTCTGTTAACGTTCAAAGATATCTCTGCTTATAACCGGGACTCGCACCGTCAGTACCCGGATCCTCTCAAGGGGCTAGGGAAAGCGGACGAGAATACTGCTTAGACTTTTTACTAACACTCTACTGTGCCCGGCAGTGCTCAAACATTTCGACACTTCTTTCTCTAGCCTCTGCTCTTTCTGTGGGGAGGTGGCCGACACGTTCCACATGGTCTGGGCATGTCAACACAATCCTTCTCTTCCACCCCTAACCCCTTCCCGAGAGGGCTGGGAGGCGGCCCTCCTCAGCTGCCTGGATGCTTCACCACCACCACCAGGGTTTGGCACAGACGATAAAAGAAGCGACAAAGACAAGTACGTAGGTTGCGTACAATAGTTTATTTACACAGACAAAAAAAGAACATTGGGGGTGGGGGGAGAAAACTCGCAGGCCTTTTTCGTCTGACGACTAAAGTGGGCCCTGTTATGCCTCCCTAACCCTGCTCAATGCGCGGAACACGTGCGTCTCGATGCACGCGAACTAGGCTATAAGGGCGCTCACCTATCGCAGCCTAGAAAATGTGGACACATACCTTGAGCTTTCCAGGGATCACACTTGTCGAGGACCAGTAATGTGTGCGTTCATGGTAGGCATTTTTGTGAACGGGCCGGCAGAAATTTTCGGCGCAAGATGCATTTCTATATCAGTAGACCTAACACTAGCCTGACATCACTATTTGGGGTCATACTGTGAGAAGTAAAATGACACTGCCCAAACCCTAGGCGCACTAGTGCGAAGTTTTTGTAAGAGATGGAAAAAGGGCGGGAAGAGTTGTCACTACTGTGAAAACAGGCGGTTTCTTGAAAAAAAAAAATCATTTACAAAGCTGCGATCCCAGTGACCTTTGTATCACTGTAATATCTATGAAGCTGCAGCTACAACTATTCCAGAATACCAATTAAGGGATGGGCTAGTTGGTTTTCAGCAGTTATATTCGTCTCATGGTTTAGAGGGTTTAACGTCCCAAAGCTACTTAGGCTATGAGGGACGCCGTAGTGAAGGGCTCCGGAGATTTTGACCACCTGGGGTTCTTTAACGTGCACCGACATCGCACAGCACACGGGCCTCTGGAATTTCGCCTCCATCGAAATTCCACCGCCGCGGCCGGGATCGAACCCGCGTCTTTCGGGTCAGCAGCCGAGCGCCATAACCACTGAGCTACCGCGGCGGCTTTATATTCATCTCATTTAGCGCAAAACACAGAACGAAACACGTTTTGTCCTGTGATAAGATATGATGACTACAACTGTTGTATATATGCAGCCCCGTGAACCTCCGGGATGTCTACGTCGAGTACACAGCCAGACATAATTAAAAGCAACGAATCGGTGTACCGCTCTAAGAGCGGCATCAGTTGTTGTTCAGTTCACTCTACTGCCATCAGCAAAACAAAATGCAGTTTTGCCGCTCACGTGACATCAGGGCAGCTGGACACTGCATGCGTGTGTAATGGCAAGCCACTCAGCTTACGGACACTTGTAGAACCGATGTGTTTAGATCTAGCTCGTTTCGGTCTAAACCAGTTTGTTTCGTTAAGCTTTTTGCTACCCCTTGGATCTTAACTGCCGCTGCAACGTATGTACGGAGCATTTAAATTGCTGAAAATGGCTGCTAACGTGGACTAGTCCCATGTAGCGCGCCAGCATATCATGGCCTTAGCTCAGGCACGCTTTTGAGCGTCACTAGCTCAGAAAAAAATTTGCTGCGGTTCAACTCCTGCTGAACCTGGGTAGAGAGCGAAAGCTGTAGTGTATCGGGCAAGTAGACGCGGCTTGGCCACTGTAACGTTGAGTGCGTTCAGCACACTGGATAGGCAGTGCGCCCACCCTGCCAGTTAAATTAATGGTTGCTCGCGAGAGCTTGGTCACCCAATGAACGCTGCGGCTTATTGGTGCTGTGGCGCGTCTGACACAATGCGGTCAGTGATAATGCATGCAGCCCACATTTCTCACCACTGCCATGTACCTCAGAGCGCAATTGAGGCGTCCACTGCCACAGGGAGGCAGCTATGCGCCCTCCTTTCCTCAAAATGACCCGAGTCTAGAGCGTTGTCAACGCCAACGAACACAAAGAACGCTGACTGTCTATAGCTTCAGTGGCGCGTTTCTGCTACAACGTTGTGAATGCCAACGCATGCAGCGCACATCTGTCACTACCGGCACATGCGACAGACTTAGGTGTCCACCGTCCCAGAGGGCGTTATGCGCCTTTCCTTTGGTTCGGAAGAAAATTTAAGATTGGTTTTTAAAATTGGTTTTGAAGAAAGTAAATGGCGCAGTAACTGTCGAATATATGAATATATATTTCGGGGACCCCCATGACCGGTTTTGAGGAAAGGAAATGGCGTAGTAACTGTCACATATCAGTGAACCGAACCACGCGATAAGGGGTTTGACCTCTGGCTCACTTGAATATCAAAACCGCAAGCACCGCGAAATCGTTGAGAGGTAGCGTACTGAAGCTTTCCCTTCAAAAATAAGCTGCGGTTTAACTACTACTGAATCTGGTTAAAGAGGGTAAGTTGTGGTGTAACAGGCAAGTAGACGCGGCTTGGCATCTGTAATGTTCAGTGTTCCCCACACTGGACAGGCAGTGTGCCCACCCTGACAGTTAAATTAATGGTTCATCGAGAGAGGTTAGCCACCAAATGAACGATAGGCCTATTCTACTGCCATCTACCGGCGAATCGAAAGGTCAAAGGTCAAGAGGTGCGACACCATGGTGGACCACATATGGTACGACCTATAGCCACACTTGACCTCTGGCTCACTTGAACGCCAACCGGCGACGCACGGCGAAATCGGCTTCACCTAGCGCAGTGAAGCTTTTGCTTCAAAAGTCCACATGGTACAAAAAGTGGACTGTTCTTTGTCTAGCCCCGAACGTAAGTAGGCAATACAACGATTCAGGGTAAATTCAACAGTGGCACATGGAAGTAATAAACCTTGCAGCTTGTCGGTCACAATGAAAATCAGCTACAAAGGCGGCACATTCCGTTCATGAACACATAAGGCACCGAAGACGGCGACACAAACGCTGATACCGGAGTAGCAGCTGACTCGCAATCGCAAGAGTCGCCGTCCTGGCCCAGTCACGAGACTGTACGGCGACAGCCGGAGTTCACAGTCTGAGTGCCAAGAGAGAACCACTGAGCGTGCGAAAGGTTCCCTCTTGCAGACAAAATACCTGGCTTTCCTCAGCAGCAATGCTACAAGCATCTGCCTTAGTTTTGATTTTTGAGAAAAGGGAATGGCGCAGTATCTGTCTCACATATTGGGGGAACCTGCACCCCCTGTAAAGGATGGGATAAAGGAGGGAGTGAAAGAAGGAGTTGTAGTGGAGGGCTCCGGAATATTTTCAACCACTTCAGGATCTTTAATGTGCACTGAAATTGCACAGCACAAGGGCATCTTTGGCGTCGCCTCCATCGAAATGCAGCCGCCGCAGTCGGGTTCAAACCCGGGTGCTCCGGATCAGTAGCCGAGCGTCCTAACCACTGAGCCACCGTAGCGGGTAGAAACAGAGGCGAGCGCCCGGTTTCGGCGGCGGCTAAGTGACGTCACAACGCGCCTGAGTACATTACATGTGCAGTGAACTCATTTGCGCGTTGCACGGAACCTTACCCCACGCAAGTTGTGCGGTGTGCATTCGATTAATGTATATATTTGAAAATATAACCTTCTCCACTAACGTTTCTTGCTCCCCCAATCTCTGTGCCACCTCCCTTTCTGCTACCTTGTCCATTCCTGCCAGCTACTTATCCCCTGCTTGATTATTATACAGCGGTTTCCACGGCCAACAACAATCCCTTTCCTTCCTTCTTTCTTTAAAAAATCTGGGCCCTTTTTGCCGACGCGACATGACCATATCATGCTTTCGCATTAATAAAAACTACTACTTGTCAGGCCAAGTGCTGCTCGCAAATCACGGCTTCCCCAGTGTTTGAACACCTGCAACAAACATACTTATGTTCGGTAATCGGGAACAAACATTTGCGTGACAGCACTTCTGCAGTCAAATGCATAGCACAGACATTTGCAAAAACATCCCTTCCGAACGTACAGATAGAACCAGCACGGCAAAAGACAATGCGGGGCCAATGTCGGCAGCTCGCCACGTGGACCAATATGAGTGGCCAACTTAACGCGGGGGGCGTCAGTGCTGCCACGGCACAAGGAAATTACAACACACCCCTCAAAGCACATCCAATATGTAACTTGCATCCCACCGTAACAGTTTAATATGTAGTAATGTCTGTTCTTGGACCAGTTTGCAAACTTTCGTCCCTTCCTGCTTGCCAAGTATGCCTCAAAAGGGCAGAAGCCCGTTGACTTCCTCTTCAGTGGTGAACTGAGCCCTTCTTCCACTGAATTCAGGCATAACAGAAAACATCAGAGGCGTCCGTCTTCAACAAGCAAGAACAACCACAAGTACCAGTCAGTGGCATGAAATTAAAAAAGAATTTGCAAAGAAATTCAAAATTTTGTTTTTAAAACCTCATGCAAGTTCGGAAATTTCTGCATATACACACACCGACAGATGCAACAAATCAGTGTCTGATGCAGTGTGCAGAACGAAAATAAAGGACGTGAGGAATAGCTTAGTGACTGCAGGGCATCTCACTGACTGTGCGCAATAAAACAAGCCATTCCTTTAAATGAACTAGATAATCTGGCATGGTACACTTCATAGATTAAATAAAGAATTAGCTAGTTGTACACTAATGACAAAGCTCAAAATGTAGAACACTGAAACTACAGAACTTTCATTACAATCACACACAAAAACTAGGGGATCCATGTCTAAGGGCAAACGCAACAATAACAGATTAGGGGATGAAAGCATAACACTTGAAAATGCACCATTTTCAAAAAGTTTTGAGCAGCTAAATAAACTGAGCCATTAGACTTCTGCAATGATCACCGTAAAGCTTGATGATCCAAGAGAAACGATAATCCAAAGGCGCTGACGTTTCACTCCAGAAGTGATCGAAGAGAATTTCTGCTGCACTTCCCTGGTGATGGAGGTGCCAATACTTTCTTCAAAACCTACCTGGTGACACCATACCTTTATGAAAAGGCTTGCTTGCCCACAATTCTGCCCCGAAAGCCAAGAAAAAGAAAGAAGGGCTGAACAAGGCACTCACAATATTAATTCGCATGAAATATTAGTAGTCACAGGAGAAGGCTCATAGCAATAGAACTTACGCTCACAACCTTTCCTTGAGCGAAACTTGAATGCCATGGCGTCTTCACGTTGAATTCTGTTTGCTATTATTATCCTGCACACATTTAATTTGCAATAGTTCCATGTTCTTTCCTCTACAAGTGAGTGGTCTTCTATGTATAATGTCTTGTATGCGTTACCAAGGGTTTCTTATATGGGGACTCCATGCGGCCGTGTGGGTAGAATGTGCCTTTATTGAATTCATGAACATGTTACTTACAGAAGAAAAGAATCATGAAAAGAGCCTGGTGGTTGTACAATGCTACAGCAATACATAGCAAACATAATGTAAAGACCACTGCTCAGTACGGTTTACCAGCAAAGAAATTTTAAACAAGGACACGATGCGCACTGAAATGGCCAACACAACAAAAGTATGTAAGGCACACTAAAAAAAAAATGAGAATACACCATGAATCATGTCTGTCCCAAATCATGCTTGATCCATGACAACCATGTCGTCGTCTTCATTAAGCGCCACCTCATCCGAGCATTCATCCACCACCGCGAAGTCTCCGTCTGGGGTGCATTCATCTGCGATTTTCATTTCACAAGAAATAACGCATGTTAAACGTAAGCAGTGTGTTACTCACGCTTAATTAATGTTCATTCAAAACCTCACTCCATGGTATAATTCTGAACTTGTGACAGGAAAGGATGCACAAATTATATATAAGCAAATAAAGAGATCACATTATCCTATGCAACATCCCCTGATAGTCTCAGCACTCAGCAGGCACGACAGAATTCACTTTTTTTTTTTCATGCCATTTGAGAAAGTACCAGCACTGGGCAGTATTAGCGTAGGTGTTTACAATCAATTGCAGATAGTAATTACATATGGACCAAGCCTACTTGGCACACACATACAAGTTCACTGATTTCGCAGAAAAAAAATACTCCAACACAATTATTTCTTCCCAACATTATATTGTTTGGCCGAGCCTTGCATAAAGTCTTGATGCTCAGATCAATTAAATTTTTTATGAAAACTTTCTCTGAGCGCAATCAGATTTAGCTTCTCAAATTTTCACAAGTACACTTATGAGTAGCATGTTTATGTGATGAATAAGTACAGCTGAACACAAATCAAATGATCTGCATAGCTGTATATTTATGGGCAGCAGAACTGATGAACACTCTTGAGTTTTACATTCTGGTTGGATGCTATCTTCTCAATAAAGAATAGTCTTGGACCATCAGTTGCAGAAGCTACCTGTCAGTATGCTTACAGAACACGCAAAACATAAAGTCTAAAACCTACAGGCAATGTAGTTCTGGGATACAGTAAACTGCATTCAGTGCCATAATGATGCTTCACAGAGATGCTAGTGCAAAAAAACATTTTAGCTAACAAATAAATTTATTTGCGCGTTTCTCCTTTTCAAAATTCTCTCCACGACTGCAGACATCGCTGCTGAATAAATTTTTGAGTATTTTTGAATAAAGGTGCCAAAAGCTTCTTCACAATTCGCAATTACGACGGACATGGCAGACTGTATAATTTCCTTTGCAGGCCTGAGTTACAAGATGCCAACCAAAAAGCAAGACAACAGGTGCAAATGCACACAGCATACTGTAAAAAGTCAAGCTCCTCCAAATTGGCTGCACTACAGACACGCAACACCACATGTACAGTCACACACTGAAAGGATAATGCGCTGTGAATTCGCACCTTCTAAGGCGTCTCTGGCGTCATCAAGCACTGGCTCGGCAGCAACAAGTGACGCGTCTTCGAGTGGTGCTTCAACCTGCTGATTTGATCGTCCCAAACGGTTTTGCAGGGACATGGGACGGAAGAAAGACAGCAAACACATGCAACTTTTAGTACAGTTGAAAAACTCAGGCACCTATAGAGACAGCAGGTTATGAACAGATCACTGCAGTACTCAAGGAGCAATAGGCACACCTGCCTAAGAGAACGCACACTTTATACCACGTCCACTAGAAATGGCGCAGAGACGACCATCTAATGTGCAAGCTTACAAAGAAGCAAGCTTGTATGGAGGCCACATACATGTTAGCCATCTGCATATTTATCTTTTATTTGCAAAGCTTTCTTGAGAGCCTGTCAGTTCAAGGTAAAAGAAGTTCAATTTGGCTCCATTCCAAGAGGACAAAAAGAAAACCTCTTGACATTCTTTTAGCCAGGGTGCCAGCATGAGTTAAGCACATCCTTGGCAGTAAGCCAAGATCACTGGAAAGAGGCAAGTGACTATAAAGAGGGTACTTACGCTGGGCCATCACACCGAGACATATCGGGTTTAGTGCGAAACAGCTACTTCGCAATTCACCAGTACTGCTCTGATGGCAATTGCAGTCTTTAAACATCCAACATCCAGTGGTGTACTTCGCACAAAAAGCGTCCCCCAACACGTCTCTCAGTTCAGACGATCATGCCACGTCGCCGCCTGCCGCTTTTTTCTGATCTGTACGGACTATTGCCAGACAGCTAGGCTCCTTTTCGCACGCCTAAGGCTAAAATACGGCCTCCATTTGCTAAGCGATACAACAGTGGCTACAAGTGTAACTGCTGCAGTAATGCCAAACTGACATCCGGCCACGCAGGTGTGGCACCTTCGACAGGACGTGCCGCTATCAGTCACTCAGCATGTGTGCATCTTGAAACAAGGTGTTCAAAATTTGCTGAAAGAGAAGTGAAAGTTATGCAGTGCTGCGAGAACACTTTGGGTGTACAGCAGAGCACTGCTGACATTTAAAAAGAGACAAACAAAGACAGCAACACGCTCATCCGTACAAACAGGCAGAACAAACAGCACCTGCAAAGCAGCTATCAGGCAATTGTAAGAAGCAGAAGATGGGATTTTACTCATCTGCAGCACATCTGCTAAGCGGGCAAAGAGATGACCATCAGCATCACCACACCGTGGGTACAGCAGGCTCATAATGCTGATTACAGCTGTAAATTAATGCTGTTTGATTCAAAGAGCCATTCAAGACAACTGAATGTTTTCATTCTTTTCAGAAATGGCTACCTGCAAAGTGCAAATTTCACTAAGAAAAAAAATTTTGCACCATGTAACACTTGAATCAGTGGTTGTTAACGTGAGGTGGCATTTGCATGAGCAAGCAGTCGCCTTCTTACAGAGAGTAGCGAGCCATCCTGTAAGCTTCAGTCTAGCATCACCAATGCTAAGAAACACTGCCAAGGGTGACGCCTCTCTGAGTATCATAAACTCTTGGGAAATTTGGCGCATGACACCAAAGTCAGAAACCGAACAAGAATTCCAGCTGTTGCTATCTACCAATACCAGCAAGCATCAATGTCACAGCAAAACAGGCACAGCAATCTATGTAGTGACTTGTCACCTCAAGTAGCATGCCTAAAAAGGACAATGTAAATACAGCACCGTACAAATACTGTTGCTTCTTGCAGCCCATTCTATAAATAACTAAAAAGCAGTTTTTCAAAGGTTACCAGATTGCAAACTATATTTCGGAGGAATCACACCACCATTTAGGGACTACCTTGATGCTTTATAAAAGAGCAGCATTTTATGCAGTCAATATGATTAACGAGTGCAGACTGTCTCCTCCTTCAGTTAGCAGTACTCTAGCAAACAAAGTGCAGTGCATCCTGGCCTCAAAATGACTACTGGGCAGCAAGGCCACCACATGGGTAGTGTGCTTGGTCATAATACCATGGTGGCATTTACCGATGTCGGCTCAGCGCGTGGTGCTTTTCTGTCATATAAGAAACAACCTCTTGTCCTTGCAGTAAAGTATATGTGGCAGATGGATGTGCGAAGCCCAGAACAAGCAATAGGTGTACCCACTGTCCCAGTACACGTATAGCGTTCACATGCTACAGAAAAGAGCGGCAAGAATTGCACGGGCCTCTGGTTACAGTAATGACATGCAGGTCTACACACCTGAAGGCATGATCCAGCTTTCTTTAATGTTCAGCACAATGACATACTTCCCTTTGACTTCACTGTGTGGGTTGGCAGCGAGACTGATAAAAATGGCCCTAGACTCTTTTTACAATGTGACAGCAATACAACAGAACAGAGGGTTCAAACAACTGAACCATCAGCGCAGCGCTGTGGCCGAACACTGCGAAGCATGTGACCACCGAATTGACCTTGACGGCACTATTGTACTGGAAACCGAAGCTAATCTACGCAGGAGGCTTCTACTCGAGTCGTGGCACATCCAACATGCACGGAAGAATGTTAATCGCTCCCTGGGGACACTTTTCTCTCCTTACATCCATGGTTTGCGTCCACTGACCCGGAACTCTTCAACACGAGGGCTTAAAAAGCCAAGCTGCACCTCGCCCGTAGTCACATCATGAAGAAGGGACCGAGCCGGTCCCGAAACATTGTGTTTTTAAAAAATTAACTTCGTTGGTGTCAGTCATCTTTCCACTAAATTAAATTTCCCAACCAGACAGACTTCTGTCAAATGTTTTCTTTTGAATGCTAATGTCACTTACACAGTCAACACATCAGCCTAATTTGGCTAATCTGAAAGCTGAGTCCCTGCCTTTTTGCAAGGCTAAGCAACAGTAAACTCTCCATGTCATATTAGTTTAGTTTACGGGACTTAAACATCTCAAAGCGACTCAGGCTATGAGGAATGCCGTAGTGAAGAGCTCCAGAAATTTCGACCACCTGGGGTTCTTCAACGTGCACGTCGCACAGTACATGGGCCTCTAAAATTTTACCTCCATCGAAATTAGACCGTTTGCAGGCAGGATCGAACCCATGCCTTTCGGGTCAGCAGCCAAGTGCCATAACCACTGAGGCACCACGTGGCTTTTCCATGTTATATATGCATTTCACTAGCACCATGTAGAATGTTAGTGTCACTAGAAGCCATGTCTTATCTGCCTCCTTTCTAAAACAGGGGAAAAAGAAGGTGGCCTGAGCAACAACACATAATGGGACATGGACAGACTGCCATTTCCTACGCACTTCCTCAGCTGTCAATTATGCTTTGAAAAAAAAAAAAAACTGAAAACAGAACTTTATAGCCTACGGTCAGCTCTCCACAAGGGCCACTAGCAGAAGAAAGCATAGGCAGCAGCAGGCACTGAGGTACATGCTAGCCTGTGGGAACTCACCAGCTCTGATTGGAGCAGCCCGGTTTCCGGCCGCTGGCCTCCTTTGCCAAGCCCACCGTCTTCAACTTCTGCGTTCTCTTGGGTTGCCGCCACTGCGCTCGTCGCCAGCAACTCCGCTGCAACAGAGGTGCTGTTAAAGAGGCTCTTCCCCGGCTTAGTGTTGTCGAGGTCAGCCACACACAAAATGGCCGCCTTCCAGTCAGGGCAGTCGTCCAGAAGACTGTCTAAGCCCAGTGTGGGGACCGCGGGCACGGAACAATCTGTGGATGGCTCATCAAAGGACATGAAAGGAGCCTCGGCATCAGATCGGCAGCCAAACGTCTCGTCAGCAGTGCCGAACTCCATGCAGCTCTCGTCTGCATCGATCATCGCTTCCGGCTGCCCTGCTGCCCTGGCCACACTGTTCAGCACTTCCGCCTTATTTAAGTCAGCACCTGCCTGCTCTTCACAGGAGACAAACTGAGCCACACCATCATCTCCCGAGTGTGTTGGCGTGTATTCAGCGGTACAGGCAACTTCTTTATCTTCTGGGACTGACCTTTCAGTGCTTTCGCCTGGCGTCTGTGTAAAGGAAGCATCCTCCACAGCAGGTTCCTCTCCCTCAAAACCGACTTCTTCATTCATGGCTGCGGACGGGTGCTTCTTAGGACCTCCATCTTCAACGCTCAGTAGTTCTGCTTCAGTGGCAAGCGGCACACTTTCTTCTGAAAGCGCTTTGTCATTTTCCACAGTAGCCTCTCCACTGTTATCGTAACTGGCTTCCATACTAGCAGAGACATTGTTCCCACCAGCGTCTTCAACAGCAGTAGTTGAAGACTCATCAACCTGATTACTGAGGATTCCCGACACTTGGTCTAGCACGCCGCTTGAAATCCTACTGGAATCCTCTGCTCCGCTGTCAGCTTGACTCAACTCTTCTTCGATAATCTTAACACTCAAAGCAGTGTCACCAGCCGCATCCTCGCCCATTGAGGACCCTTCCCGCTGGGGACCAACACTTTCGCTTTCAGCGGAGAGAATTTCACCCTCCGCTAGTTCTCGAACACACAAAGCTTGCAAATGAGCACCTGCACTCTCCTGCTCTGCCTTCGCAACTGCAATATCTGCCTGATCCATGGATGGCACCCTGCTACCCTGCTTCTCATCGGCTGCCTCCGTAGCTTCTAGGAAATTTCGGCCGCTATCTTCAGCTAGCTCGCTGTTTCTGCCACCTTCAATATGTGCACCTAACGGTGGAAGTGTTTCCGGTATTGGCGAAACAAAGCTAGTAACACTCACTTCTGGTTCTCCCCCTACTTGTGCGCTCAGTGCATTGCTAGCTTCCCCACTACCCAATTCCTGCATTTCCTGAACTGGCTCAGAGGTATTGCCGACAGTGGAGCTGGCTGTGGCTGTTTCAGCCACTGTACAGGAAGCTTCTGCTTTGATAGAGGCTTTACTGCCGTCATGATTTGTGGGAACATCGGAGGCAAGGTGAGAGGTCAATGTCACTTCAGCCTCATCTCCAGAACTTGTGGCACACTTCAGCTTATCATCACTGTTGTATGTGACAGAGGCGGGTGCATTGGAATCGGTTGTAGAGGTATTGCCGACAGTGGAGCTGGCTGTGGCTGTTTCAGCCACTGTACAGGAAGCTTCTGCTTTGATAGAGGCTTTACTGCCGTCATGATTTGTAGGAACATCGGAGGCAAGGTGAGAGGTCAATGTCACTTTAGCCTCATCTCCAGCACTTGTGGCACACTTCAGCTTATCATCACTGTTGTATGTGACAGAGGCGGGTGCATCAGAATCGGCTGCAGGCTCCTTCGGCACTGCCGGCTCTGATGATTCGGTTGCTTCTGGCGCCACACTTGGTGCCACACTGGTTTGGTCCACGCTGCCCGACGCAGTACCTGAAATGGTAGCTTCTGTGTCTTCTGCTTCCGGTTTCACTTCTGCAGAGGTGACCACCCTGGTGGCTTCCACATCACTTGTGGCGGCCACAGACTCGGCGTCGCCTCCACCCGATTTCGCAGGTCCCTCCGCAGTTGCACTGGTCACATGTTTCCCATCACCCGAGCCGAGAGAAACCACAGAACCTTGCACGGGCTTCACGGGAGTTGCGCTGATTGGAGCCGCGACACTCTTAATGGCGACGCCAGTGATTTTCTGAACGGGCACGCGCCTTGCCATTGTTGCCGGTGACGGCGGTGGCAGCGCTGATGGCACCGGCTCGGCAGGTGGCGGCGGAGGGGGCAGCCGCAACACTTGCAGGGGCACCACTGTGTTACATGTAACTCTTTTGTTGCTGGGCCTGACGTAGCCAGCATTTCCCATAAAAGGTCTGCCATGGTTTAGTAAATGAGGCCTTGCATGCAAGGAAGCTGAAATGAGTTTCGGAGGCATCGCATTAGGCCGCTGCAAGGGGCTACAGAGCGTAAAAGGACGTTAGGGCATTACACGGTCCATACAAAACACTCCAGCGGCACACTGCATTAAAATTTAAACTGGTTAACCCATTGATGCCTCGTGTGCTTTGCATTATCCCACTCCGGAGGCAAATGGCTCGCACGGTTTGACAATGCTTGGGCATCAAAATAGGCACATAGCCACACGTGGCCGTGGTGCGCACCGTGGAGCCACACACTTCCCGACGTGATGAAAAACAAAGCACAAATGATAGCTTAGGCACTACAGCAAGCCACTCTGTGTTATTACAGCTGCACTTCCCACTCTGCGTCACTCCAGACTACAGTAGAGGAAAAAGTGACCGGTGCCTAATGCTTGTAGGTGCCTCTGTAATGTGTGCTTAACACTTCCAATGCAAACCTAAGCTGCCAATCTACTCTGCTCAATGCATTCCAATCATTTCTGTACAGCTGGCAGAGAAAGGGTGAGTTGAAAGAGTGTTTACGTTATAAAACATCTTAGTATCAGCTGTTAGGGAGGTTATGTATGCTTAGTAAGGGGGGGTGGGTGGTTATGGTCATGTGCAAAGAGTTTGATGGGTCGCGTGCCCTTACTATGTGATGACGTCATTTCAAGTGGATGACAAACATGAGATCTCGGGGAAGCCCGGCTAGAGCAGAGCACTGTGCTAAACGATACGTCTTCAAAACTATTATCCAGCAGCAGATGGTGCAAAGTGCAGCGACTATAACTACAAGCAGCCTGAATGAACAGCTTTTCGTTCGACACTACAGCCAATGCAGAAATAATGAAAGCAAAGCATGTCTGTGATGAGATAGCATGGCAGCCTGCAAAAATAATGCGTTGAGTCACTGGGATCAGATGCTCACCTGTAGGCGGAGGCACGTTCAGCGGAGCCATGGTTGGCGGCGGCACTGTGGCAAGGTACCGGGGTGATGGCAACAGGGTGCGTTTGGGCGGCGGGACAGGAAACATGGGTGGGGGCACCGACAGGTTGGGCAGCTGTACAGGGGATGTCGGTGGTGGCGCCGGACCAAACGCCGGTGGTGGCTTCACTGGAGCAATCGGCTGGATGTCGTCGCGCTCAATGCCAAGCAGCTTCAGGTCCATGTCCTCTTCAGACATGCTCGACCCCGGTAAGGGCAGCAGCGGCGTCTTGGTCACGACACCAGACTTGAGCGCCTGCTTCCGCGACACTAGCATGGCAGATGTTGGCGGTGCCGGAGTTGGTACCGTTGGGGCAACACTGGTTACTGGCGTCGGCAACAGGCCTGGGGTTGCAAAACAAGGCAGACCGAATGCCATCTCAATCTACCAATTGCTGCAGTCTGCCTATAATCCTCACTCTTCAAAGAAGTGATGACACTGTTTTTCCATTTTTTCTTACTTGTTCTATTCAATTTTGCAGAAGATTGGAAATACAAAAACTAGCCTTAATGGCTGTTGCCCAAAAAAATCTGTACATGAGGAGCAGTCCTCAATAAAAGTATCGGCTAGGCTACATAAACGCAATAGAACAGCAAGTTGGGATAGTTGTGCTCTGGTTCTCTGGATAATTAGTTTACATGGATCAACCAAATGTGTGCATATATTGTGTTATGACACCAGTCCTGTTTTCGAAGCATGGAAGAGTAGCCTCCCCTTGACTGGTGAATATCAAAACCAAGGTGAATGAAGACGAATTGGAGGCATTCGTTAGATAAAAGAGATGAAGCGTTTGGCTGGATTTTCAGCTAACTAGAATGTGATGCAGACACACAAACTGCAAAACTGAAATGTGCCAACTGACAACCATAGAAGTAGAGAGAGATCCAAGGTGCAAGGTTTAAGCGAGCTGCTGGGCCTCCCTTAAACAGTTTGCCCTCAGAAAAAAGAAAGTGCATGCGTGATTAATAAAGATTATAAATGGATGCTTGTAAGTAGCTATTCACGTCTTATTAAAGCTAGCAACTAGGCTAACTGATCAATTTTGCTCACGATGACTAACTCAACTATAGTAAGTGCCCCATGTTGAAGACCAGTTTAGCAGGAACAACCTTCAATTCAGCCATTTTTTCTGGACGGAGACAAATGCAATTACAGCTATAAAGAGATACCGCAAAATAAAATAGAGGGACAATATCTAATAGAGGATGGAAGTTAAAAATCTGTCACCATTTTGTAAACCAGTCAAACTACCACGTTAAGGACACACTGGTCTAAACTGCAGGCTTGTCCCAAGAAGTTGTTTGCCTCACTGAGCCTTATTCAACCCCACCTCAAAGAAGGTAAAAGATACAGACACAAGCCCATTGCTTTTTGTGAACATTACATCATTCCGTCCACTTAAAGCTGTCAATCAGTGCAGGCACAGGCTGCCATCTAGAAGCCACTCTGTTTAGAGCAGCTGGCGGAGTGACTGATGTGGTCTGGCATAGGCAAGGATGACCTTTTCTTTAGTCAGCTCAAATTTTAAAAAGCCACGCGGCTATATGCCAAGCAGGTGTTCCTTGCAATTACGATGCCATAAATGTGGCACGAATGGCAAAGAATGGCACAAAAGCTGCAGCTATTACGCAAATGATTGCAGAGATGCGCAGGCATTCAAAACCAAATCACTGGCTAAGCACATTTAGGCAAATGGAGCCCAAATTGCTAACCACCAGATGTAATAAACTTTACTGCTAGTTGCTGGACAAGTGCTATGAATCTGTTTTTTTTTCTTCTTCTTTTCAGGTGGTCAGCACTCATCTGAAAGCACTTGTGAGCCACGCTCACCCAACATTAGCCTCACTGGCCGTGTGTTGTGAAACCATTTACACCTAAAAAGAGGGCTATGGAAAGCAGGTAATCAAGGCTGCCTCTTTTTGCATTGCAGATGATTTAGAACAGCTAAAAAATTTTCCTGTTAGTCGTGTCAAGCACTTCCACACATGTATTACATAAAATTCTTATGGCAAACCATGAATACAGAGCCACGAGCATGACTACACCCGAATTCAGAAACATTAATAGACTGGGCCACCTAAAAAGCAACCACCCATTGCTCTGCATAGCATGTTTCTGAATACATTTGCTGTCCAATAAAATGGCAAGCTGTGCAATCGAAAGAAAAATGATCAAGAAAAAAAGAACAAATTTACCTTATTTCATCATTCAACCTCACAGATGAATACACTGCACTTTGTAATCCTGTTTGGGGTACAGGCCCTCACTGTAGCAACAGTGAACTGGACTCTGAGCCTGGCTGCTTCAAAACTCACCACTATAACTAAGTCCATTTTAACTCTTCATTAAACCGCATTCAAAAATCACCCCAAATGATTACAGCGACTGCTATGATTACAAATGGTTCCTTGAATATGCAAGTTCGTCAACACATAAAGCTGCGTGCACTCCACATGCTTATCACCCAAACTACTGTCTGTGAAAAATCAAAACTGATGATCCACTAATACACATATTCACAACTCCATGCCTGCAGAAGTGCGAACAGTTGAACAGCGAGTACAATTACGTTCTCCCTCTTCCCAAGAACTCTCTTAGTTGTCTCGACAAAAAGGTGCGACAACATTCTGTGAGCAGATCACTTAACACTTCTGAGCAACATAGCCTCAAGACTGCCCAACAGCCAAAAAAGTGACTTCGGAAATGTGCTTTCCAATCCCCTGCAACATCCCCTTTGAGTCATGCACCATAAATGAAGTTCTTGAAATGTTTTCCACGCTTTGCATCAACTAAACCACCTCCAGACGCTGGTATGATATGGCATGGTACATGGTGTTTAATGTCCCAATGCTGCACATGGACTATGAGAGGCACCATACTGGAAGACTCCCGATTAATGTTGAACTCTTGGAGTTCTTTAACGTGCACCAGCATCGCACAGCACACTGGCATTGTTGCATTTTCCCTCCATCGTAATGTGGCCGCTGAAGCTGGGATTCGATCCCATGACCTTGGCTTTAGCAATTGATCAACACCAGAGCTACAAATCCCCCGCGGTGGGTACCTCAAGATGCTAAAAGCAGCTTGGATAAAATCAAGCCACTCAAAGATGATGTAGGGCTTGGAATCGGATCTCTCTGGTGGCAAGATGCACTGAAGTTGGCATCCTCCACTGCTCTTGCACTTCTCTGGCCAAATGCTGCAATCCATATGAATTGAGGCTCACCTTGACAAAGCTGATGGCAGGTGACAAGAGGGCAATGTGCAAGGGTAATTCCTTCAGCCAACTCCCGAAAATGTGACCTTTTTATCCCCCAATGTTCTACTGTGTTTCCCACGCTGCCTTACAGACGCTGTATGCCTCTAGTGTACTGCCCCGAGTAAACTACGAAACACAACGTTTGGATAACCGAAGGAAATGATCCATGCCTGCCACAAATGCACATCAGGTCTGTTCATTTCCCACTAGAAAACTGCACACACAAGCATCACGATACTGAAGTAATTAGCAGGTACCAACACTTGAAAGCCCCCTGCCAATGCAGAGTAGATGCTGGTAAATGGCCAAGCCCAAGAATTTTTACAAACTTTCCTCATTGACAGTAACGTCTTCCCATTGTAAGGCAAAGGTACCTGCTAGAAGCAATGGCAGCTATGTGCCTTCTTTCAGGTCATTGCCATGTTTTTGACTTTTTGCCATAATTCTCAACTGCTCGACTTGATTTGCAAGTGTGCCCGACATGGCCCATTCCGAGGCTGCACACAGCCTACGCAATCAAACAACTGTTGTCTGTCTGTATTTTCAGTTTCTCCATGTGGTTTCTCCATGTGTGGTTTTGTTTCTTCAAACCATGTTCAAAGCAAGTGGAGCTCTTCAAAGAATAGTGACACCAAATTCTGGCTACATGATTTCTTCTTTGCAATGATGTCTAATGATGGATCACCACATGGTATTCACTTTTGACTGGTAAACAATTTAAAACTAAATTCCTCCTCACACACTGTTTTCAGTTTCAACATTTGAACGATGACTGTGACGAGAAAGTTCAGCACAGGTTACGTGAGGCATAAATAGTGAGGTATAATTGCTGCTTAGGTGTTTTAGTTCACTACAACACTGAAGCCAGCTGCTTCAAGAGCTGGAATGACAACAAACTAACAAGCAGTGGGTACATCACAGTCTTTTTGTGCCTCACAAGACCTATACTAAACTTTGATGTCACAGCTATTGTTCAGCTGTTGACACTGACACTGAAACAGCACGAGAGTAGAAATTAAATATGTTAGGTACCAGCCTTAGGCAAATACCACACGATGATACATCTGCACAAATGTCTTATGCATTACAAAGGAGAAACATCATCAAAATAACTTGGTGTCAATACTCCTTTAACAAGAGAGACACTGATAGTTTGCAGCAGCAGCCCGCTAAGCAACGATTTAGGGATCGCCTTTTCAGAGCCATGAACAGCTGTTCTTTGCATGAATAGCAAGTGCAGCACGAGTCGCAAGGGAGCGTGTGCATGTGCAGTAGCACCAGCAAATCAATGGTTGGGCCAAGTACTGGGCTGAGTTCAATGCACAGCACAAGGAAAAAACATACCTGACAAGGTTATAGCGTGTAGCGGCAAATAGCCTCCCTGAATAGTTACATTAACAGTGCACAGCAAAAACGCGCCAAGTTGGCATGCGTTACAGCTATGGACTTGGCATGCCTGGTTAAGAAACCTAGGAGTGTTTACCTAGACAGGATGACTGCTGTCACTTAAGTATGCATCAGAATAGACTAAAGAGTTCCTCTAGCATTTCAAAAGCTGGGTAGCAACAAAATTGCCTCGGCCAAACTACTTGAACTCAATGCGATTCCAGCAATAAAAATTTAGAACTACCGTGTTGCCAGTGCCCTGCAGCTTCAATGGTAATGGAAATCTAATGCTTATAGAAGAACATTAAAATGTAGCAAATGAGACCAGTCAGTCATGGCTGTGCAGGTTCAATACTAACAGGCTCTTAAAGCATGGCAGCATCTGTCAACGACCTTATGTCAGAGTGAAAAAAAAAAGAAGCCAAGACAGAACACCACGAAATGAAAGCTTGGGAAAGAGAAGGCTACGAGCGAATCATGTTCAGCTCGAAGCGATATTCTTGATAGCTTGCAAACTGACGACTTGCAGCAATACAGCAATGCCCAATGTCTCATGTAGTAGTTCCGTGTGTCGGTGGATTGCGTAGGCCATATGCAGGGACAGAGGCCGGACAGCTGAGTACAGGCGAAAAGACAAAGACCAGGCACCACATACTTTACTTAATATAAGATTCAGCGGCTTTTATTCCTACACTGCATGAAGGCAAAAGATACAGTTGATACGAGACGGACCAGAGCTGCACAGATGGCTCGCTTCTTTAACGAAACAAAAATTAATGATGAAGTGCAGAGGGTAATCCTCACTTTAAAAAAAAAAAAACGGACTTTAAAAATGCAATCAGAAAAAGACCTTAGTGAATGACTTGTCGAGTTGAAACTGACCCGGCTTTTCGGAAGCGGAGTTGGGAAGCGGAATCTCCATGGATTCTTCATTTTTCTTGGCTTCTTCTACAAGCTCCGCAGCCGTAGCCGAAGCCAAGTTTGGAGGCAGCGCTGGGCCGTATGGCTTGCTCTCTTCCTGCTTTGCTGTTGTCGCTGTTGCAGCCGCCCCGACTTTGGGTTTGCCGGACAGGAAGGACGGCCGGAAACAGGGCGCCTTGCCGATGATCACAACTGGAGTCTGCTTGGGCGGCTGCTTCTGTGTTTTCTGACCCTTGAGGAGCTTCAGCTTGATTCCGCATCCACCAGTGTTTGCCCTCGAGGGTGGAGGCGATGCCGACTTGTCGCCACCCTTCTTGGGGCTCACGTCCGAGTCATCCAGCTCCTTGACCGAGCGGCTGTTCTCGCGCTCTGCTTTGAGGAGTTCCTCGCTCTTCCGCCGGATTTTTTCCTGCTCTTCCTTGCGGCTAGACTTTGAGCGCTTCGATGAAAAATTGTGCTCGAACGAGGACGGTGCCGTCGGGGAGCGCGAGCGAGACCTCGACTTGTCCCGCTCCTTTTCAAACTTCTCTTTTTCTTGCTTTTCCTTCTCCTGTTTCTTCTTCTCCTTCTCCTCCTTAATGGCGGCCCCAATGGCAATGTCCTTCTCCATCTTCCAGCGCCGCTCATAGAACGGATTTAGCAGTATGTATTTCTGCAAGAGACAAGAATGGCTCGAGATGCGACACTGCACAACCTAAATGTCTGAATTATTTCTGCTCTCACAGCAAAACAAATGACCAAGCCACTGAGGTCTGGCACAAATAAAAAATTAAAAAGGAATGGCAAAAAAATGCGGGAGCATTCATGAGCTCATCACTAATGTAGGGCTCGCTTGGTAACCCATGCCTTGTTTTCAGGTGTAGAAAAGGAACATCGATGGAACCACTGACTACTAGTTAACTATCACTTAGGCACACAACAATGAGCAGTTGCAACTAGCTGTCCACTATGGAATAAACTATTATCCACAGACTATAAATAACTAGTACTGACCACACCACTCATTTACTAACTTCGACTTACTAACTACTGTGTTGACGGTATGATCAACATACTATGCAAACAGATAGAATTTATTACCACATTTTAACCAATCACTTGACAATGGCAAAATAACTCCAACTATTAGAGGCTTGTAACTGACGTGAGTCTCTCGCCAAACAGCTTCAATGTGAGCACGGAATTCCTCGGGCTGGTGGCCCAAACTGCCTTTGCATTCAAATAAGATTAAAATAAAAATGAGCCCTGGTAACTTGCAAAACCTCTTTGCACTGATAACAGCCGTGACACTGAACACCTTGGATGCATGTCAAGGGACGACATGTTCTTTCTTTACTTCTGTTTACACAAACTTTAGCTGCAATGACTGCAGCTGAGCAACAATAAAAATATCTCTGGCACCTTCTGACATAAGACCACCTACACTGCACTACATGGTGACAGATCAGTCCACAGCCTGACTAACTTCAGCTCACAGTGAGTGTTTTTTACGTGAATAAGAAGCCCTTAAGGCATTTTAGTAAGCGTGTTAAACCAAGGCACAAACTGAACCACTTCCAGACAAGTGCACTTGTTATGCCAGACTGAGCCAAGCCCACAGCTCACATTAGAAGTTTTTCACTCAACAACTAAACCCACCTAGCAGCTACAACCGAGCTTTCTCATGTAAAGCCTTAGTAAAAAGTTTAGAGCCCAATAGGTTTTGCTTCCAAGCCGTGTAGTGTGACTCGTGTGATATCCAACGCAGAGGAAGCACGAGAAACACGGCCTGGCCCAGAAGCAACCCCCACCTCTCCTTGGACTTAAGCTTATGACAAAGGGCGATGGACAACATTCTGAATCAAGCTCACATCTAGTGTTCAGTGTATGGGGCTATACATATGGCTTCACATTTGAACTTCTGCTGATGAGTGTACAAAGCAACGCAAACAAAACCAAGGTTATTTCATCCCCCACAAAAAAAAAAAAAAGACGATGCGACAACAAAAGCTAGCAAAGCTAGCTTGGGTATTTAAAGCATCCTTTGTACTAGCAGGACAAATGGCGGTGATGTTAAATCAACATGTATAACTTTAAACTGAGACAAGGCCAGGTTACAGCAAGCTAACACTTGCACTCCACGAATCCATTTGGATGCTTCAGCATAACTCTATGGCAATCCTCCACCACGAAATCAATATTTCAGTTTGTGTTATTTGGTTCATCGCATGATACAGGTAATGGTAAAACTAGTGCAACTAAATGCGGACATCAAACATGCACACAAGACATGCCACAAGACAAGGCTGGCATCCACTCTATCATTGCTCAAAATCAGTTGCTGGCCGAGTTGGTATTTCATGCTTTCACTCACACAGCGTGAAGAGCGTGAAGACGAACACGGACAAGAGAGGAGACACCACAAAGCGCTTTGTGGCGTCTCTCCTCTTGTCCGTATTTGTCTTCGCGCCATGTGAATGAAAAGCCTGTCCTTTGATTTCCTCATATAGCTGCACTCATTTTATCTGCATCCTCTATTACTACCTTCTTTGTTAGAATCCATTTCCCCTGCATGGCAGCCAACTGTACTCTTAACAGTAACGCAGACGTGCAAACGGGCGCTGCCCACGTACCGTGTAGTTCTGATTGTGCTCAATACTGTGCAGGTGATTGCGAGCCATCGCAGAGTCCCCACTCATCACCTTGCAGAGCTTGCAGTAATAGCCGGAGATTCCGACCAGGAACTGGACACCTGCAGGACAGTAGAAGACAAGCAACGCCATAGGGGTCGGTGAGCAGTACTTCCCGAAAATTCGACAAGGTTACCTACCCGCAACCACTGCAAAGCTGGCCGGGGAAATTAAAAAAAAAAATGCAGCACCATTTTTAGAATCAAGGCAACCATAATTATGGCGATTTATCCCATCTGTGCAAACTGCAAATTGGTGCGAGGGTAGTACCACACTGGCCCACAAATATGAAGATAAAAGGAAGAAAGAGGGGTCATTAAAAGGTGCAGCTTTTTTAGTGAAAACCCCCACCCGAATGGAGAGATTGACTTCTTCCATCCCTCCGAATAAGGCATTACAACGGCAATGCAAAATAGCAAGGGATCCCTCTCTTGTCTGGGAGAACAGTGGCCCAGTGTGTATACCCAGTGACCACACTGCCCTGGTGCAGAAACCATGGATGAGGGCATTGCTGGCTGATCTAACCACTGCTATGCCCGACTGCGTCAACTTGTAAGGTTAAGACCACTCATGGCACCACATACAATGGTGCTGCATTCTTCACCAGCAGCTGCATGCAACTTGGAATCATGAAGCTTGAAGAAATAAAGATGTCTCAATTACTCATTAGCACCCACCAAAGCGCGGCCATATGACTACAGAGGAATGCTATAGAACTCTCACAGAAACATTAGGACTAACACTGCTCCCCCTTCAAGCTGGTCATCAATTCAAACTTGGCCTGCTCTCTGCCAGCCGTCCCAGTTAGCTTGGACAGACAGACAGAGCAACTGCATGGACAGGCCCCAGGCTTGACCCCTGGACCAGGGCAAATTTTTCTTCAAATGCACGCTTCTTGTGTAAGCTGTACAGTTTTTCTTTACAGCCACACTGGCACAACTGGGTGGATGTTAATAATTACTCCCTTACTTCGAATCTACTCCACCTTGGGTGTTTACCCCAAGCATTTTGGAGTAATCATGAAGCCTGAAGCCGGAGTTTATCAAAAAGAAATATCTTATTACAGAGGAAGACTTCTAGGTTGAGTAAAATAGATAACAGAATTTCCTATAAAACTGTGGACACCAAGACAGGTTAATTCCATTATTCTTCAGTGCCAATGCAAGGCAATGCAACTGTGCATACAAATTTCCTTTTTTTGTCCAAATAATGCTGCAAATACTTTGCACAGCTAATAGTTTTTCAGCGCAATGGCACACAGTCAAAGAAAGAAGAGAAGGACGAACACAGCGCTGTATTTGTCCTTCTTCTCTTCTTTGGCTGTGTGCCGTTGCGCTGAAAAACTATGAGCTTCAATCAAGAATACCAACTAGCCGAAGAACTAACTCTACTGAAGTACATTTTGCACAGGCTGTTTGAAGAGTTATTCGTTGTTCTAAACATCTCTGAGATGCACAACCAAGAAAAAGTAGGTCTTCTAGAAAACTTACAGCCACGACACTCTCCAAAGGACGCTTATTCAAATATTTGACACTACACAAAATTGTTTACTGCTCTAATACACAGTACAAAAACATGCACCATCTACGTAACTCAAGCTAAGCATTCCTGGCAAGTAAAACAAAACTAGAGCCATGCCTATCCCTATCATATTGTGATAGGCAAGACGAAAGCTTTATCTACTATATATCTGAAGATATCAAACATTAGCTATTCCGATATGAAGAAAAATGCTGCAATGCGAACATAGCTGGCAGTTATAATAAAAATATATTTTTTTCCACTAGCACACAGGCTCTTAGGCACCATGACACCATACATAATGATGAGAACACACAACTACGGTTCCATGACTCGGTCGAGCTTCTCCCATGTGCCAGGCTATATAAGTGATAAGTACTTTATCCCGAAATGCACGAGGACTAATATTTATCCCAATGAACTTGGAACACAAGCCCAAGCCAGAAATGAAATAGCAGAGCTGACAAACTATTGGCAAGGCAGAAAACTTTGTCTTTGCCGACACACAGGTGGCAAAGTTGCAGTCTGCCTCAGTGACATTAATTGCAGCACTCAGGGTCACAAAAAAGGGCAAATGCACGCAACAATAAATTACTATTTACCATATGCATTGTACAAAAGGCTATGAGAGACGCAGCATCAGCGCCTGCATTTCACACCTACAGCCCAAACAAACTCGAAGTGTAGTTTATACGCATGGCCATTTTCTTTATCAATTTGCAGACCTCCCGTACATTGAAGTCGCAGTATAGTCCAAGTGTCCAGAAAGAACTCGTCATAGTAAAGCCGGCTAGATTTCACACACTAAAGGCACAACAGAAGCAAAGCGTTTGTAAACAATTGAGTTATGATAAATTACGCGAGAACATGTCCTTTACTTGGAGACTAGAGAAAAGACTAAGCAAGTGCTCATTAAGTTAAAACAGGATTTAGACACGGCACGTGACATCACATAAAATGTTGCCATCATCCTGAAAAAACTCTTAGCTGGAAACTTATTTTCACACACGGATATAAGCCAGATGTAAGCACTACACTTAGGTCATGGCAAGTGCCTCTGTAATGCACTTGTAAGCCATAAAGATCCATAACATGAAGGAAGCTTTCATGTGGAGCAAATGATATATATCCTGCAGGTGAGGTACCTAAAGTTTAGGATAATGGCTGTATTAAAGTTTATTCATACTCACACTAGAGATAAGCAGCAATAGGGCTACATTTACATGCTTCTAACAAACTTCAGCTGCACAAATACTTTAAGCAGGTTTTGTGTATCTCGGACTGTGTTCCAATTTCCAACACTTATCGCAAGCCTAATTTAAGCCTGTAATTTGTTACAATATTTTTGGGGCATCCAGCACTGCTCTCTAGGTGTTTTCTGCGCCTTCTGCCATGTCACTAAAATGAGTCTCCTCATACAACTGCTATCTGCCAAGCGACCTGTTATAAAACCTTTCTTGTGCACCCGGTTCAATGCAGGACTCTGTCCAACCTGCACGCCTACCAAATCTCAGTGATGCTTTGCAAACGCGTGCTCAAGAAGTGCTTAACAGAGACAGCGCGAGTCAAAGCTAATTAACTTACCTTTGACTGCAGACACAATTGTACGATGGAATTTTTGGGTTCCAGCCTGCTGCTGCTTCTCAGCCTCAGCCCATGGGCGTTCGTGAGATGGCGTAGCCTGTGGGAAAATGGCAATAGCCACCATCAGTTTCTAGATGATGAGCATTACTGAACAAAAAAAAATGGCAATAAATAAACCACTTCTGCGCAGTGGGATGTTCTTGCTGCCATGTGATTGGTTTCTTTTCACACCCACAATAGTTAAATTTAAGAACATCATCATGCAGTACTCTATCAACCGAAACCATTGCACACAGTACGCAGAGGTTGTAGCTTTTATCCCACCAAAGTGCGGCTGTCTTTTCTTTTATTTTAGTAAGATCACACTGTACGTAAACGATTATGCAACTCATTTTTCACCCTAATCAACACTGCGCTATATAAAGGAAGTTACTTTCCCCTATGCTGCCACTGGTTTCAGTGACTGTTGACTTTTTTTTCCCTACACACAGGCACCCACAAAAGTTTTCGGAACATGGAAATTTAAGAGAAATGATGATGATGCTCGTTTACGCATGTAGCTATGAACTGAAGGGTGTGTTTTGCACTTCCCCACTAGACCTACACAGTGCACCCCTCAGGGCCTGGCCACATCTCTATACACAGTTTGATACATCAAGTACAACGTTGTGAAAGGTATGGAAGTAGTCCACATGAAAAAATAAAGCGAGGAGTATTGCTTCACATTTGTTTTGCGGCCGAGTGGTCTCGGGTATGAGGAAAAAACAATGTGTCGTTATCAATAACAGCTTATAACAGATGCGTCATGTAATAAGTATGCAGGCAAAGCATTTGTTATTTTTTGCTCACCACAGGGAATGCATTACTTTTTCATCGCAGATGTAGGCAGCACAAACAAGAGCGCTAGCTTTGATAGTGTTGCACCTGATGCATGAAATGGGGTACAGGCAGCAAGGAAATTCAGCTTTACCGTGATTTTGGCATTCCAGAAAATTTTGTTGGCACCTGTATATCCTAATGTACCCCTCATCCACTTACCCTTGTCTTCTCCCCAGAATTATTACTCAATCTAATGTAGCCAAGAAAAGCCTGACTTTTTTTTGTTAATATGCACCCTCCAGCAATGCCTTAAATGGACACTAAAAATGATTTCCAATAAATTCAGACCTTTTTCCAGCGAGTGTCGCCAGAGCATGTTAAGTGCATTTTTCCACACTTTTAATAGTTCTAATGAAGTCACTTGTAATTAGTGCCAGCTAAATGCACTGACGATGTCATCTGTAATGTCCCCACAGAAACTCTGACAGCCTTTGTTGACTCTGACAGCCTTGTTGACAGAACCCATCTGTCTGGCCGAACTCTTTGAGGTGCTTTGTAAACAATTGTTTGCATTGTGAATTCAGAGCTTTTTGTGGGAGTGTGCAACAGCTAGCAGAGATTCCTATGTTCCAGATGTACCTTTTATATCCAAAATGGGCCCAGTAAATGACATTACCCAAAATAATGAGCCTAGTAGCACGTCTTCCTCCTATTTTTACACACACAGGTTTTGGTACCCTTAATAATGGTTTTTGTCCTCTGCATCATGCTCATCTTCAAAATAAACAATTTCGACCCCCTGATCCCTCAAGTACTGCTTGGACAAATCATGGTGCTTTGACGTTACAATTCCTAAACATTGTGACACTTTGTACGAAATTTTGTACATACCCTTAAAACAAGTACTGTTGCTGTTTTCCAGCGCAAACCAAACTAACTGTCTTTCTTGAGGTCCGCGCTTAGAAAAGTACACTGCTAATTACGCCGATCTACTCAAGTCAATACGACTAAAATTATGCATGATCTACTACCACATCAAGCAAGTAGTTAACACAAGTGACAGTGACATCCCCTATTTTTACATCTTGCAAACACATGAAAAACTTACAGAGAACAGCCGCATGTTACAACGGAGTTTTGAACAGTTATTCTACAATGTGTAGCAATTATTGAAATTCAATTCAGTAAAAAATTATTTTTTTTTGCCTCCTTTTCTTGCGTATTACAAACTCCAGGACATACAAAAGCTTATCACAATGGTATACTAAGGAGATCGTAAATGAATACTATTAAAAAAAAAAAAAGCTTTTGAATGCACATGCTAGAAGCAAGCCTTTAACTGTTCTATTAAGTGTGGCAAGCCAGAATCGAGCAGCCTTCTGTTGAACAGCTAAAACAAAAGAAGAGTTCCTGAACGGGTAATAAGCGCAGCATTTCGAGCCCATACTATGATTCATACCTAGTTTTACATTTTGATAAAAAAAAAAAAGAATGCTCACGGATCTCTTGCCCTCATCAAAGAGAAAGCAACAAGCTATGCCATCCAAGTCCCTGAATGTACTGCGAACACCACAGATGAGTCACAATACCATAGATGTCACCACACCCCATCGGCCAGAAGGAGTGAACGTCCTAACCCTTTGCCCTGATTTGTCAGAAGGCAAACACGTGGCACCACGAAGTGACAAATGGCATCTATCTTTTTTGTTACGATGATGGAAAAAGAGGAAGCCACCATGACAAAGCTATACCTGTTGAAAACAAGAAGCCTAACAAGTATACACAAGCGAAAAGCAGTAATAAAAAAGTTAACCAGAACAGAAACCTGCAACACCACAGATGCCAATCACAGCACATATGCAGTCAGCGCCTGTGGTGTATTCAGTGTTGCTTTCTGTTATGGTCAGCTTCATTTTTACTGCCTTTTACATCATTTCAACAGCTATGAAGAGGTGTTTTACTGTGTGTCTATCAGTAAATGGGATAATACTAACAATACCAAAAGAGTACTATTCAGTATATGTACATATAGAGGCCTGCTAAGCAGAATATGAAGAATTTAGAGTACACCATGTAAATAAAGCACTATGTGAAAAGTACAGAGTACATTGACATGCCAGCTGCTTACCTCCTTGTGCTTGGGTGAGTGCAAGTGGCGGAACATATCGTTCATTGACGGCAACACCACGTTGCACGTCTGGCACCAGTGGTCGCGTGGGTCTTCGTAGACAAACTTGATGCCAGCCGTGTCGGGGCTCTCGGCAGCCAGAGCCTGTCAGAGCCAGATCCGCCCGGTGACGTTCGCCCACAATGTGCCCCACAACACAATGTGCCTCACAATGCGCTTCATAACACGACGAGTGACCCTCCTTTTTCTCTCAACACACGACGCACGCTGCCTAGGCTTCCCTAGTTGTCATCAACAGCGAACCTGTCACTGACAAGAAGGCACCAGAGTCAGGCTCCTCAGAACCACCACTTAACAATCCCAATTCATGCAAAAGCTACATATAAAGAAGTACAACTACTACTACTACTACTACTACTGCTACTACTACTACTACTACTACTCCTCATAGAACTAATAAGCAAAAGTAGGCAAAGGTATGAAACATTATCTATCTATAGGGAGTATTCACCACTGTCACAGCAGCCACCATTTTGTTGTCTACAGACACTGCAAAAGGCCATCGGTGTATCCAAAGGGATTATTCCTGCTCCAGCCTGCACTGCTGAAGCTACATGCTGGACAACAAAGTGGTGCCAACGAAGCACGAATACCCCCTATTGCATCTGTGCCTTTGGCTGAGTCTGTAATGTTCAGCAGAAAACAGCAGTAAATGCCGTTTTCTCAGCAAAATTGGCTTCTATACATTATACTGGATGTCCCAGCTGAATGTAACCAAGTTTTTAAAGCGATTGAGTGTCCTAGTCTGCAGTGATATTTTTGTTCTGCAAAATTAGAACTAACTAGCCAACTTTTTAAATATTGGCCTCAGGAAAAAAAAGTGTCATTTGAAAGGTGTACATCATTTGAAGAACAGCCAGCTGAGATGTCAGCAACGAAGTACCACCTAAGCAGCTTCATTTACCAGCACCAAAACAAAGCGCATAAAATTCAAAACCTACCACTTTAAAGTGGTGCATACTGAATGCCCCAAGATGCATTGTCAGAGAGCCTCTTGTCTTTGGAATGCTGTCTCTGACGGGGCTTCGCATTCGCACTGGGCATGGGACATAAGGTAAGAAAATTTTTGTCTCTCCGAGATCACGCCTGGGCGTTAAGTACCATCGCTGTCAAGTGGTAGATTTTGAATCTCACACACTTTCTTTTAGGACCAGTAAGAAAAGCTGCGCAAGCGGTACCTTGTTGCGAACATTTCAGCCAGCTGTGTTTCAAGGTTATCCACAATTTTCAAATTGACACTTTTTTCTCACGCGAATATTGAAAAAGTTACTGTGCAGAACGAAGAAATTATGCAGACTAGGCTACATGACTGTCAACACTAAGTTTCACTTGCCTAGGTTACTCCACCTTTTTCACCTGGCATGTGCATACACCACGAGACAAAAGTTTATGGAAGGCTATATTAGAAAAAAAATTCAATTCCAGTGACGTCTTTCCATGCATCCTGGAATAGATATATACAGCCCAATTGTGATTGTGCTAATCACACATCACACCCTCATGTCTCAAGCAATACGCCACGGATACAAAGAAACAAATTTTTCGACAGAGGCGCCTTGCACAAAATTTGGAGAGTGGGTGTGCCTCTAAGATGATTAATGACAACTTGTGAATGTTTCCTAGAGATAGTAAGCGCAAGTTGTCATGGGTTTTCTAGTGGTATTTAGCAGTCTTTGCAGATTTTGTGGATACTACTGGCTTGGCAAACTTTGATCAACTGAAAATGAAACAAGCACAGCCGGCCATTTGACCAGGTGAGACAATTAAAGGAATTGCACTAATGCAATCATAAAGTTATCCAGCTAATTGCAAATAGATAGGCTTAAAACAAAGTTTCAACGAGAGACAAAAGCATTTCATGCTTAAGCCAGAAGGCAATAAAACTTTGACAAGCACTACATCAACAAGCTCGAAACAAAGCATGTTGAAAACGGTAGTTGGATGCTGTCCTAATCATGCCCAAAAATAAAAGAGCAGACAGACAGAAGGCAGCAAAAAGTAATGTGAAACAGGAGCTCAGAATCTCCAACTGTCCGCACCACTTCAGAGAAGCGGCTTTGCACAAACTTAACCACCTGCATAAATTAATGACAGCACCCCTTTTTAATACAATACAGTTCTGCCTAAAAAGTTTCAATATCTAAGTGTCTCGAGCTAAAATGCTGTACACATCTCACAGCCATGGTTACAATGTTAGCTTCCTTCCCTGAAAGTAGAACAAAAGACTAACAGATATCACAAGAAGCCATAAAATGCTGCCCTGATGAAATCATGAGAAGGTCGTTAGAGCAAATAATTCATGAAGAAACACGGAGAAACTTCAATGCACATTATTAGAGTGAAAGAAGAGCGCAGCGATACCAACTAGCAATCGCCCTCCTTCTCTGCAAATGCATACAAGTGTAGCACTGTGCAAACAAAACATGAAGCAACAAGAAAACACAAAGATTGTTAGGTGCCTAATCAAAATACGCAGAGCTGTCATAAAAATCAAATACCATGAAATGAAAACACATTAAGACATCAGATTAAAAATTAACAGGACTGCTGGTCAGTTTCCTTAGTTACAATTGCCACCGCTGTGCCTCTGCCCTGCAGTGGGCGTAGTCAGGCTGATGCTGATGATGACACTTTCACCATTCTAATACCAAATCAATTCAGCCAAATAACTCTACTTCATGTTCATAAAATGCCTTGACAACTTAGAAAGTATGGTGACAGACAAAGGACTGACACTAAACATCCAGGTATCTGTTTATCTTGTATATGAATGATACTGCTGTTTGTTAAAGGAGTAGCGACACCAAATTTTTGGTTTCAATATTCCCCCTACCCCTCCCCTTGAAATGGTGCATATAAAACTGGTATGCATAGATCGCCAAGTGAAATTTGGAAATTTGGCTCCAACACTTACATCTGCCTATCCAAGAGCTAGAACGATAACGAATGAACAAACAGTTGTTGCATTGCGATTTTTGGATGCCTTAAGCAACCTCAACATTGTCTCAACTAAACCATAACAGACTCCTAGTTTCGCATGGTGATCCATGTTTACTGATGCCTTGGGCAGAAAGAATACACAACTTAAATTTGGTGTCCTACTACTCAAAACTAAAATTGCCATCGTATTTAAGTGACTTCTGGGCAAGTTGGTTTTAATTTTCGGACAAAACTGTAGCATCAAAAGTAAGTTCACACACAAAAGAGGACACATTACAAAGCCCCGACACTGTAAAGCAAACTCTATTGTGGCCACATCTTTTTATGTTGCAGTTAAGTTAAAAAAATCCTGAACTTTATTTCTTTACTGTAGCCTATTAATAGAATGCCTTGAACACAACTTCCCTATTTTTTTGGCAAGAAAAGGTGTATTTTAGGCAATAAACTCCAGAACAAGTGAACTCTTAGTCTGTTGCTGAGCAAATACATCACCTGGCCATCAACCAAGACAATCATCCTGAAACTGCACATCATGAACGAACAACCTGTCCAGCATAATGACACATAGCAGTTGCCCTTTTTTGTCATTTAGATGTTTCTTTGCACATCATGCTCTAAAAAACTATGCATGTATGTATTACACAAATGGACTGCTCAAACAAACTCTCCTCATTGATGTAAGCATCATTCTGAACTCATCATTAGCTGAAAGCAAGAACATCAAATTGCAACGCTAACCAGTACTTAAGATTATTTCGTTCCAAGTGCCGACTCAAACTGGGACCACCTGCCTGCCAATAACACCTACATATACCAGAACTTGTAGCCTTCAAATCTGTCCTTTTATATAACATCGTGAAATCTCTCCTAGCACTGTTTACTTAAACTATTTATATTTAGACTTGGGTCTGTTAGACATTACTATAATGCCTAATGGCTCTGAAGTAACAATAACAAAAAAAACAGGTGTAGATGTGAGACTTCCCTACCCTGCTGCTGGTGGTGCTTGACATCCAATTCTAATAATTATGCATCAATTTCCTTATTGACGTGGCAATGCTAGCAGCTAAAAGACAAGGTCAGCAGATGAAATAGAGTCAACTGGAAGCTTAGTGCCAGTCCTTTCCCTGCCAGTATGTGTACATTTTCTGCGCAGTGCAGAGAAGGGCCCCGGCCCCAGCCGGCTTGCTCACCTCTTCCTCCTGCCTCTTCTTGTAGGCAATGGCCTCCAGCTTGACCTTCTGCGAGACCTTGAAGATCTTGCGCGACACCTCCTCCATGTTGCTGTTCACTTCCAGCACCTGCTTCTTCACATCTTCGTACATGCTGCTGCTCTCCAGCAGCAAGGGGTCCCTGTGGCCGTCCCTTAAGAGAGCGCCCCCAACCCAGCGCTGTAGCCATGCCCTGTCCATGCACACTCGGTTGCCCACCATAATTTGAGGACCAATTTTAGAGCAGGAACAGTCAAGGACAAAAAAAAAAAAAAGGGAAAATGTCCAACCAGTGCTGTCACTGAGAGCAGGTCTACAGCGTGGTATGCTTCCTTTCTGCTTCACTTGGTTCCTCGTATGGCCCAGAGCATTTAGCAGAACAGAGCATATGTTAAGATAGGTTATAGCTCTGTCACATGGGCGAACTCAATGCCCAACGAAATTACCAATGGCCATCCAGATGCACTGCTACCACACATTAAATTTCAATGATCATTCAGTAGTGAGCGTGCAATCCTACAGATGGCACTAGTAGTAGCAACACTGCGTGAAAACAAGTGATGCAGTAATAAAACGAGCCTATTATTAAAGACTTGGGTTTTTGGAAGAAGCTATTCAAATACTTCACGGTTCGGCACAATCCACAGAGAACGAAGGTGAGACGACAATGGGCAATGATGCGCACTTCGTTTCGGAAGCATTCATTTTGCAATGGCAAAGCTGCCGCAGAGAAGTGACTGCCTTTGTTGCGTTCACAGCTGTGTTGCGTTGCAGCACTTGTGGGGCACTTCTATGGCTATGCCGCGCAACAAGAACAGCGTCGGTTTGTTTACATATGACCACCAGACAGTTTGTGGAGCTGTCTTCGTGACAATCGAACAAAAATTTAGGTCACGACCTGATTAGTCCTTTAACCGCCAACCACGAGCTGTAGTCTTCATGGAAGATTATACCAATCAATATCACCAATGACGAGTCACACTTGTCCAGCCTGATGTTATGCTGCTCTCACTGCCAAAGACGAGTTATGGCCGGCAATTGTGTAGCTTGCAATTTTCAGCACCAGAGGGCGGAAGTTGTCTATGAAAAAAAAGACCTTTCGCGCCTTTAGCACAATTTAAGCTTAAGCTTGATAACAGGCATTTAATAATGATGTCATGCATGAAGAATGCCGGCAGTGGCGACGTCCCTAAAAAAAAATAGAGCTGCTGCTTTGATCAGTTCCGACAGCAGCATTGCTGGCGACCTAGCATTTGTTTCCTACAGTGACTCTGACTTTGCGAGCTGAAGACGACTTCAGATGATGACAAGAGCGACAGCGATGACGGTGATGCGCTGTGTGGAGCACTTTAACTACTAACAATGAAATCTTGTTTGTGTAAGAACAACTCAACATCTGTGCACTTTGTAGTGTGTTACAGTGTATCAGGTCAATAAATACGGCGCATTTCAGTACGTTGTAACATATTCCTATGGCATGCATTGATGGAAAGCCGCCCTCAGGAGCAGCTTTTTCTTTTTTAATTTCTGCGTTCATTCTAACCAGAAACCAATAAAGTAATATATTCTCAGAATCAAAATTACATGAAAAAAATGATTACTTAAAAAATTTGGAGATCTAGTTCGTTTTCTGGGAATTAATTTAGCAGTTAAAAGGTTAATGTGGTTTAAAATTTTACAATTAAGTCAAAATGATTTTGTTTCCTTCAAAGTTGATAGCACGCGAGACTGCTCTGAAGGGTCCTTGAGATTCCTATGACTTTTTGCAAACCTCTGTTCAGTCGATCCCGTATCAAGTTAAACGGTCACTGAAAACTGCCGTGGCGTCGGTTGATCCCCGTTGAGTTCAATGTCCATTGCCTAAATGGGCATTGAAAGTGCCCGTGCAACACAGGTATTAATGCAGCATAAGAGACTAGCAGGCAGTAGTCATGGAAGGTATCCCAGACTTCTTGCCCTTCCCCAAGGGCAAGCAGCTGTCCCCCATCCCTTCCATCCCTTGTCAGTGTACCCACATCCACCTAGACTGCATGACCACAGATGGCACATGCCCTGGTCCACATGTCAGTTATGGACATGCTCTCTTTTCGACACTAGGTGGACGTCGGACCTCTTCGTGAAGACATGCAGTGGTAGCATCATATGGCCCAGAATGTCTCGCATATTGCTACCATGCAGTAAGGAACAAAAATAATTTACGGGTTTCAAGAGCAAAGTGTAGGGAGCAACTACACAACGGGGGACTCTGGATTAACGTTGGCCACCCGGTGTTCTCCGATGTGGGCAGTTTTGGCTTAGCCGCGAGTACTACGCATCTCGTGCCACTGCCCGTTCTTGCCAGGTCGTAGGAAGCTCCAGATATTTTAAAAAACAACACTAAACCGCATTGAAAACAGTTCCGCCAAGAAATTCTTGGACTCAGCCCCGTTTACCCTGTTCCCTCGCAATGGTGGGCGCTTTCCCGAATGAGCAGTAGGTAGGGAAAAAGCAAACTTCCGGGAACCTCCGGGGAGTGCATTGCCGGCATTGCAGCAAAACACAAAACCACACTGAAACTACACGAATGTTGGCAGTTCAGTTTACCGCATACCAGGAAAGTCACAGGTCGCAGGGCCATTACCAAGAGTAGAAGGCGTGGAAGATGCACTGTTTTATCGCTATTTACTTCTACTTGTCGCCAACTGCTGGCACCACAACTGCATCATTGTGCATCCACTACTTTGAGCTGCGTGCACAACGCGATGCCATCCCACGGAAAATGTGTTGCCAAAGCGTGCAAGGAAAGTTTTCAACTGCGCAGGAAGTCCATGACAGGAAGGTAACCAAAGATGGAATCACAAAAAGCTACTGTACACACTTATGTGAGGGTGTGGTCCTTACACGGGACCAGAATTTTTCCTTAAAACTTTTCCGACTAAAGCAGAGCCCTCATCATAATACCTTTTTTATGCTGCAACACGCATTTTCGTGACGAATTAGTGCAGCACTCCCTGCAAATCCTTCAAATGCATAATGCACTGAAAAAATGAATGATAGGACGTGCACCTGACGACCGCAGTAAATTAAGTGCATGAAGTAATACAGGCTGCCAATCAGTTTACCAGCAAACGTCACGAGATTTTAAGCTAAGATCAAGACCCTCCAAATATCTGGTGCTCGAATCACAGTAATGCCTTGTCCGACGGTTCGAAGTGGCGCGACACATACGTGGAACCCGCGGCTGTCAGCGTGAGGTGGGGTTCACCTGGTCTGGTTTTTGCACTCTTCGCTGTCAAAGGCCTTGCGGAAATCAAAACTCCATTTTAATGTGACATTATTGTATGACGGTTAATTGGTAACAAAGTTACTTCTATAGTAAATCACGACTATCAAAGCATTTCTGCTGTGGCTTCAATGCAAAGCATGCAAGGCCTCTGGGCACCACGCGAATGGTGCGCTCCTACGGTGTGTATCACCGAAGCCCGGCAAGGAAATAGGCCACTAGAATGGGTACTCCCCATTCTAGTTTTTTTGCACAGCAGAAAGTTTTGTCTTATCTGGTGCGAACGCCGAGCGCACAAGATGAGTTGGCAGCGCTGAGGCACTGCATGTTTGTGGTCCCAGGCAGAGTCCGGCACGTGGGACGACACGTGCGTGGTCGTACAGTGTCACAGACAGTTATCGTCTATCAGCTCCCAGTATAACGAACCATGCGGGGAATTATTTTGGCTGACTTTTTTTTTTCCCCCGAATTACCGGCTGCCAAGTTGGGGGTGCGGCCCTTAGATGAGTATATACGATATGTCTCAAAGATAGAGACGCTCCCAGGGCAAGGGGGGGGGGCGGGGGGGGGGGGGGGGGGGGGGGGGCAGAAAGGTCTCTTATTTGTCACTTTCTTCTGGCCCACGCGAGATGCAACTTTCAGAAGCGGGCGTGAGGAGGGCACTGACTTATATTCAAAATTGACTTGTATGGGGCAATTATTCCCTGAAGCTTAAACAAAACTCATCAGTGGGCTAGTTGTTGCCCGGTTTGATGATCGGGCCAGGAAGGTGTGCAAAGAGCAGAAGCAGACATAACAGCAGCATCTCCAAAGCACTGGGATGCCCTCACAAGATGGCCAGACTCACCGATCATGCTGCCGCCGCCGCATTATTTCATTTTGGATCTTCCCCAGCCGCACGAGCTCCTGCTTGAGAAGATTGATTTTTTCCCTGTAACTGTCCTTCGTCTCGACAAGGCGCAGGTAGTTGTCAATCTCCTCCTGAGTCACCGTCTGCTGCTTCTTGGCGATCACCACGTTGCTCTCTTCCTGCTTAACGGATGTGCACAATGACGCCTCTTGTTTCACTGGCACCATGGAGTCATCCATCCCACTGTGGAGTGGCACAACGCGGAGGTTGGAGCGCGCCTGCTGCTGCTGAGATGCTGGAGGAGGGTAGGAATAGTCCGGTGGTGCCTGGGCAGGCGGTGGGTATCCAGCAAAATAGGGTGCTGCCTGGGGTGGTGGAGCACTGATGGGAAAGTTTGGTGGCGGGACAGACAAATTTGGCGGCGGGATCAGAGGTGGACCAGCAGACTGCTCGTAGTAGCCAGGTTGTGTCGGGGGTGCCGATCCCTGATAGTACGGTGTTTGGGATGAAGGGTGCTTGGGCGTTCTCTCCAGGCTGCTTCGTCGCGGCCTGGGTGGCGGACTCTCGGGACTCCACCGACGTCCTGGAGTCCGGCCCTCTTGCCTTCGGGAGACGTGCCGCGGCGGTGGGCTCGGCGACCAGCGCTTTCCCATCGAGCGGTCTGATGACGGCGAGAGGCTGTTGGCTGGTGATGGAGAGTATCGACGTGCGGATGGCGTCGCAGCCCCGCGGTAGTAAGGACTCTCGCGTCGCTCCCTGCGGTATGACGGTGGTGAAGGTCTACGATAGCTATCACCAGGGCTTCGTCCACGCCGTCGGTGACTTGGCGAGTAACTTTCGCGCCGACGCTTGACAGGACTTGGGCTACGAGCAGCTCGGATGTAAGAACCCTCCTCTGAGGGTGACCTCAACCTCTTGCGCTCACGCTCGTAACTGTCCTCCTTGGCTTCCTTCTCTCGGCTAAGCATCATCTTCAGCTCGCGCAGTTCTTGCTTCATCGATTCAATGGAGTTGAAGCCCAACATTGATTGCTTGGATGAGGATGATGGTTTGGGTGCGCGTGAAGCCATGGGCGGTGGGCTTGGATTTGGTGATGGCGTCCGATGCCTCTGTGATTTCCAAGAAGTCTCCAACGGTTCTGGGTCATCGGGAATGCGGTCCATCATGCGCCGGCTGCCTCGCTGGACAGGAGGTGGCTCAGGAGTGCGCTGCTGCTTGCTCTCGAGATACATCTTTCCCGCCCGCACTGACTCGGCAGTTTTGCGTCGATCAAACGGAAGCTTTAGGTCGATGGTCAGGTCTGACACATCTGGCGATGCGGGGGCGGCACAAAAGCGCTGCGACGTTGGCATCCATGACTCTTGAGGCAGAGGCTTCTTCCTGGGCGGTTCTTCGATGAAAGGCTTTTTTTCCTGCACGGATGGCGTACGCGCTGCACTCGGAGCTTCGTCTCCGTAGAGGAATGCGTCTTCGTCGTCAATGTTGTCATCGATGCCTAGACCCGGAATCAACGTGGATGATTGCCGTTGGCTCCTGCTATTCTCTCCGTGAAACCTTGACTCCGCCTGCGAACCTCCGTGGCTCTCTGAGAGCAGGTCCGCATACAAGTCAGTGCGCGAGTCGGGCCGGTGCGACTCGGGACGTGAATCGGGGCGACGATCCATGCGCAGGCTGCCACCACCGCTTTTGCTGTCCCGGCGGTCCTCCCACGCATCACGCCGAGGTTCATATTCGTCAACATCCGGAAAGATGTCATCAATGGGTTTCTTTCGTGTTTCCACAGGTGTAAACGATGAAACGAGCTTGCCTCCCCCTGCTTTCCGCGTTGACTCCGAGCCACCTTTGCTGGCTATTGGGAACAGAGGCTTGGGGAGGTCATCGTAAAGGTCCTGCGGCGCTTGGTCTTCGTGGTCAGATTCCTCCGGTGAACGTGTGCCGGAGTAGCTCTGAATTGCCTTCAGAGCAGAACTGGAGCTCCGCGGTGAGTCGAGCTTGTCAAGGCCAAGCTTCTGCTTCTCCTTTAAGGCTAACTCCAGCAGCTGGGCCCTGCACATATTTGTTCACACGCTTATTTAAAATACCACACAAGCCCCATTGTGAAATGCAAGCAACTTCTGTGTTTTTCGTCTAAGGTCCTTTTTTTTCCCTCACATAACCTTTCTCCACTCTGTTACTTTGTCTTTGTACTACCAGAAATATCCCTCATTATTAATTAAAACAGTTCAATGCAACTGCATCTCAAAGAGTGCTGAATCACCATTCTGTTTAGTAGAGGGAGCTTGTACTTACATACAACATACCCAACACTTGACAAGCTCGCACGTAAAAGTGACCAATGACGCTGCCTTAGAGCCCACTTTCACCTCAGTGGTGCGTTATATCCAGACAGAATGCATACTGCCCATGCAAGCTCAAATATTTAAAATTTCACACTGCAGTGATGGCAAAATGCAATTTGAAGCAATTTTCAAAGCACCAACATTTACAATATGGAGCATTTTGGGGCAAAGGAACATCGGTTTAGAAGCAGTCTGGAGCATTAAAATTTCCAACCTGGAGCACTTTCAAGCAATAAAACATGAATTTAAAAGCACTCAGGATTATTTACCTTTTGACTTCCAAATCTCTTAGGTTGGCAAACAACATTGCAAAGCTTGAGTGTCATGTAAAGGTGCACTACACCATTAAATTTGTCATAATCAGCACTGAGTCACACCTGACGGGTCTTCAGTTTCAAGTTTTATACTCTATAACTAAAAAGGAGAAACCTTAGCAAAATTTGCCATTAAATGTTTACTTGAAGAGCACATACTTTGCATATATATCTATTTTGCATACACAAAAGAGGTTCCGATGAGTTTTCATGTCTTATGGACACCTACAATATGGTGGAAGAAAACCACTTGCTGCAAGAAATGATGGAAAGGATCTTGATAGGTGTAATGTTGAAAGATAAAAGGGCAGCAGAAATTAGGCAGCAAACATCAGTTTCTGATGGTCACCTAAAATTGCGATGATGAAGTGCATCAAAAGAGTGGAGACAAGCATTGTCTGCGTGCTTTCTTGCCTGTTACTTTGTTCCATGCTACTTTGCACATTATGAAGAGCATACAACACTACAGATTAGACAACCAGTGAAACATTAAAGTGACAAAAAGAATGATGAAAACAAAAATCACCAACAGACGTTTCTACCTATGTGAGAGCAGTTTGTGGTAGTGAAAAGCACTATTTCGCATCGCTGCGTACAGAGGGCACCACGGGTCCATAGAGTGCTGAACAGTGTAAGCGCTAGTTCGTGCCACTGCCTCTCCCCTTTCCTCCTTCGTGTTACGCCGCCACCGCGGAACAGAAAAACATGCCCTTGACAGCTCTCACAGTAAAAGAACGAGAAGGAAGAATGAGGAAGATCACAGAAAAGGATCAGATGGAGTTAATCCGGCAAAGAGGTTCATGGATGAAGGGTAGATGTGGTCGTTGACACACACAGACAGTTGGACAGGACTGGGAGAGAGGTCTTCACCCAAGTGTCCCTTAATTCTGAGGATAATGAGAGAGGTAAAACCAATAGTCGCCAAAGAGGACGCAGCCACCACCAACCTGAATCCCGAGTCCCCCGAGTCCTTAGGCTTGTGCTGTGGGGTCTTGGGCCTTGAGACTCCATAGTCCCTGGATGATTCATAGGGGCTGTCATTGCGAGCGACTGGGCTCAGGCTTCGACGCGTGCTGGCCAAGCTCGGAGCATCTATGTAGCCAGACCGTGTCCTAACTGGTGTTTTGGGCCTCAGCAATTGCTCTTTCTCCTTGTTGATTGACTTTGTGACGGCGGCAGCAATCTGCGAGTAAACAATACAGTGCCGTTCAAAAGCTGAACACCACATCCACCTTAAGGCGTGAACTGTTATCCACAGAGGCGAAAGCATTGAAATTTTCAGATTTCATTATGGAGCGCGTCAAGATTGGACAAAAAAAAACTTTCCGTCCTCTCAGACGTTAAATTTTGCGGTTTCTGCACACCTCACTTCTACCCACATCATAACTCCACACTGGTTTTAGGATCTCAATTATGCTGGTTTTTACTTATTCATGTCATAATAACTAGTCATGTAAACAAATGAGCACATTTGAAGTGTTTTAAACCACATGCAGCTACAAAAAGAAAATGCACCGTGACTGGAGCAGTACCTGAGCTACACGATTTTTTGCACTTATTTTGCATGCTTGGCTTCAAATTGCTCTTTCGATTTCGCGTGTTCTGAAACTTTATTATAATAGTATGACATTCTGTAGGTATGACATTGTGTACGACACATGTACAAATGTACACGCCATCCTTGAAGGGGACATGTACTACCATCCCTTTGTGGGCAAACTGTCGAAAACTTTGTAAAAATTCGAAACCACGACCAACTAGTTGGAAGTGCTTGACTGGTAGGCAAAAATAAAATGCACATCTGCTTTCAGTACAAAAAATAAATTATGGGCGAGAATTGAAACTATGTATGCATACTAAAGATACTTAAGGTTAGCAATAACAGCTCGCAGACCAGTGTCTGCCTTTAAATAATCATGACCCGGTGAAATTCATAATATTTGGACGGCAGCTGGTGGCCAATTAGTCGGCAGCAATGTAAAGGGTCAACTTCTGGCTTGGCCTAATTGAAATAAAGCAGTTTGTTGCAGCTTCTTTTTGTGAGAAGGTGGAACCAATTTGCTGTCACTTTCTTCTTCCTCCAGCCTAAGTCATCACTTTCAATTGCAGTTTAAAGAAGAGAATTGGTCTCATTCAGTCAATAAGCAACAAGCCAACTTCACTCCATTTCAGACCGCACCCCAACAGCTCACCCAACTGCTGTTTTGACAAGGGAAAGCCTTTTGTTGCTTGATATCCATTACAAAGCGTGATAGTACCCACACTAGTACACCCTCACTGGTCCTAACCATAGTCCAATACATCCAATTCAACTCAAGAATGCAGCGGCAAATACCCCTGAAGGAGGCCCTTCAGCCAATGGATTACGACATGGTAATCGGCGCCGACTGTTTGTGGAAACCTTGCACCCGTTTTTGGATAAACCTCACGGAGAAACCAGGTAGGACCAACGTGCTTCAGGCCGAAACTGATAGGTGCAGCCAATCAAGCAGTCCAGCAAAGTCTGTCAATCTGCCGGGTGGAGGCCAGCGTGACGCTTCCGGTCAAATTCGGAGCTCTGCCTACCTGTATCGCCTTACAGTTATCAGCTTTGCGCGTCAACACGGACCTAACACCTCTCACATAATGCAGTGAATATGAAGGGCAGCAGGTGTTGAGTTCAGTTCAAAGCACGATTTGCTTGCCAATAGTCTCTCTCCAAGTCGGGACTACGGACGACACAGCATGCCGAGGAGCATACATTATTCTTCGTAGTTACAAAATTGAATACAAGAAAAATGCATGCAGTCTGGAAACTATTCCTGACATTGCAAAGCAAGCAGGAGCCAAGATTGTCATGCGCCAAATTAGTCGCTGGATCAAACCCAGGCAATGCCGACCGCATTTCGAAAGAGGCAAAATGCAAGAATGCCCCCATGGCGCACAATATGAGCACACGTTTAAGAACCCAATGCAGTCTAAATTAATCCGGAGCTATGCATTATGCATGGCCCGCATAGCCTATCTGATGCTTCAGCAATGCCTGCTGCTAATACATGCTTAAAAGGGATATAACCAGCCAAAAAAAAAAAAAAACAGCACACACAACTGGACAAACAACAGATATGTTTACTGAAAACAGACTACTGAAAAACAACAAAGCATGCAAAACGTAAAAAACGCTGTTGAAGATCCCTAAGTGGTCAAAATTATTCCAGAGACCTCCACTACCGCACCTCTTTCTTCTTTCACTCCCTCCTTATTATGTCTACAGAGATAGCCAGACAGTTACTGCCTGCGCCATTTCCTTTCCTCAAACCCAATTTTCATTTTCATGCTGCCTGCCGTAGACGAACAGCGACTTCAACAAACATAGCAGACTACCCACTCACAGGAGCCAAAAAACTCAGCTGAACTCTTCAGCGTCGGTTAGCAAAGTGGAGCTTTGGGCTAGTTGGTATTGCATTTTGAGAAAGAGACTTAGTGCAGAACCACAGAACGAAGGAAGTAAGACAGGATGAGCGCTAGTTCCGTCTTCTTTTAACATACAAGCAAATCTCCTCATCTGCTTATCTGAATCTGGTGACAAGCTCGGTGAAAACTGACATGTTCAAGTTCCATTCATATAAGGTCAATACAAATGTATGTAATGATTTGAAACATTCATCAATAATCATAATCACAAAAATGTAACAACCAAACCAGGAGACAATGTCTGATGAGAGTACACAATGCACACTGTCAACAATCAAAAACAAAAAGAAAATAATAGGAAGCACCTCAGTACACTTAGAAAAGCTAGTAGGCATCTTTAAAACGCCTCGCAAGTTTTCCTGCGCTTCCACTTTTCTTGCGCTCCAGTCAGAGAGATTAATGCGTATTCTCATAGCAGTAGTGGCACAACGATAAGCAGCAACCTCTATCTGCTAAGGGCATGGGCTTTGTATTACTTTAGAGGCGGCTAAGCTCATCAAATGCCCCAATATTTACAGCACGTCACATATTCCGCCTAGCTGAAATACCAAGTGGCAACAGTCTGCGCTAATTTTCGCTCTTGTCTTTCTGATACTCAGCATCAACAGGTGGCCACAAAAAATGGCCTTCTGTTGCAGCATTCTCCAGATCCAACACAAAGATTTGTGGCGGCGCCGTTGTGGCAGGTGGCATGAATGCTTTATATTATAGCCTCAAACAGTGCTGAATGAGAACAAAAGGCTAAAGCTGCCAACTATGCAAAATTGCTTACTGAACTCTTCAGTGGTTACAAGCAATAAAGTGGGTCCTGGGCTTTCGAAACAACAACACGGGGTCGTTAAGGGCAACAAATGAGCTTCTTTGATCAAAATTAACAGCTGGAAATAACGCTAAGCGACACCCAAATGAGGCAACCTGCCTCCTCTCGTTCGCTAAGGCAATGTGATATGTGCAATTTAACCTCCCAAAGTTCCATATGAAGGCGCCGTAAGGGACGGGGGTTTAACGTGCAGAAATCGCACAACACACGGGCCCCTTTTGTATCTTAACTCCATCCAAATGCTGCTGCCGCGGACACAGCAGCCGAGCCCCACAGCCACAAAGCCACTGCGACGGGTTTTGCAATTACTGTTGACTTCCATACTCTGACACAGTGAAAAGCCCAAGAAACGACCCAATATTAGATTGTCCGTACCGAAAAAATCGCATATCCAAAGTACTGCTGACTACCATCTTGCATGGCACTTGAATTTTTGCAATGCGCTTACTTTCGACATTGCACGCTGCTATTTCAAGACAGAGAGAGTAAAAAGCATGTTTCCAGCAAGCACGAAATTAATCAAACGCGAAGGCGACTCTCAGCTGCACCATTGGAGGAATGACAGGGAATCCGTGGAGCCCGGAATGCACTACTGGGGACTCACCTCCTGGAGTTCTTTCTTGGTCGGCATCTTGCGTGTCCGCGTCTCCCTCTGCGGTGTCTTGGAGCGGCTGCGCGAGCGAGACCGCGACCTCGAGTAAGAGCGAGACCGAGACCGAGAGCGGGTCCGGGATCGCGAGCGCGAACGCGATCTCGAGTAGTACCGGTCCCTGCTGTACCGGTCCCTGTCTCGGTCCCGGTCGCGGTCCCGATCGTCGTCGTACCGCTTGTTGTATCCGTAGCCACCCCTTCCCCGACCACGGCCCCGGCCGCCCTCGAAGGGTCCTCCTCTGAAGCCCCGGCCCCGGCCGCGGTACGGGGCCCTGGGAAAGTAGCCACCACCGCGCCGGCCGCCGCGAAAGGGCCGCCCGGACATGTCTTTGCTGGGCCTCCTTTTTTTTTATCCCTCTTAGCGAGTCTTGTGACGGGGTCCGCAAGGACCGCGTCAAGTCCACTTTACGCCCGAGTTTAAGCTACATGTGGTACTGCGCCAAGCGTACACACGCAGACGTATTCTCATCCAGAGAATAGCGAGCTAAGAAGAACCACGCACCACGCACTAAACAATGGCGTCGGCCGCGACTGGTTCTCAGTGTTCCCAGCTGCGCAAATAGCTTGCGATTAGAACGAATCTCATACACAAAAATCCCGTTTATTTATGCAGAAACAAGCGGACTTAAAAATATTTATCAAAATAAATGTTTATCAATAATGTGGAGGACAAGAAGCGAGCGTATGGAAGGTCATCACTGCGATCCAGAGCGCGCCAGATTAGGCGGGAAACACAGGAGAAAGTTTTGTAACCACACCTTCTCCCTGGAGGCAACAACAGTATTTTGGTTTCGCTTTAAACGACGGTGTAGCGTGGTTAGCTGCATACATTCCCTGTGTTTGGTTAGCTCCCGGCTCATTTATGCTGGCCGAAGTGGATGTTTTTGTGGGAAACAACACGTTGATTGACCCAGAAGTGTTCCAGCTATGGCTTGAGGGCTATTCAGGTTCGATGTTGCATCCGTTTGACCACCACCATACCTTTCGACACCGGGCTGAGCGCACATTGCTTGTCACGGAGCAAATTTTCCTATTTCAGAATATTCTCATGAGTGCTTACCTGTAAGATGTGTGTATGTGAAAAGTATTTTAACCCTTAAGCTGCAGGCAAACAACCCAACAAGCGCATGTCAAGCGGCGCTAGAATATACTGATCTTTTATATATTTCCAGCTCAAGATGCAGCCGTCACGTTGCACTACAATGAACGTATGAAAGAGACGGACATTCCTTTGGACCTGCTTAAGAGCGATGTCTTGGATCACTACCGAACACTCCAGATGCTTGAGAGGCTTCTGCACAGTCCCGTACACCTTGCCGAGCAATGGACATTCCAACTGGCGCCGCAAACTCAACGAATGCTGATTGCGAGGTAACTTTAAGCAATGTACTACACGGTGCAGTATGTTGGGCTCATGAGTACTGCAGCAAAAATTGGGGTTATTCGAGCATAGGGATCGCAGCCTGCAGTGACTCTCAAATTCCGGTGACACGTGCAAATGTTTGGCGACAAAGATAATGCCAACAAAATACTTCGCTTTGCTCAAAATGTGCACGGCGCCAAAACACACGTATATATTCCCTCATGCGTTTTGTGTTTATCACTTGCAGCAGTTGCGTTACCTCGAGCTGTATTAAACTGCTCAACTCTCACATGCCTTATTTTTGCAATGGAATCATGCCTTTTCTCTTGTCATAGAAAATATTGTAGTGTGCTGCTACTGGTGACCAGTGGGCTGAAGTCTTCTTCTTAGTGAATTTGCTTTTGCACTGATCTGAGTCTTGTCGACATGAGGGTGCATTTGACTGAATGTTTTGCTTCAGGTACTATGACTTTGACCAAAACGTTGTGAGAGAGTTCCTTGGCAAGAAGCTGTCTTCACGAAACCGTAAAGACCTGGATGAAGTCAGTGAAAAGACTGGCGTCGACATCAAGAGCTGCAGGCGTCAGGTCTGCGATGCAGTATTGGTTTACTTGAAGGTGTAATGCAGCGCTGGCTCTTTCAAAAGCACATTGAATGACGACACTATTAAATTTTGCTCTGTAGTGCTTTGTGTCGTGCTCAGCGCTACGCAGGTTGGCAACTTCTCAGCATAAACATATACTCATGTAGGGCTCTCCATACGGCATGAAGTACTACACGTTTCTGAATGGAGCACATGTAATGGTATTTAGGTAATGTACAAACAACTAGCCTGAATTGCCACTATGTCAGTGATGTTCGCATGTGAAAAGCTCTTTACATGTTTCTTGAGCTCTTTTGCTTGTACATGCTGTTTAGTAGTTTATGTTGACAAACAGTAGCTTAGTTGACCACGCTGTTTTATGTCTACCACATTCACTGTTACACATAAGCATGTAGTGGTATCAGATTGAGCAAAACTCAGTGAATGCACAGGTCAGATCACACACATAAAGCAGAATACTGATGTGTGTTGTCGTAAATGCCTGAACACAATGGTGTGGCACCTTTTGCTTGGTACCGTTTACAAATTACTATTGCATATGTTTTCAGTTTCTTTGTTTTCTTAGTTATGACATTTGCCATGTCATATTTTTGTCAAAATCTTTTGCCAAGCTGGTCAGTATATTCTTGATAGGTAAGAACCATGTAACCAGACAGTAGACACAAGAATGAGACAATCAACTCAGTGTTTTATTTTTATACACCTACTGTCCTTAGCAATAATATTTTTTTTTTAATTTAGAGGCCAAAACAAAACAAAAACTGTTTGCTGCATCTTTTTTGTTGCAAACTTTTTACATTTTTATTTTTCTGGTTGTTTGCTATGCAAGATGTCAATTTTGTCCTTTAACTTTTTGTTAGGTTATTGCTGCTGGCAAAGAAACTTGCATACTGCATGGAGCAAATGTAGTTCATAAACATTAACATATAGAACTGGCACTGAAGGTTGCTTAAGAATATGCTCATGATGACCAGGGTGTATGAATGATTCTGAGTTCAGTTGGTACATTTCTCTCTTTGACATCGAATGGAAGAGCTGGGCTATTTTTTAGCCATCAAAAGATTGTTGCTATGTTTATGCACACTCATTTATGCTTTACATGCTGATTTTGTAGAAGTGGCAGAGAGGAACAAGCACCTTCATTCAGAAATCATATCAGGGTCGGACTTGTGGGGGCGTAAAAATTGGCATCTGAAAGCTTTTTTCCAGTTAGTGGCTAATGTAGTCCTGTACACTGCCTGCTGAAAGGAACTGCACGTCCTTAGGAGTTGAAAAGGAAAACCATGACGAGGCAAAGCATACACCTGGACATGTGTGCATGCATGCATGTATTCCGTAGATCAGGAATGAGGGATTCATGTTGTACCTGATTTTGTTCTGGTAAATGCTGCATGACGGTGCTTCCTAAGCTCTCTTGCACTAACACTTACCCATCAAGTTTCATTCCAGCTTAGTTGTTACAACAACAATGGAAATATTTTTGTTTCAGTTCGTGAACAGGAACGCACGAAGCTGATGCTTCTCATGATGATGATTCTCATCGCAGTCAAAGTGAATAATCTAGAGACTAAAGTGAACTTTCTTGTCATAGTAGAACTTCTCCTTATGAGGTAGAATCACTTAGTTGCATGGCACACCACTATGTATATGTGTTACCTATTACAAGGCTTCTCAAACTCTTGCAACAACAATACTACAGCATCTCTCATAGCCAGCGTTGTTCTGTGATATTAAACCCCGCAATTTGCGATGCTAGTTTTTAAACAAGCTTGGAACTTTGTCTAATAAGTTTTATGAATTATGCAGCACATTCAGAACCATTCTGAATGCATATGCAATGGACGCCGCAAGTTGGCATCTGCCCTGTGTTGTGAAGGTATCACTACATAGCAGCTCAAAAAAAGTATACAGACAGACACACTTTGTGAATCTCGTTATTAGGTTGCCTGATATGTGCACCTGTGTTAGTGATTTCCTTTGCAGCATAGATTCTGAATGTGCACTGTGCAAAAGTGAAGTTGGTGTCAAAGAGCAGTGAAGAATAATATTTTGTTGACTATGTCACGCCTTGAAACTGTGGCCTGCCCTTGTTTTGCCAACATGTCAGAATTCTCTACTGCGAACTCTCTTCTTTTTTTTGCGTGCGTGCATGTGTGTGTGTGTGGTGGGGGGGTAGCAGAATGGAGGGCATAGTTTGCTATTCATTTTTTAAGTTGTTAATCCACTTTACCGTAACTCTGTTAAATCCGCAGGGTTTAGGAAGCAATGCCCTAAATTATTAGAGTTGGGGAATAAAAGGGTAACCTGTTTGTGTGTGTGCAAATTGTTGCAGTTTGACAACATCAAGCGAGTCTACAAGGTAGTTGAAGAGCTACCAGGGTCTCTGACAAAGAACATTCAGACTCATTTCCTGCTTCCCGAAGAGCTCGCAAGGTAACTGCCAATTTCCCTTGAACACTCTGCTGAAGTCTGTTTGCTTTTCAGTTTGTATCCTGCTTTGAGCATCCCTTCATTCATGGGTAGAGTAATGTGAAGTCCAACTTGAATGCACGTTGGTTTACATCCCAATTATAGAAGGACACGTCGTTGTGGGCCTAAATTAGGCGTTTCTGTCAGCACAGATGGAGAGTGCTAGGAGGCTCTCATTAGGCAGCTGCTGCATTGTTCTGGATGAATTTGCTTCATGAGAGAGAAAAGGTTAACGTTAGTGTCTCTTACGAAGCAGCATCTTTACATGTTTCATTATTGTATTGAAAGAACCTCAAACCTAGAAAGTCCTGGGACTTAATTCAGTAATGCTGTAGCTATGTAATGAATGTGCATGTAAAAATTAATATGCACATGTTAATGTAGGCAGAGTAGACAATATTGACAACTTGAGTTGGTTGCACTGCACATAAAGTTATACTAATGATCTCGAGTTTGTTACAAAAGTGTTACTTGCTGGCAGCATACACTAGAAATGAAGGTGTTAGTGTTGTCTGCTTCAAATGTTCTGCTCTTATGTGGTTAATTTTTTTTTTCTTAGAGTTGTTTTTGCTACAGCTGCAGAGTTGCAAAAAGTGGGCAGTAAAGCTTTCAACCTTATGCCTCCATCATCTAGTACACTAACTTTTTATAGGCAATAGTTAACTATAGGGAAGATAGGATAATTGCTGCATACTCTGCATTAATGGTTGCTTGACAAAAAGCAGGCGCTGCATTTGCATAAGCAAGCATTCAGTACTGTAACCATTTTAGTAATGAAACCCCAAACCAAATTCTAAGCATGTCCTGTGGTCAGTTTCTGGAGGCAGACATATATAAAGGCACCGCCCATAAATTGCTGACTTGCACAGTAAATTTCTTTTGTGTTTTCATCAGCCCTTAATAGTTATTTTGAATAAGAAGCTAACCTTTGAATTTTAGATTAATCAGTGCCAAATTGACAGATTTTATGGCTGTTTTGTGAGAGCATTTAAGTATTCTCCAAGTATTGACAGCAGGGAAACCATATTATTATAAGTCCCAGCTAAAGCTACCTCATGGCATCACAGTTAAAAAACGATCAGGTATTCATCTATCGTTTGAAAATTGCTTCTAAGTCTGTTTACTCACTGTGACTGTAGTGGTCACCAGCTGAGTTCTTGATGGTTTAATTATTGTTGTCGGTGCCTTTCAGGCCTCAAACAATTGCTATTTCCGAGCCACTCATGGCACCTCGCCATCATTGGTTGCTTGCAGGAAGTATGCTGCCATTGTCTACATAACTCACAACCGGTTTGAAACTGGCAAAAAGAAGCTCGGCTACCTGCGCCTAGAAGACTTTGTCTTCTGCGCTGACCACATGATCCGTCTGTGGAGTTGTAGAAACCCAAGTAAGCATTCAGTTCTTCATTTGCCCAACATGTTTAAGCCACTTGCAAGCATCAAATGCTCGCTGTATTGTATGCACAAGGCCACCTGGTTCTGACCGACACCACATAAAGAGCTTGCAGATTTGTCTGTAACTAGATCTTTTCTATTCTAAGTGTTGCTCCACACTTTCAAACAAATGATTTAGTTTACACACTTGATATTTTCTTTCAATTTAAGCATTTGTTTCGTGTTGATTGTGTTGTAAAAATTGCATATTGTGGGGTTTAATGTCCCAATGCAACACCTGGGTTATGAGGGACGCCATAGTGGAGGGCTCCAGATTAATTTAGACCACCCGGGGTTCTTTAATCTGCTCTTACATCACACAGCACACAGGTGCCTTTTGCACTTTGCCTCCATCGAAACATGGCCACTGCAGCCTGGATTGAACCACTTAGTAGCAGAGCGCCCCAAACGCTGAGCCTATTCCTTTTTCGATAATCATGGGCATAAAAAAAAGAGGGGTGCAGACCCCAGTAACCACATGTGGTATATGAAGGCTTCACTTTTAAAAGCTTGCACTGTCAACAATTTTGCATTGCCATATAGCTGGCTTATAACAAGAAATGCTATCTTGGGATGAAATCATCGTTTGCAAGCACCGAACAGTCTCCGTTCTGATTAGTACATAACTCACTACCGGTTTGAAACTGGCAAAAAGAAGCTCGGCTACCTGTGCCTAGAAGACATTGTTTCAGGCAAACACTGAAAATAAGAATCACCGAGCCACATTACGTTTTGGAATCCTGCCTTATCACTGGCGCTTCCTTTACCCCGTTGCACTGTCCTTAGATGCTGCAGCTCTGCAAAGCTGTGTTTTGCCTGCACATTGAATTCTTCGGGTCAGATTGATGTTATTGAGGAAGCGTAAAACAAGCCAGCCCTAGCGTTCGTGCTGTAAGACCCTCACACTCTGGGGTCGTCATCGTCGTCCTCAGATACAATTGTGTGTGTCAGCGATGCCACTGTACATTCAGAGTTATTTGGTGGACTGGATTTATTTGTTGCAGACTGCAAGTATGAAGAATCTGGCATGGAGATGGACCGCGAGTTTCTCCAGCAGCTGCGTGAGATGAAACTGCTTCTCGACAAGGACCACATTGACCGACTGAGGGACTCTGTGCTGTTCTCGTTACGCAATCAGATTTCCAAACATACTTTGCAGGACGTGGAATCAAATTTCAAGGTGGGATTTACTGACCACCTACAAAGCATAAAATTATGATGTATCAGTCACTGTGACGGCTCTATTCATGAGACGTTTATTCCCTAATGCTTCAAATTAAAGTGGATGATATAAATAGTGGAGCAACAAACGCCCCGAAAGAAAACAGTGCACGGAGCAAGGACACAGGAAGACAGCGGTACACACAAGCGCTGATTAACAATTGAAATTTTATTTCAGAGCAAGAGACAGTAGGAAAGGGCGGAAAAGTGTGTATTGCTGCGCGATAGCTGGGAATCAGTGTGGTCGCATCATAAAAAAGGTTATGAAAGCATCGTGACAGGTAAAAAAACTTTAAAACAGGTAAATATGATTACACACATGGCAAACACGCCTTCAACCCCCCCCCCCCCCCCCCCCGGGGTGGGTGGGGCTTGTTTCTACAATTGCTCTATTTTTATTCTTTTTTGTGCCTCTATTATTTTAATAGTTTACCCACCCTTTTGGCCAAGTGTTAATGTATTTACCTGTTTTAAACTTGTTTACTTGTTATGGCCCTTTACACCATCGATTCTTTCCCTTTTAGCTTGTTTTGCACCTTCCTCAGTAATCTTTTTACTTTGCGATGTTACTATGCTGATTCCCAGCTAGCGTGCAGCAGTCCACATTTTCTACCTCTTCCTACTGCCTATTTATACGGCTTGTTCCAAAATAAAACGCAGATGTTAATCAGTGCTTGTGTGCACCACCTCTTTCTTCCTGTGTCCCTGTTCCATGCGCTTTCTTTCAGTATGCAGTACCAGCTAGTCAGACTCCTTGCTCTCGTCAACACCACAGCTAACGATTTGTGTGGCTTTGTCAAGTGCAGTTCTTGGCACTCTTGGAAACAGTCGTAATACTCCAATGTGTTTATGCAAATGTGCATGCATAATGTAAATGGCACGGGACAGTTCCTGTGCGAAATTGTATGTAGTGCTTGATGGTTACAAGCATTTTGGACAATGCCTCACAGCCTACAGAAGCTATGACAACTGGCTACCGTATTTTTGCTTGTGCTATTTTATGCTCATTTATCTTTGCAGTCACTGACACGGACACTTGTCAACATAGCTTATGGGCTGAACCACAGTAAAGATCTGAGAGATTTCTTCATTGATGTTGTTGAGAAGGTATGTGTGCCTTGCAAACCAGAACTGCTGGCACAACTTCAAAATGGGGTTGACTGTTGATCCTATTGACTTTTGCCTTGCAGATCATAGAACCTTGCAGAGCTGCTCACTGGACCGTAGATGAGTTGCAGTTAGTCATGGATGCCTTTGTGAAGAGCCCCCAAAGTGTCACTTTTGCACAGTAGGAACAAATTTTTGTCAGAATTTCAAACCACAGTTTTCCTTTCTCTTTGAAACAGTCTTGTGAAATTTTATTCATTGTAATAAATTCTACAGTAGGCTTCCTTTTTTTTGCAGAGACCTGCATCTTCATGAAGTGTGGATGCGGTACATGGAGACAATGGCAAAGTGCGTCTACAAGCTGTACGCGGCATAGGTTGTCGCAAATGCGTGCTGTAATGATGATGCAACAGGAAAGTGACTCGGCAGAGAACATTCAGAAAAAAATAAAGAATACGCAGCAAATACCATACTGTGTAGCTACATATGTGGTGTCTCATAGCGGAGTGAGGCAGCAAAAACTAAATTGTAAATTGTGGGATTTAACGTCTCAGAAGCAACTCATGGGGGCCTATGAGGGATGCTGTGGTGGAGGGCTCCGTATTAATTTAAACCACCCGGGTTTAATGTGCACTGACATCGCGCAGCACATGTGCACTTGTTGCATTTCACCTCTGTCGAAACACAGCTGCCACTGCCGGGATTGAACTCATGTCCTCCTCGGTAGCCGAGCACCCTAACCATCGAGCTGGGTCCTAACAAACTGCCTTCTTGTGGGTCCTAACAGCTGCCTCACTCTGCTATGCATGACCAACGAGCCCAAGCTTTTAATTTAAGGTTTTTACTGCCTCGGCATCTTATCGACAATAGGGACATATGCACCCACAGAGTGACGTTGCCACAGTGGTACGAGCAGATAGCCTAGCTACTGCCCATTCATACTCTCGTAACTGCTGAGCGCTGTTTCTTGCAGCTGATAAAACCTTGTGCGCCTAGAATCGGGCATTTTCCAGGGTAGCAGCAGTGTATGTAGAATTGCTCCCCCCAACTCCCCCTTAAGACATACCGTTGAACAAATTCAAATTCTTGGTAATTAAACTAATGACTACTCACAATTGTAAGCTTAAAGTAGTATGCTTTCCATTCTGAACTGACAACAGCTTTGAACAAAATACAAGAAGCCTGTAGCGTGTTGGAGGCGTTGGCCATTCAATTTGGAACGCGCAGTCACTCCTGTAGTTGAAACCGGCCATTACAAAACATGCGCTGGCCGCCAAAGCAAAGACCAGCCTCGCTTTGACCGACCAGTTCGTGACATAGGAGCATCATTTTACTGCAGGCAGTCACAAGGAGCCGTTCACGTTGATGGCACAAGCACTCAAGAATGTAAAAACAGTGAGTTCGCAAGCAGGATTCCTGGACTTTCCGCAGACGGCGCGCATCGCTTTCTGCAGGTCTGTCGTTCCGGTAGTGGGCGTCAGGGTATTCCAGTCGGCGTGATGAAAGATATGGCGTCGCCGAATGCGCCCCACTGGACCCGGTTCAGCTGGAAATACGTCACCCAAGCCACCAGCACGATGGCCCACAGAGTGGCGCCGATCGCCGACCTGATAACGTAGGATTTGATCATCTTTTGTTCCTCGAACGGCTGTCGAACGAATGCCTCCCGGAAGAACCAGACCGCGTTCACCAGCCACAGAAATGGGAGGGCGAAGAAGCCGCCCCGGTAGTACCATCGGCACAGCCGCAGCTTCTCGTCGTCTTTGACTTTTCGCAGGTCCATCCTCGCCTCGGCGCTTCAAGACGTGAGAAACACACGCAGCTCGGGACGAAACTTTGGACGACCAACGAACAGCGGATGACAGATTACCAAGATTAGCTCGTTCGTTGGATTTCAATCGTTGACCGGATTGGCTTCAAAGCGGCTAACGGCTAATTATTGCTTACTATGGCGATGGGGATAGCACAAAATGATGGCTTCATTTCGTTTGCTTTCAAGAGAGAGGAAAGAAAATCGCCTATTTTTTGGGAGTCAGTCCTAGGATATTAACTATCCCAAAATCTTGGACAGCAACGCTGAAAGCAATGCATTATAGCGAACCACCGGAACGTTGATCAAAGCTCATAAACGTACTCCAAAGGAACGCTTCCCAGGTCGCTGTGCGTGTTGTTAGAAGAAAAAAAGGCTATTTCTAAACTGGACTGAAAAATTAAATGTAAGCACTGTTCACGCGTTTAGTCTGCAATGCCATCGATAAATGCGTCATTTCGTATGATAAAACTGAAGAATTTCTTTTTTTTTTCATGAATGAAAGTTTTTTACGTGAAGCAGCCCAGAGTTTGTCGCCGTGATGAGTGTGTGCCCTCGGGCGCCAAAATACGTCCCTTGCCGCCTCCACGGGAGTGAAAGAGACCGAAGTTACCGTCCCTTCTCACACCTGCAAGAGCTCTCTTACGACTCCTACAAGGCCCCTGAAATTCAGGCATAAATCCCCACCGTATCGCGGCGATAAGTGCCACCTACATATTAATTCCTAACACATATTTGTTCCTCTCCTCATCTAAACTCCTATCACGCTCCCTTCCACCAATCCTCTAACCTCCACTTATGAAAACTGGCCACATCCTGCAGATGGCCTGGCCGTTTTACAGCGAAAGCTGTCAAAGACCCGGTTGCGCGTCGTCGTCTTAGCACGCAATGTGAGGAGGAAAGAGGAGAGGGAAATAGACAATAGGTGCAGCGCTTCGCGCTGACTGGTTCTCTCCTCGCCCGTTTCCCTCAGTGCGCTTGAAATGCCGGTCGTCCGCATTACATGGTGTTTGAGCTACCGTGTGCGACTTACGCCTAATTACACTCTACCCACAACTCCACACCCATGCTCAGAATTACTAAACACTCTTAACTGACATCGTAATTTTCCTCAACCCCAGCTGTCGCTGAAATTTGCATTACCACAAAAGTTAATTCGTACAGTCGGGGACAAAAGTCTGTGGACCACGTGTTCCTCGAACGAAGCCGATATAGCTTTGTTATTAGCCGGCAGCTGGAGACCACACTTGTTCAGATGAAAGAACAAAATTTTGAGTTTCAGCTGCGTTTTTATGGAGGAAGAACGCAAAGGCGCCCGTGTGCTGTGCGATGTCAGTGCGCGTTAAAGATCCCCAGGTGGTCGAAATTATTCTGGAGCCCTCCACTACGGCACCTCTCTCTTCCTTTCTTCTTTCACTCCCTCCTTTATCCCTTCCCTTACGGCGCGGTTCAGGTGTTCAACGATGTATGAGACAGATACTGTGCCATTTCCTTTCCCCAAAAACCATTATTATTATTATAAGCTCCACAAGCGCAGTCTCCAGCCACCTGCTAATAGCAGAGCTATCGGCTTCGTTTGAGGACCACATGGCCCATAGACTTTTGTTCCCGACTGTACATCTGGTGAATTTTTAAAATCCCAGTGCACCTTGGATCTTTCTGGTGGCGTCATACACTGGGGGCTAGAGGGCCTTAAACTTCATAAAAATATGCCCTACTACTTCCCCATCTTGCATGCACCAACAGCAAATACTTTGAATTATTGGTTATGTCGAACACACAGATTATCTCTTGGATATTCTTTGTAGAAGTATAGGAAAGTCGCGTGGTATATCGAACTCCAATTTTGCTTGTCATATCGACACATCGAACTGAGGGCCGCGCCTCTGCAACTGGCATATATCCTAACGACGCAGTGATCACACGCTGAAAAAGGTCGGCGGCGCGGCCTTGAGCGGCATGCAAGCGCTGTGAAAAATATGTTACAAGGTGAATGTGGTGTGTGCTTGAGGTGGCCTTCGATCGCTTGCAGTCATTTTCTGTGCCACATCGCTGTCATGCAGTGAAGCCAACCTAAATAACTAAAGCCTTGCGGCGGCCCTCGCCTAGAGTGCTTCGTTTGCTTCGCTACCGAAAGTGTTGTGGACACCATGTGTGCATTAATTTTAGTAAGCAATCATTCCACTTATAGAGTACCACTAGAAGGATTAGACATCTTATAGTAGGCTGCGGCTTCAATGTAAAGCAGGTTACGCATTTCAACGTGGAGCAACCGGTCCGCTGCCAGCACGCCAGCTTGCGGCACATCAGTGCAAGAACCGCCGTCACTAGCATGGGTGCAGAGTACCCATGCTTCTAGGTTACAGATAAGCTCATCTACTGCCATTTTTCATATATTGAATTATCGATATATCGAACTATTTCGCAATCCGCTTCGAGTGCCATATATCCTCGAAATATCTTACGTTAATGCATGAAAGCTGCACCAGGGCTCCAGACATTTTTCGGATGCCTAGGATTTTTCTATGTGCACTAAAACCTCTGTATACGAGCACTTTTTGTACAGGCCTCTATTGAACTATGGCTGTAGCAGCTGGGAATTGAGCCTGTGGACTGGTACAGCCATTGAGCCACTGTGGGCTGTTTTCACAGTGGCACAATCTCATGAACGATCAACTCACAAGTGTTGTTTACTTTGCAAAGTATTCCCAAAGCTGCCGGTGTACTTACTCCATCACAGGATTACTAATGCCTAAGTGGAACATTACAGTATCTTACTGCAGTACGCATATGCATTTCCAGTCCTAAGGCTAACCTGCATAATGGAGTAAGGGTGTAGAACATGAAATACAAACTCCACAAATAGCAGTGATAGCAGAGAGCAGTGATAGCACAAATAGCAGAGAGAAATCATTGAGCGAGATGAGGTAAATGAAAGGCATGGATGTCAACCAGGCTTGCTACGATTTCCTACCTTACGCACAAGTGGGATAAGGGACAGAAAAAAAATTAAGGTGAGAGCAGAGAAAAGAGTTTGGTTTGGTTTAGATTATGGGGTTTAATGTCGCGAAGCGACTCGGGCTATGAGGGACGCCATAAAGGAGTGCTCCTGATAATTTCGACCACCTGACGTTCTTTAATGTGCACTGACATCGCACAGTACACAGGCCTCTAGCATTTCGCTTCCACCAAAATGCGACCGCCACGGCCGGGCCGAAACCGCGTCTTTCGGGTCAGCAGCCGGGCGCCATAACCACTGAGCCACCGTGGCGGCTTCAACGCAAAAGTAACAAATGTATGTATATAAGGGCAATAGACAGTTTCTCACACTTGTTGACAACATCAGTGAACTTCCACTAACACTGCTGGGTGGCAGCAATAGCGTGCACAGGGAACTCCACTATGTATCATGTCTTTCAGACGTGTAGGCACCTGTGAATTGCAACAAGACGCACAAGCGGGTTAAACCATCTCTTTTATTTATGTACAAGTCGGATCACACAGCAAATGCCCACACACAGCTGCAGATCCTCAAACTCTGTCCTAATGACCCAGTCGAAATGTTTCGCTGAGAAAGCGCAGCTCTCCAGGGTGTATTTACAAGATGTGAACAACAGATCTTGAATACAAAATTGCAGAGTCCAGAAGTCATAGCAGTGTCCGCTTTAACCACACAATCGGGAGAGACAAGGAGCACCAGCCGCGAGAGACGAGGTCAGACACCGGAATAGAGCGAAAAAAAGTAAACGTAGAGGAGAAACACTGGGTATAAGAGGAGTGGCCTCTTGTTCTGCAGCTCCTGAACGCAGAGCAGCGAACCGGCACTGTAGGTCGCCCACACAACGCCAAGCAACTGTAATTTTAAAGAAAAAAGAAAACCGTGTTGGCAGCCACAACTTTTCACACAAAAATACAATGGCACAAAAGCTGTAATGTCAAAGTGTAACTACACAAGCAGGCAAACTCCACTGAAGTGGCAGTGATAGCTTAAATGAAGCAACAAATGGCAACATTAATCTTTAAAATTGTAGCAATGCTTATGGAGTGTACCGTAATTTGCAGTAAATAGCACATGGACTGTACAACATTTATATATTTTTAAATAATGCCCAATATAGCATGATATGCCCAAAAGTGATTCTATCATGAAGTTTTGCGATATTTGCGCTGTGTTTCTATTCCCATTGTGAGGCTGACTGGATGCATGTTTACTGGCACTAGTTGCTACCTCAATGTTGAAGAATATTAACCTACCTACAAGTGTGTAGTGGATGGCGGAATACTAGAAAATGAACAGTTTTTGTTATAGTAAATGGTGTCCTACTAATCAGCACCTGCACATGCAATTTTATGTGCCGATCACAAATCTGTCCCCTGCGGACTGTGTAGCAGATGCGGACTACCTAGTAAAGATTTTTTTTTTTTTCAGCCAAAATTGAGCCCTGTGGACTACACCTCATATGCAGACCGTACACCAGAAATTACGGCAATTTTTAAAAGTTCTTCAAAGAAGTAGCTTGAAAACTGCACCTCTTCCACCAGAAGCTTCAGGCTCAACGCTTCTGAACAAACACTGACATTGCCACCGAAAGGGAGACAGTCGAGTTTCACTAAGAACAAAACTTCGATACAGTCGTCTTCAGTGCTCCTCTAAAGAGGTCCTTGCCTAGGCATGCTGACCACAAAGCCATATCACTGTCGTGAACAGGAAAGTGATCGAAGGATCGAAAAGCAGTAACGCTGTCCAATCTACTATTAAGGTAGACATACTACCACTGTTACTGTCAAATGAGAAATCCCAGTTCTATGCAGCCTCATTGTTCTTCAGTCTGCTGTTATGCATTTGCAAGTCCTTGAAACCCTCACGCACTACCAATAGAAAACAGGCTCACATGAGGTTCAGCTCAGTGCAGCACATTATTTGTGCATCACTTGCTCAGTCTTTAAACGGACACAATGGATTTAATTTTGGTTCTCAGTAAAAATAGACCGTTTACCTCTGAGTGGCTATGCTGATGTTTTCGTGTCAGCAAAAGATGCATTTATTCCTGAGTTTAAAAATGGAACAATTTTTTTTCTGCCACCTAATCTAAACTCATAATGTCAAGACCAAAAAGGGCTCAGTGACTGCTATTAGAAAGTAAAAGCACTGTAGCCTGGCCTCACAGTTCAGTGCACAAAAATACGCCTTGACATCCAGGCAGTTTGCTTGCGAGAGCGGCTCTTCATGGCATCATCTGTGTTTCATTTTTAGGCCTTTTCTATTCTCCATTTCAAACATAGCAGGCAACGCTGCCAAAGCTAGTGTGCCTGTTTGCTCAGGCCAATTCCGCGCCCAAAAAGTAGTTCACCATACAACCAAAATGAACACAAGCACAATTCGTTGCGACAGATCTTAAGTGCTGTGACTGGCATATCCTGGACTTCGTTTGACCTCTTGCCACATTTTGATCCTGCGACTCATCGATACTTCGAGAAGCAAGACTAAAATGTGGCGGCATGATTCGCGGTGTGTATGGCGAATCACTCCTACTTAGTCCATGCCCAAAAAGTATTTCACATTCACTGAAAATTATAGCCAGAGGGCCCAAACACTCAGCGCCTCACAGCTTCAACCATGATTCTCAATGCTACCACATTGTTTTATACTGCTCTTCGTTTTCATCCAAACACTCAACGGAGTTTCGAGAAAAACAATGATACATGGCGGAGTAATATGCTTTCGCAGACACATTACTTCCACAACCTCTGCAGCACTGCCCGCTATGCATGAAACGGCGTATAGCTTATATAAGCTCTGTATTCAGCTAAAGTAATGTCTTTGTCGTTAGAACACAGTAATACATTGATGCAGGCCAAATTCAGTTTGTCCTCGACGTCCGTTTTAAGAGCAGTTGTTTGACAAGTATGCACCAATTAGACCAGCAACACATTCAACTTGTGCCTTCCTCAAGTAGCCTCTCATGCCAGCAGCTGTGTGCCCAGTAGCGCCACCACATTCACTCAGAGCCCTGCAAAACACTGATGCAAATGAAAAAAAAACAACAAAAACACAGGAATGCATGATGCTCAAACATGATGCTAGTGCAGGAAAAAAAAAAAAGGCACTGTCAAGACCAACCAGAGGAGGAGCACATATTAGCCATTCAAATTTATTTTTGTTTGGCTGCTTTGAGACTTAATTCCCATGTAAAGCGGCAAATCAAATTGCCTGCCACTTAAACATGACATTAAAGTTTTGGTATGGAGCCTTGATATAGGTGACGTCTTGGCCAACACAAGGAGAAAGGCTAGTACTTCGTGATGACAGCTGAGTGAAGGGTGCAGGTATCAGCAAAAAATCAGTCTCTACCATGAACAGTTATCTCGTTCTCCCCCCCCCCCCCCCCCTTCCCCCCTACAGAAAAAAAAGGCCAAAGAATAAAAAGGGAGCTTACAAAAGTCCCACCAGACGACTCCTGGCTACTCACCTTGAATGTAAATTCCACATAGTGGAATGGTCGGACAAGGGGGAGCACAGTTGCAGTGACCACAAGTGGTAGCACCGAGTAGCCAATCACCCCGAGGCATTGGGAGTAGCTCACCTGAAAAAAAAAAAGACGACTTCTAATGAGCTCTACCATCTTAGCTGCATGAAATAACGCTGAGATTATCAATTTCCATTAGCTCGAGGAGCATTCCCATGCATAAAGTGCACCATCCGGAAGCATGAAAATCAAAATTCTATCTTCACTACACGTACATTTCAACATAATGATCTCACCGTCATGTGAACCAAACTGCGAGCTGTAGGCGTGAGGTACATATCGCAGAGTGAAAATTAAGGGCAATTACGAAGCCTTGACTCACTGTTTATTAGTACAGCCGCAAGATGACCGACTCTCGAATCTATGTACGCTACTCTGGGTGCTCAGACCACAAGGCAAACAGCACACAATTAACTCATAACTTTCCGGGTGACGTACACGAGAGAGGATTCATTTACAACAAACAACAAAGCTAACACCGAACCCTTCATTCTTTGCGCTAATCGCAGCTAGGAAAAGTGATGGCTCTTGTAACATAGGTGCAAAAAATTGCACTCTGTTTTTCAACGGAGACATCGATGTCCTCTTGGTTCAGATTTAAGGCGCATATTGTGGATATGCCCCCACTTCTTATGGAGTGATAAACACCAAAAGAAAAAGTACACAAGATGTATCTTACCTCTCCACCCAAAACTCTGGCCAGAAGAAAAATGACTAGTGATCCAAAGATCCACATGGTGATGATCCACGAGACCACCTGCACACAAAACACCATCAAGTTTCAAGTAGGGAAGCATAGCTGGCTAGTAATGAGCAATGGCATGTCAGCTGGACAACACTACAAAGGGGATCCCAAGAATCTTGGCACCATGCTCCGCTAGCAGCACAACACTTGTGCATGTAGGGTATATTTTACTACTTCCACACATTTTTTTTCCCGCATTGAACTGATTTTCAAGAGCTGCATATGCATCACAGAACAACTGGACATCAGTGATTAAGTTTCTTTGTGTACCACTGGATGGCAGCACTAAGCTGCCACTGTGGAATTACGATAGGTATGAAGTGGTAAGAGGGATCTGGAAAGGGGTGATGGTTCCTAGCCTGACTTTCGGTAATGCGGTCTTATGCATGAGACCAGATGTTCAAGCAAGGTTAGAAATTAAACAACGTGGCATAGGGAGGCTAGCTTTGGGAGCACATGGCAATACACCAAATCAGGGGGTACAGGGTGATATGGGATGGGCGTCGTTCAAGAGCAGAGAAGACAGCAATATGATAGCATTTCGGGAGTGATTGATAAAAATGGGGGAAAAGCAGTGGGCTAGGAAAGTTTTCAGACACCTGTACATAAGGAATGTTGACACGAAATGGAGAAAGCGAACTAGAAAATTGACAAGCAAATATCTGGACAGCAGTAAGGGGGCAAATCAGCAATTATCGGTTAAGAAAAAGGTTAAAGAAACAGAGAGAGCTCTGTGGAAAACAGGGATGCTGACGAAATCGGCACTGGGAACATACCGGACCTTTAAGCAGGAAATTGCCAAAGAAAATATCTATGATAATTGTAGGGGACGCTCTTTGTTGTTTTAGGCCAGGACGGGAGTTTTGTGGACTAAGACATATAAAGTCAGGTACCATGAGATAGACACGTTGTGCGTGCGGAGAGGAGGAGGAAACGGCTGAACACTTGATACTTTTCTGTAAAGGGCTCCACCCTACAGTGGAAACCAGCGGGGCTGATTTACCCAAGGCATTGGGGTTTAAGGACAGTGAAGGGAAAGTAGATTTAAAGTGGGTAGAAGTAATCAAGCGGAGGTTATCCGATTGGTGGCTAAAATCAAGACAAAAGTAAAACTTCATAAGTCATGAATAGGTGGCTTGAGCCACCGCCCGATTTAAAGGGTTCAGCCTTATCCATCCATCCATGCAGGAATTCTCAACATAATCCCAGGTGTGCTCACTCCTTTTCTCAGCGGCAAGATAACTTAGCGATCTCTCGAACGTCGCAGGAGAGCTGCAATCGGTGCTGGTTGGTGGCAGGGACTCACCGAGAACTGGCCATAGATGGAGACGAGTGAGAACAGGATGACAACCAGCAAGGGGCCCCAGAAGTCGGGGCTGTCCCTGACCAGCTGCCTCTTGTAGCCCATGAAGGGGAACGGCAGCAGCACACAGCACACCTTGTAGTAGATGTCCCTCAGGTCGATGTCCAACTCCTCTCTGCCGGGGTGAAAGAAAAAAAACCAGACCACCAGTTTATAAAGACCAAAACAAACTAGGATGGGTTTAAAGGTTAGCCTCTCTATTCATCTCCAACAAATATCTAGCTCTTCGATCAAAACGACGTCGCATTGTTTTTCCTGACAAGCCTAAGTTTCTGTTCCTTAATATCACCAATGAAAAATCAATACGACCAATTATACTGAAAGCCTTACTAAAGAACCCTCTAGACACGTCGCCACAGCATGTACATTCCATCTTCCTAAAGAACCGTCTAGACAACGCCACATCATGTATATGCAGTCTCCAGTAATTCGCAACAATGCATTTAAATATAATTTCTTCCCCGAAACAATAAGAGAATGGTACACTTTTCCTGATACCGTAATTCAGTCTTCTTCCCTTCGTGCATTTTTGGTTAATTCAGACCCTATTATTTATTCTGGCAGCATGGTGTGCTAGCATATTTGCCTTTTGTTTGTATGTACTAGTGCCTTCCTGCATACATCCTCAAGAGTACATGATTATGTAACTAGTTTTTTTCTGCCGTCCAATGTAAGATACACATTGTATAGGTTCTTTGTTGTTCGTTGTAATGAGTTGTTACGTATACCGTACGCTTGGTGTTATGACTTGATAGAATGGCTTGTTTTCAATTTTGTTATCAGTGCTTCAATGGCCTTTCAATACGGTTGACAGCATTAACAAACAAACAAAGTGGGGGAAGGGTGTAACTATAGTCAGATACAACTGAGGTCTGCAGCGAAGGCAATAGAAAAAAAGAAGCTGGAAGTTGTCACCTGAACAACAACCACAACACCTGCCTGCCTTGAGATAAAACAAGGCAGATTGCACAAGCGGGTATGAAACACAAAAAAGAAGAAGGGGAAGAAAAATGAGCAAGAAGTTAAGAACAACAGTGAGAAAACTTAAATGCCTATAGAGAAACAAAAATGCCATGAATCATTTCAGGGAACAGCGCTTCATGCAAGGCAGTCGTAGGACCCTGGAGTGATGCACTTACAGGAGAGGAGCATTGTCATCGTCATCTGCGTCGTCTACCTCGAGTAGCCAACCAAAGCCCTTCTGATGCAGAAACGAAGAGCCAGGTATGGAAGATGAGAAAGAGGCACTGCCTTTACCACCATGCTGGGAGGACCACGGGTGGTCCATAGTGCCAGTGAGGTGGCTGTAGTCTGTCGAAACATGATGCCAACATGAAAGTGCACAGAAAAGAAAACAAATGAATGCTTTCAGCACGTAAATGATTTAGATATCTTATATCCAAAAAGTGCAGCAGCGCAGTTCAGCGACATGAACCTATTTCTACGTCTTGCGCTGCTGTAACATGTATTAGAAAGGTCAATACACAAAGTTAAACGAAATCATTTACCCAAGCTTCTTATTAATGAAACGTGAACGTCACAAGTAGTTCATGGGTCGTTCATGCCCTTGAGCTGCAAAAGTTTGATATCTACTTCTGGAGAATGTTTGCAAACAAAAATGATGCTGTGATGTGCACAAAGGTCAGAGTTAATCGTGGGCACATAAGTGGAAAGCAGACCTAAGCTTGCCTTTTTAGAAGAACTGCCTGGCATGTTTTCACATTCGCCAACTAATTCAATTAGCTGCAAAATGTTAGGGCTGGGCACATATTGTTGCCTGCATTTTATCCATTGGCTCCAATTCGTACGACTTCGAGGTGTCCAGATTTGATAAATGTACTGTCTTGCGTTGCATCGGAGAAGCAGTGCACATTGAATAATGGCCACCCCAAGCAAACCTTGATGCTCGTGTCATGACAAAATACCGACAAGAGACCATTTGGTAAGCCATGTTAAATCAGACAGCGCAGTTATGACCTGCGAATGACGGTTCTAATTTGCAAACATCACACAAAAAGGGATGAAAGTGAGGTGATGGGCACGTTACGAATGTGCAACGCGAACATCAATTTCGGCCATGCTGAACACCCTGCGATTACTGTGGTTTCGCATCACAGGCTGCACACACTTTAGACACTCTAGCCTTTCGTGGTCACCAACATCATTTTCAAAAGTTTCGACAACCGCTACGAAGAACGCCAATGCGAATGCGTTTAGAAGTTGACCGCAAATACACGGGACGCCTCTTGAGGATTGTCGTACCGGGACTCGTGGATGACGTCGACATGAAGACGAACTCGTCGAGCGCCTTGCCCGAGGACATAGGCGACGACAGCACCGGCGCGGCCGGTATCCTCGCAGTCGCGGCGGCGGCAGCCTGGACGATGGGCGAGTCAGCATCGAAACCGTTCGCCTCCTCAGTGTCCATCGAAATCTTCACGTAGCTGCCCGATCCCGTAGAGCTCGAGTCCGAACTCTGCCCGTTGTCGCTGTTGCTTCCGTGAACGGGAATATCCATCATGCCTCCCGTTAGTTATACTAAGCACCAATAAAGCAACCGTCTCTCTAGGACGCACTGTAAATGCCACAGCGAAAGCGTCTCGCAAGAGCACAGATTCACCGCGGGCCAAGCTCATTCATGATGCGCCAATACGCATTGCTATGCCACGCGGGCGGTTTTCTCTCCGACTAAACTTGAGAGGAACCTCGCTAGCGGGTCGCCATTGCCAGCATTTTCTCAGACGTGACGACGTCTTGTCACTGTAGGGTGAAGAACAGATGGACACGAGGAATTCACACAACAGTCAACAAAACGTCTATCGGCGACACGGGCACACCTTCACCACTTTCGTGCTCACGACAAGCAACATATCAACAAAAAGGTGCCATCTCGTTGCCAGGCGCACTCATCGAATTCCGGCTAAATTTTGTGCGTTCCACTGGGGCGTATTATCTTGTTTTACCGGTGTTCTTCTATTAAATGATGGTTAGGAAAACGCATTTACAAAGTACAACAAGTTGAACTTGATGTCCTCAGCACATTCGGTTTAAAAGAGACTTTTCAGGATTTGTAATATGACGTCACACGAGACGTCAAGAAAAAAGTGCGGGAAATGGGTCGAGCGATTTAGCGCGCTTTTCTGTCGGCGTTTGACAACTTCGCCGCTTCGCAACATGTGTGCGAGGAACTTCATCCAGAGCGTTTAAAACAGTGAAAGCATTTTAAATAGCCGTAGGAGAGCGTACGCAAGCTCACAGCCAAGCGATGGGAATTCAAGGCTTGCTGCCGTTCGTTCAGAAGGCGACGAGGCAGGCGAACATAAAGGAATTTAGGGGGAAAACAGCAGCCGTGGACACTTACTGTTGGCTTCACAAAGGTGCCTTTTCGTGTGCTGAGCGACTAGTAAAGGGCGAAAAGACTGATGCGTGAGTACTATGCTTTGCTGTTCCTATTTTAATGCACAGAGTGCACAGTGCAGTGCTTGGTTATAATAGACGCTGCCAAACAAACCAACTCGGAGCTACGTTTCCTCAACCGTAGCTTTTTGTTGTTGTTGTTTGAAAATAAACTTCTGGTTAGGAAACGGCTCTCTAACCCTTTCATGCATATATGCTTGTTTGTGCAGTTCGGGTTGATCTCAAAGAAATGGAGTTGCTGGTTGCCGTAAGCGTTCGTTCTCCGTTTTTCTGCATTGCACTTGTATCTGCAGGTATGTGACCTACTGTATGAAGATGGCGGACTTGCTGATCATGTCAGGCGTGCGGCCGATTTTGGTGTTCGACGGACGGCATTTGCCATCGAAGAAGGTGACGGAGAAAAAGCGCAGGGAGTGGGTACCTTTTGTTCTTCTACCAGCTCCTTTTGTTGACATGTCTCGTCTCACAGTTCAGCATGTCGATGGTGGCACTAGCGTCCGAGTTTCAGGTTTGAGCTAAGCGAAAATCTAGCTGCTTCGTCTTGTATTTGCAGGCAACGGGAAATCAACAGACAGAAAGCCAAGCAGTTCCTCATTGAAGGGAAGATTCAAGAAGCACGCGAATGTTACCAGAGGGCTGTTGACGTGACATCTGCCATGGCCCACGAAGTCATCAAGGTGGGGTCACACTTTCACAGTATAATTCTGTGTGACGGCACCTTCACAATACATGTACACCATTTTGATAACTGGCATCATTTCCCCTCAGGAATGCAGAAAGAGAGGCATTGACTACATAGTGGCACCTTATGAAGCAGATGCACAACTCGCTTACCTGGCCCAATGCAAGCTGGCTGATGTGGTCATCACTGAAGACTCTGATCTTATCCTCTTTGGATGTGACAAGGCAAGCAGCTGCTTGGAACTTACTCATACAGTGCCGTAGCTGGCATGACTGTGCAAACATTTAACTAATTTTGATAAATTGTGACATTTGAACATGCTAGCTGGTCGTTTGGCCTCTGCTGAAATGGCACATATCCACAGCTGGTGGGCTTTTGCAGGTTGGCCACTTCATCTTCTTTTCTGGGTGTTTTTCACTTGAAGGAAAATGATGGTGATTCTTTGGCAAGAAAAAAAAAAAGACTTTTTTTTTTTCAAGCGATGTTTATTGCCTCAGGGCATAAAGGTTATGAAATGAGAGATGAGTAAGATGCTTAAATAAATGCAAAAAGGTGGGCTGATCTAATGAAATCAATTAGTGAACAATGATATGGACCCTGTGTCCAGGCAATATAGGAATCCGGATTGAAAAAAAGGACTTTACTGCACTTGTTGCATATGTTACTTGATATGCTATACTACACAAGAATGCAAGAAACGACCGGATAATTAAGATGCTGTATGGTAGTAAGCTTGTTTGTTTCCAGTGCATTTTTTTTCTCCTATTCTATATTTGCATTTTGGAACCAAAGACATTAGAATTAAAGTGAATGGAATGAAATTGACAGGTAGTTTAAATTCCTGGTTGAAAAGCAAAGTGGGGTCCAGTCTATTGTTGCGAATTTGAAAATCGGAGGGTTTCAGGATGTAGTGCATAATTTTTGCACCTATCGTGCTGTGCCCACCATTAGTGCTGTTTCATGTTAGCCTGTTGCCCATTCTGTCCTCCAGGTGCTGTTCAAGATGGACAGAGCAGGCTTTGGCAGCCTGTACGAGAAGTCTGAACTCAGCAATTGTTTTGGACTGCTGGCAGATCGCTTCACGCACGACAAGTTTCGCCAGATGTGCATCCTGTCCGGCTGTGACTACCTCCCTTCCCTGTCCGGCATCGGATTAAAGAAAGCCAACAAGTTTTTCTCGCTTATCACTAATCCGGACCTCCGAGCTGTAAGTGACACACTGAGCATGCGATTAATACATTTGAGCTTCGTGCTCAAAACCAAGACTTAGCAGAGCAGAATAGAGAAACGAACTTGACCCAAGCGTCACATGAAACTTCAGTGTGCTGTAGCTGCTCATGTACTTGTATGCACAGCTCTGGATGTCGCCACTCAGTGTGCTGAAGAGAAACTGCTGTTATTATCTGGTTTATTGCAGTTCTGAACACAGTCGAGTGTGGCAAGTAAGAGCTTATTTACTGCAACATGTTATAAGCAAAGCATATAGCATGTTGAACACCTGGTATAATTTGCTGGCAGAGATTGTTGGAAACATATTCGTAGTTTACGAGCTACTAATAAAGATGCTTGTAATTTCTGTTAATACTTGCTCTAATCTATCAGTTGTACTTAAGCCCAACCTACTGTTTTCTATAGTGAGGCTTCCTCTCATAACATAGCAAGGTGGCTCTTTTTCGACTTTTTGTTGCCTTCTTAAACAGCACAATGCTTGGGTCTTACCTTTAGAAGTGCCCATTCTGGCCTGGAGCGATTGTGCCTGTTTTTGATTTTGTCTCAGGGCAGAAAGAATTTGTTTGGTTGTGTTTGTGGGCATACATAACGCTTTGTAATCACTAGCAGGATCCTAAAACTGCAACAGATCTTCGAATATTCTGTAGCAGTTTTACTGAGTAGCTTGTATATGCCAATATCTTTTTGTGACAGCTGAACTGTGAGACTCTTTTGTTGTTTGTAGTTGTGCCTGAAATTCACATGCTAGTTTACAGTTGTATTCCGTTTTCTTTTTCTGGACAGGGGGGGGTAGGGTGAAATGTTATATGCGATATTTCTACTACGTATTGTGTTCATTATCACTGTGGTGAGTTTTTAGGGTTATAAGGCTGACATTTGTCATAAATGATGCCTTTCTTGCTTGCTTAAGTAACCATTGCACTCATTATAACTTGTCCTGAAATGCAAGCCCATTGACCCATTGAGCATGATTTGATAAAAGCTACAAGAGAAGGGTTTGATTGAAACATAGTGTTATTTAGACCTGCCTGCTGTGTCGTCTCAAATGTTCTCTCATTAAGGACAATATGTTTTTCCCTGGGACCAGACATTACCAAAGCTGCCATCATATCTGAAAATGCCGACGCTTTCTGTGGACATCCAGTACGTCGAAGAATTCCTGAAGGCTGAGAACACATTCCGCTATCAACTGGTCTTCTGCCCCGACCGGAATGAACTCGTGCCCCTGAATCCCTATGACCCAAGCATTGACCCCACAGAAATGACCTATGCTGGACAGTATCCTTTTCCTGAAAATGCTTTTGAGGTGCGTTCATACTGTGCGAATTAACTTTCAACGAGTGTTTCTGTAGTTGCCACGTATGTTCGAAATATTTGATATGTAACTGCATGAGTAAGGGACTATGTAAAAGCTAGACTTTATAGTGTTACTTGGAAGGTATTAAAGGAGTATAGACAGCAAACTTTTGCTTTCTTGCATGCCTTGAAGTGATGCATTGGACTTTATAGTATACTTGGATCATTTCATGGTATTCTTCAATGACCACTAAATAATTTATAATTGAATTTCCTCTTCACGCTGTTTCAGTTTCGGTTTCATCGAGACGATGGCTGTGGTGTGCAAGAACCCTTTAGGTCACATGAAGCATGTAAAAAAAACTGCGATATAATCACTGATACATAGTTTTAATTCACTACAATGCTAAAAGCCAGCCCGTTTCAAGAGCAGAAATGACAACAAACGACGTATCAGTAGTTACATGGCAGTTTTTTTCATGCCTCATGTGACCTTAAACACTGATTACACGTCACAGCCATCATTTTGTTGATGAAACCGAAGCAGCATGAGAGAAGAAATTTAATTATAAATTATTTAGCGGTTATAGGCAAATATCATGTGGTGATCTATGTATTCAAATGCCTGATGCATCATTGCAGAGAAGAAAACATGCAACTGAAATGAGATGTCTATGGCTCTTTAAATGTTGTATAGAAAATGTTAGTATGTTGTGCAGGAATACTTGCTTCTGCAGCTTCGGATCTTAACAAAGCTTGTTAACCATTGCTTCAAAAATGCCTTCTTAAAAGCCTAACCTGCTTGACATTTGCAGTAGTTGAAAGGAAGGGCCCCACTGCAAGATCCAAAAGATAGACATTATATTTTGACTTCTATAATCCGCGTTTGTTTTTAAATGATCGCATTTAGTGGCTGACAGCTTGATCCAGAGATTGTAGCAAAATGCAGAGGAGAAATGAAGTTTAATCTCTTACTATATCAAGAAAATGCGGGCGACACTCAAGGACTGAAAATGGTGACTAGTGAGGGGCTTCTCCTAGTTGCACAAGCCATCCTTGTGCTGACTAACTTTGGAATCTTGGAATGGTTGGTTTGTTGTCTTACTGTTTGCAGTGCAAGACTGGATACTAGCACGGACTGGGACATGGGCACAAAGCCGATTCCCAGCTGAAGTGAGCGCCTGTATATGGGTACAAAAAGGGAAACAACGATGGTATCAAACAGCATTCGTATCTGCAAGCAAGTCCATGTCACAATCTTTTCACGCTGAAACTGCACTGGTCGTGAATAGCAGTATTTTTCTGCTGGGAATTCCGCTAGGGCTCAGCGCATTGCTTGTGTGTTTCCGACTTGACCTGCACTGTAAACGGTGCATCTTTGCGCGCTTTACGAACTGCGTTTTTCCAGTGTTTAGAGAGGTGCGAAGCACATTTTTAATGAGGATAAAATCGTTGCTTGTTCTGTCTTTTTTTTGTTTCACTCTTAATGAGGATAAATTGGGGAAACAATTACAAACCTACTGCCGTGTGGTGTACACTTTAAATGCTAGTTTCACATACTGCTCCATATAGCAAATTCTGTCATGTTTGAACTGTGCGCATTGTGTTTCTTTTGGCTAGAATAGATTCCTTGACCTATTTTGTAAATCCAAGGCAGCTTCCAAGGGAGCTGGCCTTTGACATTGCAGTTGGGAATATCGACGTAAACACTGGACAGAAGATCGACAGCTATGTTCCAAAAGATGGAAAGGTAAACAAGTAAACAGCTTGCTGTTTGATTTCACTAAATTGTATTTCATTCAAGCTCTTGGGGCACCTTCTCTGTACTAAAACAATGCAGTGCCTATCTCTCAGTAACTTGCTATCTTCTAATCAGCGTTGTTTTCAGCATGAACTATTTTGTGGATATCAATTTTTTTGGTTTATTACCAGTATTCGCACCAGCCTACATTTTTTTCTATCAGAATGGTGCCATTGTTATTGCCTTTTCAAAGGCTTTTCATTACGTTCCGCATCGGCAACTCTAAACAAAGCTAGCCCATTTGGTAGCTTCGGTGTATCCCTGGTGTGTCCCCCATCTGGTGTACTCCAGGCATTTGTCCTGAGTTTTTATTACTTTTCCTAATTTGCATCATTTGCTTTCCTAACTCCATGTCATCTCATGTTCATATCTGGGCAGAGTCCTCTGTAATCCATATTCCGAGACTAACGCTTTTAGTGACAAACTAATATTTTGAGTTGATATAAATTTTCTGTCTTTTTGGTGCAAAAAGCTATTGATGCAAATCAGCAATGACACGATTAAGGTAATTACATTTAATATCTGTGGCCCGTTGCACTCACGTGACTATACCATAGATGAATCTTGTGTTGAACACCTTGGTGTTACCATCACACCTGGCCTCGCTTGGAGTCGACAGATTGACTGCATTAGCAACAAAGCAGATAAAGGACTAGGGCTTCTCAACAAATCACTGTATGCCTGTGGCTACTTGGGAAATTAAGTTTATTGCAATTAAATTATAAGTAAGACCGCAACTGAAATCTGTGTCTACAATCTGGAACCTTCACCAGAAATGCATAACATTTCCTTGAAGCAGTAGATTATAGGGCCATCCATTTTACATTGTGTGATCACTTCTGCACCTCTTACCTTCCATTCATTTTGCTTCCTCCCTGCACCATATGTTCCTGAGTGCATCAATCGTCTATCAATTGTATATTTTTTACCTTTCACACATCCTAACCACTACACGTTTTCTCTACTTATATCCGCAAGATTACAGAATGTCCGGCTTGTCGTGTAGGACTAGCTAATGATCGTCACTCATTTTGGTCAAAACTATTATTAATCTGTTCAGCAAATTTAAGTTTGTTGTATTTTTTGCCCCTTATGTAATTTCTTTGGGTTCCGTGAGTGTTGTTATAAATAAATAAATAAATGGAAGGTGCAAATATAATTACCTGATGATACCCATGTCCCTTTGTTTTCTAAGGTACTGAGAGCAAGGAATCCCTTAGGAGATGCACAAGACCAGACAGAAAAGGTAAACGTCAATGAATGCATGAAAGACTCCTCCACTCCAAAGAGGCTGGGCGCATTTGAAGTTGCTGAGCGGAGGCCGGTGCAAACTCCGAAGACCCCAAAGACTCCAGTCAGGTTTCCTCAGCGTTCTCAAAAACCACTGACTTCACTGGAGAACATTGGTGAGTTGTGCGAAACCAGCACGGGTAGAAACTTGTCGTTGTTGCACGGTTTAGAATAATCGAGGGAAGTGCTGACTGCAGGTGTGGATTTTTGTGAGGGATTTTCTCCCGGTTCACTCAAGCTTCGAGCCCACTGCACCTTACACAGAGTGCTTCGAACTAGTTGATGCATTTGCTATATTGCTTTGTGAGCAGTAAAGAATGTGCAGAAGCAATGAAAACAAAGGAAAAACTATTCTGGATGAGATTCGGTAATGTTGCAGCGTGGTTTAGTTGGTTGGCCAATTTGCTAATGAGCAGCTCACAAGAAACATAGAACTTGAAAGACAGGTAAAGACGGGCACTATTGTCATCTGTCTGTCCTTAGCATAGCATATTTACGCTTGGCAGAATGTGGTGCCCTGAACATGGGAACCAAGCCACACGAGTACCTCATCTTCGAGATTCTGTCTCGTTACTTGTTTAAGATCAAGCTGCTTAACTTGTCTGTTTTTATTAACACATCATTTGCAGCTGAGTGCAACTTATCACTCAGACACGGTATAAAAACATACTGTAATTGAGAAGGCTGGAACCAGATGCAATCCCCAAAGAAGTTTGCCTTGCTCAATGCAGCACTCTGACGACTGCTTCTAATATTTGTTACAGTCGGCAGCTTTTCTTATTTTTAGATAGCTTGGAGACATTTCCAAAATGCACACATTTACTGCCAGTGTGCAATTGGGTATACTACAGCATGAGGCATTACAACGTAAGGAAGTACTAGCAATGTGTTCATGCAGTAATATGCAACTGTTCATGCTGGGTGCCTTGCTTGAGTCAAATGGCAGAACTTAAATGTCATATGTGTGCCAAGACACCATCTAAAGCAAGGGAAAAATATCAGTTCAATGTAAATATCAGTTCAATGATTTTTAGTGACACAAATATGTTTATATTTTACCAGTTAATTCAAAGAATAGGTCAGGTGATGTTTCCTATACTATATGCATACATTAGTTCTGTGATGTTCTGTTTTGCAGTTCCATCTGCAAATAACAAACCATTGCAACATGTCTCGATATTCTAGAATTTTAAAAACAGCATTTTCAAACGCCAGTAAAATACCAAGTCACAGCCATGAACCTTGCTTCAATGTATGCCTGTCTGTTTTATCTTTTGTGAACCCTTAGAGGCTGTAGTAGCTTTGCAACATGCGTCAGTGTTGAATTTCTAAATGTAACATGGAAAGAGATGATCTGCTGATGTGTAAAAGCATCGTACATATGACCTAAACTGTTTAATTACCTGTTTAGAATTCTTGTCCTTTGTTTGCTGCCACCTCTTCTTCGGTTTTTTAGCCATTTTTGATGTTTTTTCGAAAAAGTGTTTTTAGCGTTAATTGATTTGCGTGTTTTCACTCTGCAGATGTTCAGTATGACAAGCAGGAAAGTCCCTTGCCATCATTTGAAGGAAGCTTGATAAATAATGAGTCACCTGCTGATAACAAAATGTCGGATTCGTCTCCCAAGAGCTCGGGTGAAACGGGGAACGTTTTCAAAGTAACACCAAAGCCACGCGTTGTCCGCAGCAGGTAAATGCAGACTGCTTGCCCATCTTACTCGCTTTGCTGCTACAGTCGATCCCGGATGTATCATACCTGGATATATGAATTGTTTACATCAAACAGTCGGAACATTTGCTTGAAAATCTTATGCAATGATATAGCACTATTTTTCACTTTTATTGAAGTCTGTTCAGGGACATTATATATATCAAACAGAACATTACGCCCCCTGCAGGTAGCACTTCTCCGAATGACGTTCTCGCAACCATTTTGCACGGGGTGGAGCTGTGTCGGCTGCGTGTTCTCGAGCACCTGCTAGTGGCACTAAAATCGCGTGGCGATATAGTGATTGCGTCTAATTTTTAGTTCTAGTCACAGCATGTGAAACGGGCAATGACCTGGATATGGGGTGTAGTTGAGGGTAGCTTTCAATCTCTTGTGCGTCTTTTCCACGTGGCACCGCTGTCATGCAGAAAAGTCATCGTTTAGTACACCGAATGATACACCATTCGGTACACAGCTTATCATTTGGTGAAGCCAATCCAACTGAGCGAAGCTTAGTGGCGGCTCTTGCCTGGAATCCTTCGCTCGCATTGCTGCCACAGGCGCTACAAAAACGAACTCTACCATGATTTTATTGAGGTATAATTCTATTCATAGCATACTGGTAGCAGATTAGACCTCATATTATAGGCGGCGGCTAGTTCTAAAGCACCGTCCGCTGCGGATTCTTGGTGATTTAGTCTGGGTCTAGCAATGCCTAGCGAGCAGTATGTTGCCAGGGTGCTGGTTGGCAGCACTACGCTGCAAGAAGCGCATTGCTATTTTGGGTGCACAGTATTCTTGCTTCTTTGTTACAGATAAGCTTACCTATTTGCCATGCTTTGCATTGTGGAATTATCGATGTCGAACTATTTTGCGATCCCCTTCGAATTCGATATATATTTGTGATCGACTGTAGTAGTTTTGTGGCCTTACTAGTTTTTGTATGCTTCTCAGTGTATGGTACGCCCATTTGCTTTTTTTTCTATTTTTAGCAGGAATTTTGAAAATTGCGCGACACGAAACTAGGGCACGGAAGGCACATAAAAATGACAGCAATGGCGCCACTTGAAACTGAGTTTTATTGTTGACACATGCCTGCATTTATATGAGACAACCAAGCCATATGTCCTTGTTTCCATTTGTGGTGTCTTCAAAATATGTGACTGTTAACCAACTGGCCCATAACAAAGTACAGTAGAACCCTGCTTTAGTAAACTTGGTTATAGTAAAAACTCGGATATAGTAATTAAAGTGAAGCTGCGGTCCCATTTTGCCTTCTATAGACGACTACTTTTTTTTTTTCGGCTATACTAGTAAAGAACGTCTGACCGTGGCGATTTACTTCCCATGGAATGATGACATAGCGGCACGCGCGAAGTCTAGGATCGCGAGGCAGATACCGAATGTGCTCTTTGAGGTGGCTTCACCGCCAAGCTAGAGAGCCGCTAGGAGAAGCCAACTTTTTGAAGACCTTGAGGCCGTGAGGGAAAGCGCGCAGTGCGCACAGAAAAAGTAAAGCTGGCTATGAACGTAGAAAGGCGTAAAGGGAAAGGAAAGCCAGTAAAAGTGCAAGCGAGGGGTAGAAAAGGAAAGAAAATTGCATACGTTCGTAGCACGGCAGAACTGTGTAGGCGGCTTGCCACACTTGACTTTTTCATGCGCGTTCCGAACTTCTGCCTCTTAAATGACACTGAAGCCACAGAGGATGACGCCGTGATCATGGAAAGCTTTGGTTTTCACATGGAATCAAACTCGCTTTATTTTTGTAGCCACGTTCTATTTATATAAATGCAGTACCTCCACAAGATGTAAATGATGTCGAAAACCCAATAACATGTGATAACTATAAATAATTATCAGATGAAGGGACGATAAGAGCAGGATGTCAGATGTTTCTGATCGTTTGTTTTATAAACCAAGACTTAGTGCTTGGTAAGCAACCAGAGAGCATAGTCAGAGCGATGCCATCACCAACAACTGATGTAGGAAAGACCCTGACATAGTAAAGATTTTTTCTGGTTCGAGCTACTTTACTGTAGAGGGGGTTCTACTGTATTACTTATCAGAGGCTGTGAGCTTTCACTGTTGCTTTGAAGTGACCACGAGCAGACTCAAACTGGGTTCCAAAGAAATCTGCTACCTGACGTGAGCCTTGCCGGGCCTTCAGGTTAGGCCGGGGCCCATACAATGCTTTAGCTTGAAATGCTAGAAAATAAGCTTTGTAGGTTTATGTTTATTAAGAATTGTCTTTGTTTTCTTTTTGCTCTGCAAGGTTTTTCTCGACGCCAGCTGCCCCTGCTTCACCGGAGAAAAAACTGACAGATTGGCAAATCCAGCTGTCGGAACGAGTTTGTGATAGTGGCAAGGCAAGGCAGAATAAGATGCCACAAAGCAATGCTGCTCTGGGCAAATTTCAGTGGAGTTCAAGATTCGCACCACAGGATGCTCCGATGACACCGGTCTCGAAGCGTGTGTCAACACCTTTCAAACGACTGAGGCTGAGCGTGTCTGCACTTGAAAAGGAGAAGAGGAATTCTTGTGTTCTTGGCAACGATGTAGAAGATGAAGAAAAGGTTGTCTTGGCGGAAGAGGACGGCAGCGCTGCAAGTCAGTCTAACCAGTTCAGCAAGACACAGGACTCGGGCTTTGCAGAAGGCGATTTAAGCAGCTTGCCTACACAAGATGACAGTTCACTTTTAACTTCCACAGATAACTTGCAACTGACTAAAGGCACTAAGTCATTGTTTGAGGTATTAGATGAGAAAAACAGTTCGACTCCAACTACAGTGCCCAGCGTTCCTCGTGTTGTGTTCAAAAACCCTTTTGCAAAGGTGCCAAGAAGCCCCCCTGCAGTTGCCAGTGACCTTGTAATTCCAGAATCTGACGAGGAAGATCCACTTCCACCATCTTTTCGAGAACCATTAAAGCAAAGCGGCATCGAGCTTCCCATGAAAAGATTGCAGGATGATCCTAGTGCTGATGATATGGCAGATGTTCTTGAAGAAGGAGTAGAGTCGCCAATCCCGAAACTTAAGCCCAGATGCGATTCCTTCAGAGCGATAAAGAACCATTCAGAAGATTTGGATTACCCAAATTATCTAGATGAGTCACCATGGCCCGTGACAGAGAAGACTGAACAGTGCCCTAGTGTGACGGGAGTGGTTGAAGAGAGTGATGACGATGAGCTAACAATTACTAGAGGTTTTATTGTAAAAAGACCGATTGAGACACCCAAGTACACAATTGTGAAGCCGCGGATTCCACCCAAACCCATCAAGAGAGGTAGGTCATCTCCTTATCTGTGATTAGGCTTGATTAAAAAGAAGCTGAAGTTGTAAGTAGATCATTAAGGGGACGCTAAGGAACACTGGTCTCAATTTTTTTACTCAGTAACAAATGATTCTGTGGCTCTTTCTTGCTATCTAGATGTTTATCTGTCACCAAGAAGTGCATTTATTGCAGAGAAAATGGGTTTACAAATTTTCCACGGGATTCAAACGTGTGATGTTGCCACTGAAAAGGGCTCTGTGGTCACCATTTGCAAGTTGGTGGTGTAGCCTAAATTCAGGGATCCGTGCGAGATACACTGTCTCGGTGCACTGCAGTTTGCTTTTGAAAATTAATGGTAGTAGTGGCGACACTTGTAGTATTTCATTTCTTGGTCTTTCCAGCTGATAAAAGCATCATCTTTGTTATTCGAACACGGTAACCCATCGATATAAGCCAACTTCAGAGGGTCCTCAGTGTCCCATTAACACTTGTAGCTTACCGAGTAGCTAGTGGTGGTGTTGTATGTGGCTCACTATTTTCATTGTTCTGCTTTGGTCGTGAGCCACCGAGTTGCGACCATTAAACTGTGCAATTAGGGAATATGTTTGTTGAGTTTTGGACAGAATGAAAGCGTTTGAAGAACAGCATGCATCATCTGTGAAATTTCACTACAAACTGGAAAAAAACTGCTGTAGAGGCATTTCGTTCGCTTGGCAAAATGTAGAAGTGATTGCTTCAGCTGTATACTGGGTTGATAGTAGTTTGAGCGTTTTGAAGAAAAAACACCCGTCGGTCACTGATCTAGCAAAGCGGGACAACCTTCCATGTTGGCAAACAAGTACCATGCTGAAGTAGTTCTAGCCATGGTTTGTGCTACTCTTTATAAGTATCTAATGAAATGAGAGTTAGTATAGGATTTTGAGAAACATTCCATTTGAGAAAGATGGGATGTGTTGTGCTGGTGTTGAGTGATAATTTGGAAGAATCAGAGTAAGAGGAGCCAAAGAAAGGTGGCAGCTACATGTCCATGGCCTTTACCCCGATTCTTTGCCTTTTTGCTTTAGACTAATTTTCAGGTTACCTGTTGCTATGTGTGGGAATAGTCATTTTGGTGATAAGCATCTGCTCTGGCAAGATGGCTTTGTTTATGACACTTATTAAGATCTGCTTATGCAATATAGAAAAGCTGAAGGCGGTTGTTCTTGTTTGGTTTTTCTTGCAGTGCCACCAAAGCAGCGACGGCTTGGCTTGCCAAAGTCTGCAACGAAGAGAGATGCCAAACAGCAAAGCTTGTTAGAAAGCTTTGCCAAGTTCCAGTTTAAGAAATAATCCTGCCTGTATAGTGTAAAGTTTGTAAAAAAAAGTATAATATTGACTTTGGAGACACCCATAAAACAAGTTTTTATGCTTCATGAAATGGTTTGTGGTTTTTATTTACATGAATAGCTGTATAAGGGAGTTTCTCCATAGCAGATAGGGCTGCTGTTGGCATAGTGGAGGGCTCAGGAATAATTTCGGCCACCTGGAGATCTTCAACATGCACTGACATTTCCCAGCTAGCATACGGGCATTTTTTATGTTTTGCCTCCACCGAAATGCGTCACGGCGAGGAGCGCTGCTGCACGAATGTATTCATGCCGCTGCACGAATGTACCGGAAAACTTTTCACGGTAAATTTTGGGGCTGCTGTAAATATATATAGTTGCTTTCAGATGAGCAGCAGCGCTGAACCTGTGCCGCGTGCAGCCGTATGTGTATTGGAGGCGCCAATCAAGTCTACGAATTGTCTGGTCAGCAACACGCTAGCCACTCGAATTATCCTGTGAAGTTAGTGTTCGAAATATTGGGACCTCAAAAAATTTTCGAAGGAACAGATTTTGAATATGTACTGGGATTTCGAATAAGCCTATTTCAAAATTTTGCGGTCTTTAATATGTGTGGATCCCTCTGCACCTCGTCTCAAGAATGAACTATAGTAGCATCCATTTGACGAGGAGTAGGATTCCCTGGATTGCCAGCCAATTGTAAAGACGACAGTTGCAGTAGAACCACACTGGCACATTTTTCTCCGAACCATGGAAAAATATGTGCCAGTTGAGAAACATGGTAACCTGACATTTGACGGAACCGCTGTCAGTAGAAAGGAGCTGTGGAGATAAGGGAGCACGCGAAGCTGCTGCCCGCGTGCACTTCTGCACTGTTCTCTCTGTGACCGTTGTAATTCTACTCATTCTCATCTGTTAGAATCAAGAAACTCGTTTAAGCCATGGGGAACTAAGAAAATGCGGAGGCCATTAGCAAAAGTCCTCACGCCCTCGCTGGTGACAGTTTCGTTTTGACGCTTTTGTTTGTGTCCGCCTGCCTTACTGCAGCGATGGAACTTCAGCAGCTGCAGCAAAAAATTGGGGGAGGGGGTGGCACGTAAGCTCTGCCTTTAAGTGTATGACTCGAGAGCGATTCCTCTTGTTCATGCAGACACGGGCACTGTTTCCTCTTTCACAGTCACAATCGTATGTAAAAGACCACCCACACGACACGCATATAAAGTCCCACTTTAACCTGGGCAGATGCGGTCATTAAGAATACAGCAATGGGCCTGCTGTGTAGCATCTTGAGAGGCAGCGCTTGTAACGTGAGTCATCGTCTGCCCCATGCTCATTTGAGGGTGAGGAGGAAGACGGCCCATGCACTTGGCACGTTGCTCCCGGTTGTTTCGATCGCTAAATATTCCTGTGTCATTAGTGTGGCTGGCGCCATCTGTGGGAGCTTTTTGTATCTGTCATCTTTTCGACCAGTCTGGGTTTTTCAGTCATAGCCGGAACACCAACACAGGCTGTAACACTCGCGTTAAAATTTGCGCCGCCCGTAAGCACTTGATTCTTCGGCATAATCTGGGCATGTTGGAAACCTCCGAACACACTGGAGTGCAGTTAAACTTTGATGGGCATTAACAGGGTGCCAATATGGCCGGTGTGCCGTAGTCGTTCCAGGTGCGCACGTTAAATGTGCCTCGAGGCAACGTTGCCTTGAGGCGCTTGCAGCCTGTGCAGTGCTTGCCGCAGTTGATACTTGTGTAGTCAAGCCAGGTCAAGACATGTCGAATTTTAAAATATCTTCTGCCAGTCGTTAGACGGGCAGACGCAGGGCGGAATTCGAGACGTGCACTGCAGGAATGCTCCTTAAAATCTGATGTAAGAGCCGAGTTTGCACTGCACGAAAATCTATGGAAGCTAATGTGGGACCGGTCCCCAAGAACATATCCCAGCCAGGAAGTCGCAGCACATGATAACGTGATAGCTGTGTGCTACCGTATTGGGCTCATAATGAATAACGAATGGGCTTAAGAATGCTCTCTGTGCTGGTACAGTTGTGAGCAATATGAGAAGGAGTGAAGTTTGGGCATTAATTTACTGATTACTCTATAATTATATGTCACAAGCACAGTTTTTCGTTTTCGAACTGGTTTTCCTCTTGGTGTATAAAAGCCAAATGTCATTCTCAAATTTAGTTGAGAAATAATCAGAAAATTCGCAATTTTGTGCAATAGGTTTGTGCTCTTTCGTATTGCTCACGGGTCATGACTGAATGTTCTTTGCTGTCCCTGATGCATGGAAATGCTGGCTGAAAATGCAGCAAATAAATGGCCAATCCTAGGAATTGTGGCTATCAACAGCATTAGCGAAGTAAAGATGCGCATAAGCCATTTTCACTATGATCTTTCCAAAGTACCCTAGACAAGAGATTTCCTTGAGGCAGTTGGATGTTGGCTAGAATTCAGTTTCTTCACATAATTACCTGTTTCAAAATTGGTAGCTTGATGGGAAAGCCATGTCTTGAAATGGAGCACATAAGCTCCAAACTGCTTAGAAATGCCTATTTCACTGCTCTGAATTGTTCCAAGAGAGCTCTAACTGCTGAAAAATCTAATAAGGGAGTAATTACTGATTAGCAACCACGCAAGATTAGCCATATGGTTACAATGCAAGGCTATACAGCTCTCATGGAAACTTTGTAGTGGAAAAAAAAAGTATTTTCGTAGTTGAGAAAAAGAATCTCAACTACGGAGTTTCTTTGGGAGCTGTATCTTTCCTTTGTAGTCTTATGGCTGCTCTTCGGTGGATGCTAATTAATTCCTTATTACAAATATACTTTATCTTGGGGGATACCCCTGAACATTGGACTGCTCAAAAATTTTTCTTCAAATCGCGGTTTGGTGGTAGCATTATGCTAAATTTCGCGATTTATGCTACATGCGCGAACCTCATTTTCCTGCGTTGAGGTCAAACATTGGTGACACGTAGTTTTTTTTTAGCCTGAGAGATGGGTTATAGGCAGCGAGGTCAACAGGGTAGTGGCCATGAAGCTTCTGCGGTACGCTGCCTAGAGTGACTGCTCCGCATCGATCCATGGTCATTTTTCTGTGGCCGTACATTACTAACTTGGGGTCAGTACGCATACCTGAATTCCATGGTGCAAGCTGAAGCAAGTGGAGACTAGACAATTGCGCATATTTTATCAGAAACTTTTTCAGGTGCTTTGAACGTGACTACATCTTACATGAGCTTAGCGCTGCCTCAAAGGGGTACAGACAAAACTTGGAATGCAAACAAAGGTTACGATTTGTTGAATGGGCCTAAGGAAATGCCTTGAAGCAAGTTTCTCGAAGATGTTGAGCGGAACGTAATTCAATGCGATTTGTATTGTCCGAGGAGCTGCTGGGCATTTCTACCCGAACAGAGTGATGTCAATGTGCACTTGCCCCAATTACTGCAACGTCATTGAACCTAGTGGTACACAGGAACAACCAGTGCTTGCTGCAATTTGTAATCGTGTATAATTAATAACGCTGCACACTGATGTTCATAGCTCATTATTTTTACTAGGCCCGTAGGCCTAGCAATGTAATGATACATAAGGCATTCACACATGGATTACCATGTCGTGTCCTACGACCGCTGAATACTTTAAAATTAATTTTTCTTGCTGTTTCGGTTTCAACAGCAGAACCAACACCGACATGACTACTGCAGTTTCCTCCTCACCCTCGGGACAGCTCCTTTCCCGTTGACTCTGGCGGCAGTCTGCTGAGTTTCTAGATTGTTTAAGCAGTGTAAGCGCGGGTATATTCGTTTTATTTTACTGGTGTGGCATGCTTTTGAGTCAACAAAGCAGTGTGTTTGGCGTGGTGCCGTCGGCTGCTCATTTTCTTTGGACAGGTGCTTTGTGGTACCTCAGAGCGGGGAGAGCTGCGAGGACAGTATAGTGTAGAGTTTTCCACTCAATCCAGTTAGTAGTCAGTCCTCGTGTTCCACTGTGTGCATGTAAGCTGCTGCCGGATGATCTTCATGTCACTAATCACAAGACTTTTTCATCCATTGTCTGATGCGTACAGGCTCGCACACACAGTTCCCGCTGTAGGAGATGACCGTACATCAGCGACGCTTTACTGGCGCGCCTTTGTTTTCGGACTGATTAGGGATCTGCTTTACTTGTGCTTGATGCAGAAGTCTATGAAACCAACTGTACATAAATTTGCGCATGTAAAACACTGGGGTATTAGTTGCTTGATTTGCTCGACTATGACGCGATGGGATAAACTAAGTTTGATCAGTTAGAATGTACACTTGCGTCAAATGTGAACAGAAACGAAACTATAGGATGTGAAATTTTATTGCGGAATCAGTACAATGCATATATACACACCCGTCAGCATTCTCAGTGTCCATGAGGCCTTTTAGGCTAGCATTTTCGATGCAAACGGGTTAAAAATGTTAACTTGTGTAAAAGTAACAAGTAGCGAAGCCTCCGAGGCAGTTATGGGAACAGTAAACGATTAGTGCCCTGGAGTGTGAAGGGCATAAAATCTAAAATCTCCGAGCAGCTGGTACATAGTGTCACGTCGCTGGTAGACGCCGGAAAGTTGCTGTAGCGCCTGTAAAAGAAATAGAGGAATATGCATTTTTGACTGTGCCTTGCACGTATGCCAGTCAGAATGCCATCGACAGCCTACCAGCAGTATGGATGCTCCCAGAAGGTTAAATTTGAAAGCGTATGTAGACTGCAGACACTCAACACCCTCATATCATACGTTAAAAGCATTATGGCAAAAATTCATGTTTTGCACTGCTCCAGTCCTTGTACCCTTACCGACAAGCCGTGATAGTGTTTACGAAATTTCTTGACAGGACACCCGTGCATAAAGGTGGGTTCATATGACAAACCGCGGACCGGTTTGCGGACTGCAGTTGCAGGGAAATGCCAGAGCTTTTCTGGAGGCGAACTCCGTGCTTTGGCAGTTATGTTGGTAAACACAGCAAGCTGAAAGGCCCCGCGCATTTGTAATCCTTTTATCGCCACCTGTAAAGCTGCAGTAGATTAGGCATGTGCGCAGGCTTTCGCTGTGCTATGTTCAACATGGCAGCCATAGGTCCAGGTGCGCACCTAACGAGCCGGAAGTAGAATGTCACGTGAGATTTTATGCACTGGCCAAGAGCTGATCCACGATTTTTGGGGAGAACATGGTGTACAACAAGAGTACTCTTTCTCAAAATAGCTTTTACACTGCACCAGACTGAGTCATTGTCCTCTGTTAGAACGAAGGACCACTTCGGCGCATTTCGGGGCCCAGTGGAGGAAATGTGCGGCGAATTGAAAAAGGGTGTTACGTGTACGTTTTTTCTATTGGTCTCTGCTGCTGTCGAATGCAGCTTCTGTGGTAAGCAAACAGAAGAGCCCAGTGAATATAGAATTTGAGGGGCCTGAGTGGAGCATACCATACGTGAAGTATGGCAAGTGGTTGTGGGGAAACCACGCGAGGCAGGCATGGATATGCACATGGATATGTATGGTTCTGCACGTGGATATGCGGAAGCTTAATTACGAAAAGAGCGGTTAAAAATTCACCTTGCGTAACAGCCCTGTAGATGAGGCTCTTCCCAGTGCTGTGCCCCTGAGCTACGATGAGGTATAGGGAGCCTTCGAGCACAGTCATCTTGATATCGGTCACCAACCTGACTGGCAGGGTTGAGTGAAACTGGAACCCGCTTTCGCCTAGAGAAATTCGGAATGAGAATAATTAGTTGAGTTGCCTACAGAGAGCGCAGACGTTTGCTGTAAACTGATGCAACGCTACATTGAAAAGTGGGTTCCATCATGTGGGCAGTGGTTAGGTTTTTCCAGAACGGGTGCCTGCTTCAGGGAACACGAAGCAGCGACTGCACAATGGGCATTCGCCACGAGCTGAGCTGGACTACGAGTGATCATGGGTGTCAGTGAGTCTTGACACTTCAGCACACTAGAGCTTCGGTTAAACTTTATTGCTGCGCCACTTTCCATCAGCGCCTACCGTCCGGACAGACGAGGAGGTTAGCATTTTTCATCCAGAGGTGTGCAATTTCGTTTGTAACTTTTGGCACTCCAGCTTCACGCAAATACCAAAAGGAGTTACTAGAGCAGCGAGTTACGCAACCGCCAGTGCTGTATATCACTTTTGCACCCGACAGTACCTGCAGGATTCGTTAATAACGCCCCCTCTTGCAGTGTTTTCGAAATAAGTGTCGCTGGAGAGTCTAGTTCTAGGCAATGTGGGCTATTCGGACTACAACAGTGAAAGGGGAAAAAACGTTACCTTTGAAAGTGTAGATTTGAATGGAAGTTCTGTTTGCTGCAGCCATGAAGACATCCGACTGAGCTCCGTACTGGACAAGCTCGACTTTGGAGACCGAAACCAGTGGTATGATCTGGAACAGCTCGAAGGTGGAGCCAGCCTTGCCGCAGGTACGGTAGACCTGCGAGTTCCACGTTAGATGTGAAATAGGCGATCGACTGTCATACTGTTGCCTATCAGAATCAGTTTATTTAAACGAACAAACGGTACATACACACATTTATTAAATACAGGAGGAGGTCCCAAAGTCAAAGGCGGCATCGGGGACCTGTTACAAACTTACCCAAAAATCACTATATACGAACAAAAGTGGTTAAAATTGAAATATTGCAAAAAATAATTAGTAAAACACTCAAAAATGCAGTAAGATGCAACTGGAACGAAACATGAGCAGGGTAAATGTACATAAATGCAAAAATAGAGGAGAACAATTCAAGTGAGTGCTCCGTATGCGCTATGAAAAAAAAAAGATTGCAATAGAAGATACGTACGAAAACTACGCTTGAAAGTATGAATGTTAGATGATTGCTTTATACTAAATGGTAATGAATTCCATAAAATTGAGGCAGAGAAATTAACTGAATTTACCGTAGTTCATTTTAGGCTTCGGTAGTAAGAAATTGTTTTGGCATGAAAAGAGTGAAACTTCGTCAAGCAAACTGGATACTATTAATTATCGGAATGGGAAGTGATGCTTTCGCAAATTTAAGAGAATAGCGAACCATGGATGAGACCGCTAGGATTTTATGAGCCTGCAGTAAGGGTGCAGCACTGCATAAATAGTTGTTGAAGGTAATAATGCGTATGGCTTGATTCTGTATTGTTGCAGCGGTGATGTGTGTGCTGTAGGTGTTTCCCCAAGAAGAAATGCAATAGTTTATATGGCTATGGATGAAAGCACAGTACAGTGAAATGAGCGTTTGTAAAATGAAAGTAATTTCGTACCTTTACGAGTACCATTATGTTATATGCTGTTTTTTTGTTGGACTGTTTATGTGCCTATGGAATTTGAAGTGGCAGTCAAGTTCGGCTCCAATAAACATCGCATGATCGGTAGCAGTGAGTATGTGAGAGTCAAGTGAATTATGTGGAGATTCAGGAATAGTCTTATGGGGAGATAAGATGACAAAGCTAGGTTTAGAGGCATTAATACTCAGCATGTTGTTACGACACCAGGTTGCCAAGTTTGTAGCATCAGCATTCAGTTTATGGGTTAGGAAATCTATTGACATGTCAGATGCTAGTATGGCAGTATCATCGGCATATAATATACATTCAGAAGAGGTAAGGCAAGATGGCAGATTATTAATGTATATTAGGAAAAGAAGTGGTCCGAGGATGGAACCCTGAGGAAAGGCAACATTAGTAGTCTTTGGTGCAGAGTAAGTACCAGAGATGCAAAGAGCTTGGATCCAGTTAAGCGAGTAGCTGCAAATAAATTATAGTGCAAGACCATATACTCTAAGGCCGTTTAATTTGTCAAAGCATATGGTCTGATTAATTGAATCAAATGCCTTTGAGAGATCGATGAATAATGCACCACTAAAATTACCGTAATCAATAGCTTTAATTTTATCTGAATGATATTAAAGCTAATTCAGTCGAAAAACGAGATTGGAAGCCGAACTGACTAAAAGATTTTAAATTTTGTAAGATAATTTGTCAGACAGGCGACAAATAATTTTTCAATTACTTTGCTAAAGAAGGAGGGAACAGCAATGGGCCAATAATTAGGAGTTTGTCGCCTTTTTTAAAGACAGGCATTAGTTTAGCTTTTTTTAGTGCCCTAGGGAAGATGCCTGTCTTGAAGATTTGATTTACAGTGCAAGAGTACACATGGCAAATCAGAAGATATTAGGTTGATACGACAAGAATAGAAGTTGTCAAGACCAGGGCTTGTATACTGAAGATTCATAATGACGGTGCGCACGTCATCCGGGAAAATTGGAAAAAGAAGGAAACTATGAGGTAGGCGAGGGTACACATAAACTGGCTGAGCAACAAGAGGCTGATCGATAAATGATTTAATGAAAGCATTAGCAGTTCTATTTAAGAATGAGTTGATAACTTTAAGAAACAGTGGAGAGTCGCTACCAGTTTGAATTATTTAGGTGCATAGTATGGAAAAGAGTGTTAGAGAAGAGAGAATGTGGCATCTCTCTGGTATTGACTAATATGGCCACAACCGGTAGGGGTATGGCAATGGTCTCGGATGCTTGGCTCGTTTATCAGCATCTAGTAGAACAATTTAAAGAAGACACTGGTCAGTATCACATACGATGGCAAGCTGCAGAGAGACCCAAGGACGGAATGGGCGTAGCCACAGATGCTTTGTGTGTGGGGAAGTGGGAAAGGGGTGAAGCGAGACATGTTGCGAATCGGAGGACAGCAGTGCAGGCTCACTTGAATACTTGAAAAAGAACTATCTACGCACCTCCTCAAGGAGTCTCTTCACATCCCAATGAGCGAAGCGCTCAGCAGGAGATGCGGGGCAGTTTACTACAGATATACATACTATGGGGAGGGGGGTACACCACGTTTTGCCTTCATCAGCTATACAGTCGATCTGTTTGGCGTTTCGGCACTGCTACGGGTGCCTTGTTGACAGGCAAATTTTGAGTTCTTCATTTCACATTGGAGAGTGCTTCTTGACATGCAGAATGTTCCTTTCTGTCCATTCTTCGTTTCGCCTTCGGGCTTCTTTCGTGCTGCTCCACTTATGTAAGAATGGACCATATGTTTGAACAATATGCTCCGGACAAGTCAGCAGTGGACAACGCATAAAACTTCCCATTTTAAGATTCGGAACAGCATTCGGAGTGCAGACGATCGTAGACGCAGTTTCGGCGCGTAAATGTTCTTTACCTTCACGAGGCTGGACTCAGAGCAGCGGCTGGCCATGTCGACGCCGATGAACAAGGCGTAGAGGAAGCCATGACTGGCGAATGAGTTCACCACCGCGCTGCCGTAGAGCGTCTGCACGAGACGCCAGTTGTGGGGGCCCTCCATGGCATACACCTTGGAGTGGTGGTGCTCCGTTATGCAGGCTCGGTGGTCGAAGACAGAGGCAACCGCATACACCGCCCCTTCAAGGGCAACAAGCTTGACTGATGTGGCACCTGGATGGAATATAAGCACAAAAGAAATGCAAACTTCTACCGTGCGCTCTGCATCTCTGTAGGTTAGTAGATTATTGCAGGTCAGTAAGTGGGACCGTTTCACTTTAGAGCTTTGCAGCAGTTTGCTTCACGGATGCCAACGCACCATGAAATTAACACTGAAAATAGCGTAAATGTGGTCTGTTATGCTTTGTGCGGGTTATACCTTCGCCTGGATTGACCGTGCCGATGAGAGCGGGCTCGAAGTTCTTCATAGTGTAGATGAAGAGGTCGAGAACACCATTTTTGGTCAAGCTGGCCAATATCGCGGTGTGGCTAGTCTTGGCAACAGCGGACATGGAGAGCACATCGCCGAAGTTGAAGAGCACCGTCATGCCGTCAGTCAGCATGGCACCTGGGCAGAAAAATGTGGTAAAAAGCTATTTCTGGACCATCAGTGTAACAATGATGTTGCTGTTATCTTTTTGCTTGACTTCGTGTTAGCAACTGCTATATGTACTCGTTTAAGTACTCTGTTGCAAGTTTTAACCATTTAGCCCGGATCAGATTAGCCCAGGTCAAAATGGGAGATCACCATCGTGTTATCCATAGTCAAATTAGCCTGGACATCGATTTTGGTCCAAATATATAAAGGTGAAATTTCGGGGGTTGGGATGGGCCAATGCTGGTAACGACCAGGGCGAAATTTTGGGACACCATCGCATTGGCTATAGTCAAAGAATGCTTCGGTATCCGACTTAAGGCTAGTATGAAATTGCAAAGTCCAAAAGTCATTTCAATGTCAGATGAACTACCGAAAGAAAACTTGAGATTCGCAGTTAGTAGAGCTATCGCTCTAATAAGCGGGCCATCGCGGTTTTCCTTCCATTGACTCAACACAGCTCGTAGTGTAAGCGGCCCGGTCAGGCGTTCACGGATGGATATTTGTGTAAGCATAGAGGAGACACTATGCGCTATAAGCTGCAGCTCGCTGCTATCCTTTCCGTGAGCGTGCGGGCGTTGGAAAAACATTTTTAGATAAATTGTGCGTGCGTGCACCTGAACATCCGAATTGCGTTGCGCCTTACAAAGCATGATTTAAAACAAAGGAAAAGATCGATGGAAAGTGCTCGCTTGTCCAGATTTGACTCCCTGGTTACTTGTATAAAGAATCAATCGACTCAATGGACTCATCAATGGACGCACGTTTCTTGTGGGATGCTGACCCACAGCTTACGTTCACCAACACGCGGGAAGGCCTTCGAGAAGTGAAAGTAGGGTGCCTCGATTGCATTTTCCCAATGGGCACTGAAGCTCCCTTGGACGTCCTGTGGATGTTTAGGATATCCATGGGACGTCCAAGAGAGTTACAGTGCCCACTGGGTTCCTGCAATTGAGGCAGCGTGAGTGAAGGTTGAGTGGCACTCACGGCCCGCGTTGCTGTCCGCCAGGGGAAGTTCCAGCCAGAGGAGGCGCCCTTCTAGCGAGAAGTAGACACGCTCGCCTTCGTCGGCCGAGACTGCGCCCTGTAGGCGCCACAGGGACTCATGCCGGCTCCAGGCGAAGTAGAACGCTTGCGCCAGGGCGTCGCCGTCGTGCGCGTCCACCAGCCGCAGGAGGCCCACGCCGGGTGCAGTGTCCACTGTAGTCGCCTCCACGTCCAGGTACTGATGGAGCACGAAGTAGTCAACGGCCGAGTACGAACCTGGAAGCAGTACAGGGAAGCAGCGGCGAGGAAGACCACGGTGTCAAAACCGTGAGAGTACCTGGATGGTTTCCTTACACTCTAGATTGGTAAGAGTGGGGAGGAGGTGAAGGGAAAAGAACATAATGGGCACGCACGCGCACAGAAATAAATTACGGTATAGCACAGGAAAGTGGGCACGTTGCGTGCGTTGCATTTCTACTAATTAGCCGCTACGGGAGAGTCCTGTGCTGGTTTTCCAGTTTGTGGTCTGAGTTATATGGTCTAGCCCAGATATATCTTACTGTTTATATCGAACAGTACGGACATCCTCTCGGAAAGCTAATGCGAAAGTATAGCACTACTGTTCACGTTTATCCAACCTTTTCAGCCGAACATGACGACGTAGAATTTTTTTGTTGGACAATAGTTGCAGTCGCCAACTGCATGGTACAGTGATGTAAGCATACGAAACTGCAGAGCAGGAACGGAATAAGGTTTGATTTGGGGGGGGGGGGGGGGGGGGGTTAACGTCCCAAAGCGACTCCGGCTATGAGGGACGCCGTAGTGAACGGCTCCGGAAATTTCGACCACCTGGGGTTCTTTAACGTGCACTGACATCGCACTGTACACGGGCCTCTGGAATTTCGCCTCCATCGAAATTCGACCGCCGCGGCAGGGATCGAACCCGCGTCTTTCGGGCCAGCAGCCAAGCGCCATAACCACTCAGGCACCGCGGCGGCCCAACGGAATAAGGCGGTGAATAGAATAATTCAAGTAACATGTATCGTTTATTTGATGCCGCTTGTTCGTCACAATGAATAAGCGAGTGCACTGCGAGTTATCTGCGCTTGCGGACTAAAGACAGCACTGGCGCGTCACTCACCTGTGAGGAAGCACGACAGCTCGTTGAGGGCCTCTTCGTGCTTGGCGATCCTCTGGCCTAGGCTGCGGGAAAGCTGCGCCGCAGCGTGCTCGAAGTGAGACACATCCCTGGCGAGCTGCTCGAGGCGAAGGTTGTTGAGCGTGCCCACGTGTTGGATATTCTGCCGAACTACCACGTTGTTGAGCGTCAAGGGAGCGGCGATGGTCTGAGGAACGTTAAGAAGCACGGCGTGCCGCACCAAGCTCAGGAAGTTGAAGTTGTTGATGAGGCCTGAAAGATGGCGTAAGGCGCGAAGAAATCCTCGGGCTCGAATCTTGGAATGTGTAGACCAATGAACCGTTTTAAGCAGTCAATAACCTTACCTTTAACGACGACGTTTGGCGTGACCACGTGGGTGTAGGAGAGTTTCACGTGCAGAGTCTGCGCTGTATGGAGAGTAACAACTTCTTGCCGGAAGAGCTTCCCGTTGACGCGTTCGGGCAGCACGTTCTTCTCGAAGGTGACAACCTGCAAACATGCGTACTTGTGAACGGCAACGCTCAAGCAACAACTTATGACACCGATCTCGGGACACCGTGTGCCACATACGCAGGGTTTATTTCAGACACGACATTGAAAAACTGCCACGTAGTCGTGACGAAAGGCAGATAGATGCACTGAAAGAATTTGTGGGCGAATTTGTGCCTTTCAAAGGAAATGTGAGCGGCGGAGATATTGCCGCTCTGCGGTAGAGTACAGAATGAATTCCGCTGTATGGACCGCGTTCAATTATATCTATTGCTCTATAATTACCTTAAACACCGAGAACAAGCATGGAGATTGTGAAAAGATGATTACTCGTGATTGCTCCTACAGTGATCTAGTCGTGTTGCGCATAGCGAATCAAAGTGAAAGTCGCGAGCCGGCGGAGATTGACAGCAACAGCTTTGCCGCAACATGTTATAGCGAGACGCAGACATAACTGGCTCTGGCGCGTGCAATTTCTACAGCTCGTCAAAATGAGGTTATCAATCCCCGCTTATAGGCACATTAGCGTAGAAGCAGTGGCTATAGTTGATGCATATATTTAGGTGATCAGAGAAAATAGCCTGGAAGAAAAGAACAAGCTGCGGATTGTGTCAGTTTCTGCGTTTCATGCCGGAAAGCCCAGACGGCGCGTTCTTTAGGCTGATCTTTAGTTTCAAGCCCAGGCGAAAGCAAATTTCGCCGTGAATTTGCGGGCTTATGAGGCTTATAGTACCCAAAAACTTCCCTTGGACATTGTCTAGAAGTTGATAGTGAATTTTTATCCCGCAAGGGCATCTGTGGCCAAAGAGCGCCATGGCACAGGGTATTTTCGTTTCCTCAATATTGTATCAGTGACCCACTTCCCAAGCATTTCGCCCTGAATAAACAGAGCACCTGGCCAGGTGAAGCTCGTGCCCATTGTATCACCAGTGGGTTCGTGGCTGCACTGGGGATCAAACCCCGCACCTGCCGCATGCGTGGTGGATGCTCAAACCGCTAGGCTACCGGTGCAGTTCATTGTCTGGAAGTTTTCTTGCATCATTTAGGAAAGAGGTGCGATTGGCGTACCTCGAGGTGCTTAGTCCCGTGCACTGTTTGGTTTGTGGAAACGAACAAGGTGTCCTCAAGCACATGCGGAAGGAAGTGGCCATTGACCATGCTAGAGACCGGGAGATGACCTGGCACCTGGACATCTTGGAACACAGGGCTGTCCATGTGCTGCTCAGGACAGGCTGGAAGATTATAAGTTGCACAGAACGATGAGTAGGCCTCCAAAATTAAGAAAACAAACTGCTAGATGGCGTGCATCTATTGAAGGGCATGATGATGGCGGTGTGTATTAATAAAATAAAAACTGAAGTCGAAAATAAGTGCCAGCCGCGGCAACTGCTATCCACCACCTAAAGCACTTTATAGGTAGCGGGCAGAAGGAACAGGGGAGAAGATAGGGAGGCAAAAAGTGGATATGAGGGATGGCGGAAAAGTATTGGGATAGAGGATACGCAGACACAGACACCTATGTGCAGAAGACTCACTATTCCCTTACAAGCACAAGCAGAGTGCACAGCACTAAGTTACCGTTATTTCTTTGGGAACACTAGTACAGGCACAGGGGAATAAGATGGTCATAGGAAAGCGAAATGCAAATATTTGACCATGTGCGTGATTATGCGTTTTACCTAGGCTGCGAAGTTTTCAAAGCTGTAGCAGAAGAGAAAAATTACCTTTGTTGTGACAGAGTTGAATGAGGTCGTTGGGAATAAGGAGACCATTTAAGAAGCCGTGGACGGTGAGGTCCTTCTGAACTGTGAAGGAGTCGCTGAAGACGTTTTCCCCTGGAATAACAGAAGGGAACACTCTAGGAACATTCAGTGTGAAGTGTTAACTCGGGAAGGGTTCAAAGAATATGGCGAATTCTACCATGTTTACTTTGAGCATTTAAGCCATCCCTAAATGATGCGCAGCTCAAATTGCTATTTGAGTTCCGCGTGACTGGATAGTAATAGGTGCATTTCTGATTTGTTGCGCAGGTTGTGAAAAGGTATCGTTACAGACGTCACAGTTTGCAATGAATGTAATGTTTGCACAAAACTTATCTGGCGACTTGAAATGAAGTATTACCGAAGAGCTCGCATTTGCCATTTCCCCAGACGGCGTCGGACAGCACCGTTTTGATTGGAACACCGTTGACGAGCTGCTCGAAGTGTGCGTGGCTCGTTTTCACAGTGCCTTCCAGCAGCACGTCGCTGAAAATCTTTGGTGCCGTCGTCTGCAAGGAAAAGGACACTCACAGCGTGAACGAGCATGACTGCGAGGGACCGGCGTTGACATCTGCATGCAATGTATATATAGTATCTAAATAGAAGATCAAATATACAATACTGTTAACCTAAGCCTTCCCGCCTCATTTTCCCAAGGCAGATTACCGTAGCCAGAAGACACCCTTCAGAAAATATTACCTAGAAGAGAAAAAAATGGACTAGCGTGTGAACTTACGAAATGGCCATCGATGAAGACAATGTCCTCGAGGAAGGCAGACAGACTTCCGTTTTCAAAGTGGCGAACCTCGATCGAGTTGAACAAGTTAACGGGGCCACGGATGATCATTGTCGCAGTGAATTCGTGGTGCCCCGCACTGCATATAGCTTGGTCCCTCAGATGCCGAAGCTTGTGGCCATTGAAGAGACCTTGAACGTTGAGGTCTGTGCCAATTTCGATCACCTGTGAGGAACGAAGGAACGGGCCAGCGTAACAGATGATCGCTTGCCCATGAAGCTTTGCGTCTTGTCTCACTGTAGTAGTTTACTATCATCACATTTAGTTTGTGCTCATCTCATGTGCTTTTCTGTGTGCCGTCCGTAGCACAGTTTTTATGTTTAAATAATGGTTATGGGCTGCTAAAGGCAACCCATGACAGGAGGTCGATGAACCTCTTGAATGGAACTGTCACTATTATGTTGCTGCAAGAATTTTTTTTTACAAGTTCATGGGGAGAGAGATTTCAGAAAATGCTGTTTTTCGACTGGGTGGCAGCAAGTTTGACGTAACGTCTTCCACAGAACTCACCTCGTTAAACTCGAGGTCCGACTGAATGACGTTTTCATGGTCCTCCTTGGCGATCAGTGTGTCCAACACGGACAGGTCCACTCCGTTTATGTGGCCCAAGTGCGGGAGGTCTCCCAACACCTTCACGTCGCGCATGAAGTTGTAATGGCCTGAAAAAAAAAAAGCATTGTTAGATGGAATCGCACACGATTTCTCGATGAACATGCGTAACCTATAGATTTGCCATCGCACGCAGTTGGAAGCGTCACTTGACATGCAGAGCGGCAGCCACTGTTAACAGGCATTGAAGTCATAGTGAAGGGCGGTAGCCGCCGATCCGAACAGAATTTGAGAAAGCCAGTGTTTCGCGGCAGTGACTTCTTGCTGCAGCGGATGCTGCACATGCGAACTGTGTTTAGTATTTATTATACACGTTATAAATAAAGGCCCTACAGTGCATCGTCCAATCCATTTCGGGAATTACTCTTGCATTAAAGTAACAGAAACGCACAGGTGTATGGTCTCAAGCTTTCCACTAAACCCGCAAAATCCGCATAGCGACCACATTGTTAGTGGATTGTCCGCTCCTATGTCGAATATTACGATTGGGTCGATCGACTCGTTAGTTAAGGCAAGTCATCTATCGCACCCCCGACAGCCGCGCGACGATCTTACGAGAGCTCTTCTGACCCCTAGTATTTCTGGTTTAGCGACCTCTGGTCTAGTGGACCAGTGTTTCCGAGAGAAGAGGGCAGACGGCAAAGTGTTGCCATGTGTATTATAAACTGTTGACGTTTATTACCTTTGCAGAATCTTGAGCTTATTGCACATTCCCTTATTTATAGTAGCTTCAGATATGCAGTCACTGTTTTATCACTGTTCAAAAACTTGGTGAATGAAATTAAATGCAATACAAAGGAACATCCTTCGATCCGTTTCACCTGACTGCAGTTTAATTTCGTTTTTTTACAACCGCCCTCTCATCATGTAGTCGTTCGTGCTCACTTTTGGGAAAGTGAATTTTTGGTTCCTTTCATTCCTGTTCGTTCTTTTTGACATCACCCCCCGTTTTACGGTACCTCGCTGCTACTCATTATGGCCACTTCACTCATAATTATGCACCCAAAATTTTTAATTCTCTGTCTGATTATATCTTCAGTTTCTTCGCTGTCGCCATTAAAGCATTTCTTAAAAAACTTATTTGGGCAACTGTTTCCTTGTTCCACTTTACTTTTGGTATTAAGGTTATTGTCTGCTTGTTTTGTCACGCCTGTTTTGCAATATATATGTCATTCGCCGACTGCCGGGTACTGGCCTACAAGCAGTTATGGCTTGGGCAGACCTGTCCTAAAATTTTAAACATGTTTTCTGGAAAATAAAGGAGTTTATTATTGTTATAGTTTCGCAGTCTTAGACATCGCAGGCTGAATCCCCCCGAATTGAAGCGCGAGAGTCAGTACACGCATCTGTTAGGCAAAGGCGCAGTACAGAATGTCTACCTTCCGACAAGACCAACAGCACTGACCCTTGATGCTCTGGTCTGTGCTCTTGAGCAGCACGTCGTAAGAGAACATGAGGTCGTTGACCGTGTCTGCAGCGATGTTCCCTCGCACGGAGAGGCCGCGGTAGAAGACGCAATTGCCCGAGACGGTGGCCCAGCCGCGCTTGGGCACCGCGTCGGCCTCGAAGGCACGCAAGTCGCGGCCGTCCAGGGTGCCGTGGACACTCATGGTGCCCATGACCTCGAACTGGTCCCGCAGGGCTACCGGGGCGCTGACCACTGACTGTCCGCGCAGAGTGACGGCGACCGAGTTGAGCTCGCCCAGGCGCACTCCGTTCACGCCCTTCACGGTGGTCACGGGGGCGACAGCCTTCAAGACTCCTGGAGGGCGAAAGAGAGTCCCCATCCAAGAGGCATTGGGATGTCACTCTTTGAGATAATTGAGCCTCAAAGGCATACATGGGCAAAGCGGTAAGCGGTAACAAATTATTCGAGTTTTGTCCATGCACCTGAGATTCTTTAGAGTGCTTTGAAATCTACACATTCGCTTTTATTGCGTTAGTAATAGCGGAATTTTCGCCGAATGCGGGCTGTCAGAAGCCTCCAAACACGCGGGGCATCTCCCTCCAGAAGGTTCAGGGGATTTGAAAACGAGGAGGCTTGCTTCTAAACATTGCATTTCGAATAGAACCAGGCTTTCAGGACCATAAAAAGATTACCAGTACTCATTTTCACCGAAGAAAAAGCAGACGAAAGAAAATTTGTCATTTATGACAGCGTTTGCACAGTGGTCTGACTCTTACACCGAGCGGTCGAGCGATAGCTATTGCTGTTTCTGCCATGATTTAGCTTTTTTTAGAGTGACCCGGGTCTAATTTGGAGTCCACTGTCGTATTATAGACATTAAAATTAGCCTGAGTATCGATTTTGGTCCAAATCCGAGAAGGTCAAATTTCAGGGTTGGGAGTGGAGACCAAATTTTGGGGGTGGGGCGGCCGAATGTTGGTAATGACTAGGGCAAAATTTGGGAAAACAATCGCATTGGCCATAGCCTAAGTACGCTTCCGCATCTGATTAAGGCTGTTTCTATGAGTCGCTGAGTCCGAAGTGCATTTGAAGGTCAGATGAACACAAACTGGAACTAGTGTCTTCATTGAATAGTGTTACCGTTCTAAGAGCGAATTCAGATTTGATGGCGTTAATTCATTTACCACGCCCGCAAAATGCAACAATGATTCGAAGGTTCGCGGATACGCGAGTGTCCACGAATCGGAGATCAATGCCTGCCTGTTAAGGGCAAGAGTCAACGCTCACCAGAGAACACTTTTGGAGCATTCACGACTTGCGGCTTTGTTTTGGACATGACGTTTTTCAGGAACGGCTGAGCTGGGCGCCCGTTCATCCAGACAGCATTAAGGAACGGCATCGTCACGTTGCCGATGGCAAACTCTCCGGACAGCACTTGGCCCGTAGACAGTGGTATCCGGCGTCGGTTGACGTCCACTATGTCGACGCCGCCTACAAGACCACGGATGGTCGCGTGTATGCGAGAGTCGAGGAGTGCTGCAGACATGCCGTGCGCCATGTGCTTTGTGCCGTAGATCTTCTGCGGAACGGACTTGAGGACGAAGTCCCTGGGCATGGAGAGGCCTTGGACTGTTCCGGAAACGTAGAGGTGTTTCACTCGCACGGTGTTCAGGAAGAGCGGCTCGGCAGTGATGTTCTGCTCGCTGTGTAGAGTTATACGGCCGGCGAATAGCTTGGAGAGGGGAACGCCATCGATGATGCCAGTGTCTGAAAGAACAGCGTATCGAAGTTGAGCACACGGATGACATATTTGAGGAGGTTTAAAGATAAAGGCCGCTTCAACCCGCATTAATGGGACGTGGCCGATGTCTTCCCGTTCGTAAGTTTAAAAACATGCAGTATTGTTGAAGCACTTCAGGATATGCCCAGGCGGCGTCGAGATAGCCTTTGTGGCCTCCCAACAAATTTTAGGGACTCATTTATTGGCTACTCCTGTTTTCCATGCCGTCGCCATTTTCTGTACGTCTCGCACAATTGCAAAGTTGTTACAGAGGTTGCGGTATAGGAAAAGAAAAGCAGGAGTAGTTCATGTGGCGTCTCTTCATTGTTAGTGTCTTTGTTTGCGCCGCCGTACATTTCATCATGCACCAACTCGCCCCCCATGTCGTTATTCTAGTTCATTTTGCTCAAGCTGCTCTGGGGTTTATTGAAACGAGGACGTCGATATCGTTCAGCACGGAGCATAAATTCCGTCATTTTCGCTTAAAGTGAGAGCTCTGAAGCGTAGTAAGCGACACGGCAGTAGCATTCTGTGGTGCCTACGAACTCGCTACCGCGTAAGTTCAAGTATAACCATTAGGAAGCAGTACGAAATCCACTTACTAGAGTTGAGGTTTTTCTCGAACACGGCCGGTCCAGTGAACGTCTTGATGCCTGAAATCAAACCTGAGGATTACAATTAGGTTGCGGCACTTCAGCTTAGGTTGCCTTACCATGGATATCCTGATGGTCCTCGGTGGCCACGAAGTCTTCCAACAAGTTGTAACCGTTCACGCTACCCTTAACGGTCATTTGAGCTACCTTGGCCCCATTGTGGAAGGTCTTTTGGCCCGTCATGACCAGCGTGGACTCATTGGTGGGGAAAATAGCGTCCTTGTAAAGAGCGTCCAGGAGAACGCTGTTTACCTTAGCGAAGACCCTGACTGACTTCTTTACGAAGACAGGTGCCTTGAAGACAACGTTGTTCTTCACGACTTTCGCAGGTTGTTTGGAAGCGTAGGCTGCGAATTCCGAGATATCTATGTTGTCAACTGTACCCGCAACGTGTACGTCTCGCTGCGCCTGGAATCCATTGGCGAAGGCAAGTGGGACGTCGATGGGGCCGTCATCAGTGAGGCGGTAGACGTCTGCCGGCAGAGATACTCCGCTCACCCTACCCTCGACGTTTGTCACCGAAGTTATTAGCCTGCTGAACTGTTTAGGTCCTTGCACGAATTGCTCGGCGTCTTTAAGCATGAGGTCGTGCGGTATCGAGAGCTTGTTAAGCCTGCCGCGAAGATGTATGTCGTGGAGCGCTTCGAAGACTGCGACGAAGTTCTTGGCACCGGTGATGACAGCTGGCCTGTTGACGGTGACGAATCGGCTGCCGATGTCTGCAACTTTGATTCCGTTGACGAGTGGCGTAGAGACGGACGCAACTTGCACGTTGCGGGCAAAGGTCAAGGAGCCTTCTGCCGTCTGCACGTCGACCGAGTTCATGGTGCTCGCGGCAACTGCGACCAAGTCAACGCTGTCCACCATCTGAGCCGATAGCTCTTGTAGAACTTGGACGGAGGTGATGTTTTTTGGAGCGGTTATGTAGTGGGTTCCGGTTAGTGTCACCAGGTCGCTCAGCTTCAAGCCGTTCAGCCTTCCCTCCAGGAGGGAGTCCTTGGTGATCATTAGCGGGCTTGCGAAAGTTGTAGGACCTGAAAAAATAAAAGCGTGCATCATTGCCGTTATTGACGGTGCTGAAGGGCGGGAAGCATGCAGCCACAGCACTTACCGCTTATTGTGTGGTGCCTGTCCGTTGTGACGGCGTCAGCGAGATTTATTCCATTTACGGAGGGAGTCTGGAGCGAAGACCTTACTCTGGCCGGTGTTGTCAACGTGATCTTTCCAGTTATAGTGGTCGGTTTGTTCATCCTGGAAATTACATGAAGGAATTGCGCTGTCACGTCATTGTGCGCATTCTCCTTTATTAATGCGAAAAGATTACTGGCTATGTTGGCACCTGAAGTGTCTGCAAATTGTCCGAGTGGTGTGGTGAAGTATATAAAGTCTGCTTAAACAATGCCGAGTATGAGACATTAGTTATTAACACTAGTCAATAATTAATGACCACAATTAAATAACACAATTAATAACACTAATACTGGAACTTACTAATGGTGCTAATTAATGCCTGCTAATTTAACCAAGAATGAGACCCTGTGACGTCAGATGTGTGACGTCATCAGTCTGATGACCACACCTACAACATGTTAATAAGAGCAAAGCAAAAAACGGAGCCCTGAATGAGGGTGTCTGAGAAGTCGAACGATATTCAGGTATTCTAATAGTTCTAGAACATTCCGTATGACGTCATATGGACAAGAGCTACCAAAGTCGACTAGGGGCCACCAGCGTCGCGGCAAACGCGGCTTTCGCATTTCTACAATGCAGTCTCTGCAGTGCTCTCCAAGTTTTTCCACGTTCAGTTCATCATTTAGTACGTTTTAGAGACTGCGGTAATTCTCAGAAGCATGCTTTTGAAGTCACGACAGGTCCACTCGGGTAATTGTGTCCAATCCTGCGTCGAGGCATTTATTTAACCGTGCAGTAAGCATACTGTATACGCAGAGTTGCCACCGTAATAACATCCACAGGCAGCTTAAAGGGCGGGACATGAGAATGAAATTACAGTTCCGAGACTCCTATCGTATCCGCTTTCTCTATATTTGCAACTGTTGGTGAACACTTCGTAATGAAAGCACTTTCTGCACATCGTTTCACTGTCCTTTTCAAAGTTGAGGTAGAAATAAGCCCGTAGATTATAGCTTGCAGACGTGAAGATAACTTTGCAGTGGCGTTACGAAGCCGAGAATAAAAGACACCCGAAAGTCTTCTGGATGAAACTTTCCGGAGGAGTCGCTTGACGGATCGGTGAATTGCGGAGGGGACTACGTACCAGTAAAGGTTCCTGAACAGGTCAGCAACAGGAACTCCATGGAAGGATGCGATGTTTGCTTCAGAAGCTTTAACCAGTGGTGTTGAGAAGTGACCTTGAACTACCTTCGGCGCGGTGATCGTGGCTGGCTGACTCTTGAACACGGCATCTATTATTGAACGACAGAAATTGCGTTTTCTGCGTGAACGGTGCAGTTAATGCTCCGTAGTATAATATTAGTGCTGTTAAAGGGGATCTGAAACACCTTCCGAGAAAAGCACATCAACTCGCTCAATCACTAAGCTGTGTTTTGATGAAAGCCTGAGCCAAATAATACACTCCTACATGCAGCAGAGGACCCAAAATCAAGCGCGAAAGTTGGCGAGCCCTTCCCGGCAACTTTTTCATGTTCGCTCCTTCCTCCGTCGCTCGCATCTACGTATACATGTTGAGAGGTGGCTACTGGTTAGATTATTTCAGACGTCAGGCAGCTACCAAGGCCGCGGCCAATTAGCCGCTTAGCTCCGGCGGGCGGGTCACGAAGCTTCGTCCCCAGAGGTGGGGTCGGCGAAGGAGCGCCTACCTTCCAGCGTGCAAAAAGTGACGAGAGGAGAGGGAAAGATGTTGGAATTCAAATTATGACTAAAGATAACTCAGCTTCTAAAAAGCGCATTAGAAAATTTATCGCTGGACAGTATTCGTGAAGAGGCGTGCTTTAACATCCCAGCCATACTGCAACTTTATTAGAGCCCCTTTCAGAGCCCCTTTAATATAATTCGAGGCATAAGGAATAAGGAGGCATAAGGGAATGTAATGCGAAGGCAAGATAACCGCTTGTCCTTAAGGGTAACGGAGTGGATTCTAAGAGAAAGTAAGCGTAGCAGGGGGCGGCAGAAGGTTAATTGGAGAGACATGGGAGAGGCCTTTGCCCTGCAGTGGGTGTAGCAAGGCTGATGATAAGGAATACGCTTTTGCGTAATTCCTTATGCCTCGTGGGCACAAAGAGTCTACTCGTGAAAGAACACGTGCGGCGAATAATATTTTAGTGCGTATAGAACAGAGTGATTTAATATCTAGATTTAGGTACAAAACGTTACTTTCGGATCTTCGTTGAGCAATACTGGAAGTAAGCGCTTGTGTTGTGTCCTGTGTATTCTGTGCGCTATGAATCCTCATGCTGGAAGTAAGGCTAATTCCAGCTCGCAGTGAGTTTAACAAGACACGTGCCTTCAGTGTTCAAAGGGTGCAGTTTGGAAGAACGCTTACCTTTGAGAGCCGAGACAAGCTTGCGAATTCGGAAACCGATGTCACTAATCGCCTTGTGAAGCTCGGGCATTCGGCTGTGGAGTTCGTTCATGGAGACCTTTGAGCCCTCCATGGTCAAGCCCTGGGGCAGCTTGGCGAACCCCATGGAAACGGGACCATTGACAAGAATGGACCTGACGACTTGCTTCACTTGGACCACGTTCACTGGCGCCTTTGTGGATACGGCGTGCCGCAGGGTGTTGGACGCCTGACCGAGAAGGGCTTGCTGTTTGTCGAGTTGATCCTGGGGGGGATGGGAGAATAGTTTGTCTTGAGAAGTGGCTCGGGGAACATATATTGTAGAGAATTACTTGCGCGAACCTACGCTATACAAGCAATGATGGATTTCACACCAGCCGGCGGGCGGCGATTTTTATGGCGTGTTGGGATTCTGAAGCCAGATGGTATAGTTTAGGATTTTGTGTTGCTGGACAACGAACAATTTGCGGTGGTTTAGCCCTGGTTAAACCTGGAGTGACGCGATAGCTACAGCTATCCGAGTGGAACTTGGTCACGTGACCAACCACGTGACCAACCACGTGACAGCGTGGCGGTGCAGCCACGCTGAAGGCTCGAATGCTACCCTAATGTAGCCATCGCTGCAAAAGGTTTACTGGAATTTCTAGTGAAGCTGAAAAGTCCTTGAGGTGCGCAGCAAGAAGTTAACGTAGCAAATCTTTCCTCAGAAAACGAACCGCTATCTCAGGAGTAAATAAAGGCTTACACAAGTTCATCCCACAGCTTGTATTGGATGATCTACTTTTGTGATGCAAGGCATCTATGGCCAAAGGTCTACTCGAGGTGGGGTTCAAAGACCCATTCTTTCTAAGTAATCCACCAGGGGAAAGCCTGTACTCATTGTGTCAACGGTGGGTGCCCGGCGGCACTGGCAATCGAAGCCCGTACCTATAAGTACCGCATGGGAGACGAATGCTCAAACCAGTAAGGCAGTCGCTGCGGTTTCGCTTTTATGGGGAAGGAAATAAAGTAAAATGTACTGAACTGACCTTGAGCATTGACATGCGGAGTACGAGCTGAGAGCCCTTCTCCTGAACAGGGTTCGACAGCATGACAACCTTCGTAGATACCATGATCGATTTAGGGGTCCCTTTAGTGGCGTCGGTGAAAAACATCCACGCGTTGTCCTTGATGCTGAACGACGACAGGCTGTCCTTGAGAACGACGAAACCACCGAGCGGCACTGTTCCTGAAATGAAGTTAATACATTACACGAGGTCACTCCACTGTCCCTAAGCATTGCTTGGTTTTGCGCTACGGGAGGGTGGTATAGCTTTGTCGGGGAGCGCGAAGCACTTTTTTAGCTTCAAAATATATTAGACTATACAGAAGGAGGTGTCCCGGTCTAGACTACTGGGATCTCCTGGGACGAGTGCGTAGACTGTAGCGGGCTGCTCCCAAAAATAAGAAAAACTAAGCACGGGAGAGTATCGAAGAGTATAGATCAAGTGGTTACTGGGATCCAGAGCAAGAATTTATTGTTTAAAATATTCCTACGAGGGGGAAAAACGCTCGAAGTAACACTTTTGTTTAATTTATTCAGCACCTTCCGTGCCTTCTGCTTTCTCACGCATTGCCGACTCCACCTGCCATTTTGGTGAGCAACGTTCTGGAGGCACAGCAGCCACTTTACAGAAACCAGCCTAAGCTAAATCAGCAGGGTCATTCATGACATTTGCTATCGCGGCGGAGTTTGGTGGAAGAGAAAGGCTCAACATTCGCACTCCCCACTCTAACACCCTTCCAACTTCGCATCCTCCTCCCCCTCACCGGGCCTTCCTCCTCGCAGTGAAGGCTCTATTGAAACCCCGCCAATGATGAACGTTGGCAATCACCCTGAGCCTTTCACCTTCCTTGTGCACTTTAGGTGAGGGGAGAGAAATGGGGCACGTGTTTTCCTATTTCCGTCGGTTTTCGATCCTCCCTATTGCCAGCCGTACTGTGGCCGTTGTAGGGAAGTCTTCGGGAATGTACGCGGCGAATGGTGAAGACACTGCAGCCTCTGTTTGGAAGCCATAAGGCGCAGAAAAAGAACGACACGGCTGGAGGGATAATATTCCCATCATGCTCAAATTTAATGCATAAATAAGCAGAAAATTTGCAGTTTCATGCAGTGTTCCCTCTCGTATCGCTATCGCTAATATGAAGCAACGCTCGTCTGTGTCGTGTCTTCCTCATGTCCCTGTCAAAGTGCGCGCTGTTCTGTTTTAAAAATGACTTACCAACTCGCCCAATCATCCGTTCTAATATGACGTGCTATAACTGCCCCAACTGAGACTTCATTTTCAAGCGACACTTGCCCCTGTCCACCTTCTGAGCAAACGTTGTCAATGTTTTACGAAAGGTGTGGGCATAGACTTCGGATGTTTTCAGGCAGCGCATTTGCGGGCAGTGTCCCGGGCGCGTATTTCGTGCGTCCAACCCATAAAACATCGGTCGTAGTCACGTGGGTAGAGACACGAGCGCCCCAGCGCGGCCGGTGTTCGAAACGACGATGGTGGGACCACAGCGCTGCATACCAACAGCGTACAGTCGCGATCAATTCGACAAGGAACAAAGTTCGCGCATTCATTTATTGATTGTTCTACAATTGCGTGCGAGAAGTTTTTTTTCTCTTCCATTTTCCACCTATAGTCGAATACAACTCATGAACGAAGCGTTAAGTGACCCTCAAAGCTCTAGCCAATGGCGCCAATGGATTGTTTTGACGTCGCGGTTAATTCAGTTAATTCCATGTCGCGCCAAATTAACCCCTGTCACGCTAGGCTGAAAGTGGAGCAACCACGGACAAACCTTGACATGAAAAATCTGTCGGCGCCGTTGGCTAAGGCCCCCTTTGAGAGGCATTTGCCACTTCATTCTTGAGTTTTATCCGGCTGTAGTTCTCCCGGCGTGTAATATCCCTGTCATTCTGAAATTTAGTGGATAAATAACCGGAAAATTGAAATTTCGGGCGAACAGTGTTCCCTCTCATATTGCTCACGTCTGGATGAGCTACAGCTATCACTAAAAATTTGCAGTGGCTTAACTTGGCTAACCGTGGAATTCAGCGAAAAGCAAGCACGCTTGCTAAGCGTCTGAGGCTCGTCCATGGCAGCTCCGCTACACGCTCGCGACAGCCGTTCCATATAGTATACCCACACGACCACGTGGCTATGACGGGGTGTCACATGGTCTTACGACACCGCCATCGGATGTCATCACGTGGCTTCGCATCACCCCGTCGGATGTTCTTAAGGTCAAAAGTCACCCAATGTTGAAGTTATGAGGTCAAGGTAAACCAAAGGTCAAGAGTCAAGGTCAGGGGTTCGACATCATAACTGTACCACATATGGTCATACACGGCTAACGTGGTTGGGCTGAAGGTCGTTCAAGGTCATTCTCCGACCTACGCGACGACTGCTTTACCTAGCGTAGTGAAGCTATTCGCTGCAATGCGAGTGGTGTAACAGTGCCCCAACTGCGAGCCCTCATTTTGAAGCCACACTTGCCCCTGTCCACCTCCTGGAATCGCCTGAGCCTCGAGGACCACGTGAGGAGGCGCAGCGGGTACGCGGTGTCCATGGTGGCCAGACCCAGGATGACGTCATCGCGGCACGAGTCCACGGTCACGGGGTGCCACTGGAAGGCGCGGGGCACCTTGAGCACCTGGCGCAGGAAGAAGCCGCCGCCGCGCCACACGTAGAGGAACTGCTCGCGCTGCCCGGCCACGGCCAGCACGTTGTCGAAGCCCACGCGGAACACGGACACGTCCGTCAGCTCGGAGCCGTGAAGCCTGCGCCAAAGAAAGGTGCTCGTCAAAACTTCCTTGCTGTTCTTGTGGCACAGCGTCCGAACAGTGCAGCGCGGGGAAAAAAAGGTACGATTTTAACGGGGTTAAACCGAGTAGACATGCGAAAGTAGGTGTTTACCTGGTCTGCTCATGGTTTTGCTTTGTGTTTAGCTTAAAGGGACCCTGAGGAGAAATTGAAGTTGGCTTGTATCGATAGAATAGCAGCTCCTGATCTCAAAAACGCCACTCTTCCTGAAAACAAAGCTCTTGTAATGTAGAAAATAGCAAGAACCAATATACAGGTATCGCCGCCACAGGCCAATCTCGCAAGTACAAGCGTGATGACTTCCTAAGACAAGAGGCGCCACCTTGGAGGAATTTCCTTACTTCATGCATGCCACGAATCTCTGAGGCTGGCAAAGGAAGGTTGCGCACCGCACCGCTAGACGTCAGAAATCACGGAGTCTGCGCTTACGTCACGTTTCACGTCACTCCGTTTTGTGACGTCATAAGAGTTGCCGTGACGTAATAAGAGTTCCCCGAGTTTGAATCAGGGCGGCGGAAAAAACTTTCCACTTCGAATCCAAATTTCTTTGAAATGAATGCATCTTTCGCGCCCGGGCAAGCGACAACAAAGCCATGAAATGCCGAACTATCAGATTTTGCTAACAAAAAAAAATTGATAGTTCTCCTCAGTGTCCCTTTAACACGAGGTGGGATCGGCTGCGGCGATAGCATAATACTCTCGTGCAGTGGACAGCGAAGCTGATCTGTCCGCGCCGCCGAGAGTTCGAAACCCAATCGCGGCAATATTTGATTCCTCCAGGTTGGCCAAGGTCACCCTCAAGGTCAAGCTTCAGACCATGCTTCGTAGCAACCATGCTAATTCGCATGAAAATGCACTCTGGCACTTCGCACGGGGCGTTGCTTCCGGTTCCTCTTGTCGTGAATCCTGTATCTAGATTTAAAACATGTTAGCTCGGAATATAGGATGTTGAGCAATGCGGCCCTACTTGAACTGCGAACTGAGTGCCAACTGCGCACCCAATAGTTCCAAGCCGTTTCTATGCTCTGCTGTGAGGCTGCTTTTGCGTTGCTGCTCAGAAGTTGTGCGAAGAGCTGCACACGCTTAGAAGTTGTGCTGTTCGGTGTTCTGTTTTAAGGCACATGAACAGCTTAGGCTTGGGGTGAAAAGTAGGCTTTGTTACTAGAAGGAGCTGAAGGTGTTCAAAGCTCGTTTGTTTAAACTGAAAACAAAAATAACTTTGCATTACGACTAAAAATACATTAGAAGTGTACAATAGAGTCTGCTAAGAGAAAGCTGGAATGGAAGCGAATATTTTGATTGAATACACTACATAATTTCGCAAGTTGAGCACGCAAATATATGACTTACCTCGACAATGTGGCCGCACGCTTTACAATTTAAGCAAGTTTGTCTTGTTTTCCAAGCAAAACTGCGGTTGTGGAAGTCTCGGAAGCAAAATGCAAGGAATGAGGAATGCAAATGGGGGAACGCAACCTGCACGGCTTACAGGAATGGGCAAGTCGTAGGAACTGCCGTAGCAGACCTGAATTTTCGGGGAGATTCATGCAGGAGCAACATAATCTAGCCTTTCTCCGTTGGAATAAAACGAAGTTAAGCGCGTAATTTATAACGCACTATTTCTGTCTACACTAAACTACTGCCATCTAATCTGGTCAACTACATCTAAGGAAAACATGGGGAAACTTAAAATCTGTCAAAAAAGCGCCTTGCGTGCAATTGCTAATATTCCATGTCATGCGCATACTTATGATTACTTTCATCACTTTAAACTTCTTCCCATAGAATCCATTATCTTTTTCGTCTCACGTCTACATATCGCTCGTCCGTTTTGGCGTGTAATCGCAGCTTCCTGGACTTAATAAATCTTCGACCCCACATCTCCTACAATACTCGTCGAAATGACTCATGGGTTGTGCCTTTCTGTCGTACAGATTATGGTCGCCAGTACATTTCTTATCACGCAGCTGTTCTTATAAATAACCTTGCGGCCATCAATGTGTGCCCGGAAAAGATGTCCAAACGAGCAGTTTATGCACATTTTCTTGCAGCTAACGCCTGATAGATTTTGTATGCTTGTGTTTGCACTTTGTGGTGTTCTTTATGTATGTTACTTGTTGCTTATTTTATTGTATCCTGTGTTTTTGACTGCCATGAAGTGCTCTGTACTGCTGCAGATTCTTTTTTTCTGAATGGTGTTGAAAGGTTCTTTTATAGGCATTGTGTTTAAGCTGAAGTGTATATAACGAAATCTGTCTAACTTTTTGAAGATAAATGTTTTTTTTTTCAAACTGCTGCCGAATTGTACATGAGGGGGCCGGGCTTCGTCGCCGCAATCATGCGGCTTTTACCCGCCACCCCCTCTTTCTCCTTGAGAGAAAATAAAGATTTGATTTGAATACCGGGTGAAGGAATGAACAAGTATGCACTATAGAACGTTTACATCGCGAGACGGCTGCTGCAGGCGTATGTAGTATAGAGAGCGCCCCGTATATACTCACACGTCGAAGACCTTGAAGTTGCTGGCGAGGTCGTCGGAGCGGTAGACAAGCACGGACGTGGCATTGCTGACCGCGACGTAACCGTAGCCGGAGATGGTCGTGGTCTCCATGGCCACCGCCATGGGCACGTGGACCTTGACGACGTGGCTGAGCACCGTTCCTCCTGAATCGAGAGTACGGTACAAGTCGAGTTGACGGAGGGTGGCAAGTGCTTTTACATCATCCATAAGGCTCAATGATAAGAGCAAGCCTGGACTGACTGGGGACGCATATTCATAGATGCCGGAGCAGAAGACGACAGAAAGCTGAGCGAATTCAGGAACGATACGCTACAAGACATATGCGAAACGATTATACTCGGACTTGATTCCGCCGTACGTGGAATTGTGAACATCTGGATGGGTAAGCAGCTGTCTGCTTCGCCAAAACCAAGCGATGAGGTATGAAGAAAAAAAAGAGTAAAGGGTGATAGTGCACTGAGAGTGTATTCCCTTTACTCTCTTTTCGACTTTTACAGTTGTTTGGTAGTTCACTTGACTGCTTACACGGGCTTGCACATAAAAATATAGGCTACAGTTGCAGAAGTCAAACGACAGTTTCTGCGGACGTTACGCAGCGCGAAGAGGAATACGAGCCAGTTATAAGCGATCAAAAACGATGCGTATATAGCGTACCGTAGCGCATGGACACCATCCTGTCCATTCCTTTTACTTGGAGTCTCGCGCGCTAGAAAATACGAACCATGACTTTAACCAACCTGCTCAAGTTTTTTTTTTGTTTCATCTTAAAAAGCGCATCACAAGGGACGCTGGATAAAGGGCAGAGATAGACAGGCGCTTCGTTCGCAGTCCTCGCAGTGGTGCGCCTAAAATACCTCCAATATGGAATACCGACGTGTCAGAAAGTCTTCCTGGAACAGGGAAGTACACAAAATTCCAGCGCTGTGTTGCTGTTGTATGAATCCACACCAATTCGCTCAGCGTGCCGTTCTACTTTACTCTTACTATTAACCGGTACTTTTTTCATCTGATTAACGGAAGCAGCCGTTTTCGCGCGTAATAGTAACAGACGAAGTTACAGTAACAGACGAAGTTACAGTAACAGACGAAGTTACAGTAACAGACGAAGTTACAGTAACAGACGAAGTTACAGTAACAGACGAAGTAATAGTAACAGACGAAGTAATAGTAACAGACGAAGTAATAGTAACAGACGAAGTAATAGTTCAGTTCCAGGTCATAGGGCTACAAGTTGTAAAGAGGGTAGCAGTAACCAACTAAAGGGGGTGAGAAGCCCCGCCTCGTGTAAAGTCACTTCGTCTACCACAGACAGCAAGGTCCTGCAGGCCGAAAGAAATCAGGTGATTAAAGGCGTTGGCGTCTACGGGTGTGCCATGTTTGGTTGTCACGGCGTCCCTGCCTCGGTCAAGGAAGGAAGGAACAGTACCATGTTGGGTGAAATAGTTCTGGTTGTCAACTAGGTTAACAGTACGGTGCCTTCAGCGTCGAAAAATAATACCTAAAACTGGGTTCTGAAATAAACAGCGAAAAAAAGTCTTCCTTTGTAAATAAGCGGAAAACTCCAACCCCGGTGTAATGCTACGGTATGCGTGTAGCATCCCCTGCGCAGTGAGGGTGTGACGTCACCTTGGCGGATGTCTGTGAATCCCACGTCGGCGTAAGCTGACGGGAATAGCAGGACGAGCGTTCCTTCCCGCTGGGACTGGAGCCAGCGGACCTTGATGGGGACCTCGGTCAGTTGCAGGGTGTAGAGCTGCACAGGTGTATATAGTTACGAACAACATATGTTGAACAGCAGCAGGCAAATCGAGAAAATGTGCAAGAATGCTGGTGAGCTAAACGCACGGACACCTTAACCATTGGAATGGACACAGAACGTGCTGAGTCGCTTTGGGACGTTAAACCCCATAAACCAAACCAAACAGAACGTGCATCGAGTTTTCTGCATTCATTCGAATGTATGCAAGGATAGAGCGTTACTTTCTTATCTCCACCAGGAGGAGGAGGAAAGGCAGGGAGGTTAACCAGACGAATAGCCGGTTTGCTACACTGCACGGGGGGAAAGGGGTGAGGGGAGAAAAAGATGAAGGAGAAAAGACAGTTGCAGGAAATTAAGGTCACTATGTAAAATCACACCGTTCAGTAAAGTCATAGCCTATCGCGCAGACCAGAAGTCTTCAAAAAGCGGAGCAGTGCCTTGGAGGCCTTCACCGCCTACGACCGCCGCGGCCAGTGACCGAGAATCTTCGTTTGCGTCAGTGGGTGCAATCTCCACCAGGGACTGCCAGAAGAACAAGGACCAAATAAGTGCCGACTAGGTTGATTCGTGCTGCACATTGCAGACGCCAAGCTGAAGTCGCTTTCTGGGGCAAAGGTACACGTCAAAACTGTGCCACGCAGTTGGCTTGCTCGCCAGCACACTACCGGGTAGCAGTAGGTTTCAGTGCATGCCCCGGAGTGTGTGCAGCCAGAAGAACACCGAGTTCAACATGTCACAGTTATGCTGCCTTGCCTGTGCAAAACTGCAGTTTGCACCACGGCATGGCCGTAACTGAGCGCGTACTGCAGTGGGACCGCATCTACGAATAGCGATGTGGCAAGTGCACACAGACACTTCGCGTTTTACAAGACCCCGAAACTGACCAGCGACTCTCCAGCGGCGTCCACTTCGTAGGCTACCAACTTGGCTGCCGGACCGGTGCGGATGATGAGGACCAGGAACATGCTCTGGAAGTTCTTTTCGTTACGTAGGAAAGCGGTGGCGTCAACGATGTCGTCTGTAAGCACAGCAAAGGAGACGTAAGCGGGCTGTGCGATTGGAGTGCTGCACATGGGTTCAGCGCGTGTACTAACGGCGTATTCCAATCGCCAATCCGGAGCAAGTGTCCTTGCTCCATAAAACCGAACAGCGCGTTTCAATCGACGATTTAAATCGAGAACCCGAGTTCTGACTGGACTGTGACTGTATGGTTCCTAGACTATAGCTCCTTGGCGGATTTGGAGAGGTGCTCCGGATTGCTCTGGATCGCCGATTGGCATACTCCGTAATGCATTGTGGAGCTCCAGCTTGGGCACAGTCTTACCCGATCCGGAGCTGAACCGGAACATGGCGTTGTGGGCGAGGAGGTCCGCGTTGGGGCTCGTGAAGCGCCAGAGGTGAACGTTGTTCTGCGTCACAGCCATGACGTGATCCGAGTGGTTGTGGCGCAGGTGCGTCCAACGGACGGCGCCGTAGACGTCTGTCTTCACTCCGGAAAGCATAAGCTTCGTCACCTGCAGCTCTGAAGAAAAGCACGCGCATTCGGTAAATGGGAGAGCGTACTCAAAACCGCAAGTGTTGGCGCAAGAAGTCTGGTTAGTACGTGCTGCGGGAACAGTGAGACTTTTAGACTTTACCGTGGGAACAAGGTCTTTCAGACTCGACTGGCATGTTCGCGGTATAGGAATACGCGAAAAAGATAACGTGGGAATGTAACGCTAACATGAGCGTAACGTTTTAATGAAGATCTTGCATCTGGTTAATACGAGTCTCAGAAGCACATGCCACACGACATGATTACACTCGAAGATTGTGGAAGACGCGAGTCTCAAAAGTAAGAGCGCCGAGGAGGTGAGAAGGCAAAACTGATTGACATGGTGGGGCGCGTGCTCAAGCTGCCCTTACGAATATTTCATTATATAGGACGTAGACAGGCTGCACTGAGATAGTCTATGGACTATTGGAATATTTGTAAAGACACTGCTTTTCATGATGTTGTACCCGTTAAAGATTCAGTCAACTCTAAGCAGAAATGAATAAAAAGGAGTAAGCTGTCCTCGAGCACACTCCCTGCACAATAGCACACTCCCTGCACAATAGCACACTCCCTGCACAATAGCACACTCCCTGCACAATAGCACACTCCCTGCACAATAGCACACTCCCTGCACAATAGCACACTCCCTGCACAATAGCACACTCCCTGCACAATAGCACACTCCCTGCACAATAGCACACTCCCTGCACAATAGCACACTCCCTGCACAATAGCACACTCCCTGCACAATAGCACACTCCCTGCACAATAGCACACTCCCTGCACAATAGCACACTCCCTGCACAATAGCACACTCCCTGCACAATAGCACACTCCCTGCACAATAGCACACTCCCTGCACAATAGCACACTCCCTGCACAATAGCACACTCCCTGCACAATAGCACACTCCCTGCACAATAGCACACTCCCGTATAGGTGTATTCCTGTCTAGAGTATAGCAAAAACCGTGCTTGTGGTCAGCAGTCATGCACTCCGCAGTCGCAGGTTCTTAGTGTTTTGACACGCACTAGGGTTTCAATTTACACCCGAGATGTAGTCTGTAGATGAGAGCACCAAGCAAAGCTATAGTATGGCACCAACCTTCGCGGTCTCCGATGCTGGACTTTGTCCTGATGTTGGAATGCATGAGATGCTCGTCACTGAGGAACAGCGGGACAGCACCGGAACCGGGATATGGGGTGTGGCTCTTGATGACCTGCAGCGCCGCCTGGGACAACCGGGACTCGAGCGCGGCTGGCAGCGCAGTCTGGGCATTGCGGGGAGAGGGTGCACGATACGGTACGGTACGGACAGATCAGAGTAACGGCGAAGTCTAAATTGAATTTGCCCACTTTTATCCCAACTGATCCGAAACGCCCTCACAGTGGGCACTTTCTGGTGTGAAGAGGGCAGTGACACAGTGATGAAAGTATTATGAAAACATGCATACTGGAAGAACAAACAAATAAAATACTATAGTAGGAGGAAACATAAAAACCAGAAGTTGGCGACAGTGGGCAACGGTCTGCGGAATCCTGTATTACTTCATTGGCCAATCACAGCAGTGGATAATCAACTTTTTAATACTTGACTATAAAAACAATTCAGGGGCATCGAAATTCTCGAGCTCATAATTTCATCCCGTGATTACCTTCGGCCTTCCTGAATGTGGGTGCAGCTGCTGATCCGGAGTACCCGTGTTCGATCCCGGGCACGGTGGTCGAATTTCGATAAAGGCGAAATTACAGAGGCCCGTGTACTGTGCGATGCCAGTGCACGGTAAAGAACCCCAGGTGGTCGAAATTTCCGGAGCCCTTCACTACGGCACCTTCCTTTCTGCTCTTAGTCCCACCTTCATCCCTTCGCTTACGGCGCGGTTCAGGTGCGCGCTGATATGCGAGACATATGCTGCGTCATTTACTTTCCCCAAAAACCAATTTCCATTTTCTCCACTGCAGCCTTTATTTGTATCGAACTGTATTGCAAAAATACAGAACTGTATTACGGTTCGCTGATGACAGAAAACAAATAGGAGATACAAAAGCAAAAAAACTAAAATACAGGCGTGATAGAACTACGCGAGCGGTGACAGAGGAGGAAACCTGACCTAATAAATGCCGCGCTCACGAGTTCCTGAATTTTACCCCCTTGTCTCGGATGCGATGCGGGATGACTGGCCACTCCATGGCAGAACAATTCATTAAGTGCCTGAGAGGTATATGATAGCATACGTTAAAGCGATCCATAATTAACTGAGACGTTAATGGGCGGTCATGCTTGCTTATGCATGCGTTCTCTCGCTCAAGAAACCGATAGGTCACGCCCACTTGTAACAACATGCTCAAATGTGCGCAGTCTTGCTCGCAACCGTACACAGGGAAGACAGAGCGCGTTTTATTTTAAGGCAAGAGCCGAACTTTAGAAAGATACGCCATTCGTACAGAAAACGAGAGATACTGCGGTTTGACCTGCGCGGTAAACGAGTTTGTCGCGAAAGGAATTCATGGACAAGGCCCGCCGAATAGCGAATAAAAAAGGGAAGTTGCGGACGTCAAAATAACCGGCACGTTTTTGCTGAAGGAGCATTCGGGAAAAGTGCGCGCATCACAGATTTCGAGACAACCTTAAAGAAGGGTCCTAAACACAAATTTATTTTATTTGGAACATACTGCTAGCCGATTTCGAGGCTGTTGCAGGAATGAGGACAGGTTGGTTTTCTTTTTTTAGGTGTCACAGAAAAAAAAAAGGTTCACACAACTGAAAAAAGATTAAAGATTAATACTTCACCCGGGTACTACGCATACGATTAGGTGGTTCTATATCGAGTTTCCAGTTCCGGCCTCACATCTTCAGCATGTTTAAGCGAGTAACAGCGCTCATCGACACGCTTCCAATAGTATTTTCTCTTTGTGCAGTCCTTTTTCGCGCTTTGTCGCCTTCAAGCTATGCACCAAATTGCCCCTCGCCGTGTTTTACTAGCGTTCTTTGAAATGAGCTGGCCAGGTCTTTCGAACCCTTGAACTTCTGTTCACTACAAGGCATGTTTCAGACAGTAAGCGCATGGAACTACACCTCTGCAACTCCGAGATAGCGTGTATAGCACCGCGGTGGCTCTGGGGTAATGGCGTTCGTCTGCTGATCCCAAAGACGCGGGTTTGATCCCGGCCGGGGTGGTCGAATTTCGTTAAAGGCGAAATTCCAGAGGCCCGTGTACTGTGCGATGTGAGTGCACCTTAAAGAACCCCAGCTAGGTGGTCGAATTTTTCGGAGATCTTCACTATGGCGTCCCTCATAGCCTGAGTCGCTGCGGGACGGTAAGCCCCCATAAACCATAAACTTGCAGCACCACCACGCACAGAAGTGGACAACTTTTACTCACAGGTGCAGCGCAGTCACACGTGCGGATGAGGATTATCCACAGCAGCCACGCCTGAAGGCCGTTCATCATGGATGGTCGGGGCCGAGGCTTCGCCAGAAAGATCAGCATGCGTGGGACCCGTAGAATCCACTCGGTGTTGTCCAGAATTTCCGTTGTCTTCGCCAGTGGCGCACAGCAAAATCTGTGTTGGCTTCGTCGGGTTTACGCAAGTCGTATACAAGTTTTAGAGTCCTCCGAACAGTGCACTGTCCTAGAAGACTGCCGCGGTATACAGCCGCGACGCTGGACGGAGGTTGAAGCGGGAACAACGCCCCTAAGCAACTTTTTAAGCGTCTTCCGACCCCTGCCGGTAGCCAATGACAGGCTGCCAAGAACTGCCTACGTCCGAAGCATTACACTTGCAGCTTCACGTGCTACGGATGACGTAACACGAAACCATGCACGAAACTGTACGAGACGCATGCATGGACCAGTCGACTGAGCGCCGAAAAAACTCTTATCGTTTCATTTCATTGATATTGCTTTTTCACTCGGAGTTATCTGCGATTTCTTTATGTTCTCTGGAAAAAGCGGCTGCTTTGAAACCGGCGCGTACCGGCGGAAGACGCAACACTTGGAGCGTCACTTTCTGTTGTATTTTCGACCCTTCTTCAGTACATTTAGGATGGACGCAAGACGACGGCAAAAAGACAAAGAAAACGGGAATAAGGGAACCTGGCTCACGCGGTATGTGAAGTTACTTGCCTTGTTGGTCCAACATTTATTTTTTAGTTTTTTTTTGGAGGGGGGGGGGCTTATATGGAGGAGTAGATCTGTATAATGAAGGAGTAATTATATCTATACTCATTGGGATCCACCCAAGCGCAGCCATACGACTGCAAAGTAAAGACATATACAGCTTTTTCAGAAACTTCGTAGTTAAAGAAAAATTCGTCCTGTAGCTTTCTTTTGTAGCCGTATCACTGCGCTTGGGTGGATGCCAATGAGTAATTAACACCCTTATTACAGTGACATGTGTAGCACGTTAGCCAGACAACAGAGCATTCCAAGCATCGGTTTGGTTTAGGGGGGTTCAACGTCCCAAAGTGATGCAGGCTATGAGGGGCGCCATAGTGGACGGCTCCGGAAATTTCTACCACCTGGGGTCCTTTAACGTCCACTGACATCGCATAGTACACGGGCCTCTAGAATTTCACCTCCATCGAAATTCGACAGCCACGACCGGGATCTAATCCGCGTCTTTCGGGTCAGCAGCCGAGCACCATAAGCACTGAGCCACCGCGGCGGCTATTCCAAGCTTCAATTGTTCGGTTAATTGCCACACAACACCGATTGGTGCATCATAATCACGTATGTATATGCCATGGACTATAGTGGATATCATTTGCTTTACTAATAAGGAAAACGTTTCAATCCTTACGTAAATTTATACGGAAGTTTAGGCGACTAGCAGGCGTTGACGTTGGCTCCACTGACGAGAGCACACTCTAGACAGGACGGAGCAAAAACTGAATAAGTTGTTCTGTAGCTCACTCCCTCTTCAGAAACAATTCCATCTTCGAAATGATGCGAAGTTCTCGCAGTTTAGAAGATTTTAACCGAGGTTACAACCTCCTTTATTAGCTAAGCTCGAGGCCTCCGGTGTCGCCGCGGTGGCTCAGTGGTTATGGCGTTCGGCTGCTGACCCGAAAGACGCGGGTTCGATCCCGGCCGCGGCTGTCGCCTTTAAATGGAGGCGGAATGCTAGATGCCCGTTTACTGTGCGATGTAAGTGCACGTTAAAGAACCCCAGGTGGTCGAAATTTCCGGAGCCCTTCACTATGGCGTCCCTCATAGCCTGAGTCGCTTTGGGGCGTTAAACTCAACAAACCAACCAACAAAACCATCAAGGCCTCCGGTGCCGCGTTTAAAAGCCTCCTCCCATTGCCAACTCCATCACGTTACTATGCTTTACATGATTTATGATTTTGATTTATGTGGGTTTAACGTCCCAAAGCGACTCAGGCTATGAGAGATGCCGTAGTGAAGGGCTCCGGAAATCTGGACCGCCTGGGGTTCTTTAACGTGCACTCATATCGCACAGCACACGGGCCTCTAGAATTTCGCCTCCGTCGAAATTCGACCGCCGCGGCTGGTATCGAGTGGGAATGTATATACCGCCGGTGCAAAGAGTAAGCATTCCATATATTCAGTGATTGAAATCTGCTTCGGCATTTGGGTAGCATATCCTGCCCCTAAAAGGGAGTGCGATAGAGAAGTTTACACCCTTTTTACTCCATTATAGGCGTATTCGTGTTTAGAGTGTAGTCGCGCACTGAGAACTATATATATTGGGCTAACGCGCGCAGGCACAGCGTTACCGGCGACCGTCCACCGGCAGCGTTAATCTGCTCAGCTTCGCGCAGCACACGGGAGAACATTGACTTCCGAACAATGGGTGTAGCGCAACTCTCAGATGAAATTTTATTTTCAAAGTGGGTCAATGAGAAATGTTCGTCTGCCGCCACTTCACGTATTCTTCGACATGTAGCACCAACTTGTCTCCGTTTGTCTCATTGCTTTCACTCCTGAAAACGAAGAATAAGCCTGAAGAGTTTTTTTCTTGTTCTATTTAGCTTTCACAAGGTCCCTGTACACGCAAGAACACCGATTGCGTAGGCGATCGTCTCTGCGGCAGCCCTGAAGCATTAATTCTGTCCAGTCACGTCGTTATATCTCGGGCGAGAGAGCAGACGTTCCCCAGAGCTGGCCATTCCGTCTGCGGAAGATAACGATAAGGAAGGACACTCACTGCGCGGGCGGTCAACCGTATCGCGCCGCTATCAGAACACGCCAGACTAAACTCGCGATTGCCAGACCGAACAGCTACTCTCGTGCGACGTGCTTATTTTTGCGGAGCCCCTCTCGACAGCGTAGTACACCGCTCATTGTTGTTGTATGCGTCGTCGATCTGTAAGCGCTTGAAGTACTTGACACCGTAGGGCTTTGTCCAATCCGTGATGAGGTTCGTACAGTACACAGCAAAACCTGGAAGGAGTGGTTAGGCCTATACAAGCGATTACAGTCCCATGTTTTCCTGTATACTTCTGCAGTGATTTTGTGCACTCAGCAGAGTCATACCAATGACCTGACAACTTGCGAGTTTTTTTTTTTTTTAATTCCAACATCCTCTTCTGCTCCCATCCCCAGCAGGTACGCTTTCGTAAACGTTATAAAGGAATAATTACTCATTGACATCCACCCAACAGCAGCCACACGGCTACACAGGAAAGCTCTACAGCTTTCACAGAAACTTCGTAGTTATGTAAGGACAAACTCGTCCTGGTCACAGGGGTTCCGAACCCGGAACCACCGCTGCTCCGGAGAAGTCGTTGTAACAAACGAGCTAACCGGGACGGCTTTCTAACGGGTACAAAATTTCTCTTGTCCTGGGGCTCGACTGTTCCGGAGGGAAATGCTTGGAAAAGGACCTTTGGTCACTTCACCTTCCCTCCATGTAAAAAGGGCCACAATGGGCTTTACTACACAAGGTGGATATAGATCTTCGTGGATAGATTTTTCATCGAGGGAGGGGTGTCTGCCTACAGCACTGGCATCCGGGGCATCCTTCCTGGGAGGGTTAACATGGAACACTGACACAGCACGAAGGCTGGACAGCACAGAGTTATATTACATATCGAACAACGTTTACAGGATGGTGTTCCAAGCAGGGTGCAATGGTGCTCCGAAGGGCGCAGCGGGTTCAGCGGAGGCACCCCCAGGCCTGCACCCCCTGGGAGAACCGGTCGCCAGGTCGCGGGGCGCTTGTGCCCATCCAGTGGGTATCCGGCGGTGGGTTTCGAACCTGCCATCTCCCGCAGCCATGGTGGACGACCACACCTCTAAAACATTTCACCAACACTGATCCCACTTCGAGTTATTGATCAATTCGCTCTCGCCCTTACATACGCCAGCCGTCCTGGTTAGTTCGGTTGGTATAGGGCTACTGCTCCGGTGAAGTGGTGGTCCCGGGTTCGAACCCCGGAGCAGGACGAATTTTTCTTTAACAACGAAGATTCTGTGGAAGCTGTACAGCTTTCCTCTGTAGCCGTTGGCTGCGCTTGGGTGGATGCCAGTGAGTAATTACTCCCTTATTAAGAATCTATTCCCCTAAATCATTTGACCAGAGCAACGCTATACGCGGAAAAATTTCGTAATGACTGAAAGCTTTCGCAGATAAAGCGGCGTGAAGCTGTCGTGTGGGCCACATGTGTACTGCCTATATACTGAAGTTCAGGTAACACGTACACCATCGCATCCCGAATCGAAGATTCCGTCGCCTCTGTCAGAGGCGCCGGACAAAAGCTCGCAAATTTTGAGCTCACCCGGTCCAAAGCCCTCCGCTTTCTATCGCTACCTCGGACAAAGGAACACCGCTTCGAGTCTTTGGATTGCTTTCCCATGCTTTGCATTTTTCGGCGATACCGACAACGAGGTAGGTTACGTTAAGTCTAAGGTTAGGTTTTAAATGGAGGCTCTGACTATTTATAGAATGAAACGGCCACCACCCACCATTGCCTGCATGTCACCAGAACGAATAAGTGAGCGACTAAATAAGCGAAGAGAAAATTAACCCCGAAAAAGAAAATTAACCTTCGATTTATTTCGTTAAACTAAATGTGACGTAGATGCACCAGCACAACTTGTTTGGACCCTTCGCATAGGGTACTCATGACGGTTTTACAGACACCGTAAGCGGCAGGTTGCGTGACGCGTCCATTGAGTGTCACTGCATGGGCTCAAATAAGGAAATAGCAACAAAATAACGCAGGGCGTGAAGTCTTAACTAGATTTGTAAAACAGCGAAAAGTAGTGTAAGGGCCTGCTAGAACTTGCGAGGTATAATTAAACTAAGGAGCATTCGAATTAGATGGTATCGTACACGCATGCGAATTTGATGTTATACCCCAGCTAAGCTGGCACAAACCGTTTTTCCTTTTAGTGGAAAAAGATGATTTTGTAACGATTGAATTGTGTCGAGAGGAACAAGCAAGAACGCGGCCGCTAGTGGAATTTTGCCGTTGATATTTACATCAAATGGAAGCGCGCCTTGTAGTTGGCCAGGCTACAGGTTTGTCGCATCGTACGCAATGAACCCGCGGGTTAGCATTTGTTCGTTTCCATTAGGTGCCTCGTATTATATTTTTTTTGTATACGGGTTGGACCAATAAAATAGGTTCTCAAATAGAAAGGGGAAAAAGAAACGACCATGGCGAGATTAAAAACCGAGGCTGTGAAGGTCAGCCAAATATAACGTTCCCTTTTCCGCGCCCGCTCGGTACAGCTCGCTGAATCTCTGCTGTGGCTGTCGGCTGTAATCAGCTCGGGAAGGCTTTTGCGATGAACCGCGCCTTATCAAATGTTCGCAGTCAACTTCATGGCCTTTGCACTGAGAAAGTTGGGTTCAAGAAACCGCCTAAAGTTACATGGTAGAAGTAGAAGCAGTAGAAGCGCCACCTTGCAAGCGGAAATCGTTCGTTAACGCAGAACTATTTTTGGACGCGATGTGACCTTCTCTGTCGTCCATTTTATTTGGTCGGTATGTGCCGATCTGGTGGCGCTTTAATTCTTTTCTAAGATGAATATAGGTATTAGCGGAACATACTACCGTTTAACCTGTGTTCCTATAGTATGAAAAAAAAAAACAAACGCGGCCAAATAAAAACTTCACCCTTTAGGTCAAGTGACAACCACTCATAATGATCAGAATGGAGTGTATTTCGCTGAAAACATATCACGAAGAAAAAAAGATCAAATGAACGGAAATGACCTGCCTAGTAGGCAGGGGCTTATAGAGCATGAATTAAACACGGCAAGAAAAGTAAATACAAGGAGTGACCGTTCCTGCGTAGCGCACCATTTGTTCCCCAGAGCAGTTCCTCCGAACCTAGTCACTGATCGAAAATTTGTCTACCTTTCTGTAACACCATGGCATCCTAACTGTAGACTGTAGCACAATTGCCGAACCGGTTATGTCACGCGAGTCTCTAATTGCATTCGCCAACGAATTTCGGTTTAATTTTTATTCGTTGCAAGCGGCCGGACCATTCAGCCCAAGTAAAGCAAATGTAATCGTGATTCGTGAGGGCCCTGATTACGAGCGTGGGCCGCCTGCACTCCAGCTGCATCGTGATCATGGTAGAAAAGACGCAACGCTACCGCGCTCTAATGTTTTCGTATTCCTAGCAGGTAGGCGGGTAGACTTTTACCCGACCGACGGCTTCCTCCTCTTTCAAGCGCCAAGGACACTTCGCGACCCGCGAGCGATAGCCGAGCGCGCGGGAAAAAGCTAGAAAAATAAACATGAACTACCGCGCTCCTCGTCACATGGTCGCTTCTTCTGGTTCTGGCGCCGGTGCGCAGGGCATTTGGCCGAGAGCATTAGCGTGCGGTCCTGACTTAGCGATTAAGTTCGGTTTGTTTTTAGAGATGTCAAATATTTGAAACTGTCAAGTCCGCTTCAAAAACTCAACCGCCAAGTGCTGGCAATTTGGTTTCAACAAATGCATACGCCATCTCTGATCAAAGAATGCAACTGTAAATTGCGCATTTTTGCTTTCAATTTTCAGAAGCAGTTTAGGTTGCTTGATTTAAGGTAGCAAGACAATCCGCAAATGTCAGTCTGCAAGTCAACTTTATGTAACTTTGAAGCATGGGAGCTACGGGGAGTGATTCCGCTAAGGTGATTATACAACTGCGACGAATACCGACATTGGATGGCGCTGCCTGCGCGAGTTGTTATCGCCGAATCGCGTGGTGTGCCCGCGGGGCCGCGGGCGCGCGGAGGAGAAACGCTGTTGTCCGCGCGTTGACCGCCGTCGCGTCGACGTAGCGGCCTGTCGTGCCTAATCTTATCGCGTATGGTCTGAGCCGCTTCAATTGCCTCTAGTTCCCATCATTCCAGACCGGGCGGCGACAAGCGAGCACCGAGAGTCGCTTCGCAGTCCACCACTTTCGCACGGGGCCTTCGGGGAGAGTGCCGAGGAGTGAGGGGCTGGTCGTCGTCGCCGTCTCTGTACGAAGCTAGCGCGCGGCACGGAGACAGTCGTCGCCATGTACGACAAAGTGTTGGTTATCGGCAACGGCGGCCGCGAGCATGCCATGGTCTGGAAGCTGGCGCAGTCGCCCCGCATCCAGACCATCTACGTTGCTCCTGGAAATGCGGGCACCAGCACAGAATCGAAGGCCGTCAACGTTGACATCGACGTCGAGAACAACAAGGCCGTGGTCGACTGGTGCAAGGCGAACAGCATCGCGCTTGTGGCCATCGGTCCGGAAGCGTATCTGTGCCGCGGGCTTGCGGATGATCTCGAAGCCGCCGGTGTCAAGTGCTTCGGTCCCAGCGCCAAGGCGGCGGAAATTGAGGCGAGCAAGGCGTTCTCGAAGGATTTTATGGCCAAGCATAACATCCCTACGGCTCAGTACCAGAACTTCGAGAATGCGGAGAGCGCCAAGACGTTCATCAGGAACGCCGACTTCCCGGCTCTCGTCGTCAAGGCAAGTGGCCTGGCTGCTGGCAAAGGGGTCATTGTCGCCGCTGATAAGACGGAAGCTATTGCTGCCATCGACACCATCATGAAGGACAAGGTCCTGGGGTCAGCCGGGGACACCGTGGTTGTCGAGGAGCTTCTGGAAGGAGACGAGATCTCGGTTCTAGTCTTTTCGGACGGGGTCAACTATGCCGTAATGCCGCCAGCCCAGGACCACAAGAGACTAAAAGATGGCGACCAGGGTCCTAACACAGGTGGAATGGGAGCCTACTGCCCGTGCCCCCTGGTTTCAGACCAAGTCATGGAGCAGATTCGAGTGGAGGTCGTGCAAAGGACCCTTGACGGAATGCGCAAAGATGGAAGGAAGTTCGTAGGTGTTCTTTTTGCAGGGCTCATGTTGACAAAGTCTGGCCCAAAAGTTTTGGAATTCAACTGCAGGTTTGGAGACCCTGAAACTGAATCTGTCCTGCCCTTGCTTGAGTCCGACCTTTATGAGACAATGCTGGCGTGCACAGAAGGCAACCTTCCACGAGCCCTTCCAGTTTGGAAGAAAAATCTGTATGCTGTTGGTGTTGTCCTTGCTAGTGGTGGCTACCCACAGAGCTACCCGAAGGGTAAAATTATCACGGGTCTTGAAAAAGCCAGGGAACACGGTGTACAGATCTTTCATGCTGGAACAACAAAGCGTGACAACCACATTGTGACATCTGGAGGACGGGTCATGGTTTGTCTGGCTACTCACAGTGATCTCCGAACTGCTAAGCAGCTGGCACAGCTGGGTGCAGAGATTGTGCACTTCGAGGGAAAGTTCTTTCGACATGACATTGCCTTCAGAGCTATCGGCCGTGTGTCTAAGAAAGACCCGCTGACGTATTCCATGTCTGGAGTGGACATTGCAGCTGGTGACCGTCTGGTGAAGAGTATCACTGCACTTACAGATTCAACGAAACGACCTGGTACAATGGGATCGATTGGTGGATTTGGAGGGCTGTTTGACTTGAAAGCCGCTGGATACACAGATCCTATTCTTGTCTCGGGCACTGATGGTGTCGGCACAAAGCTGAAGATTGCCCAAAGCTTCCACTTCCATGACACAATCGGGATTGACCTGGTCGCAATGTGTGTGAATGACATCCTTGCTCAAGGCGCCGAGCCTCTGTTCTTCCTTGACTACTTTGCATGTGGTAAGCTGGATCCTGGTGTTGCCAAGCAGGTGATAGCTGGAATCACAGAAGGCTGCCGGCAGGCGAAGTGTGCGCTAATTGGTGGCGAAACAGCAGAAATGCCAGGGATGTATGCCATTGGAGACTATGACTTAGCTGGATTTTCTGTTGGAGCTGTGGAACGAGATAAGGTTCTTCCAAGGATTGACATCAAGGACGGAGATGTAATCATTGGTTTCCCATCATCAGGAATCCATAGCAATGGCTACAGCTTGGTGCGAAAAGTTGTAGAACGCGCTGGCCTTCGCTATAGTGACCGGGCACCTTTCGCAGAGTCAGAGAAGCTTGGTGAAGTGCTGCTGAAGCCTACCAAGATCTATGTCAAGATGCTACTCAATGCTGTGAAAAAGGGATACATCAAAGCCCTTGCCCACATCACAGGTGGTGGCCTCACTGAAAACATACCTAGGGTGTTGCCTCCTGGCTTTGGTGCTTTCTTGGACTGTAACAACTGGAACATCCAGCCAGTGTTCAAGTGGATTGCCAATGAAGGCAACATTGGGGATGAAGAAATGCTGCGAACATTCAACTGTGGCCTTGGTATGGTTGCTATTGCCTCACCGTCAGATGCTCAAGCGATTATTGATGAGTCAGAAGGACAAGGACGGATTGTTGGGCAGATCCTAACCATAGAAGAGGGATCGCCTAAGGTGAATGTCAGAAACTTCCAGGAATCTCTCAAAATCCGCACAGATGAAATTGTGAAGAGAAAGTTTGGAGTGCTGATTTCAGGATCAGGAACAAACCTCCAGGCCCTCATCGACCACATCGAGCGCATGAATGGACGAAGTGCTGCTGAAATTGTTCTTGTCATCTCAAATGTCGACGGAGTTGAAGGTCTTCGCAGAGCTCAGAGAGCTGGAATTCCAACCAAGGTTATCAGCCACAAAGGCTACAAAGTAAGGGCAGAGTATGACATGAAGCTGCATGAAGCACTGACAGCAGCAGGAGTGGAGTTCATCTGCTTGGCCGGTTTCATGAGGATCATAACATCAGAGTTCATAAACAAGTGGTATGGTAGGATCATCAACATCCATCCATCCTTGCTGCCTTCATTTAAAGGGCACGATGCACACAGGCAGGTGCTGGCTGCTGGTGTCAAGATCACAGGCTGCACTGTCCACTATGTGGTACCTGAAGTTGATGCTGGGGCAATAATTGCCCAGGGAGCAACAACTGTAGAGGTGGATGACACAGAAAAAACCTTACAGGAGCGTGTGAAAAAGGTTGAGCACAGAGTTTTTCCAGAAGCCATGGAAATGGTGGCGCAAGGCAAGGTTTCTCTCCGACCTGATGGCAAGATTATATTTACCAGAAATGACTGAAGGGGCTGCATGAATGTGTCCTGTGAACCAAGCTAATGAAGGAGATGAATTAAAAGATTATTTTTGCTTAATAAAATTGTTCTGGAATTCTTATTTAGCTGGCTTACGCGTGTTTACCAATCCACCTGTAAGATTGCGTTAGGTAGAAACGTGGAGCCTACCTCTCATGGTGAAATTTTTTGCAGTAAAACGGAAAGTTCAGCTAGTTTGTGCGTCGTATTTGTAGAAACGGGGCGAAAGAGGCTGACAAGCTACTAGACGGGACGAACGCAAACTGCCAGATAGGAATTGCACCATAAACAGTTCAATTTATGGTGGACTTGCAGGTAGGTCTAATACCAAAGGGAACACATTGTTTGCATTCTGCCAATCATTACTCCATGAGTTAGCATGAGTGAAAAAGCACTCTTTTGCTTTTGTTCTAAATAGGAATCCCTCTAAACGGGTAATGCCCGTGATATATTTTCGACTTCAGTGTAGAGGTAACAGAATTAGCTCTTGCGTGTTACTGTAAGGCCGGGTACTTTTCAAAGCCGGATCTTTCTCTGGTGCGAGAACATCCAACAGGAGTGTCACAGCAGCTGTTACAGTGGCTCTATGCAGTATGCTGCGAAGCGAGTTCAAAGGTTCGAATCTCTGGCTGCAACAGCCATACGTCGATCGCGGAAACGTCCGTGCTTGTTTGACTGAACTGTCTAGCGGGCTTGTTTAGCGTTGTTTAGGGTTTAGCGTTCGGTCTTCATCGCTGCAGACTCTTGACCTTCAAAGCAGGGTTGGGCCCCTAGTCCAGGGCTCCACTGAGTCGCGCTGCTTCGCTTGCGTGCTGCACCATTGCCCTTTGTGCGGCGAGCTCGCAGCTGGTGAGCTGGCTCTCCCACTGCCAGCCACTGCTCCGCCCTGGGGGTTTTGTGTTGGGGGAACGTGTAGTTTCGCTTGCACTCCCAGGTTATATGGTAAAGCGTGGGGGTTGCCCCGCACCACGGGCATGTGTTCCTATGCTGTGTAGGATACATCTTGCTAAGTATATGTAGGTTAAGTATATGTATATGTAGGTTGGCGAAAGACCAGTTTACAGTGCTTCGTTCACAGTGCCTACTGGAAGCATATTCTAGGCTTCAGTCGGCGTTGATTTGATTTCCAAATGCGATTGTTACGTACAGCATTGTGCAGATTTAGTCAATACACGCACGAGCTAACATGTTTAAAGGAACCAGTCACTATTTTTTTAACAATGAAAGAAATAAATACTGTGAATATACGTCGGTTTCGTTTTCGCTCTTCGGTAAATTCACCAGGAGGGGGCGTTTGCGCTAGGCGTGCTAGTTTTTGTTTGGATCTGTGGCGTACGCGATTGGGACATTTTTGCAGCCCTCTACTTTTATTTCTAGTGATCACCGTTTATCAAAATTGGCACCGCAATGTCATCTCAACGTCTGGTGAGGAAAGCGTCTCATGCGGGTAGTTGGTACACCGATTCAGGTGAGAACTGGACGAACTGGTGCCTGATGCTTTTCGGTCGAGCACAGCTGTTTCTACAAAGGCTTTTGTTTCCTTAAGTGCGCACTTCCTGCTCAAATGCTCTGTTCATGCTCAGTGGAATGCATGGATATTGAACTGCGCGGTTATATAAATCTTACCCTCTTGTTTAGTCGCTAAAATATTTGTGTTATGCGTTCACGAACTAGACCTGTCACAGCAGTGGCTTGTAATCGTGCCGCAACTTACGCGCTCTTTTGTCAGCGTCTACGCTCTGCTGTTCTCAGCACGAATTAAAGCAACGAAAATGTATTTTATTTCTGAATTTTACTCGCCCTCTTCTGCGTGCTACGACTCATTTTCCTTATATTTGGCAGCGACTGCGCAGATATCGTAATTACTTTGGCAGCGTGGTGTAGGCGGCAGCTTCCTGACCTGACAGCAGCTAGCTTAGCAGTCGCACTCCTACGTGCTTGACTTAAACATGCCAGCCAAAACTGCAGATGGTCGGCGTAATTGTTTTTTTTTTATTCTGCATTATGAAGCTCGAATCTAGGGGCTTAATACCGAGCCTGTTGTATTCGACCCCTCATGCTCAGAGAAGCCGTGAAAATGAATGATTGTAAATGTTCTTTGCTTCGAGGAACTTATATCTGTGGCGTGGTTGTATGCACAGCTGATCAGTCATTGGTTGCAACCAAGAGACTAATGTGCTGAAGGGGTTCTTGGTGCATAGGATTCATTTATGCGCATTACAATTTGATGCAAGTAGTTGTCATTGTCGCAGCCACATGTTCCCACTTCTTACATCCTGTGAAGTTCCCAAAGTTTGAAACGACATGCACAATGTAACAATTGTGGCAGCCCGTTCAAACATTTCTTCGGCATTCACACCATGTGCAAATACCGAATTCTTTGCATTTTCCGTACATGTTTCAGCTCGAGAACTGAGGTATCAACTTGACAACTGGCTCTCGGCTGTAGGGCCTCCATCATTTGGGCCAGCCAGGGCGCTCATAGCACCGTGAGTAAAAGGTTTCGGCATGATGCTATCATGCTTGGCGTGCAGTGAACAGTATCTGTCCTATGTCGAGCAGCAGTTACATATGTTTACATCTACTGTTTTTGCTGCAGGCATGCTGGCTACCAATACTGCGGTGCCTGTGCTGCGTACGCGTACAAGCAAGTCGACCCTTCTGTTGTGTGAGTGCTTTCCGGTGTCAGGGACTCCTTGCTGCAAGCTGTAAAGTGTGGTTTCACTTTGTTGCGAATTCACGCACATCGGATAAATCGTAAGTGAATCTCTTTTCAGCCAAGAAACATGGCATGGATCGCTCAGTCGGTATGCTTCCATTTTAGGAAGCTCACTCTAGGAAGGCATCACTTGTTCTGAGAGCTGCTTGTCTTGTGGCGTTCAGCTGCTGAACTGAAGTTCATGGAATTTACCCCAGCTGTGGTGACCATATTTAATGAACGTGCAGTGCGAAAATTCCCACGTACTGGTGCACATTAAAGAACTTCAGCTGGTCGAAAGTAACAGGCAGCCCTCTACAACGGTGCACTTCACGGGCTTCTATGGCGATTCTTTGCATTGAAATCCATCATTTGTTCTGAAAGCACTGCCAGTGCTGATGGCTAGCAAAATAGCTAGCTACTCTGCAGTGCAGGCCTGACGTAAAGGTTTATGTTGTGCATATTTCATACCACAACCAATTCACTGAATCACCTTGTACGTGTGTTTCACCTATGGCTGCTTTTTTTGTGTGCAAGAACAGTCGAAAATGAGATTCTTCTCTGGCTGTTCTTCAGCTTTGCACAGATGTCAACAGTTAAAAAATTGTGTTAACCAGTAAAGGAAAGCAGTTGTTTTGCATTAAATGTCACAGATATATGCACTAAACATTTTTTTCCTTATTTGTTTTTTTATAGCCAGTGCTTAAAGGATCAAGAGATGAAGACAGGATAAAAACATACAGGACAGGCTTTGACATCTAGAAAAAGATGCGCACCCTTCTCAAAGAACAAAAGGTCCTTAAATGGGGAGTGATGTGAAAAAAAGCTAAGACTAAACTGTTTACTCTAGTAATTGTTGTTGCTGTGCAGTTGTTAACTACAAGTCTTGTTTGGGCTCATGCAGAAAGGGGGTTGAAGTTTGTGAGCCGGAGTGCACTGTACATTTTATATAGCGTATTTATAAGCAGCACTACAAAGGGACAGAATTGCTGATGCATTCAGTTTATTTGTGTTACAATAATGAAAAAAGCGGTCGGCTTTTTTTTCTTGAGTTCGGTTTTGTTGTATGTTTTTTCTTGCTGCATGCTTGAGGTATGACGCCGCCTGGCCAACATGCCATAGCAGGTTATGAAGTCACAGTTTTTATTGTATTATGCGTGGTGCACAATTCTTAAGTATCAAAGATGTGTGTCTTGTGAAGATTCCATGCTAGACACCTGCCAGAGTTGTTTTGGCCATGTGGGGCACATATTCCCTTGGGCAGTGGTGTGAGGGTGGCAACTTGCAGGCGGCGCGTCTTCATCCTCGGTCCCTCTCACCATGCCCGTCTGGGAGGGTGTGGCCTCTCCCCAGCCAAAGCATACCGGACGCCATTCTATGATCTCACCATTGACCAGGAAGGTAGGCGTGCATGGTTGCGTCGTCTATGTGTACATTCATAGGTAGAGGGATGGAAAGGTAAACGAGGTGATGTTAGGTACAAAAGGGGGCAGCATGGATTAGAGAAAAATGAAAATTAATGATGTCCTAAAGGAGATTAAGAAGAGTAAATGGATTTGGGCTGTACATGCAATGTACACTATGTACGATCGCGGGCAAAAATAACAGACCCCCCCCCCCCCCCCCCCCCCCCCCCCCCCCCCCCCCCCCCCCCGTCCAAGTTCCGACCAGTGCCACACCGTGTGGGGGCGCCGCCTGACAAAACACTTATGGTGTCGAGACCGGCGTAGTGGGCACGTTTCGAAACCAGAAGTGCTTTGTCAGGTGGTGCCCCTACGCAGAGTGGCTCAGGTCGGAACTTGGAGGGGGGCTCTGTTACTTTTGCCTCCGATGGTACATAGCCAACGAGTGGAGATCTCTTGTAGTAACGGAATGGATACCTGAGAAAGACAAAACACTTGATGGCAGCAGCAACAGCTCTTGAGTAGGGGTGAAATTCAGAGGATTGTTGGTGCATCGTGTCTGCAGTTGGCACAAGTGGTGTGCCTTCCAGACTTGCTTTTGCATGTGTAGTTAAAAATAGTATTGGTGGTAGTTACTCAGTTTTTTTTTTTTTACCTGTCATGTCTGTAGGCTGGGCCCGTAAACTCTTGCTGAAGGTGTCAGCTTCAGTTTGCAATTGTCATGAGTAGCATTTCCTCTAAACGAATGCTTATCTTAGTGCTGGTAGATTTTAATGTTGTGTTGATCTCGGAGCGAGAGTACGTACATAGCAGTGGATCTCAGATGGGCATTAAGTAGGTGCAGGTGATATGCACTCGTAACCCGTAATTTACAGGAGTGATAAAAAAAAAAGCCAAAGTCATGGTGAACATCTAGGTATCTGCTAGTTCCTTCAGACGTTACTGTGTTGTAAAATTGCATGTATAAAAAATGCAGCAACTGCCCAATGTTAGTCTAAAGTATTAAGAGAAGTCCTTCAATATCATGTAGATTCCGAGAAAGGCAGTAATTACTCTTTAGGGTCCATCTGAGTACAGTCTTAAAACTACATGAGACAGTTGGCCGCTGCGGTGGCTGAGTGGTTATCGCGCTCGGCTGCTGGCCCGAATGACGCGGGTTCGATCCCGGCTGCTGTGGTCGAATTTTGATGGAGGCGAAATTCTAGAGGCCCATGTACTGTGCGATGCCAGTGCACGTTAAAGAACCCCAGGTGGTCGAAGTTTCCGGAGCCCTTCACTACGACGTCCCTCATAGCCTGTGTTGCTTTGGGACGTTAAACCCCCATAAACCATACACCAAACATGAGACAGTTATACAACTTTCTTAGAAATTTTGCAGTTGAACAAAAATTTGTCTCAGGCTGCCTTTCGTGTTGTAAGCTGCCATATGTGTTGTATTCTTGTGTGATTGTTACATGCTGCATTAGTTGACACCTCAAGCCACCTGACTCTATTAGTAGACATCGTCATCACTGTTATAACGTGTCATCGCAGAAAAGGACTGTTCTTGGTTCATCAGGATTCATGCTTGGGGCACATCCATTCTTTATGTGGTTGGCACCTTGTGGCCCGGCATTGACATGGTTGCTTTCAAGTGGATGTCAAGTGTATAATTACTGCCTTTCATAGAGCTGCTGCATCACGATGGTTACCCCCCAGGCTACCATATGTTGTAGATGCACTACTGGAGCCGAGCCATTTATGGCTGATATTGCTGCTGTGTGATGTTGTTTCATTGCAGTGGTTGGTGTGTGCGTTCTTGCTTGCAGTGTATGAAGAACTGTACGAGACGGGTGCATTTGAAGAGGTCTCGATTCATGTCGATGAGAATGAGCACAGTCTAGAGATGCACCTGCCTTACATTGCAAAGGTCATGGAGAAGTGAGTATACCCCACAAACACTTGCATGATGATTCGTGTACTTGTCTTGTCTTGTGAAGAATTAGTTTTTGCTGTTCCTATTAATTTTTTTTAATTTCTGTAAGCCTTCCTTCGGTGTTATGAGGGGAAGAAACAAGAACAGGAGAGGAAGTCATTGGATGCAATACATTACCAAAAGCTTGGAGTGCTTTTCTATTAGAGTGATGTGAGCGGTAAAAGTCGGACGCTTATTAATGGACCATACAGAGCTCCAAAACTAGTATGTGGTCGCAGTGTATTAGAGAACAGGTGAGGTACCAGCTAGGTGACAGCCATACACTTGAGAAAGCTGTAGGGAGCTTGCAGTGATGAGATACTGGCCAAGGTATTTGTTACTAATTCTTAGTGCTTACTGCTTATTTATGAAATGCAGTGTGTGTTGATTACTGCCTCTCACTTGGTATCTGGTTCCTACAATTGTGCTGGGGGTACATGATACAGTTATGGTTGTGGTTTGGTGTTTTCCGCATCACTTTTCAGATTGATGAGCATGCTGGCACCTGATATCCGCAGGCCCGGCGTTTTGCTTTGCTATGCGGTGTAACGACCTTCACGCAGAGCCATTTTACATTTTTGGGTTCTTGAAGCACTATTGTGGTGTTTTGTTTGCTGGCTGGCCACAGTGAAATGGACGATTTAGTTCCGCCCTTCAAGAAGGTGTTCAATCGGTTCAAATGCACTCCATGAAATCCCAAAGGAGGACGGACGGCAGTTCTTAGGGATGCAAATTTTCATGTGAAACCGGCAGATTTTCTGGGTGTATAAAACTACAGATAACCTCCTTTTGAGCTATGAAGTATGACCCGGTGCGCGCTTGAGGTACTGAAGAAGATTACAGCATCAGTGAACTTCAAAGCCCTTTGCTAGCCCATTTGCACATACGATTGATGACATGATGGAAGTAACTACTCATTAGCATCCACCTGAGCACAGCCGAAGCTACAAAGGAAAGCTATGCAGCTTTCTCATAATCTTTGTTGGAGAAGAGTAACGAACATTCTCAGAAAGCTGCAGATTTTTTTCGGTAGGTGGATGGCAGCACTTGGGTACTTGGTATCCTGCAATTACTCTTGACTGGAACCTACTCCCATAAATGCTTTGGATTGAGGAGTAGTAATAGAGAGTAATTATTCGTTAGTATCCACCCATGCAGAGCCATATGGCTACAAATGAAAGCTATATGGCTTCCACAGAAACTTCGTTGTACGGCTTCCACAGAAACTTTGTTGTTGAAGAAAAATTCATCCTGGTCTCGGGTTCGAACCTAGGACCGCCGGCTTTGTCGCTCTACCAGCTGAGCTAACTAACCTAACCAGAATGGCTAGTATATGATACGGTGAGAGCTAATTGATCAGCAGAATATCGAAAGGAGTTGATCAAAAGGAATTTATCAAAAGGAGATGCAGGCGAGCATCAGCAGGGAAGTAGACAGACTGTGAGCCACCAGATATCCCAAGATCCTCATTACATCAGTTGCAGGGAAGTTGATGAAGCGAACTGACAATTGGAAGAGCATGCTGCACTAGACATAATAGAAGGGAAGCTTAGATAACTGTGTTTGTGTCTGCTTCCTCCCGTTTAGCATGCTGTTCTTATTGTTAATAACCAGCTGGCCTGGCTATTTGTTTTTGGTTTTAATTTTTGTTGAAGCAGACCCTGACCGAGGCACGGCAAGAAAACATAAAAAAAAGATGCCAGGTCAGCACTGTTGCCCATCATACACAATGTTTTCCATTGGCTGAAAAACTAGCCTACAAACACTGCGCTGCTACAGTGTTTTTATCCCCTTAAAAAGCCGAAAGATCTTTACAAGAAGGTCAGCGTTGCTACACCATGGCATTACAAAAAGACTGAACCTGCAGATGGGGCGTGCCAACATGCCTGTTGTATGCGAAGGAAGCGTGGCGTACAGGAGAAAGTTGTGCATATCAATGAATCTGCCTTGCTGAAGCTGGAACGTGCATTATTCGGGGAATAAGACAGCACAGGAACACTTGTCAAGACGTCACCCGTCCTGGTAACTTGATGACACAGACTGCTCCAGGTGCCCTTGCGCTCCGAGATTAGAAAACGCGGTGGTCGTGGGCAAAGTGAAAGATAAACAAATATAAATTGGCGAGATGCTCACTGTGAAGACAGTAAAGTGCCTGTGAGCATTGTCTCTAGTCTCTGTCCAGTCCCTGTTGCACTGAGCTTTTTTTAAGCAACTTGCAATGCATAAGCATACAAGCTATCGCTCATAGTGATAAATAAGTAGAATTCTTCATAGCACATGTGCAATGATTGAAAAGAAGTAAGAATGCATTATGCACCATGAAGAGCAATCAGAATAGCTTCTTCATGTAAACAAAAATTTGAGGACGCTTAAGCTTCGCCTTTAAGAGCAGAATGTGACAGCATGTTGCAGCATGGCCAGGGTATTACTCGTGTACGCATCAGTCCATGAAGACACTTCACGAAGTCGAAGACCACTACGCATTCACAAGGTCCACTTTTATTCAGTTCGAACCAATTAGCCTTTGTAGCGTGTTCTGCGCGTGCTCAGCTCGCAGCCTGAAAGACCTGGGTTCGATTCTTCATATCTCCACAAGATTTTTTTATTTGAAGGGTCTCGTGTTACAACGCTGACACCAGCTTTTCTGCGATGCGAGCTCCTTAACGCTGTCGCGTTAAAAGGAAACACCCAGAGCTGACATTCCTTGCAAGTTAATGGTTTGTTCAGTTGGTTTTGTGTGCATGTCTCATAACTGCAGGATGATTCTGCACAGCACTCATTAATGAATGCTCAGATTTATCCTGCGATCAAACGAGTACTGTTAAAATTTTGCCTTGCTTTCCTGCATCTTCCCTTAACAAGCCTGATTGGTTTTTGATTCTATGAATTTCGCTTGGAAATACACCTACTGTGAGAAGTTTATGTAAGTTGACTGTGTCGAAGAAATTTAATTTCTTTGTATTAAAAGAATATTGCTTGATATTTAATGCTCCACAGTGTAAATGACATAGTCACAATTAGGCTATATTTTATGTATTTGAATATGCAAGTAAAGGTGGTGAAGAAATATAAATTCTCACCACTGTGATCTTTACTGAACTTTTTACTGCAAGCGTACGTTACATTACTTTTTTTTTGGCAGATAAGTTTTGCCAAAGGTATGTGTTCGTACAACTGTATACAGGTGCAGGCAAAAAAATATGCAGCACAGTTTGGCGGTTAAACTTCAGCCACACGTGAAGTAGAGAAAATAAGCTGCTTTCTTGGGTCTGTACGGAAGTGCACGAGTGGTATTTGCTAGAATGCGCATAAAGCACCTTCTAATATTCACAAGGTTCAGTTCGAGAGGTGTTTGATCGCCGAAGCTTGCTGCTGTGTATGCATCATCATGGCCGCAACTGTACATTTAGGTGCGATCACTGGGGTTCCAGTGACATTCTTAAAAGCTGGTCATATTCCCACATTTAGAAATGCAGTTAGCATTCTGCAGGTCCTATTCTGCTTTTCTCCTGCCTTGGTTCCGTTCATTCTGTTTTTCCTTTTGAGGAGCCTTGGTTTGCATTATTTTTTTTGCTTGGTCATGCTAAGTCTTTTTTCTCCTCTCTGCTCCTTTGCAAAATCCAGCCACGAATTCACCATTGTGCCCATTATTGTGGGCTCGCTGAGTCCCGAGAACGAGGCCTTCTATGGCCGACTCCTGAGCAAATACCTTGCTGATGCCGACAACCTCTTTGTGATATCCTCAGACTTTTGTCACTGGGGTAAGCACCGTCTCTTCTTATTGCCTTGTGTGTGCTGGTTGTTCTTTAATCAGTATTTGGTGATAGTAATAGTAAGGCTTTACTTACAAGCTTGTAATCAAGGTTTACAGCATTATTCATTATGTTTATTACTGTTATCACTCACAAATGTAGAGAGATTAGTGAAATTTCAGTGTAAAAAGAATTCCTTCAACGAGAAATTTTTTTTGTTCTCATTATCTACTGAAAACAGATAGAAAAGGTAGAGTTTTCAAAAGAACAACGGCTGGAATCAGTTACCGCAACTTTGAAAGGCTAATGCGTAAGGTGAAAACAATTTTTCTGGCAGTCGATTTGCTAACCTTGCAGTGTAATTAAGGGTGAAAACAAAATATTTTATGCCCAAATTATGTGCAAAGCATTTGGGAAACAACCACTTTCTGGTGCTCTCAGCTGCTGCACTAATATGAAATGAGCAAGCTAATGCCATGCTGTGCATGGTAGCAGCAGGCACCTCTGGGCATGAATACTGTTTTTACAGGAATATAATGAGTTATTCTTTTTTTTTAGCTCATCGCTTTCATAATGCATATCGCATTATATGTGAAACGAAGGTGCGGCTACGACATGATTTTATTTTCTCTCTGCTGAAGATAGCTACAGCGACCTACAGAAGCCAACTTTTCGATGCCCTTAGCAGCCACGTAGTGTGCATGGCGAAAGAGGGTGGCCCTGAACGTAGAATGAAGGTGGCGTGGGTCTTTGAATAAGGGAAGGCACTGAAACAGGGTGCAGGGAAAGGAAAGTTGGGCGAACTGGCACAAGACTGTGCAGTACGAAATGGGGAGCAGCGGTGGCACGGCGGTGATCGCAGCCACTGCTTTGTGGGGAGACTGTTTATGTTAGCGCATTGGACGCGCTTCCGTACGCAATTGTGTTGGCTTCAACAGCCTGAGATTGCTTTGTAATCGTAATCTTACTTTTTTTTTCTTTTTCTTGAGGTCTTGAAATCCTCCCTTGCATTATATTTGTGGTTGTGTTATATGTGTGTAAATACAGTATCTTATGTGATTTGCTAGGCCTATCTTCCTCAGCAACAGATCATTGGAAACAATGTTTTGTACATTATGTTGTTTTCATGCACAATGTTGCTGTGTATTCTCACATGCAGAGCGTTGACATCAGCACACACTTTTGTGTACTCCTTTCTCTTTTGCATGCATGCATTTTCTTTGCCTTTGCTTTCTACATAAATTTTCACATTGTGCCTTTCTCATTAACGTGCCCAGGACAGAGTTCTGCTTAACTCTTACTGTACCGCTGTCTTCACTGTGCTGTGGCTAAGATGTGAGTTGAGCAGTGCAAGTGTAGAAGCGCTGTGCACGCATGAGCCTCCTAGTTTTTCCTAATATACTAAATGTTTCAACATGTGATGTACTGCGTGCACCTTTGCCATCAACGCAGCTCAAGAGCATTCACTGCTTGTGTGAAAAATGTTCTTTTTAACGTTACGGTAACCATAGTTGGCAGCTTTGCTTTCTCTGTTCACTGCTGTGTGTACAGTTTACTAATGTTGAAATACTTCTTTCCTTAAATTTATATTAAGCATGTTTTCACGTGCTTTTCAGGGGCTAGGTTTCACTATCAGTACTACGACAAGTCCTGGGGCAACATCCATCAGTCCATTGAAAAGCTAGACAAACAGGTCAGTACTGGCCCAGTGTAAACCTGTGCGTACATGAAAATGAGGCCAACCAATGGTGATTTGAATGTTGTTGCTATTTGAGTGGATATACCTAAGGGTGCAGTCGTGTGGAAGACAGCGACAAACCTGGTGAGGCTTACAGAAAAGGAGAAAGCTACTGTATTCACACGATTTTAACGACGTATTTTTCAAAATTTGAAAATCCGAAGGGGGGGGGGGGGGGTTGACTTAAAATCAAAACCAAAGCATCGCGCCATAAATAAAGGCGAGACAAATCAGATGTTAGGCATGGTACAGCGTGGTTGCATTTTTGATGCGCGGCTCCGTCGCATTGCTCTTGCTGCTGGCCTTAAGCAGCTGCTATGTCAACGCGAAGAACCGGTACCCTACCCTGCGCGAGGCTGCCGATGGTGGCTGTCGATAAGCAGCAAACCGGCACTAGCCCACTCCCCACACGTGGCCGCAGATTGCGTCTGCTGATAAGTGGCGGCGGCCTGATAACGCATTCGCATTTTACTCTTAATAGGCGTTGTCCAAGTTTCTTTTGTTTACTTTTAACTGCGCACTCGGCACTCAAGGGAGTGTCGATAGTTGATGGAAGGGCCGCTGTTCCAATCGCGGCGGCACTCCACTCTGAACCGCAGCGGCACCGGGGAGTGTCGGTAGCCGACGGAAGAGCCAACGCTGCTCATGCGTAGTTTCTTTTTGGTTCTGACGCTTTCAACTACTGCCGGCCTCATTTCACAAGTTTTTAATGTAGTGATTCATCATTTGTCATTTGTGCTCTGAGTCCGATAAATGATCGGCGCTCGTTCATGGCTACATTCAAGGTGGCTGTCATTCTTTACGCTGAAGAAACAAACTGTGCGCCGGGCCGCAAGTTCGACGTTCGCAACGGGTGATAGAGATGTGGCAGCTGCAGCGAGGCAAAATTTTCAGCTGTTCCACGCGACGTCGTGATGTGGCTGTTTGCAAAGTGCGGGATTTCGCTTCACGACGATGTTAGAACGACGAGCTGTGGGATCGCAGCAGCGATCACGACGGCAGGATTAGTGAGGACGATGGCGCAAATGTGGACAAATAGTCCAGTGACTAATACATTTTCGTTTTGGAATGTGTCCACGGGCGCTCTACGCGTGGCAGCCGATAGCGGCTGGCGATAAGCAGAGGCCGCAGGATAGTGCTCTCATGTTCTATTATTAAAAGTCAAGTGTAAACGACCTCCAAGTTTTATTTTTTTTTCAGAAATGTGATGTGCGGGTGTCGACTTACATTTCAGTCGACTTACAATTGTGTAGATATGGCAGCATGTCTAAAAAAATATTTTTAAGTTTTTAATCTCGAGCTGCAAAATTCAAGCTAGTATATGTGAAACAAAATTGTCATTTTTCTAAACAATGAACCTCCTCTTTAAAAGATTGTGTGTCACACCTAGGCACCATTTATTTGTGTGCCATTTGGAGGGAATACTAGTTTGTTGTGGCCTTTGAGCCTGGTGTGCACATCTTTGACATTGCTGTTGCTCTTGAAAAAACTTTTGGGCTCAAAACACATGGCATTCAAAGGGGCTGCAAAATGAGGATTGTATTGGCAATACTGCTACACCCACCACTTTTGTCGTTGATAGTTTACTTTTTTTTTGAAGAGTCTGCTTTTTTGAGTGCATTCATAAATTTAGCGCCTTCTGCAGCGAAGACCTTGGCAACATGCCAGGATGCTGTGTGCCGATAACGTCATTGCATTTTAATCTTTTGAGGAGCGGGGCAGCATGCTCGGCAAACTTGGCAGCGTGCCAAGACACTGTGTGCCCTTGACAGGAGCGTCGGTGGCAGTGGCATGTTCGGCACACTGCTGCATGCCCAGCTGTACCATTGTACGCTTGAAAAGCTGGCGAGCGCTAAAGCATCAAAGATGAGGTACTAGTTTAAACCAGGACGCTATAAAACATGCTCTGCACTGAAATGCTATGGAGGAAGCAGGACCTTCAGACTCAGAAGCAAACTGGCGAGCTCGAGGTTGGGAGTGAAAATGCCTAGCACCTCTAACACCACAGCTAAAGCTTAAACATGTGCATTGTACACCCATAACCGTGCTGCGAGTTTTTTTTTTAACCTTGCATAAAACATGTGCACCTGACCTTCAGGGCTGGTGTTCAGCATGTTAGTTGCATGTTCAGCATGTTAGTCACATTGTGTCGTGATACAGCAAACCTTTTGAAGCGAACAATGTGAAACACCGGTGACACGAACCCTTCTGACCGCGTGGTTTTGTTGATGATGGATGGACACACTGATGGACGAGCCATCGGATGTACAACCTTTGTCCGTAAAGTTCTGAGACTGAGTCCATTAAAAAAATGCCTTTAACATTTAAATCATTGGTGCAGCACTCTTTCGAAATAGTCTCCCTTGCAGTCTAAACACAGCCTCCAATGCTTCTTGAGGTCTTGAATACAGTTGGAAAACGCTTCTTTTGGGAGCGCTGTCTGCTCCTTTGTTGTGGCGTCTTGAACAGCCTCCACGCTCCCCAACCAGTGACATTTTAGGGCTCTCTTCACACGAGGAAACAGGAAAAAATCGCATGGGGAGAGGTCAGGCGAGTATGGCAGATGGGGAAGTACATTAATGCTGTGCTTGGTGAGAAATTTTGTCACGCTGAGAGCAGTGTGTGGCCTTGTGTTATCGTGGAGAAGGCTCCATTGTCCAGATGCCCATCATAAGTCAGTGTGACGGCGTCGCAGTGCATCACGCATGTGCTGGAGCACGCGGATATAAAACTCCTGATTCACCGTCTGCCCTTGTGGGACGAACTCTCGGTGTATGACACGTCCGGCATCAAAAAAAACTATCAGCATCGTCTTTGTCTTGGTCTTCTGTCGCCGCACCTTTCTCGGAGCCGGAGAGCTTGTGGACCGCCATTCGGCGTTCTGCCTCTTTGTTTTGAGGATCGTATTGAAAACAACATGTTTTGTCTTCAGCAATGATGCTGTCGACGAATGCAGCATCCTTCTCTACCTCGCAGAGCAAATCAGCGCTCACTGATGCCAGCGTGTCCTTCTGGTCCTGTGTGAAGGAGTGTGGCACAAGTCTGGCATTCAGCTTTCGTTTCCCCAAGTTCTCACGCAAAAATTTGGTGGCATGTTGTCTTACTAATGTCGAGAGCATCTGATAGCACACGGACTATAATAGTGCGGTCTTGCTGTACGATTTCCCTGATCCGAGCCACGTTGTTTCCATTCCATGAGGTTGCAGGGCGCCCCTGCCTTGTGTCGTCTTCCACCGACGTTCTCCCCGAAACGAACCTCTTGTGCCACTCGAAAACTTGCGCCCGCGATAATGTCTCTTTGCCGTAAGCGTCACGAAGGAGCTCATACATCTGTGTGGCTGTCTTGCAAGCTTCACACAGAATTTTATGTTTACACGCTGTTCGAGGTGGATGTCCATCTCTCCACATTCGCTCACAGTCGAATGCGCAGATGACTAGTGACAACGTATTTTTCTACATGTAGTGCCATCTAGTGGTTGCCACAGCAATTAACATAAATAGCTCGAGTTAGCCCTAAAAGATGGCACTACACATACGCACCAACATTTGTTTTGGGGAATCATTTCTAGAGAAAAAAACAAATCGGTCTCGAAACTACGGACAAAGGTTGTAGGACATGAACTGTCGACTCTCGCAAAAAAATCTTTCAAAACTTTTTTGGCCCCACATAATGAATCCTCCCCAAAAATTGATGTCAACTTTTCAGGAAAAGAAGTGGGTTCAGTACACGAGTAAATACGGTATATCAAGCTTTGAGTGATGTGCTTTCAACAAAGTGAATGCAATGTGTAGTATTGCACTGGATGCTCTGCACCTTCAGTGAAACATAGACATGACATTCAGCATGTTAGAGCAAAGATATGTCATGGCAGTTTTGCACGCTCTTTGTGTGAAGACACCATCTTTGAACATTTGAGACAGCTGAGGTGCGACAACAGAGCCGCCGCAGTGGCTCAGTAGTTGTGGCACTCGGCTGCCGACCCGAAAAATGCGGGTTTGATCCTGGCCGCGGTGGTCGCATTTTGATGGAGGCGAAATGCTAGAGGCCCGTGTACTGTGCGATGTTAGTGCACGTTAAGATCCCCGGGTGGTCGAAATTATCAGGAGCCCTCCGCTACGGCGTCCCTCATAGCCTGAGTTGGTTTGGGATGTTAAACCTCATAAATCATAAACCAAACCTGAGGTGTGACAACAGAAATTTTGCAAGCTTGTGCCTTCAGCTATCAGTTACTGCATATACCTCTAGATGCTCTTCATGAAAATTGCAAGGATTATATGTGCCATACCAAGGTGCGAGTTTTATGTCAGTTTCTTCAAAGGCCATAGCAGTGTTTGATTTCAGGTGCCTTTACTCAGGCTTAATGGCAGATTTGTGTTCCCTGACTTCTACTACTTTGCTGCTTTGCAGTAAAGGGGTTTTACTTTTATCATTCTGCTGCAGCTTTTTGAAATCCTTATCCTTGACTTGTCATTAGCCTCATATTTAACCAGTGGTTCTGAGGCACATTGGTATGATATCTCTGCATACTATTTGCTGGTTGTTAAATTTTAGAATGCTGATTTAGTGCTTCTTCTATATTCTGTTGTAGCTAGAAAAGCAGTGTTTTGTGATTTTTCGTTTCCTAGCTGCAGTTTCTTCACTGTCTGCATGTCTTCTCGTGCCAGAAGTCTGACATGATGAAGCAATACAATGACGTTGTGGGTGTGCAGTTTTGAGTACTTTGGTGTGATCTCTTGCAGGGGATGAGCATAATTGAGGAGCTTTCTCCGACTGCGTTCACCGCGTACCTCAAGAAGTACGGAAACACCATCTGCGGCCGCCATCCCATTGGTGTTCTGCTTAATGTGAGAGGACTTTCAAATGATACTGCATCTTGTGCTGCTCTGTGCTTCTTGCTGATGAGAGCATGGCCACTAAGTTCAAGTTTATATTTTATCCCAAGTGTAGCAAAACAGAACAGCATGATGTTTAGGTTGTGTCACTTCATCGGGATGGCAGTAAGTCCAGAAAGGAGACCGGCATGCCTGTGTCAAACTGAAAGACTGCTTCGTATTTGGTCAAAATCGAACGCTGTTTTTTTGAGCAGACTTGTGCTCTCAAAACAGTTTGAGCACGGTGGTGGCAGTAGTAGCAGCTGCTCTGGGTAGTCGTTGAATATTGGAATAAACATCGCTCTTGGCCATCACCAGTGCGTGATAAGATGCCTTGCAAAACTGAACATTCGAGATAAGAATATTGTAGAAAAGTGGAACTTTGTGATATGATTTCTTATATGACGTCAGAAATCTTAAACATCGTAGAAACTGGAGTGAGTGATCATAATCAATCCAGGCGGCCCTGGTCATGTCTCGCTTAGTTAACACATTGACAAGGCCACATGCGAATGGTAGTAACAAGAATGTGGAGAAACAAAAAAAAATTCGCTGCAATTGTGTTCAGGATGTGGTTTTGAAGTTGGAAAACTTTCGGACGGCATTCTTCCCCAAAGTGGTTGATTTGTCTCCGTTGAAGGCACACTAAAGACAAACATCATCCAATTATTGTTATGAGTAAAAGTTGATTCTTTGACTCTTTCCAGGTATGTTGATCTTCGTCCAGCAGCTAAAGACGCATTTATTGCCGAGAAAATTGGATTAAAAAAATCTCCCTGCAAGTCGGCTCAGAGTCGCGAGGTCCTTACCCAAAAGGATGGGTTGGCCACCGTTTTGAACTGAATGATGGTTCAGCGTAGCCTCGGGGATTGGCGCTCACGAATCTGTGTTGACGCATGCGTTTCACTTGCTATATCGGCCAATGATGGCAATGCCTGTATTCAATTTCTTGGTCTTTTTTAGCTTATAAAAGCTAAGTTTTTGGTGAGAGTAGTCTCCACAGTGATTAGAACCATGGTACCTTATCAGTAGAGGTAAACTTTTATTTGACCTCATTGTCTCTTTAAATAACAAGCTTGCAGTGTACAATAAGGCAAAAGTCACTTTGGACAACTTGGCTTATCCCAGCATTGTGTGTAAGAGGACTGTAACACGGTGGAATGCGAAAACTGATAGCGCAGAGGACTGCGTGCAAGAATTGGCAGTGACAGTGTATCACTTGAACGGCAGCGTCATGTCAGCGTGTGATTGTCCTTGCTTGCAGGCTGTGGACACTCTCCAGAATTCTGGCAACGGCCACAGGATGGTGCTCAAGTTCCTGAAGTATGCCCAGTCCAGTCAGTGCATGAGCATGAGTGACTCTTCGGTCAGCTACGCCTCGGCCGCTCTTCGCCTGGAGTGATGTTCAACGCCAAAGCCCTACTTCTTTGTTTCCACAGATATTTGTGCTACTTTGCATTTTCCTTTGTTGCTTTCAGTAGATGAAATGTTTCGTTTTAAGGATTGATTTTGAACACGCATTTTTGAGAGCAGTGAGGCACTTTTTCATGTCCAGCTTACCACATTGAAACTCCTCTTGAATGAACGTTTTGACTGCGTGAGTTCTGCTTTACCGTATTTTAGAGTGGGCGTGATGTTGGAAGGCAGCGATTATGAGTGCCTCACCAGTTTGTTTACTTTCAGAATACAAAGAAAGTACAGCTTTACACTTTTTAGCCCATTATGTAATGTCAGCCGTGTTAAACCACCTTGTGACTGAAGCTGTGATAAAAGCTTTACTCAAGCCATCACTTTGAGCTGGGAAATTTTATTTTCTTTGATTTTGTCACGCTCTATTTATTGAACATATTTCCTTTTCCAGATGCTAGCTTGAATGCAGTGGTTCGCGTTGCTAGAATACTATATTAAAAGCAGCGTTTTGCGCTGGTTGTATCTTCATGTTTTGTGCATATTTCAGCCCTCCGAAAAAATATGTTCAAAGAATGTATTTTCTTGATTGATCTCTTCAAGCAGAGTTCAAGTTCATTCAAGCGAAATTTTGTTGGTTGCTTATTTCAAAAATAACATACAGCATGCTCAGAGAAGCTAGGTCATTCCGTGTTGATTGGTGCAGTTTGGTCATAACTGCAATTGTAGGCTGAAGGGTTATGCATTATGCTTGAAGGTTGGTACTAAAGGGGCGTCCAGAATGTGATGCAGTGTGGAAATGTGGTGAGGCTAGCATCGTTCATGCTGTAAACTGTTGCATTTTTCATTCTCATGCATCAAAACTGGAAGCCTGCAGCATATATTTTGTACAGGAAAAATAGGATGGCACGTTAACGTGCCTTGCTTTGCCTGCCTTTAGTGCCAGCAGCAAGATGGCCTTCAGCGGAGCACTTGTTTCATTTTACTCTGTGTGTGATCTTTGCTGTCATTATGTCTTGGGGCTGACCGTTATCGTAGCGTTGACAGAAATGAACCGGATCTTAGTTGGGTTAAACACTAACTTACAGACCTGTATATCATCTCTGCTCACTTGCTGTTAGCACCGCTTGCAACTCTTGTGCGCTGCCACCCCTCGTATATTTTCTTGGGACTCCACTGTTTGTTTTGCCTCCGAGTCCTCCATCTACCCTAGGAATTTTAGACATGCTTCAAAGTGTGCTGCCTGGGTGTATGTGGGGTGTGTCTATATTTGTGTAATTAGTCTTGGTTAATTTTGTGTGAACAAGCCTTTTTTTTTAGCTTCTTTTTGAGTTCTCTCATGTATAACGAAACCAAAAAGTGGTGGCATTCCGTATTTGGGGATGCAGCAGAAGCAGTGCTTGCTAGGCACACGGACTGATTGAGAGAAATGCAGAAAAGAACCGACGGGGGTGTTTTGCAAGCATTTTTATTGATATGAAGGCTGCACAGGTTCTAGCCTGGCTTGTGGTGTTCTCATTATATCTGTGCTGCAGTAAAGGAATATTCAGGGCAGTGGTGCTAAGCGTAGACCTTTTACAATCACTCTTCTCTTTTCTACAGCTATTTTATTGCATTGCCCAGTCGATCTGCCGCCTATAGCTAGCTTTTGAGTTTAATTTTGTACTGTGGATGACCCGAGTTACAAGCCAAGGTTAAAATGGAGGCTTTTTTTTTCAGCATACACACACATGCACATTACACTTGTGCACATACATTTTAATGTATGTTTGTCCAAGTTTGCTTGACCAGCTTGGTAAATGGCTATGGAATGGGAGCTGAAAGCATTTCATGCTTTGCAAGACAAGACAGTACAAAAGCAGCATTACAAAAGCTGGCCAAAAGTGCACCCCGTCAATGGGACAAATGTGTAAATCCAGAAAGTGCTAGGAGATAGGCCAGAGCAGTGTCGCCTTGCAAGCCAATGTCAGCATTTGCCTGCAACTAAGAATGCAGTGCTTTCTTTGTTTACATACATGAATCAACCGTAAAGAGTTTTATAGGAAGTTTAGTGAAGAGAGTTGCTCTTTGGTTTGACCACAAAGATGCGAACTAAAGTGATGTGGAAGTTGACATAGCTTGTATGGCTTTTCCAGTTTGCATGCAGATACTGTTAAACAATTATAAAATGCTCTGTTCAGTTGAACTGAATGGCTTGATAGACTGACTGAAGCATAGGTTGTCTTTGCAGGCTTTGAGCATCAGTGATGTGAAAAACTTCTAGTGTATAGTAATAGTTTTGATTGCTTGGTGGTAGCTAACCTGGATTTTTTTGTGCAAGTTTCAGACCTCACATATTTGCTGTAACAGAAACAATGCAGGTAGGTCAAGAGAGGGTACTGTTTTGTATCTTGGACAAGTTCTTTTTATATCACTTGCGTGACTGTTGAGCACCTGTCAAAAGATGCTGAAGCTGATGTCAGAACCTCAGACTGATGACTAATTGTGGGCAGCCATATACTGGGTGCCTTTTTAAATCCTTTATGTGGTTTCTGTTCTTTGTATTATTTTACCTTTTTTTTTCAGTGCTGACCTGTACAATAATGAAGACACCATTCATATAAGATGTGTGACGGGATCTGTTCAATTATAATGTCCATTCAGTTGCTACCAAGGACACGAGCAGGTCTGGCTGGCCATACTCTATAAGATTTAAGTTTGTTGACTGTCCAAAAAATTCTGTCTTTTATAAACTGTTTATAGGCTGTCTGTAGATGGCCGATAGAGAATAGACAGTCTATGGCCTATATGGACTGTCCAAAGAAATTTAGGAATTTTTGTTGGGGTGCGCTATGCTGAGGTAGACACGGGACACATTGAGGTGGAGAAAGTTACGCGACAAAATTCACTTTTGCTCTTGGGTGCTCCATTGAACTCTGATAAAGCCCTGACTAACATGGAGATGCGTCACTGCAGCTGAAATAACACATTGCTATCCCAAATGAATTATGTGGACCACATTTAGCGAAATATTGCTGCATTTTTAGGTCCTGTAAAGTGAAATATGATCGGCAGCTGCTAAAACCTAGAGATAGGTCAGTGCAGCTGAAATAACACATTGCTATCCCTAATAAATAATGTGGAACATATTTAGCTAAATATCGCTGCATTTTTAGGTTCTGTAAAGTGAACTATGATCGGCATCTGCAAAAAAGGAGGGTGGCATGCAATCGTAATGCTGCCTTTTCATCCTTTATTTTAGATGGTTATCCTGAGGCTCACGCACCAATAAAGCATGGGAGAAATGCGTCATTGAAATGATGAGAAGTGCTTGGTGTTTACTTTCTATGTTTGTCACTCCAACACTGTACTGCCTCGATTTATTGCTAATCAAGCATGTTCACTAGCTCAGGTGTGACCTCGTTCTGACTGCTACTCTGACAGTAGGCACAAGCTCGTAAGTAACTGACGTACGTTCTTGACAGCAGAAGCCACCATCAAAAACATTAAAGGGGCTGACAACTGAGCAGATTGCATAAATCGATTAGGGTGGAAATTAGCATATCTTGCCTTATTTTGAAAGATTTGGACAGTTTAATAATAAACATATCTAATTTTAATTTAGCATTGAAAATTGCATAAAACCCCTGAAGTGACATTGTGTGGTCAAATGGTCTATTATCGGTGCACCCACGACGTGACCACATCTCAGTAAAATTTAGCATTTTTTTCTTTCAGAAGTGTTCATTATATTTCACCGTGGTTTATGTTTTCTCCAGTGCGCCCTTCAATGAAAAGTAACACTCCCTCTGCATCGCCAGAGCTCTTGTATCATACTAGTTGAGAAAACCCGCTTAAAGTGACCAATCTCAGTGGTCACTTTGTGAGGGTGACAGAGGTGGCTTGGTGGCTTATAGGATGCCTCGATAGAGTGTTCCTTTGGTAGTGTGGCGACACATGTCCAGTCAGGGGGTGCCATTTTGAAACACATGCATCGCACCGACCCCTACAATGGAGAGAAGGGTTGACAATACTTATTTCCGCACTAATAGTTTGACGTGGTTAAATGAGCTTGCGCTTCAATGTGGTGTAGGTATCACCACCTTACGAAAGGTAAGCTGCATCGAAGTTCCCTAGGGGCTTATGGGTTTCAGCGCCATCTGGAAGCAGCTGGTAAAAGCTGTTGTCATTGGCCATCGTTTTCTTCTGAAGTTTTTTTCTTTGCTTGTTTTGTCTCGTAATTTATCTTTCGGACTGAATTTTTGAATGTATGAATTTTTGTTATTGCATCTGTTTCAATGTTTTGTTGACTGGCACTTATACGGTTATCCAACAGTTTTGGAGTTTGTAACTTGAACACAGTTTATATACTGACCACAGGTGCTGTGAAATTCCATAAACCCTCAAATTTTGGTGCAGTCAGACCATTGGTTTTTAATACATGGTGCCTGTGGGAAGTTCTGCGACTGGTGAGATCAAAGAGCTCTGCTGCATTGCCATTAAAATGGTTTGAGCTGTTGTCACTATATGGCACCACAGTGTTCTGCATTTCTTGGTTGAGGCGCTGACCACTGTCCACAAAAACTCATCAATGAGGCATACAGGTAGCACCAATATGTCACTTTGCACATGAAGAAATTTTGGCGGCTTTTGTGCACTGCAGTTGTAAGTGCTTTCTATTGTAATTATGGATCTGGAAGAAAACTGCTTAGAAAACTGGAAGTTTGCTTGTGGCTCATGATTGGTTGATTGCTCATGACGCGTTCCCTTTCATATTTTACCTACCTGTACATCACTGTGTCATAACTTAAGGTGTGGAAACTCAAATGGACGACTCCACACTGTGCTAAAGCTATTTACTCTTTGGCAGCTAGGACTAGATTAGTTCTAGTTCATCACTTATGCCGGCATGCAGTGGCAATCTTGCTCGCTGATGATGGTTTCCAGCATCATGATATATAAAAACATGCATCCACTGATAAAAAAATTCTTGGTAAAAGTCTTTTGCGGCATTTCTGATAAACTGTTGCAGCCGTTTTGCGTTTCAGAAATAAAGGTGGGCCCTTAAAATTTGATTGTTTCTTTAACAAGGTTCTGATCAGTTCGGACTGAAGTATGAATTGAAAAATTAGTCTGTCAGCCTCGAGTTCAAATTATCAAAAGTTTACTCTAGTTTCTTGTGCTAGTTCAAGTGCAAGAAGCGCAAGTAGTCCAAGTGTGCTTTTCAGATGCTGCTACCGGCTAAGCTAGATAGGAATCTTATACTTCCAGGCTGCGTGATCTTGGGTACTGCTAGCGACTGAAGCCCAACAGTGGCAGCCACTAGGCCAAGTCTGACCATGCATGCCTAACTTTGTCATGAGCATCAGTGCTGCCTAGCTGGCTTTGTGGTGCAATGAAATGAATTGTAGCTGCTTTTTACCTGAAATGTTGGCTTCATTTTCTTATTTTTGTGTTGCTGCAAAATTTACACATTTTTTCTTATTTAAGAACTTCTCAGGGTTTGTGGTATTCTTTAGGATGGTTTTTGTGTCACTCGGCATCTGGAGGTGTGCAAAAATTTCAAATTGGTGGACTAGTGGCTATATATCATACGGTTGCCTGCAAGCATTGCTATGTTAGATGAACGACCACCACACCACTTTTCACTCTTGGTAATTTGAGAAACTGTATGGAACTGTTCACCACACATTGAATGTAGTGTGCGAGTGAAAAAAAATATCAGTGGCAAGTGCTTGAGCTATGAAGCTCCCATGCTTGGTGTTGCTGCAGTCACATTTGGCGCCCCCAAACTGCCACTGTCGAAGGCTTCTGCAGAGTTTTGTGGGCTTCCTGTTAGATGAGGGAAAAGTGCCAGGAATGACACTACTTTTTTGAAAAGTCGTGTTTGTGGTTTATCTTGTTGGTCTAGAACCTTCTTATCGAAATTTTCGAATCATCTTGTGTTAAAGGGACCCTGAAAAAATTTTGACGGTCACATTCTTGTGCAATGAGTCTGTAGAGGTTGAAGTGCATATCTTGGGGAGATTTAGGACCTCTTTGCAGTATTGCTGTATTTGTTTGCTTTTGGAGTGACTGATTTTTTCAGCAAGCTTTCTGCTTCTCGTGCAGTTGACGCATTGCTTTCAAAGATAAGTTGTAAATGCAGTGTGTGCCACAATATGATGCGCTTTTAAAAGCACATAAACAGTCATTTGTTGTCTGTATCATGATGTAAGTGATTGTTACAGGATTAATCACTAGGTTAATATCTAACTGAAGATTATTTAGCATCTAGAGTGCTTTAAGAACCTGGGAGCTCATGTTGAAGGAACTCAACTGAACGAAATTCGTGACTTAACAAATTTTTTGGCTGCAAGTACAAATTTGTTTCATTGAAGTTCAACTACACTTCAAGGACATCGTGACGAGGAAATACTTCTTTTTCTGCGCGGGCGCAGCAGTGCTGCTTTACTTTTTTGGCGAAATCTTTCATAGTTCTTCAAACCCTTGTTTAGTGTTATGCTGTCAACCCTGTACGTGCCATGCCATACAAGAACATTTGAGGAGCCTACAGAATCATTCATCGAATTGTGATTGTGCTTCATGTGGTGAAGAAAATTCTGTACACTGGAAGTGCAACAAGTGTAGCCAGTTCAATGTTTGAAATAGCGCTTGTAATAGAAGTGCCGGGGACAATGAGCCTGACTTTGAGTAGTTCAGTGACGTGTTTTAGATTGTCCCTAGTTGGCTGCTGATGACTAAGGAGGATAAATGTATGCTACATGTAATGCCTTCTCTAGCAAGACACAATGAAGCTTTTCAGAAGTGATGGCAGTGTGCTAGGTTCTTGGAAGTGTGCTGCAGCTTCAGATGTAGCCTTTCTTCTTTCACTTGCATTTGGGAGTGAAATGTATGGTCTCCATGGGTCACTCCGGCCATATCAAAAAGGATGAGTATAAACTTTTAACTTGTTAAGCTATATGCATTGCGTAATGAACAGCATCAATGTATGGCTGTCCTTGCATGAAAAAAAAAATTAAAAATGCCTAATTTGCATTGGAATTGCTAATTGAGACAGCACTTTTAACTTTTGGGTGGTGGTGCTGAATATGAGTGCTGAATGCCTTGCCTAGAGCTTGGTGGTACCGCACCATGGCCCACCGACATTCTGTGCATGTGCCGGAGGTTAGCGAGGTTCTGTGTTGTGGTGGGAGGTGGAACGTTGCATTTGGCGAATGGCGGTCGGTGACTGGTACAATGAGAAGACGTTTGTGAATGATGCTTACAAAGAGTATGTTTATTCTGATGGTCACGGCTTTTGCTTTCTTTTGTACACGAAATAAACTTTCTATTGTGACCGTACTTTGACCAGCTGCGCTCTGTCTGTTGCGATGGCAGCCTGTAACTTAGCATTATGTCGCGGATCGATGCAGACTCAAAAAGGCTCGTGTACTGATATTTGCTCATTAAGGAATTGCTGTTGGCATTGAGTTGACGTAGGACCGCTGTAGGCAGTGCATGACTCTGGAAACTGACGAGTGCCCAGCACAAACATTAAGGAATCCAGAACAAGCTTTTTGGACGGTGCATGGTGTCTAGTTGGATTCCCGTTGGTGGCATGTGGTCTGCTTTTTAATCAGTCATCTTTCAGGTGAAAAATGATTACTAATTTCCCCAGAGATGAACGCCATAAATAAAAGTGGAGGTGCATATTCGCACTGCAGAGTATACGTTAGCACTATAGGTTTGCCCCTGAAGGTGGCAGGTGTTGTGAATTAGTCCATCGATCACCGCGACACGTGGCACGGCGTGCCCTCTCTTCACTCGCTTGAATAATTTACACCACCAGTAGATCCAATCCAGCAATCGCAGTGTGGCATGCCATATCACTTCACCACTCCCCATCCTCGACTGACTAGCGACCGCGGTATCCCTCGCAATCTGTCGCTTCCCAGCGAATCGCCTCGCCACATTTAATCCTCTCTCCCAGGGTTCTCACTGATGGCGGACACTTTTTGCGCTAATTTCCTTGGTTTCGGTGACGGCTTTGCGGGGTTTGAATCGGGGAGATAAATACGTTTTCCCCCATTCAATCGCGGCTGACAGTTCAAAGCCGCCCGGACCCCACCCCGTGATCGCGCATGCCGACCACGGCGGGCCTTGCTCTGAGCGAACAAAGGAACGACACTGACTGATACAAACAGGCATTTATTGCTACAACAATGACGCCGGCTAGCAACAGAACACTAAGGAAAGTTGTCCAACTCGCCAGCACGGTTACGAGCGAACCCAAGGAGAGGGTAGAGTCGGGCTGGTTCACGTTGAACGGTACGACGAAACAGCGCTGACGAACGCAACGGAAGAAGAGACAGACACGTGCGCTGATTTTTTTTTTCTTTCGCGGATGCTCGCAGTATCTTGACCCCAGCACGAGCAGGTATTCACATTCGGGGGAACTTGCGTTCCCCAGCACGGCATCTTATTGAGACAAGGCAGGAGCTAGGCGCTGTTCGGCGAGGGAGCCAGGGAAGAACCTGCCTCCACATGAATTCCGCCGTTTGCGAAGCTACATGCAGGTCTTGACTGGTCTTAAAAATTGGTTATTTGGGGAAAGGAAATGGCGCAGTACCTGCATCGCATCTCGGCGGACACCTGAACCACGCCGTAAGGGAAGGGATAAAGGAGGGAGTGAAAGAAGAAATAGAGAAAGAGGTGCCGTAGTGGAGGGCTCCGGAATAAATTCGACCACCTGGGGATCTTTAGCGTGTACTGGCATCGCACAGCACACGGGCGCCTTTGCGTTTCGTCTCCATCGAAATGTGGCAGCCGCGGTCGATCTTCTATTCCCTAGTTCAGTAGAGACGTTGCTTCACGCAGTGTTCGCACTCAGAATCTCGCTTGCCTCCAGGACTCGGAGCGTAAGATGCGGCACGTTCCTTTGGCGTGGCCTTCCGAAGGCATGAGACGTCCGGAGGCCAATTACTGAATGGAATAAACTTAATAGCGAGACTGTTAATCATAATTCTTTATTGATGTTTGAAAAGTGCCTGCAAATGTTATGAATTTGAGTGTTTATATGCTTGTATTTTGTGTTTTTCCCCACCCTGCTATGATCTGTACTAGATCGCGGTATCTATAAATAAATAAAATAAACAGATGAGCGGAGGCAAGAGGCGGAAAGAGGCACTCAGCGCATGTGTCTTCTTCCGTCCCGTCCGTCAGCGCTGTTTCGTCGTACCGTTACGCGCGAACGTTCGCCCACGCTAGGCCAAGGAGAAACTCCGAAGCCAGACGGGACAAGATTCTCCCCGCCATTTCCTCGCCCCGCTGGCGAAGAGCGGAGCCTCGCGCCTGAACGTCGGCGCGCGTCGACGTTCTCCAGCAAGTCTGCTCTCCCGCTCGCGCGCAGCGGTCACGCCGACCGTGGCGGTTATGTCGCTGCGACGCCGGCACCCTCTCTTGTTAAGGTGACTAACCGGGGAGTCACGTGGCGAGGCTGCTGCAGGGTGCATCGCGGGAAAGCAAACCGCAGGGGACGGCAGGGCGGGTCCCCTAGCTTGAAATGTAGTTGGACTAGTGGTCATATGAGTTACACGAGAACATGACCACCTCGTCTTGCACATGAAGGAAGCCAACAGTCGCGGAAATCAAGGAGCGTAGGGGAATGTCTATTTTTGGTGTTGATAAATTGGAAATGAGAATAAATTTCCAATTGATCAACACTATAAATAAAAAAAATTGGCAGATATACTTAAAACTGGTTTCGTGTGGGAATGTGAAAGCTTTACTGTCCCTGGGTGCTTAAAGTTCATTTCTACGAGTTTGTGTGTTTGCATATTGGAAAAAGCACCACACCGCAAACGTTCGGACCCTCTCGCTGCACGGTGATGAGGCTGGCCGAGTTTGCACGTTGTGGACGCAAGATGTAGATGTTTGGCACGCCCAGACGCGTTTGTGTGACGCCACAACGCTGTACGATGAATGGTTGCATCACAATTTTGATATGAATGTCTGGGGAGGCATACTATTGAAAGTGCATATGTAATTCCCTGTCGCAAGCTAGCCTCTAACTTGACTAACGCATGTAAGCTATACGCAACGAGAAATCATGACACCACAACACCCGGAACGCTGTACGACAAGCGATTGCGTCACACTTCTGTTACGAATGTCGAGAAAACTGGCGCCACATGGAGTCTGGTCAGTGGCAAGTGTGTGTGTGTGAGAGAGAGAGTGGACGAACGATATGTAGCTATTGTCCAATGTGGCGGTGCTCGGCTTGCTGTGTGCGTCATACTGTCGCTTGATGACGTCAGCCGCTATTTTTCCTGCCATCGCTGGGATTTTCTTTACCATCTGCGAGTACACACAAGCCGCCGGCTATTCTCGTTATGAGAACAGTAATGCTTTCACATTAAAAAATAGAAGCATTCATCTGTGCTCCTCGGTTTCGATAACTGCTGGCTTCCTTCATATGTGTGTTTTAACGAGCCTATCATTTCCCTGAGGGCCTGGTTCTGGAGGATGCCGTAGGTAGCATTTATAAGGGAACTCGGGAGGAAGCGTCTGGCATAACCTTGAAGCCTACCATAAAAAGTAAAAAGCAGAGGTCACACCTCGCGTTAGAGTGCGGCGATATCACCGCTGCGCGCGCGCATGCGCGGACCAGCGCGGCAAACTGACTAGGCCAACCTTTATGTGTCTGTTACAAAACGGATGGAACCTACTCCAAATTGGACCTTTGTTTGCTACAGAGCGTGCTCCAAAACGATCTTGGCCATTCCCGCCACTGGTGTGCTTCTGTGACTTTGGTGTGGCCTGGCAATTTCGGTGGGGCCCGACAATGTTTGTGGTGGCCTTCCCTGAAACACCTGTTATATAGCAATTAAATCTATCTCTGGTGGAGAACCATTGATGCACACAAAGAAGTTGTGTCCTTTGCTGATATAACGATCCGCTGGTCGGTTTGTCTTCCAAGAGATGATAGGCTGATCGTACGTAGCGATCTAGTTGCTGAAAAGACACTTTGAGCGTACCGTCTACCCTACTACCGTTGCCGGAGTATCGGAAGCCCGCGCGCCATCAGTGCGCATGCGCAAATGAGGGCGCCATGTACTCGGCAGCTAGGCAACATTCAGTCTGGCGCACTCCAAATGTGACCGCCCTTTCCAAAAGGAACAGCCATAGCACTATCATCTGCGCGCGCACCTGCTGAAACGAGACCAGTCGACGCGTGCGGAGTGGCGGTGGGCAGGCTTCTGGTACTCAGGTAACGGTACGGTAACGCAGTAGACGGCATTGCTGAAGGTGTCTAAAGCCTCGTAAACTGGAGTCTGCAGAGACAGCTCGCTAACATTTATCGCCGTGACGTATTTTGTTCCTCTGCGATACCCGAATGGTGTGAATTGTTGAAGATTTTATTGTTACTGAACAAAAAAAGAAAACAAATCACGAGATGAAAGTACAAGCGCAAGAACTTTCATGTTCACACAGCGGGGAAAAAATACGAAAAATGAACAAGAGAGAAATGTACACGGCACAAGAGCTGGCTATGATCAAGTGGAACTTTTGTTAATAGAACAAAATGTATACGCCTCTGACAGAACCAAATGTCGATAGGGCCAACGATTTTATAAATTTCATGCCTTATTTTCTCCAAGAAAGCGGAACATTGAAGCGTTGATTTCGTTTACTTCAATGGCTGGTTATGGCGGTAACGAAGCAGACTGCGCGCCTTCGGCAGTTGTTGCCAGCTGCTGTTTACTTGTGCCCTAGACTACAGGCGCCAAGTCGTCGGCGACCGTGGAAACGAGCGTGGCGTCGTGGTTACACTCTGTGCCAGTCCCCGCGCCGACACAAGCTCGTGTTGTTCGCGCAGCCCTCAAGACGCCATTCGATAGGCCGCTATCGAATGGATGGCCGGCTCCAAAATGGCGCCGACCCTCCTCGCGTCGTCTGCGCGTTGAGCAGGAGACTCCCCTTCACCGCGGGACTCGAGTGCGTGCATTGATGGTGCCCGCATAGCGTCGTCAGACAGCGATCCACCGCTGGGGCTGGCCTCCGCTCGGTTGGCCGTCGTCGTGTCTTGTGGTGCGTTTGCTAATCCGCACCGACCGCCGAGTGTTCTGAAAAATGAGTTCGCGTGCACCCTGGTCGACGCAGATGGAGAGCAGCGGTGCTTGACAGGTTAAGGAGCTTCGTGGCCGGGACTGTGTTCACTGCGACCTGCCTCAATTCAGACGTAAGTAGCATTCAAATTCCGTCGTCATGGCAAGCGATGCGTGCCGAAAAACATTGCCGCCCAATAATGTAGCCGTATGCTCTTCGCAACTTTCTGTTCGGAATAACGGGACCACTGCAAACAGTTAGAATTGTCGCACTGCGGTCCACTGAACGAATGCAGTGACCTGTTCGGAACTCCTACCACAAAAAGTCACTATTTCTCGCAGGTCACCGTCACTTTATGGCCAATGTATATTGTTTGTACGTGTGTCGTATATAATACTGCTGTACGTTGTACGTATATACAACTGGGTATATACTAGTATACTGGCCTACTGGTGGAGCAAATCGGTTTCTCTGCGAATACTTTTATCAGGAATTTTGCAGTGCCGTTGGCGGGATGGAACAACACGGGTCATGAGGGCGTTCGAATATGATTTCTCTCTGTCGCTTTCTGGTTGCTTTAGTTTCTATGCAATACTGCTCTGCCAATGAAGAGATAAGTCTGCATAGTCCCGTGCCTGTAGTTGCTAGGTACTTTTCGAGCGTGAACCGCTGGGTGACTTGCCCTCGGATTTTCGTTACCGCAGAAATTTGGTTTAGTTCGCTTTTTTATTGTCGCCACACGCCGCATGACGAGAAACTAAAGACTAAAAACCTTGAAATAAACAATGCACAGTGGTAGCGAAGATTCGATCTGATAACCTCTTTATCGGGGCTGCGTGTAGCGTTAGACCACTTGGCTGCGTTGCGACTTTATTAGTGCGCTAGCTCTTAAGCCCGCACTCAGCGAAAAACACGTGATGTGGTTTAAAGCCTACGGCACATCCCGGTGGCAACCTGCCCACGTGATCAGGTGGATGGTCAGGTGGGCAGCCTGCCACAAACCAGGTTTCAGGCAGTCAGTCAATCAATCAATCAAGCAAACAAACAAACGATGAATAAATGCGGGGAATTAAGTGCTAAGCACTAGAAATTGGAAAGCTTGGAGGCAGGGGCCACATAACCGCTCTCCTCGCTTTCATTAGATCGGCCCACCTTTCCTGCTTTATTTAACACTCACCTACTCTTTTCTTTCTCTTTTCTTCCCAACTCCTCTTATGCCCAGAGGCAACAAATAACGCTATTAGAAAGCCCGAGCATAACGCTCAACAGTCGGAACCCTCTCCTTCCAGTCGTGTGCACACTGCTTGAACGTGTGAAGCGGAACGCCAACATATTTAGCGGACATACAAGACCATTTCATTCCATCATAACGGGGTGTTGTTGAGCACCATGACCCAAACCGCTGACCCGAACTTTTGGAGCGGTTCATCTGAGCGTCAGAGACGGTGCCAAACTCATACCCAGCAATTCTGTACAACAGCATTTTTGATCGGGGAACCGTTGATGAACTCAATTTGTTCATATAGTGTAATATTCCACTATAACAATCAATATATCGGCAGATCACCCGACGGGAGCCTTGCATATTTTTTTCTATTAACGTTTTTGCTCTCGTCAAAAGCGTTCCCCATTGGTTTTCTATGACAGTCTTAGCGGTTTGATGCGATCGATGGAAACACTTTACATGAAAGATTTTGCTACATATCAGAATAATGAACCCTCACCTTTAATATTTTCATAACAGTATCTTACAATTTTCCAATTTTCAAAATTTTTGTCCCAGAATGTTGGACATGATATATTATGGCTTTTCGCAACAAGGTTACCCCATCTCACACTTACGCACACGGCTTGCCGTAGCCAGCCAAGTATCAGAGGTTTTTAGCATACCGCAGAGGTACTAGCGTAGACGTGTAACGGCTTACCGAACGCCGGCTGACCACGTGCAGTGGGCCCGCCTGAATTCACCCATACCACGACAAGTCCGCGGGAGGCGCCCGGTAAACTAGGATACGTCTACGCTAATGCGTCTCCAAACATTAGCTGGGGCAACCTTGTTGTGAAAATGTCAGTTGGGGACAATTTCCCCCTTTGTATTCACAAGCACAGCATTGAACAGTCGAAACCCCATCCGTGCTTTATTTGAAGCCGCTTTCAATAAAGCGACTGGAGCTGTAGATTCTTCAAAAATCATGCTTTTGTCACCCATAAAGGCTGTAAATTTTCCTTTACATAGACACCATTATTCAAATTTTTAATGGCTTTAGAACAAACGCTACCCTAGACATCGAGGCGCGCTGCCTTTCACGTGTGCAGCTTCCTTTCACGTGGATGTCACCTAGAACCTATAAATCCTGTGGAAGAAACCATTTCGTCATCTGCGCGATTAGTTATACCCCAAAATGCGATTTCTCCCATTGAATACCCGCCGCAGTGGTTCAGTGGTTAGGGCGCTCGGCTAGTGAGCCGGAGTTCCCGGGTTCGAACCCGACCGCGGCGGCCGCGTTTCGATGTAGGCGAAACGGAAAAGTCGCCCGTGTGCTGTGCGATGTCAGTGCACGTTAAAGATCCCCAGGTGGTTGAAACTATTCCGGAGTCCTCCACTACGGCACCTCTTTCTTCCTTTCGTCTTTCACTCCCTCCTTTATCACTTCCCTTACGGCGCGGTTCAGGTGTCCAACGATATACGAGACAGATACTGCGCTATTTCCTTTCCACAAAAACCAATTATTAGTTGCGATCTGCTGTCGAGTTGTACGAGCGCGGTTCAAGTCAGACCTTGTGGCGTCGCCGTTGTTCCTTAAAATTTGTGTTGTACTGTGCACCTAAACCTCAAGAGCGCTGTACGATTTATTTTATAATGCCTTTTAAAGCTCATTCTAAAACATGCACCCTAATCTGCTTAAGTTTCTCTTTGAGAAACGGGAAGGGAGCAGCAGAAACTTGAGCTCCGCTTCTGCAGGTACCACTGACTCCCTGACACGTGACCACAGAGTGCGCGCTTATTGGTTCCAACGCGGCAGGCGCACGCAGCTGACGGGCATGCGGCGCCATCTGGCGCCCTCAGGGCATTCTGCGCGCCCTAAGTGGCGCCTTGCGGGAGCGGTTCACGGTAGCGGATCGCGCTATGCTATGCAATAAATAAATAAATTTAATTTAATTTGCACTAAGGAAAAAATAGTTTACAAGTTCAGACCCGCCAAAGCCTCACTGGGCTTGTACGGCAGAGCCTGGCATACAACGAAAAGTCGCGGGCAGTGCTTTATAGAAATGAAGAAGGATAAATAAGTAAATGGCAAAAACAAACATAAAAGTAGGTCGGAAAAACCCAAATTTAACTCGCCAGTGTTGGCAGGTAATTAGAAAAAGAGCCGGATGCACCCAACCGCATGAACACTAACAGTATGTCAACACAACATGGGATAAAAACAGAGAAATAAAGAGACCGTGAAAGGGCCAATGGGACGAGTCTCTAATGAGTCCTTTCAGCGGCCTGAGGTCCTCTTTGCATATCACTTCGCAGGTACGGACACTTCTTTCTTTCACCATCACATATCGCTTAAGATATACCCTTCAGAATACAATGTGATGGCATTACAAATCCCTCCCACGCAAGTACTTTTCTGTCGCCTAGGTTCCGCCTGCATGCCCATGTACGTGGAATTGGTCATGCATTCTCTGCTGCACATTAATAGAACGAGAGGAATCCTCGTACAACTCTTGGCGAAGTGGTTAAGCGGTTAAGAATTGCGCCACTGCACAGGCAGGCGGCTGCTTCAAGCACAGCATATTCTCCTTCATGCCCGCTACCCCGATCAATTCATTTCTTCTTGTAAGCTCTGCGGGAAACCGGGAGACTTCCTTCATGTCCTCCTCACATGTCCTGCCTTCCCACACCCTCCATCCCCCACCACGGTGGAGTCATACTGGGAGACCCTCCTGGCCAGCTCCGCTGCTCCTGCTGACCAGCGCCGGATAATTACCGACGCCCTGCAGCGGATAGCCCTCCAAGGGCTGTCCTTTGCCCTGTAAGGGCAGCCCCCTAAGGGTTGCCTCGTGCCATGTTAGGGGGTTTGCCCCTCTCTGTATTTGGCAATAAATGTTTCCACCAGCCACCGGTGGGGCTTGTGAGACTCAAGTTGCTCTTCTCCAGCAACCACTCGCGACCAGTCACTGATATAACTGCTGCCATCCACGGTGGGCAGGTTGTAATGACGACACAAGGTCACATGACTTAGGTGGCAGGTGGGCCACCCGCTTTTGTCGACATGCCGCCAACGCCGGGGTAGCCACCGAACTGGACCCATAGTGCTATCTCGTTAATAATTGTACTACTGTAACTGTGCGCCTGTGCACTCACGGCACAACTCTGTAACAGGTACGATTTCCGTCAAGATATATACAAAACACTGGTGAAGTGAAAGTGCAATAAAAGTGAGAATACGCGCCTCCTATATGTGACTCTTGCCATGCTTACCTAATTCATTCACGTGAAATGGTACAGAATGACTTGGTTCGTTCTGCACTGAACAGCGTTGCACCAAGGAAAGACTCTGTCCGCACCAGCTTTTGACCTACGCAAAAAAACCTCCCGCCCCACACTTCGCGCTTATATTCCTTCCATAGCTTACGTCATCACGTTCAATAATCACTCTTTTTATTCCTATACCCCGCGCTCCAAAATCAGGGGTGGAACCACATTCCTTGGCTAGTCGCATCGATAAGTCACTTGACACCTGTTTCGCTGTTTGCTTCCAAGGCGTCTCTGTATTGAATGGAACTTTCCGCCATTTTTATGTTGCCTTGTTGTTTTCGTTTATAATATATAGTACGCGTCCGTGTCTTTTTGTGCGCAGTACCCCCCCCCCCCCCCCCCCTTGTATTTACCTCTATACTACATTCCCCCATTTGTTTGTTTTTAATGCAAGCGTAACTGACTAAATAAATAAATAAAAATTCAGCCTGAAATAGATCTCCAGTATACCCGTCAATACTGCTCCAATGTGAAGGGGAATACGTTATCAGCATTCCACCAATGACTGCTCCAAAAGTGCGGGGGAAAAGCACACTATTCTGCTCTGTTCTACACAGCCTTCCTGTTGACAGATAACGCTCATAATATAGTTTCATCTTCAGTGTAGAAGCTGACAAAAGAATTTGTTCTCTATCTTTAATATTGGAGCTGGTTGTACATACATCCGGTTCAGTAACAAGTGGTGCCTTCGCTACTCCGGCCAAATTGACAGATGGCTTCCGGTGACGTCGCCGCGACCGCTGTGTGCGTGAACCGCGGGCAGGGCTAATGCTACGACTAATCTGCTTATCTCGAGGGGCCCGGTATAAGAGCTCTGTGTGAGGCGGAACACAAAGTCGTGGTGATGTCATAGTGACGTCACAGTTCGTTTGCGATCTTGCTATGCCGGACTGAGATGAGAAATTCTTGGAATTGCGCAGCGTATATACGGGGTGTTTCACCTGAGATTTTACACAGTTTTTAAAAATTGGTTTTCTGAGTTAGAAGAGTGCTATTTCGGCATAGCACCGGCAGCGGTGTAGCGCATCAGAATACAGCTAAGATGTGCTAACTAGCAGGCTGTTTAACCAATATTGAATTGTTAACTTTTTAACTATTAGTGCTGGCTCCTTGATTATGGAGAGGCATGTAGCCCACCGTAATTTTATATCCATATTAGTTTATAGAATTTAGAATATTTAAAAAGTTTATTATTAGTTAAACAGCCTGCTAGTTAGCCCATCTTAGCTTTATCCTTATGCACTGTACCACTGACAATGCTATGCCGTAAAAAGCGGTCTTCTAACTCAAAAACGCTATTTTTTAAAATTGTGAAATGTTCGGTAAAACACCCTGTATAGCGGAACGACGATAAGGCAGGACGAAGCTAGCACGGAACGAGACATGGCAGCAGCGGTCGGTGTTGTGGATAACAACCCGGCAACCGGAGGACGTCCCGGGCAGAAGAGGTCCCTGAGATAAAAGGGGCGAAGAGTCTATGATGCAGAGGTGAACGGGGGTAGTAATTGTGCCAAGGCTGCTGCGTCGCTGAGTGTCCCTCCTGAATGCTTCCCCCCAGCGAAAACGACGGCTCGTTCGCGCTCAAAATTTGCCCGGAAATGACATTCAGCGGTGAGTTGCGTTTAGTGCAATACGTTTGCGCAGCGTTCTTGCCCGATTCGGCCGGGACGTGAGTCAAAAGTCCGCATTGTCAACAGCGATGCCGTACAGAAAGAAGAAAACAACAAAGGTAATTGTATCTCACCTCGTTTGTAACTCGCTTGTGATAATTGTCACGTAATTATTAAATCGTAGAGTGTTGTTGACTTTCTTTGAATTCACCGTGCTAGTTTTTCACCCTTTCCTAAACTATTTTCATCTCTCTACTTCATTAGACTTCTAATGACCGCTTGTTGCCATCTTCTTATAGTTGATCATATCCTGGTCCTTTCTAAACCTCAGAGCAACCTCGGATCACGTGTAATATAGGCAGCTTAGAATAACCGTATAAGTACCTAGAATTACGCGTAGGTCCGCGGAGTTGCCACGGAAAGCATCCATGTTATACGGCAAAGCCTCAGACTGAGACCAGCTTTCCGAGCCTTTTACTCGGTGTAATTATATAAATCAGCTCTGTCCACAGTAAAATAAAGGGTATGGGATTGCCGAAGGTAATCGCTCTATTATATCTCCGTCCGAGTTGTGCCGTATAGAGCCTGCTGCAAACGCGATGTGCGGGTTTTCCGCGTAACTTGGATGCTTTCTGCGGCGAGTTTATTTCCGTGGAGGCAGAGGGGGCTCGAAAAAAAGAACCACGCGCAACTCTATAGGTACTTACTTATACAGTAAGGCAGCTGAATGGGAAGTGCCACATCTCGTCGGCGGCAGAACTGAAGTAGAGGGCACGAAACCATGAATGCTTTCCCAGCCGTGTACTGGCGAGAGATGGCGCTACTGCGACAGATACTTTACTGTTCCTGTATATACAGGAACACTAAGATACTTCAGTTCATTCCAGTATTAAGTCATAACCTTAATGTAAGGCGTGCTTCGCTCGTGCTAATAATACAGCTTTTTTATGAACAATTGTACACTGGGACTTCGGTCTATCTCATCCACTAAACTCATTTCTAACAGCAGCTGATGCCACGTAACGTTATGTAGTTACCTGTTTTTAATCTCCTCCTGGAATAGCCCCACTAAGCGCTACAGAACAAAGAGCGAGAGATCGAAATTCGAGTTTATTTCCGTGAAGGCGGAGGGGGCTCGAAAAAGCATTAATTCATCCGTACTTGACTAAGTTAGAGTCCCCTCCTACAAAACAGACAGCGAGTGTATGTTGCAGTTGAAAATACTTGTATGATTTAAAAAGGCAGCATCATATAATTTACATGTATGCCACTGTTGTACAACAAACAAGTTTTTCAGCACTTTATTACATCTGGGAGAGTAATGTCATAACCAATTAGGTTATTAATAAAAATGGGAAGACAGTGCTGAAGCGCTTGGTGGTCATATGAAGAATATACCCTGTATTTGTATACATAGTGTATATTGCCGTCCTCCCCCTATCCTTTCTTACTATATCTCCCCCCTTTCTTTCCCTACCCGTGTCCTTAGGCCGATTCACACGACAGACCGTTCGCCCGCGGCCCGCGCATCACGTGTTCGTGCGTCACCAAATTGAGAGGCCTGCTGTCGGCCCCCAGACTGGGCAACCAAGGAAGTTCAAGTGCCTCTCCCCTCGCGGGAATTAGCGGCGGTCCGCGAAGATGCGCGCGCCAGCTCTGGCAACCACCGCTCTTGCCAGTATTTCGGCTGCCGCATTTCGTTGAGTGACGTTGAGCTGGCGCGCTGTTTTGACAAGCAGCACTGCGTTCGCTACCATGACGAAGTGATCAACTGGGCTAGCAAGACGACCCAGGTCATTGATGAATTGCACAAAGGGCCGCACCTGCACCATTCAATCGCAGTCATGGGTCGGGAGGAGAAACCAGCTTGACCAGCGTTGCCAGACGCTTTAAAATAATCTGGCAACAGTGGTACACCCAGCGCGTCGTCTGCTCCTTTGGTCCGTCGCGTCCGCTTGACGTCATCGGATCGCAGGCCAGTTTTTAGTGGCGCATGAACACGTGATGCGCGGGCCGCGGGCGAACGGACCGTCGTGTGAATCGGCCTTTAGGTGCTCCAGGTTTCGATGGAAGATGCCGCGGCTAGCAACACCTTTTCCTTCCATTGTTATTTTTATTAATAAATAGCCACTAACAACATATGAAGAACGCGACAACGGTACATTCCAAACTTGAGATGAGCGTTTGAGGTAAGTTTGTGTCTTGAGCGACAGATTTGTCATTGACTTAAGTAGGTACTCGGGATTACTGTGATCGTATTTGTTTCTTCTAGCTAAATTAAATGAATAAAGGTTGCGGACAGAAATTAAATATAAATTTTGGAAAATGTGACTTGTGTGCGCGTTTGGTTCCTTCCTGGTAGCATGTCGAACAACCCTTTTCTGCAGTACGTGCATCTGGTTTAAGTTAGTTTCTGTGGTATTGCCCCATACAAGGGAACAATAGTTTAAGTAAGAAACAAACAAAAAAGCAAGCAAGGAAACAAACAAACAAACAACCGAACGAACAAGACGGATAGTTCACCTCCCAAAGGCAGTATCGAACAAAACGCACCGCAAAGCGCCATTGACTTCGAAATTTTGAGGGTGAACAAGCCAGCAGTTCAGCTGGGAAAAGCATTCTACAGGAGGTGCTCAGGTGTGACGTGAAAATCGACATAACACGTGCTTTCGAAGTGAGACGTGCTGACTCCTGTGCAAATAGATTTATACGACCATGAGGTTGCCGTTCAAGCTTAATACTCTCGGTGGAGCAGATGCGTAGACCGTATAATGCGTGCTGCTGATTTCAACTGAGAAGTGGGTGAGTATCCGCGACACTTCGTCCTTTTGTCGCTGCGTTAGCGCTGGTGGCAAAGAAGTCAGCGTAATTAACTGACGAGCGGAGTCGTGGGTCGGGCGTTCATATCACCTCCGATGCTGACCTTTTGGTGTCGACGCGAGGCACGCGGGCGCGAATGCAAGCTTTGACGCGCAGGCAATCCGTATATAGCAAGCATGTAAACAGCCTGCCGCCAATGGGAATCCCACCCAGGTGGCGACAGCTCGGCATTTGCAAGGGAAAGTAGAACAGCAGACAACTTCGTGACGACGCTTGCTTTTTTCTTTCTTTATCGTGACGTACCTCCGAGCACGTTATTCTTAGCAAGTGCGTATATTAGGTTTTGCATTTGCTTTGCGTTGTGGAAAGGCGGGAAAATTTATGGAGAGGCCCTCGCTTATTGTTATACGCGAAATAAGCATGATCGTTGCATCAGGATTCTTGTCTCTCGTTTTGCACTGCATATCATAGGGAACTTAGGTTTCGACTGTATTGTTCGCACGTTTCATTTTTTTTTTAGCTAGCGCGACGCCAAAATGGAAGCACTAAGGCGCCAGCAAGATCACGAAGATAACAACGGATGTTCAAACTGATAAGACATGATGTGATATCACATTTGAAGGAGGTTTCGTTTTCCAGAGGGACCACAATACGTGTGCTCCTGCATCACCCCAAAAACCAATTATTATTATTATTCTAAATGTATAGGCAGAAATAAAACACAAATCGCGGTGTCTCAGTGCCTATAGCGCTTTGCTGCCTGAGCGCAAGGTTGCGGGTTCGATGCCTGTCCATTCCTTACAAGAATTCCTTTAGGCAGTCTATAGATTGTCTATAGACTTCTGTCTATAAAGTCTATATAGACTCTCTATACCCTAGAGACAAACCCTAGAGAACAGCAATACAAATCCTATAGACAGTCTATAAAAAATCTATAGGTTTATGGAAATACACTTTTCTATAGGCAGTCTATAGACTATGAATAGACAAAAATAAATGCCTATAAAAAGGCAATATAGTCTATAAGAAGTCTATAGACTATTTCTGTAAGGGATGACGGCCGCATTTCGAGGGAGACGAAATGACTGAACATTCATGTACTGAGAGTTCGGAGATGTGGCATCCTCTGGGGATTGGTCGAAAACTGGTGAAAAGAAACGCAAGTGAGAGACGCAGGCGCGATCCGGTTCTACGAAGCGCGTAGGTATTACCAGTGTTGGCGGACGCCAGAAAACCAGTGAATCGTCTTAGGTAGTAAGCTGGATAACCAATTTTTAATAATTAACTTTTTGGCTGTTAGAGTTAGGCGCCTAGTTGAAATTAAAGATTTGTAACCGGTCGTTAGAAATAGCCTTATCAGTTTCTAGAATTTAGAAAACGCGATTACCCAATTGGCGCTGGGGCTCAACAAAATTTGGCTTTTTTTACTAGTTACGTGCATTAGAAATGCCTGGACAGCATGCTTTTCGAAAGCGCATGCATTTTGGCACGATGTATAGCTAGATTTTGTCGAGCCACAGCGCCAAGGGTAACCGCGTTTTCGTAAATTTAAAAACTTATATGGCTATTACTAAGGGTTGGCTACAAATCTCTAATTGCAATCAGTTGCCGAGCTTAGGTAGTTAAAAAGTTAATTATCAGAAATTAGTTAACCAGCTTATGCAATTCACCGGCTTTCCGGTGTCCGCCGAGACTCCATATCCGCCAAAAAGCCACATTTTTGCCCCGAAAAGCCTATTTTTGAAATTATTGTCTTGTCTGACAAACCTGGAGTATCTGAGCCTGATAATAAACACATCCGATAACTGCTAGCCCGCAACAAACTAGCCACACCATCAGAACTTAGGTGTTGGTCGAGAGGATAGAAGCATTACTCTAGTTCAAGTAGCTTCGAATGTCGTCTAGCTAATGTAACGGCGAATCCTCTCTCCACACCTGTCTGAGTGGGACGGAAAGTTGCGAGCGCGAATCGCACGGCGCTGCCGAAAGGTCAGAGGTGAAAAGTTCGGGGCTTTCCATTACCGGGACGGCGGTAATTTTTCGGGACCCGCGCGCACCCTCCGCCCGATTTGCAATATCCGTTCCTCTCACTCCGTTTTCTTTCCGTTCTCTGTCGAGATTATCAATCTTTTCTTCTGAACGGATTCCCGTCGCCTCCTCCGAGTCGCGTCGCATATATGGGCACGCCGTCTTCGGAGCGTCGCAAGTCGGAAAATAGGCGACCAGAAATTGCTTTTCCGCTTTGCGCTTGCCCCTGTCACCCTTTCCCCAGTGACGTCACCGAACAGCGATGACGCAAAACGAGGCGCGAACGTTGTCACTGCGGGCTGTGACCTTTCGGCACGGTGGCAGGGCAGAGGCGCGTTCAAATGACATCGCGAACTCTGGTGGCGGTGAAGTTCAATATATGAAGGCGAAAGCCTTTAATGGCACGTCGTTGTCCGTTCGTTAGCGAAATCGGTCACACAATGACGTCATCAATGGCATAATTGCTGTTACCTAAAAACTCTTAGCAATTACCAATGGGTGAGTACCAATTAGTCAGTCAGTCATTGATTGGTAATTTGTTGAGAATAAATTGAAAATAAATCAATAAAAGAGAGAATAAAAATAAAATCTGAAAATTAAAAAATAATAATTAGAAAATAAATAATGAAAAAAAATAAAAATGAAGTTAAAATTATAAATAAAACTGAAAAAGAAAAGAAAAATGGAAACCAGAAATAAATAAAAATATAAAAACAAAAAGATAAGAAAAATGCTATGCCTATAGGCGCCGTGAAAAAAACAAACCGCGTTCTAGAAAGTTCCACCCTTTCGCATTCCTGCACGTAAGCAGACTTAAGTGCCCTCAGACTTTTTGGTTTCATTAGAAAGTAATTCTGGCCTGTCATTTGGCACAAGCAGGTAGTGGTAGTAGTGATGGTGGTATATTGTAGGTTATGGGTGAGTGCGGATTAATATAAGTATAGAAAGAAACCTCTTGTGCTAACAAAAGACAGCGATGAAAGACATGCAACGACACGAAGTGAAAAACGGACGAAACGGAGAAAAATGAAAAGAAGGAGGGGTGAACAGTTAGTGGCTAATGGTTTTAGTAGTTAATATCAGTAACGTAAAATATTCGTACAAGAATATTCTGCGACTTTGTGCTCAGTGGCCTTGAACTGAACCACTGCGGCGGGCCTCAGTGACAATAAGTTGTTCCTGAGGAAAGAAAATGACGCAGTAACTGTCTCACATACCTCGGTGGACACCCGAACCGCGCCGTAATGGGAAGGGATAAAGGAGGTAGTGAAAAAAGAAAGGAAGAAAGAAGTGCCGTAGTGGTGATACGGTAATTGCGACCACCTGGGGATCTTCGACGTGCATTAACGTCGCACTTTAAACTTGGAAAAACTCAACATTATCTTAATTCAGTTGAAAGGAGATGTCAAGGGCTTTACAGACCGATCAGCTTACTGTCCGTTGCCTACCAGACATTTACTAAGGTAATCGTTAATAGAATCAGGAGAACCTTAGACAGGTCAGACAGGTTTCGTAAAGGACACTACACAATAGTCCATTTCACACTATTAATCAGGTGACAGAGAAATACGCAGAATATAATCAACCACAGCATGTAGCCTTAATTGATTACGAGAAAACATTTGCCCCAGTGCAAACCTCAGCAGTCACGCAGGCACTGCGGATTCAGGATGTAAGCTATTCACCGCCTGTTTACTGGAAGTGTTCCGAGACCTGTATTGGGAACAGATGGGGTTAGGAGTTAGTGGAGAATACTGAAGCAATTTGCGGTTTGCTGCTGACATTGTCTCGCTAAGTCACTCAGGAGATGAACTGGAAATCATGATCAATGAGTTAGGCAGAGCAGAATGGTGGGTCTAAAAATTTACGAGAAAACCAAAAGTAATGTTCTACACTCTCGCAAGTAAACAGCATTAATTCACAATTGGTAGCGATGGGTTGGAAGTGGTAAGGAAATACGTCTACTTATGGCAGGTGGCGACAGCTGGCTGGGATCATGAGAAGGAAATAGCTAGAAGAATAAGAATGGGGTGGAGCGCATATGGCAGGTTCTCTCAGATCATGAATGGCAGTTTACCAATATCCCTCAAGAGAAAAGTGTACAACAGCTGTATCTTGCCGGTACTCACCTACGGGGCAGAAACGTGGAGGCTAACGAAAAGGGTTCAACTTAAATTAAGGACAATGCAGCGAGCTATGGGTAGGAAAATGATAGGTGTAACTTTAAGAGACCGGAAGCGGGCAGAGTGGGTGAGGGAACAAGCGCGGGTTAATGACATCCTAGTCGAAATCGACAGGAAGAAAGGGGCTCGGGCAGGGCATGTAATGCGAAGGCAAGATAACCGCTGGTCCTTAAGGGTAACGGAGTGGATTCTAAGAGAAGGCAAGCGTAGCAGGGAGCGGCAGAAGGTTAGGTGGGCAGATGAGATGGAGAAGTTTGGAGGCATATAGGTGGCCGCAGCTGGCACAGAACGGGGTTAATTGGAGAGACATGGGAGAGGCCTTTGCCCTACAGTGGGTGTAGTAAGGCTGATGATGATGATGACGACATCGCACAGCACACGGGCGCCTTTTTCGTTTCGCCCCCATCGAAACGCGGACGCCGTGGCCGGGTTCGAACCCGGGAACTGCGGCTCATTAGCCGAGCGCCCAAACCACTGAGCCACCGCGGCGGGTTAGTTCCTCAAAAACCAACCTTCAATTTTTTTCTCGTTTTAAGGAAACGAACGGACTGACCACTCAGCCACTGCGGCAGCCTTATACAATTGGGGAGGGGGGATCAATGCTCTAAAGAAAATTCAAATTTTTGTAGTTGTGTTAGCAGTCCTTTTGAGAAGCACATAGATCTCACCGCGGAAGCGTTTCCGCATTTCCGTGCTATCAGAATACGAGTTCAGTGACCACATGGGATAACTTAATCAGTTCGCTGCTCATCAGCCGCAGTGGGTTGCAGTGTCGGGTACTTTTTTTTTTACTGCACTCTAAACACGAATACGCCTACGTGGGAGTAAAAAAGGGAGTGAGTTGTCCTCTAAGGAGTTTACTTCCTTTTTACTCCTTTCGGCTAAGAGTGTGACCAAAAAGAATATTGGACTGCTTTTGAAAGTTCCGGCTGTTCTTATAGGTAGTGAAAAAATTGGCAGTGGCTTAGCTCGGCCATGCCACGATATACGCAGCGAAAGCTAAGGCATAGCTTTGTTAGCCTTGGTTCATCTTGATTGCAAGTCCAGGTTAGTCTGGTTGTCTGCCTAGTCGTTGTCACGTGGTTCGTCACGCGGTTGGTCACGTGGTGCGGTGCGACCACGGCGAAACTGCGAGCTTATGGCCAATGTAGCTTTCGCTACAAAACAATCTTTAAAAAACTCTAGCCAATAAAGTCGGCCCGTAGAACATGGAAGGAAACTTGCCCCAAGTTCTCTATGAACCCTCAATATGGATCAAATTTACTCTAACTCGGAAGTTAGTAAAAGGGGTGTAAATTGTCCTCTAGTGAACACCCTTTTATAAAAAAGATTGCGCTCGAGGACAGTTTACACCTTTTTTACACCCATTTAGGTGTTTTCGTGTGCAGAGTGTGAAACAGGAATAAAAGGTCGGCTCGTTTGCACGTAATCTCGAAAGTGTGCATTTCCCTTCTGAGGAACACTGCAAAATTGTTATCAGTGACTTCAGCAGGAATGGAATAAGCGTAACAGAATAATCGTCGACAGAATGCCGACAAGTAAATTCGTTAGACTGGGGCTTGGAAAAAGACCTAGGGTATAATAAGCGTGCCGGCAAGCTTGCTTCTAATTGGCGTCTCCAGTTGACGCAAGCTGAAATTGCCCGTGCGCGTGCGATAGGGATTACCTATTTCTCCGCAACCTCGTCTTCAGGAAGCCGACGCGGGGAAAAGCACCGGCACGTTAGAACACACGTGCCGAAACCCGACGCGCTGTTACGGCATGCGCTGCGACCCGAAGGCTACCGTGTTTGTTCGGATATAAGCTTACCAGAAATATGGGTCAACCCCCCTTTTTTTGTTCCTCTCAGAATATGTAAAAAAAGCAACGTAAAAAAAAGAGAGAGAGCCCAGAGCAGCAACACTTCTTTAAATTATCATTACCATTTAACCACTCGGCTATAAACCTCAGTCTCGATCTCCTGCGTGCGTTATGCATTTCCCATTTCATTTCGCTGTTCCTTTTTTGTTTACTTCTTCCTTCCTCAGCGTTCATTTTATTTTCGTCCAGGAAATATTTATCTGAAAAACTCTATGAGCCCCCTAATTATTAGCCGATCCCTCTAGATGGGCATGTGCCATTGTATGAGAGTAACGACAACTTTTCCAGGTTTAACAATAACTGAAGATAAATGAAAATGAGCTAAATGCTCCCAAGAAAAAAAATTAAACGGAAAATCAAAGCATTAAAAACAATAAAAAATCTTAGGGCAATTAAGTCTTCTTACGTGCAGGAATGCGAAAGCATGGAACTTTCTAGAACGCAGGTTTTTTTCCACGGCGCCTGTAGGCATTGCATATTTTTCTGTTGTTTTTTCATTTGTAACAGTTTCTGAAGCAAGTGTACGAAAAAGCCTAGGTTGAGTTTTTGCTTCACTGATTGCTGATTCATTTTTCCCCCTTTTACTGTAGATCATGTGTTTGCACTGCACCTTGTCCGTTTTATATTTTGTGATTGCTTGCCAATGGTGGCGCTGAAATGCATTTTTCTTGTTAGAAATCGAACAACGTGGCGTAGGGAGGCTAGCTTTGGGAGCACATGGCAATGCACCGAATCAGGGGGTACACGGTGATATGGGATGGGCGTCGTTCGAGAGCAGAGAAGCTAGCAGTAAGATAGCATTTGAGGAGCGATTAAGAAAAATGGGGGAAAAACAGTGGGATAGGAAAGTTTTCAGATACCTGTATATAAGGAATGTTGACACGAAATGGAAAAAGCAAACTAGAAAATTGACAAGCAAATATCTGGACAGCAGTAGGGGGGCAAATCAGCAATTATCGGTTAAGAAAAAGTTTAAACAAACAGAGAGGGCTCTGTGGAAAACAGGAATGCTGACGAAATCAGCACTGGGAACATACAGGATTTTTAAGCAGGAAATTGCCAAAGAAAATATCTGTGATAATTGTAAGGGAATCTCTTTGTTGTTTGAGGCCAGGACGGGAGTTTTGCGGACTAAGACATATAGAGTCAGGTACCACGACATAGACGCGTTGTGCGTTGCGTGCGGAGAGGAGGAAACGGCTGAACACTTGATACATTTCTGTAAAGGGCTTCACCCTACAGTGGAAAGTAGCGGGGCTGGTTTACCCAAGGCATTGGGGTTTAGGGACGGTGAAGGGAAAGTAGATTTTAAGCGGGTAGAAGTAACCAAGCGAATGTTATCTGATTGGTGGCTAAAATCAAGAGAAGAGTAACATTTCATAAGTCATGGCTAGGTGGCTTGAGCCACCGCCCGATTTAAAAGGTTCAGCCGTATCCATCCATCCATCCATCCATCCATCCATCCATCCATCCATCCATCCATCCATCCATCCATCCATCCATCCATCCATCCATCCATCCATCCATCCATCCATCCATCCATCCATCCATCCATTCATTCATTCATTCATTCATTCATTCATTCATTCATTCATTCATTCATTCATTCATCTTGTGACCTGTATTGCCCTCCCTGCTTGGTCTCCATTGACTGCAGTGCGTTTTAAATAATAACAACATAAACATGGGTTATTTATTCCTTGTTTGTTGTTGTTTTTTCAATTTTTGTCCATTTTTATTATTATTTTTTGAGCTTTTTATTCGTTTTGATTCCTTTTTACATTTTGTTTACTTTCTATTGTTATTTTCACTTTTTATTTTTTCCATGCTTTTGCTTTAAGCTAATCACCATTTAATGACTAACTATTTACTAATCACCCATTTCTTAGTAATTGCTAAGAGCATATGGGTTATAGCGGTTGTGTCACTGATGAGGTCTTAGTGTGACAGATTTCGCGGACGCAGGGACAACTACGAGCCATTAAAGGCTTTCGCCTTAAAAGAGGCCATAAAGAAGAGGATACAAAAGGCACACCACAATCAATGTCACAAAGAAAGCACAGAGTGCACTCCACGGTGAAAAAAAAGAAGTAAAAACACAATCAAAATAAAACGAGCCAGAAACCAAACACAGAGGCAAAACACACAACGCAGTCAAGGGAGAGTCAGTCATATAGCACAGTATACCCCGTAAATTAGGAGCCACACGAAATGTAACGACTTGTAAGACGATTTCAACCCTAGGCGGTTGGTTTAATGTCTTGCGAGATCGTCAGGTCGAGAGTAATAAAAAAAAAACATATGCAGGTAAAATGCGGGAGGACGTAGACCCTATCAACATGTTTTACTGACCAGAACAGCGATAAATACATTGACACTTACGGCAAAACAATCATATTTATAAAACTAGTTAAGCACATCTGCTGCGTCCATGATCTATGCAAGAAATATTTCCCTTTGTCAGCCAAGTTCGAGTAATGGGCACCGGCTCATGCATTGCAGAAGTACTTGCTGTTGGGCTCGTTGGTTCGTAATGAATTTGAATGACGCAAGGGAACAAAGAGGATGATAGAAAGATAGAAAGAGCGCCTAAAAAAAGAGGCGCTCTTTATATTTCTCTGTCTTCCTGAATGTGTTTGTTCCCTTGAGCCATTCAATTAAATTTATTATGACTCATACATGCTCGCTATCTTCGCTCACACTTTTTAAATAATTTCCCACACCAGCTAGTTCCCGCTTTTTTCCGCCACCCTAACTCTTTCAACTTGAATTTCAAATCTGTGGTCACGGTCACGAAGGGCAAGATGGCTAATAATAATAATAATAATAATAATAATAATAATAATAATAATAATAATAATAATAATAATAATAATAATAATAATAATAATAATAATAATAATAATAATTGGTTTTGGGGAAAAGGAAATGGCGCAGTATCTGTCTCATATATCGTTGGACGCCTGAACCGCGCCGTAAGGGAAGGGATAAGGGAGGGAGTGAAAGAAGAAAGGAGGAAGGAGGTGCCGTAGTGTTGGTTTTCCTTTGAGCAATGCAGTTTACACTTGACGATTAATATTGCGTTAAAATTAAATTTTCTCTCTCTCTCTCTGCCCACACAAAAGAGGAATTCGTTCTGCGTCACAAGCAGCGAAACGAGCATTATTAGAATTTTGGGACTCGCCGCGGTGGCTCAGTGGTTAGAGCGCTCGACTACTGATCCAGAGTTCCCGGGTTCGAACCCGACCGCGGCGGATGCATTTCGATGGAGGCGAAACGCTAAAAGCGCCAGTGTGCTGGGCGATGTCATTGCAGGTTAAAGATCCACAGGCGGTCTAAATTATTCCGAAGCCCTCCACTACGGCACCTCTTTCTTCCTTTCTTCTTTCAATCCCTCCTTTATCCCTTCCCTTACGGCGCGGTTCAGGTGTCGAATGATATATGAGACAGATGCTGCGCCATTTCCTTGCCCCAAAAACCAATTTTCATTTTTCTTTTTTTTTCTTGGGGAGGGGAAGGAAATGGCGCAGTATCTGTGTCATATATCGCTGAACACCTGAACCGCGTCGTAACGGAAGGGATAAAGGAAGGGGTGAAAGAAGGAAGAAAGAAAGAGGTGCCGTAGTGGAGGGCTTCGAAATAATTTCGACCACCTGGGGATCTTTAACGTGCACTGACATCGCACAGCACACGGGCGGGTAATGCGAGACGTTTACTGCGCCATTGCCTTTCCTCAAAAAACAATTTTCAGTTTTAATGGGAATGGGTTTTTACAGAGCCGCCAAACATGAATATGAACCGAAATTATGGCTCTAATCTGGGATTGCCAAAAAGTAAAGGGCAAATCGGTTTAGAAGATTTACGCAACCCGTGGAAAGCAATTGTGCGCTCTTCGTTCATGAATTTATCTCCATGCGCGAAGAGCTAATCGGAAGCTTATCTTAGAGCGCGCTGCGGCACTTCCGCTTGTTTCACAGGATAACAAAAGAACACACACCTTGCGTTCAGTCGGTTGTTTTCAGCAATCTGTTCATGCCAAGTTGCAATCCAGTTCGAAGTTTGCTTTGCTTTGTTGCTTTGCTGTTGCGTGCCGTTACTTGGTCGCCTACGTGGAGAATTTCAGTCGTTTGTCTCACTTATCTCGGCGGAAACCCGAACCGCGCCTTAAGGGAGGGAAGGAATGAAGGAGGGAGTGTAATGACGCAGGCCTGCAAAGCCTAGCGTCGGCTCTACCCCCCACCCCATCCATCCCTCCCTCGGCATTTATCACCCGACACTTTGTAGGCGGCTCCAAACACGCACCGTACCCTCCCCTCATATACGCTCGCGCTATCACCAAGTCCACACAAACCCCGTCCTGTAAACCTCTGTTACCACCCCAAAGCCACTCTCGATCATATCCTTTTCCTCTGCCCGGCGGATCCTGGAGCACCTTACCACTTGGGAGGCTTGGGAGACCCTACTGCGCTCCGAGGAGCCGGCCAAGCAAGCCATCGCCACAGGCCGGGCTGCCAGCGTCATCAGCCTCCGGGACATGAGCGTTTGCGTGCAGTGGGGCCGTGTGGGGGCCCAAGTACGTCCTAAACTCCCCTGTGTCTAATAAACTTTCCACCACCGCCTGTTGATAACTGAGTCCTCGTGAGAAGATGGTATGGTACACTCTAACAGAAAGGAGTAAAAAGGGGGGTAAGCTGTAAGAGAGTAAGCTTACTCTCTTTTTACTTCCACATATGCGCATTCGTTTTTAGAGTGTATGGCATTGTATGACATGTGCCTTTTGCGTCCCGACCCTGTATGCACGCTATAGAATACGGTGTAATGGAAAGTTAATAATAATAATTGGCTTTTTGGGGAAGGAAATGGCACAGTATCTGTCTCATATATCGTTGGACACCTGAACCGCAGCGTAAGGGAAGGGATAAAGGAGGGAGTGAAAGAAAGAGAGAAATAGGTGCCGTAGTGGTGGGCTCCGGAATAATTTCGACCACCTCGGGATCTTTAACGTGCACTGACATCGCACAGCACACTGGCGCCTTAGCGTTTTTCCTCCATAAAAACGCAGCCGCCGCGGTCGGGTTCGAACCCGGGAACTCCGGATCAGTAGTAGAGCGCCCTAACCACTGAGCCACCGCGGCGGGGCATTGGTGGGAATGAATCCGCGCGCGGCGGCAGTAGTGTATGTATGACGTGGCGAGCCAGTCATCCCATTTTCGACAGAGGGTGCAGTTAGACAATAATTTAAGCGGCATTGCACTGCAAAGGTGCGTATGCCGTAGTGGCTGTTAAGGTCATGTGGTGTATAGGTGCAGTATTCAAAGCGCATCGTAGGGTACCGCCTGGCAGTGAATTTGGTAAAGCAACTTGTCCTAACGATTCCTGTACTCTTGTAGTTTTTTTCGTCCGTAAGAAACAGTTTTTAGGTGCTGCGCATTTTTCGGCAAAAAATTCACTTTACAGCATGCACCTTATAAATAAACGAACTAAATCGACCTTCATTTTGACCTTCGATGAATAGAGCAGGAAATTATTAGAGTTCTCCGTAAGGAGCCTGGATCGGATCCAGGGCATCTCGGCGTAACTCTGCTGTTTCCTTCCCATTGAAATGAATTGAAAATTCGTTTTTGAGGAAGGTAAATGGCCCAGTATCAGTCTCGCATATTTCGACGGTCACCCAAGCCGCGCCGTAAGGGAAGGGATAAAGGAGGGAGTGAGAGAAGAAAGGAAAAAAAGAGGTGCCGTAGTGGAGGGCTCCGGAATAATTTAGACCATCTGGGGATCATTAACGTGCACTGACATCGCACAGCACACGGGCGTCTTTTGCGTTTCGCCTCCATCTAAACGTGGCCGCCGCGGTCGGGTTCGAACCAGGGTACTCCGGATCAGTAGCCGAGCGCCCTCACCACTGAGCCACCGCGGCAGTCCTTTCCATTCCTTAATTGAAGTTTATTGGGGGTGGAGGGTAAAAGCGGTTAGGGAGGCGGCCCTTGCGTTTGATCAGCTGTTGATGGTGCACGGTTGCGTCTCGGTAGAGGTGGAACCCAAAAGGCGCCCCTGTGCTGTGACGTCAGTGCACGTTAGAGTTGGAGAGGGAAGATAAGCTCCGCCTTAAGGGTCTCCCGTGATATCATAGTGGATTAGGCTCTGTATCCAGAGCAATTTGACACTTTTGATCACATTTTTAATTTTTTTAATTAATCCGGTGCCCTCCACTACAGCACCTCTTCGTTTCCTTCTTTTCTTTCTCTCTTTCACTCCCAACGTTATTCCTTAAAAATTAATAATAATAATAATAATAATAATAATAATAATAATAATAATAATAATAATAATAATAATAATAATAATAATAATAATAATAATAATAATAATAATAATAATAATAATAATTGGTTTTTGGGGAAAGGAAATGGCGCAGTGTCTCTCATATATCGTTGGATACCTGAACCGCGCCATAAGGGAAGGGATAAAGGAGGGAGTGAAAGAAGAAAGGAAGAAAGAGGTGCCGTAGTGGAGGGCTCCGGAATAATTTCGAGCACCTGGGGATCTTTAACGTGCACTGACATCGCACAGCACACGGGCGGGTAATGCGAGACGTTTACTGCGCCATTGCCTTTCCTCAAAAAACAATTTTCAGTTTTAATGGGAATGGGTTTTTACTGAGCAGCCAAACATGAATATGAACCGAAATTATGGCTCTAATCTGGGATTGCCAAAAAGTAAAGGGCAAATCGGTTTAGAAGATTTACGCAACCCGTGGAAAGCAATTGTGCGCTCTTCGTTCATGAATTTATCTCCATGCGCGAAGAGCTAATCGGAAGCTTATCTTAGAGCGCGCTGCGGCACTTCCGCTTGTTTCACAGGATAACAAAAGAACACACACTTTGCGTTCAGTCGGTTGTTTTCAGCAATCTGTTCATGCCAAGTTGCAATCCAGTTCGAAGTTTGCTTTGCTTTGTTGCTTTGCTGTTGCGTGCCGTTACTTGGTCGCCTACGTGGAGAATTTCAGTCGTTTGTCTCACTTATCTCGGCGGAAACCCGAACCGCGCCTTAAGGGAGGGAAGGAATGAAGGAGGGAGTGTAATGACGCAGGCCTGCAAAGCCTAGCGTCGGCTCTACCCCCCACCCCATCCATCCCTCCCTCGGCATTTATCACCCGACACTTTGTAGGCGGCTCCAAACACGCACCGTACCCTCCCCTCATATACGCTCGCGCTATCACCAAGTCCACACAAACCCCGTCCTGTAAACCTCTGTTACCACCCCAAAGCCACTCTCGATCATATCCTTTTCCTCTGCCCGGCGGATCCTGGAGCACCTTACCACTTGGGAGGCTTGGGAGACCCTACTGCGCTCCGAGGAGCCGGCCAAGCAAGCCATCGCCACAGGCCGGACTGCCAGCGTCATGAGCCTCCGGGAGATGAGCGTTTGCGTGCAGTGGGGCCGTGTAGGTTCCCAAGTACGTCCTTAAACTCCCCTGTGTCTAATAAAGTTTCCACCACCGCCTGTTGATAACTGAGTCCTCGTGAGAAGATGGTATGGTACACTCTAACAGAAAGGAGCAAAAAGGGGAGCAAGCTGTCCTGTGGACACCTTGCTCTCTTTTTACTTCCACATATGCGCATCCGTGTTTAGTGTATGGCATTGTATGACATGTGCCTTTTGCGTCCCGACCCTGTATGCACGCTATAGAATACGGTGTAATGGAAAGTTAATAATAATAATTGGCTTTTTGGGGAAGGAAATGGCACAGTATCTGTCTCATATATCGTTGGACACCTGAACCGCGCCCGCCGTAAGGGAAGGGATAAAGGAGGGAGTGAAAGAAGAAAGGAAGAAAGAGGTGCCGTAGTGGAGGGCTTCGAAATAATTTCGACCACCTGGGGATCTTTAACGTGCACCGACATCGCACAGCACACGGGCGCCTTAGCGTTTCGCCTCCATCGAAACGCGGTCGCCGCGGTCGGGTTCGAACCCGGGAACTCCGGATCAGTAGCCGAGCGCCCTATAACCACTGAGCCACCACGGCGGGTGAAGAGGGGAGGACACAGCATAATTTAAAGACAGCCTTACTTGGAGTGCCACCTCACATGCAGCCCTAGCTCGCCGTTTACTTGCATGTATGAGGCTTTACGAGATAAAGGTGGGGAGTGAAATGACTATTGTAGTTGACTCCCGCAATGAGGCGCAATCGGATTGGAAAGGTTAGGTTTGTTGGTGCACGTCGAGGCCACGTTTGGTCTTCCGTAGGCGTGAATTCTTAGCAGGATTTTAAGCCGACCACGCGTGCTCACGATTATGAGCATATCAACGAAGTTTCTCCCAATAACAATAACAAAACTGGTCAGAACACTTAAGCTCCGCCTTAAGTGTACGACGCCATAGCGTTAATGGTTTAGTGTCCATATATGCGGATTTGGTAATTCTCCTCTTTACATTCGTAGATCCCTGACAGTCCTCATTCCACTCCTGGCGCAGTGGTGCAGCGGTTAAGCGATGCGCCAGCTGCCCAGCGATGACAGGTGCTGCCACCAGTGGGGCTTGTGCGACCCAGGTTACTCATCTCGAGCAACCTGTCGCGACCAATCAAATGAATAAATGGTATCAATCAATCAATCAATCAATCAATCAATCAATCAATCAATCAATCAATCAATCAATCAATAATTCAATCAATTCACGTTTCCAGGCGCAGTTGCAGGAACCTGCGAGGGATGCCGCCACGTGTACTTCTCTTTTGCGCGATTTACTAGCTTAATAATAATAATAATTGGTTTTTTTGGGGGGAAGGAAATGGCGCAGTATCTGTCTCATATATCGTTGGACACCTGAACCGCGCCGTAAGGGAAGGGATAAAGGACGGAGTGAAAGAAGAAAGGAAAGCTCGGTTTTCGGTAAAAATGACATATTTGCTAACAAGTGGCACTAACTTGTCAGTATAGCTTTACTTAGTGATACCCTTTAGCGCCCCTATGAAAGTCAACTGCGGAGCCCTTTTGAGCTTTTTGAGCTGACCATTCCATTATATTCATTGGACTTCCATCTCTTATTTGTGATGAATAATTTTTATGAATAACAACCAAAACAATTACAAAACAGTGCATACAGAGGAATCGGTAACGGAATTTGTTGGATGGTTTCAACCAACAAATGACGTCATGGATGCTGTTAGGAAACCTCTCCTGTGCGCGCTCAAAGGCTAAAGTGGCGACTGTAAGTGGTACTTCAATTCTGATTTGTCTGAAATGACCGAAACTTAGCTCGAATTTTTTATTAATTGAAATCGCAGAGGGAATATTAACGGGCGGGTCGCTTGTGACGTCACTCATTCAAGCCTTCCAGGAGAAATCAGCCCTACTGTGGCCACGAAACGAGTGATTGAAAAAATTAATTGCCCTGAAACAAAACGCCACCCTGCCGCGAAATTTTGCACAAATGATCAGAAAACTAAGTAGAATTTCGTTTCGTTTTATTTTATTTATTCCACGCACCAAGCGCGTAAGGAGGTGAGAGGAAAAAAGTTGCCTTGAGGGCAGCTTATTAAACTCGCACCCCCAATACATGAGGGCAAGTGCAGACACAGCGGTACGTGAAATAGAAAGAAACATCACAACTTGTGAACATAACTGCCAGAAAAAAAAAACGTGATATTGAAAGACATGACACGGTTCTAGAAATACTACAATTTTACAGAGATAAAAAGTCGCTACAGCCTTCACAGCGATGTCACAAAAAAATAAAAATAAATATCGCAGGACGGTTACGACTGTGTACCGCGATGTTGCGCACTGGTGTAGTGGTCAAGTGATGCAATCCTACACTGACAGACGGGTGTTCCAACTTAGAGGCACCCGTAGGCTTGTGCGATCCAGATTGACCGTGACATCAAGGTCACGTGACACTAACGCACTTACCAGTTACGCCGACGGCGACGAGAAAGCCAGGGACGGGAGCCTAACAGCTATTGCTGTAAAATTATTAAAAAGTGCAAAACACCAATGTATAGGTCATATACAACAAAATATACATGCATCAGAATACATATGCGATAATACAAATCAGGTAATACAAATCAAGATAATACAAATTGAAATAAAGATAATACAAATCAGGAACTTGGAAGGTTTCGAAAAAATTCTTGGACGTAAAAAAAAAAACGAACACGAGATGTCCTTTAACAGCTGACGCACATAAAGTGGACGACCCGGTCGGCTTGTGCACCGGTAACTACGGTAAGGGCGAGAATACGTCACTGGCTGCGGCTCGCGCGAACTGGACGACGCCTCCGGCTGTTCCCGTTTTCCAGCGAAGCACAGGTGGGGTCAGCTTTCGCGGCCCCTGCTGCAAGCTATACACGACGGAACCTTCTTCCCGCCGGACTTCCCAGCGCAGCAAAGTCCCGCTGACGTGCACCGCGTCAGAATGCGTCACCAACTGCTTCTTCCCGGGATAAAGCAAACGAAACGGCGATCGCGGATCCTGACAACAGTGCCGACAGCAAAAAAATTCTGAGGGCACTTAAATCTGCTCGCGTGCAGGAATGCGAAAGCATGGAAGTTTCTAGAACGCGGGCTTTTTCCCACGGCGCCTGTAGGCAATGCATAATTTCTTGTCTTTATTTTATTTTTATATTCAATTATTTTTACTTCTTGATTTCTTTTTCTTGGTTTTTGGTTTTCAACTTTTTATTTATTTTTTACCATTGTTTTTAATTTTAAATGTTTATTTCATGTTTAGTGTTTATTTTTGTTTGTTGTTTTTCATTTTTAGTTATTATAATTTAATTCCTGTCGTTTTATTTATTTTTATTTTTTATTTTTATTAGTTTCTTCGATTTTTAACTTTTTATTACTAACTGCTAAATGATGACTAACTAATTAATAATCACCCATTACTTAGTATTTGCTAGGAGTATATGGGTTATAGCAGTTGTGCCACTGATGACGTCACAGTGTGACAGATTTCGCGGACGGAAGGACCGACGGACAACGATGAGTCATTAAAGGCGTTCGCCTCAATACGCGAACAGCACGTTGCGCTATGGCGTCCGGGCGCTGCTGAGAAACAATTTATGCTTTGTAGGAAGACGACCACGGTGCAAAATGAGCCCATGCTCGGTGCAGAGATATCGGACACAGGGCACAGGCCGAGCAAGTTCTTTGGTTACTCTAGACTGTTTGAAATTAATGTTAGATAGCGCAGTGAACCACGGAAATGAAAACGATAGGAATAATGTTGTAGGAATAGGAAGAGATGAGAGTGGGTTCGGGAACAGGCACAACTTAGGCCTAATGATATCCGAGCTGAAAGCAAGGCGAAGGGATACTGGGGCAGGACGCATGGTATGTGACACGGAGTGAAGACAGCCATGCGTGTTTGTTAGGCTACCAGAATGGATTCCTGCAGAGGGAAGGCAGAGCAAGAAAAGACTGAGTCTTGTGGAGAGACACTGAGAAATTTGCGGGTACAGAGCAGTCGGAGCTGATTAAATTCGACACACAGAAAACCGGAAATTTGTGGGAGAGCGTGATGTCATTGTTACTTGTGCACACGCCGTTGTGCGTGTTACTATCATGAAGATGATGAACGGAACCTTACCGTGTATCATCTAGAAGGAAAATAACACTTCAATCTTGCTTTCCCTGCCTTCCCTTCCCTGGATCCTTTGTCCTTGTGTCGTTGCGCTGTTTCACTATGATGTTAGTCCAACTAACACAACAGTTCGTGTTGTTAAGTTTCATGTTACCAGCCCTCAGCCAGCGCCAGCCACGGCCATTGCGGCGGACACTGTCAATGTTCGGTTACGTTACATATAAATACCCCCGAAAGCAGAAGATTGGACAGCCGTCGCCGTAGCCCAGTGGGTATTGCACCGGAGGTCGTGGGTTCGGATCCCACCGGAGGCATGTGGTTGTTTTTTCTTCTGCTTTTAATAATCCCCACTGACGAAAACCTTCATATTGAAAAAAAAAGACATTTTCTATGCGCCTTAAGGTACGAAACAGCGCAACTAACACGGTTAATAACTGGACGCCCCACTCCAGTTGTAACCAACACAGTGCTGTGCGCGTGTGTGATTTAATTCCTCTAAAATGGACTAATCACGCGCACAACCTGGACACATTTCTTATTGTGTAAATAGTTTGTACATATTACTTCTCCCTCTATCCTCTCTACCTTTCCCCTCACCTCTTTCATTTCATTTCTCCATTCTGCCTGCTATCATATATTTCCGCTGCCCCAGCTCAGGTGCTTCAGTATCGATGGCAGATGCCGGGGCTCGCAAAAATCTTTTCCTTCCTTTTTACTATTATTTTTAATAACACCACTACCACCACCACCACTAACACGAAGGAGCAGAAAAAGAAGAATACATGGGCACGCGCGTGTCCGTGTATTCTTCTTTTTCTTTTCCTCGTCCTTCGTGTTCGTTGCGCTGTTTCGTACCTTAAGATGCAATACCAACTCGCCCAATTTGCTGTGTTCCTATGCGACTTGGCTTCGGTGACTTTTGCCGTACGTCATATATGACATAATGAGCAGCCCTTTCGATCGCCTTCACTGTGCTACGAAACAAGTAACTAAGGCCTTCATTTGACGTTTTTGGGGTCCGCAATCTTTCAGTCAGTATCATAGTTTTAATTCGCCATAAAAACCTTCTTAATGCACTGCAGTGGTCTATTTGCGAATTTTATTAAGACTGCCCTATTATTCTTTTACTACCAACATAACTGCACTTTGCCTAGTTTTAAGGCTCTACCGAAAGAGGAATATTCACTGCGTGTATTTGTTCAAATACTCAGCTATTGCTGTTACTCTGAATGTAACATGGTCGCACCTATTAATCCTTGTACAACCACCCACTATCCAGAATATTTGCACCACACCATCTCCTTAGCGTCACCTTTTACCAAGTTAATTGCATTCAAAACACCTGTGCTCTTTCAGCGCCCGCGGGTATTCTCATACCACATGTCAGTAATCTAACTTCACTGAAATTTCGAGACGAGTTCAGAGCCGAGCCGCCCGTTTTCTTCTCTCAGACTTCTCTTGAAGCTTCAGTGTTACAGCGCTAAAAGTGAATCTGAATTTCTTCATCTCGTGTCTGCAGTGCAGGTTTTTCTACACTTTACTACCGCATAATCAACTAATCTGTTCCGACTAGTTCCTTCCGCGCTAGTCGCACTAACACTGTTGCGCCTCGGTCAACTGTTGCCACTGCACTTCAAGATTCAGTTTTTTTCACACCACGAAAGGCTGCAATGGTCTTCGAACTCTGAAGGCTGTGTTTACTAACCTCCTTTCTTTCAAACTTGCTACTACAGAAACCTATGCGGAAAACGATGAACCCACCTAGCTCCTTACCTGACATGCCATTTCAAAGCTCACCTCTCAAGTATTGTCATTTCGGACCGCTCAGGTATAATAAATACTAAATTAAATTGATCTAATAAAGTTCTTATTCACTCCGCTCGCCTTTACAAACCAATACATAGCATCTTGTGCATAACGTGTTCACCGAGAACTTTCCTGATAATCAATTTCAAGCAATAACTGGCGAGATGTGCATAATAGTTGCATTAGGGTTAGCTTTCATACTGTGCACAGTCTAGACCTGGCTAGCCAGATTCGTGAACTGCAAAGCTAAGCATGCATTACATAGCCTATATCTGGCAAAGAGTTTTTCCTTTGTGCTTGTTTTTTCATCTTATGTTTTGCTCAGACACTCCCATAACGTGGTTCAGTGAAAATGCTATGGATGTGGCTTTTATTCAGGTGTATTTAGAATAGCGTTAAATGGGCTTTTTATTCATCTTAAACTTAAAGCGGTGAGGTTCAGGTTGCAAAAAAAAAGATGCCAAAAGAAGATACAGGCCATCACTGCCTCTCTGCTTTTGTTCAGCTTGTCGGCCTAACTTCAAGCTGGCCTTTTGTTAATTTTATGATGTCAATTGATGCCTCAGTTGATTTCTTTCATTGAAAACCAGACTGGCATTGGAATGACAGAATACATTCGGCTGAAGATGTTGATAATTAGTAGCACACTCCGAAATTCTAGGCATGTTTTAAAGAGGCTTATCATCCCAACGCGACTCAGGTTACGAGGAACGTCGTAATGAAGGGCTCCGGAAATTTCGACCACCTGGGTGGGTGGGGTTCTTTAATGTGCACTGACAGCGCACAGTACACGGGCCTCTAGAATTTCGCCTCCATTGAAATTCAACCGCCGCGGCCGGGATCAAACTTGCGTCATTCGGGTCAGCACCCGAGCGCCACAAACACTGAGCCACCGCGGCGGTATTAAAATTCTAGATTCAAGTGGTATGGATATCAGTTAATATTTAGCGACGCTCCCTTTTGCTTGCTGGTTTTGGAACCATAATTCGCACTATTTTTTTACTGATGAGGAAAAATAAGTATTTAACGTCGCTCTAAAGCTATAAAAGAGAGCGTGTGCATGTACGCCCCACACATACTTAATGGCTTATTTTTTTTCACTGTTTTCTGTGACATCATAGCTCTCGACCTTTAAATTCGCTTTTACAAATTCTGCCTGAGATGCTAGTGTTTTCTCGAAGAACGACAAAATACGGTCACCGTATCCAGTTTCCCTGCTTATACAAAGTATATTCATTCCCAACCTCTGCCAGGAGCTGCCGCCATGTAAACCCTCATATTGATTTTTGTATTTCATCTAACGACGAGCCAGCTTACTGACTACCATAGTTATTATGGTAAGATTAATGAGGATGCATGTATAACTTTTACGCAATACTAAGCAACCATCTTGTTTTGCATTCATAGGGGCACTTGAGAATGCTTTGGATTTGCACAGACTATGTGCCACCTTGTTTCTGTACATTTCAACATTGAATGACCCTCCGCAGGACTCCCCACACTTGTTTGCACTAGAATACTATGAGTGTTGCGATCGCTACTCCCTGCCTGATGCATGAGTAGCGATGGCACCACTGCATAGTATTCTAGTGCAATGTGACCGCAACAATCGGAATGGGCACATGGCCACGTGTCTGGCACCGAGGAAGTGGGCGGGGCTGGTCACACTATGACACGTGACTGTGAATCCGTGACTGCTCACATGACCGGATGTTGGTCGTTTATGCTGTTAAATGCCTACGCCACGGAATCCGCCACAGAATCGTCCGTATAACAGCTCTCGCTGTAAAAAAAAAAAAAAATAGGGAGACGAACAGTGCCGGCAGGATTAGTTAAACGATGAAACATCGTATATCTTTGCTGTTGAGTAAGCTGATCACGGCATGTTAAAAAAGTAGCTCGAGAACGTCCGCCTGGTACTTGCGATGGCTTTGAACATGGCAGATGTGCAAAGCTTTTAAAACATGATGTGCGCTCTCTGGCAGAGACATCATTACTGCCTGGGGCGGTCGCCCGACGCGAGGTGCTGCTGACCTTGGGCAAGCATGTCTCGTCTTAGCATGTAAAAAGACAAATCCTTTTCTTGGCTGAGTCGCCTTGATGAATCTTGCGCTTGCTTCGATATAGGGACCTGTCCATAAATGCCGTATAAGCGGGTTGTAAGCGCTCCTGTTTCGCGCAGACATTAGAAAAACATGACTCGCATTTACGGCTCCCCTCTTCACCTCTCTCCCTTCCTCCCAATGAAGCATGCCAGCGTTCCTCCTGTTTCCCGGCGTTATGGAGTGGAACCGCAGTGTATCGCTATCGGCAGAAGGACTGGCGGATCGGATCGCATGCATTTTGTGCCTTCTTGCGAACACCGTTTTCTGTGCACTCTTTCTTTTGATCAACGTAGCCATGCTCTTTTCGTTTATGTTCTTTCCACGGCTTTAGCTTTCCTCTGGGCCCGTTCGCAGTTCGCACAATCGTTGTGAGGGCCATCGGCTGCCCCTGCTGTGTAGTCCCTAAACAATGGGGATCACGTTCCCGGCCGACCTTTCGCGGCGATCCGCGGCTCCCCAATGGCCGTCCACAGCTTGCAGACGTCGCCGCGGCCCGCTTGTTACGACACCGAAATAACCCCCCGCGACTGGTACCGGAGCTATTTTTAGACCCGAACAAGTTGGAAATAGCAAATGGGAGAGGAGGAGGCATCTGAGCGCCGCCGCCCGGCGTGCCCGGGAGCACCAATCGATATCGCCACCTATTGCGACGTCAGAGGGGGACACGGTACGCGGGCAGGGCTGGCCACGCGCGTCCTCCTCTCCCTCGCCTCCCGCCGGCAAACAAACGGCTCCGTGTCGCCGCTGGTGCGTTACTGCGCGCTTCGCGACTCCGAGCCGTGAGAGGCATGGAGGGCGCGTGACGGGGCTCCCGTGTTGTGATGGCTCGTCCCACTCGATGGCAATCGCTTTCGCTAATGCAGCAATACACGAGCCCATGGCGACGATCGTAAATCTGCGCGCACACAATATTGTTGATAAAGAAATAGCAATGAATGCCAGAGTACAGGGTGTTTAACCTAATACTTTACACGATTGTAAGAATATGGTTTTTGAGTTAAAGTAGCGGGTTTTTCGGCATAGCATTGTCAGCGGTGGAGAACACGCGAATACAGCTAAGGCGTGCAAACTAGCAGGCTGGTTAACTAGTACTCAATAACTGACTTTTTAACTACTACTGTTAGGCTCCTTAATTACTGAGAGGCATTGAGCCCACCGTATGCAATATCCATATCAGTTGTTATAATTTCGAAACACACACACACACACACACACACACACACACACACACACACACACGCACGCACAACGCACAAAAAATTGGTCGCTCTGGGTTATTCGCCTTAGGTATCTTCGGTAATAAGCAGGATCTACCGAGAACTGTATTAAGTGGGACTAGCGATTGGCGAACTTGATCCGTTATTTTTCCAGCTGTCGAAAGGCTTTCTAAGATGTCAGTTACTTCTGATTTATATTGCGACATTCGATCATTATCAAGGCACTCATAAAAAGAGTCGTGATCTAGCTGTCTGAGGCCCTCACGGGTGTAATGAGACGTATTCACAAGCACTACAGGGCCGCCTTTGTCTGCTGGCTTGATAGTAATTTCGGAGGGTGTCGTCAATCTTTTATTGCTTCAGATTCATCTGCGGATAAATTGTGCCTGAAATGAACTTTATCTTTATATGCTTCTAGGATGGCGTGCTGCACTGCTTTACTGCTTTAATGTCAATGTACAGATGTTTACCACGTTGCACAAGAGGGGTCATGTGTTTGAATGGGGGCAACGCATTTTCGGTATCATTGGTTCTGGGACGGTCATGGAAACACTCCCAAAGTCTAAGGTTTCGTGCAAAATTGTCGAAATCTTGTACAAGGGGAAATTCGTTATATCCGCATGATGTGGGACAAAATTTTGTCCACGCTAAAGAAGGCTCGTTTCGGCACTTGAAAGAGTAACACTCGATAAATTGACAACATCGCTGGATAGAAGGCGGTGGTGGTCTTTACCAGCATCAGTAAGCGAACGTTGAAAATATACGGCTGAAACTTCTGTATTCTGTATGCCACAATTAAACAGTAATGCTGTGTCTCGCTATCTTCATTCACCCCAGTATGTCTTCTCTTAAAGGTGCACTAAAGATGAATCTGAATTCGTATTTTTACAGCGGGAACTCTACCTACACGTTGCAGGCATTCTTAGAAAATTCGAATTGTTGTCCTGTGCGGCCGATTTCCTTAATTAAATCGGATTAAACATCCCGGCTCCCGCCTTTTTTTTTAACTCAACGCGGTAGGTAGGAGTCAACCAACGCGTCAGCCAGTCCCGTGGCGACTTGCCGCTCTGCCATCGGCGGAGTGATACGTAAATCAAAGAGTCCCCGTGTATTTTTATTTCCGTGGGCCTAATTAGCGGCTACATTGTCTGTGACTGAAACTGTTTATTCACAGAAAGCTAAAAATCAAATTAAAGCGAAAGCGAAGCCGCCACTGCATTGGCTGAAAGGCACTCCACGCGTTGGTTGACACCTCCTACCTACCGCGTTGAGTTCAAAAAAAGGCGGGAGCCGGGAAGTTTAATCCGATTTAATTTAGGCAATCGGCCGCACAGGACAATAGTTCGAAGTTTCTGAGAATGCCCAGAACGTGTAGATAGATTTCCCGTGGTAAAAAGACGAGTTCAGATTCCGCTTTAGTGCACCTTTAAACACCGAAGCTCTTACTCCAGGACAAAATTTTTTTCAAAAATTTTTCTCTGCTAGTACCACTGAAATTTTGAGTGGTTTACCTGCGGACGACAGATTTATGAGAGGGAAGGTGGTCCCCCTCTCAAGAAAGAAATATTATGTAGTAAAGCTACGCTGAACTCTACGTTTTCGACGAGAACTTTCAAAATTCACCTTACCGTCTTTTTAGAGCATAGCAGTAAGGGAGTTCTAAATGAACGTATAAGAAACATTTTTGTTAATATGAGAGAACGATTAACTGACCTGTTTTAGAAACTCAGCATAAATTGTAACTACTAGGCCGCGCATGACAGTGCTAAGATTCAAACAATTTCAATTCACTTCAATCAACATTTATAGCCGATAAAGTTTTTGGTTGGTTGCTGCTCTAGCTAGCCGTCCCACCTCAAGTGGAGACGGCGAGAGAAGTTTTATTTGCTATGACTTGTCTATGTACGTATGTGACGGCGTTCCTTTCCAGTCCGAGACCACAGTATCTCCATTAAACCTGACTTATGAGAACTACCTGGCGCTATGTCAGTAAACGTATTCCGCATTATAGGTAATATGTGCGTCTGCACACACCCTATAGCCCTCAAGCGAGCAACTCTACATATGCCTACTCGTGCATACCGTTATATAAAGATCACCTCACTAGTGCATGCAAGAACGCTTGCTAGCGCACGGAACATGCATAAGCGAACGCATGCATACAAGAATGCACACGCACATAAAACCATTTAGTTGGTGAAGAGAAGGCCGATGACGTAAGCGCGGAATCCTCACTGAAATGCTAATCTGTATATACCGGTGCAAAGCGCGTGTCACCGCACGAGAACCACCCCAGCGAGCTTTGCTTCAACTCCAAGCGCGACATGCCGCGGATTTCGAAACCTCTTTCTCTCTCTAGGCCTGCGGGTGTGTGGAACGCGCGAATTTCGCCAGCCCTACTGCAAAGCCGAAGGCGGCCATGGAGGGCTGAGGATTTGGCGGCGTCGCATACGAACTTGCAAGGAAGAAGCTTAGAGGCGTTACCTGCGACAGGGCTTAACTCTTAAAGTGACGCCAAGTTCGACTCCAACCAGTTTTTGTTCTTATTTAAAATATATTCCAAGGCTGTCTTTGGGCCTGTTGCTTTTTAACGCGATAGCGTTAAAGTTTCAGTTCGGTTGAAAACCCATGTTGGCGTCGGCGTTACTTTCGTTAGATGATGAGCAGCCAACAGAAAAAAATAAAATGAATTAAAAATTGCCCTGTCCGCACAACGTGACTAGAAAATCCTGTTTGATCTAGAGGGTAGTGACGTAGGCAAGCAGTTTCACTGGGAAGAAAAAGGCGGTGAAGCAGAATCGAACCGCTGCCCTCTGGGTTCGTTCGCTGGGATATATGGAGGCCTTGCACAGTAGGCACAGTAGGCGAATTACATTACAGGGACACTTAGTTAACTATGGTTACGAATTAGCGTCATGAATTAGTATGCATGACGACGTGTAATAAAGCCTTATGTGATGGCAACAATTAAGCGTGTCGATGTCTGTGAAAGGGTGCGCCAAGGCACTCTGGTAGCTCTCCCCCTGTGTCGCGAGCACTGGTCAAATCGAACATACAACCTTTTTGTTTTTGCAGTGTAGAAAAATTTAACAGCCGACGCCAACACGTACGAAGAACCTAGAAACATTTGCCAGAAGGTTTTGTATCCATGATCTTCGTAAATACTACAACTTTCTTTTTTGTTTGTGACTGTAGTGCTCTTCACTAGCTTCTTGAGGTAGCAACTTTCACTACTTCAAATTTCACTACCTCCAGTTACAGAAAAGGTAGTGGTTTTTTGGACAAGTGTCTCGTTAGTATTTATGTAATGAATTATCAGACCATTTTCTTTAGAGTGCACATGCCGCAAGTTACAAACGCATTGAAATAAGGACGTATAAGCTCGTCTCATGTTGTCATTCTAATAGACTGCTGTGAAATCCTGGGCATAACTGTTGATCGTCACATGGGATGAGCATCCACGTGATATCAGTATTGATCCGTCACATCTGATAACCCGCTTGCAGTCATCAAAAAGCCCAGTAGATGAAAAGCATTCGTCAGCCGTGTGCCTGTTGGTCGGGATGTAGTTCCTCGTGCGGTTCCTATGGCGCTGACCTCCAGACCTGATAGGGACCATAGGCGTGGGCAGAGGAGGGCCAAGGAGTGGGGAAGTGGCCCCCAAGACAGACATATAGGTGGGGAGGGGGGGGGGGGGGGACAAAAGCTTTGTGCCATTTGGTACCCTTCTACCCAGAAGAGATGACCTGGCGATGCCATGAAATCTCTGCCTCCTCCCCCTCTCTTTATGGAAAGATGGGAAGGTTTTGCCCGCCTATGCCCAAAGACAACCCGCAGCACTCAGGCGGAGCTACTCTGTGTTAGAACAAGTGAGTTAAGGTAACTCCTCCCAAAGTTTATTATGGTGAGGCAGCGGAAAAGGCACACGCGGAAATCACAGCACAAAATTCAGGAACAAAGTACGGAACAGTTGTAAGTAGCCAGTTCTCACCTATGGGGCGGAGACTTGGAGGCAAACGAAAACGCTTGAAATTAAGTTCAGGACAGCGCAGCGAGATACGGAAAGTAAAATAGTATGTGCGCCGTTAAGAGGCAGGCAGAGGGAAGAGTGAGTCAGGGAACAAAACGTGAGTTATTGGTATCCAGCCGATATCAAGAAAAGTAGGACGTGGGCAGGGAGCGCAATGCGAGGGCAAAATAAGCGATGGGCCCTTTGAGTGACAGAATGCATTCTTAGAGCAGGAGAGCGTCACAGGGGGTGACAGCAAGTCAGGTGGCCGGATGAGATAAAGAAGTTTGCAGTGATAAGGTGGCAACAGCTTTCCGACTATAGGGTTTATTGGGAGAATTAGAGGAAGAGCCCTTTGTCTTGCAGTGGACGCAGTAAGGCTGACGATGAAGCTAATGAGGCGCCAACAGGACCGCGACAAAGTCTATAGGTCGGGTCGGCTAAGGGCGCCCGCAGGTCGTATACGCCTATCCCGAGGGCACGGTGTGCAGCCGTATGCAAAGCATGGGGGCAAGGATGCGGGCAGCACATCCTGCCGACGCGAGTCGCACGTCGGTGGCTCTTTTCGGAGATCGACAGGAAACGTCTTTGATGAAACACATTGCAGCGAAACAAATGCCTCTTCTATTGACCTCCAGTTAACCCCCCCACAGTGTTAGGTTATTGGAACACCAAGTTCGGTGTTACGCAACCAGAACAGTTGTGGCATGTTTAACCACAGCTTCTTGTTATGTGCCGCGAAGCTGAAGCTGCGGAGTGAAAGAGACCCGGTCGGTATAGGGCTATTCCTAGCTGGGATTTAAGCCATGAACGCGGTGTGAATTTGTGGGTAGTTATAGAACAGATGAGTGTCATGAAGTTATCCCTCGCAGTAATAGGAACGGAGGCGACCAGGGTGGTCCTCGATGCATATCATCATAGTGATCGGTGAGCAGGTAGTGAGTTTGACGGACTCGCGAGTGCGTGTTGTCTTGACGCAAAGGGTAAGGGTGGGGTGGCGGTCAAGTCGAAATCACTATCATCATCAACCTGACTACGCCAACTGCAGGGCAAAGGCGTGTCCCCAGCTGCAGCATCCTATCCCCTAAATCTTCTGAATCTCATCCGCCCACCTAACTTTCTGCCGCCCCCTGCTAAGCCCGCCTTCTCTTGGAATCCAGTCCGTTATTAGTACATGCCGTTCCCAAGCCAATTTCGTCCTCTTGATTTCGACTAGGATATCCTTAAACTGCGTTTGTTCCCTGACCCATTCTGTCCACTTCCGGCCTCTTAACGTTACACCTATACTTTATATTCCATAGCTCGCAGCGTTCTTCAGAACTTAAGCTGAGCCCTTTTCGTTAGCCTCCACGTTTCTTCCCCGTAGGTGAGTACCGGCAAGATACAGCTGTTGTACACTTTTCTCTTGAGGGATATTGGTAAACTGCCATTAATGATCTGAGAGAGCCTGCCATATGCGCTCCACCTCATTCTTATCCTTCTAGTCATTTCCCTCTCCTGGTCCGGATCAGCGGTCACTGCCTGACCTAAGTAGACGTATTCCCTAACCGCTTCCACCACCTTGCTACCAGTTGTAAACTGCTATTGCCTTCCGAGACTGTTGAGCGTTACTTTGGTTTCCTGCATGTTAATCTTTAGACCCACCGTTGCATGTCTAAATCATTCACCATGCTTTGCACTCGTGAGTGACTCAGCAAGACGATGTCACCAGTGAAGCGCAGGTTACTAAGGTATTCTTCATTAACTATTATTCTATTTCGTAAGCAATCAATAGATGGATGCCTGTGCACTATGAAACTACCAAATAAGATATGTCTCTTATTTGCTCATTTGTTGGAATCTTCCACCGAGTAGACGACACAAATCTCCGTGCGTTGGATTTTCATATATGCGCAAAGCCCTGCAGCAGCGACACTAATCGGTTTTGTCGAAAACCAGCACGCACAAGGCTTACCACGGGTGATTTTGATTAGCTCTTGTAACCCTCTTAAAACGCTCAGGGGACGGATGAGGGTGCTTTTCCTCTCACTTTCGAGAGGTTAGGAGTAGTCCCGATGCAAAACGAGGCACGATGCATGCAAAGTCGGCGACCTGTATATTTTTAACGTAGCCTGCATTCCACTAAACCATTCTTTCAACGCCTCAGCGGCCGTATGGTGCAATGTACAACGCGTTCGATCACACAGTATCTGCTTGGGAGGCGCTTTACGCGACCATGCCAATAAGACGGAAGTTCGGTCATAGGAAATGGCAGTGCAAAAGAAACGGCTTTCAGTGCCTGTGTAGTGGCAGCATGCATTTTAAAGGCGGCCTCGATGTTATCTTCAAGATAAGTGTTGCAATAGTAAAAAAGGCTTAACTGGAATTGTAATTGCCAACAGCGCTTTTTGAATATACTTAAGATATATCTCGGTAGTTTCCGTGTCGAGCTTCTTATTCTGCCTAGTTCCATGCTCTTGATGGCGCCTTTTTAGGGTAGACATCGGTTTTAGCCTGGCTTCTACGAAATCTGTTCGAGGTGCGAAAATCCGGTAAACCTGAAAACGAGCTGCCAGTTCCACTTGAAAATAAATGATCTTAGATATACAAACCAGTAGTATTTTCCTTGGAGATACGTGTCTACAAATAAATATTGCTGTTCAACTTCTATTGTTGCCTTTGCTGAACACAGCCTCTGAAGTGCTCAGTGATAAAATTTGCCATTGCCTCTGCTAAGTATGCTCCGAAAAACAATGCGATGTTTCTCATCAGTCATTACCGTTATCATCAAGCGTGAAACACCGCCACGGTAAAGCGAAAGCAATGAGAGGCCCGCGTCGTGTGCAGTCACAAGGGCAGCGACATTGTGACTGCTCTCCAAAGTCCGCGATGACAGCCCTGAAGAAAGACAGCCATGGAGGTCTTGCCAACTCAGTGCTGCGCAGGTTCTTCACAATTATGCCACGTAAGCACTGCGGGGTTGTGGAGGAGGAGGTTGCATACCAAGAACCAAGAGGTGCTAGATGAACCATGCTGCAGAACAACTCACTATAGCACGCTATGCCGTTTGATACACGAAACATTAGATTTGTTGGTTGTCACTCCTTGCGTGCTATAAGATAACGGAGGCGGGGCTGGTCGTGGGCTCTGACTGGCCGTGATCCGAGCATTATAACCTTTCACGAAAGTCAACGAGGCGAAAGTTAGGGCACGCACCGCACACTGACGTAGCCGGTTAGACGGTGCTTCTGTCAGTCAGTTATAACTTTTCTGTTGTTTAAACCATTAAGAGTGCAAACCCTTTGTCAAATGGATTTCGTTCTGAGCCATACTACGTGGCTCAGTATGTATTGCCAGCATTCCAAATATTTTTAAGATCAGAGGAACTTCCGAATCTTAGGACTTTCACGGATCTTAGAAGAGCCCGATTGATGGCGTAGAAGCAAACCACTTCTGCTCGATAGTTCTGACAAATGTTGTACTTGCGAACGGAGTGTTGCCACGGTGGCTCAGTAGTTGTGGCACTCGACTGCTGACCCGAAAAACGAGGGTTCAATCCCGGCCGCAGCGGTCACATTTCGATGGAGGCGAAATGCTAGAGGTCCGTGTACAGTGCGATGTCAGTGCACGTTAAAGAACCCCAGGTGGTCGAAATTTTCGGAGCCCTTCTATACGGCGTCTCCTATAGCTTGAGTCACTTTGGAACAATATAGCCCCCATAACCAGAACTTGTGAACAAAGTTTCGGGTTCTCTCAACAACGCCTTCATTCCTATAGCGAGCGCGTGTTAGGTCTTCACACAGCCGCCATGAGGCTGGCTCATGTTAGCTAGAGCCAGGAAATTTTCCACAGCTGTATACTGTCGAAGACGACAATGCAGGCTTCTCGACAACTTTTGCATTTGCACCACCCCGTATGCGTGCACCGAATCCGAGGCCCTCGCTTTGGAGCAGCAGTTGAGTCTCCAAGCGCAGTGCCGCGTGCGATCCGGGCCGCATTAAAACACAAGCATCACCGGCTGCATACACAAAGCCTGCGCCGAGGCCACTTAGCAGGTCACGTCTGGGAGCCGAGGTATACACTACGCCGCTTTGCTGAGCGCATGCAGTATTGCATGCGGTGAGAGCGTGTCAGCGCACGTGCGCCACGCTTTCGGCCGACTGCAGTGCGCGTTGCTGTCGCGTCAAAACGAGCTGCAAGCAAAACGATGTGCGCGCAAGCAAGCAAGCAAGCAAGCAGTCGGATCTCCAAGAAAGCCAGCGAGCAAGCGAGCCCGGTTGTCATGGCGACATAGCGCCGGCCCCTCTCTCCCTCTCCGGGCCCGACCACGGGTTCTCGCCCTTGCTTCTCCTCCTCCCTCGCCCCTCTCCTCCGTTCCCGGATTTCGACGTGCGGCGGCCATCACCACCAACTGCTGACGGTTTCGCGGGGCCTGCCGGAACGCCGCAGCGTATTTCCCACACCGACGCACGACCATGCCTTCAGGTGAGCTGTCCCCTTGGACGTAGGTGCGTTGTGGCAGTGGCTACCACCCTGGCTCAATCGCGAGTTACGGGAGCGGTGCTGTCCACACTTCGGATCGGTGGCCCTAGCCTCGCGTTATCCGGCGTTCACCGTACTGCGAGCGCCTTCTCTGGCTCGGGGTATCGACACAAGACGGCGCGGTTGGGAACAGCCCTGTCAGCGCTGGGCTCTCCCGTCGGCGTTTTCAACCCCGAGGTGTGTGTGAATCAGTTTGAAATGAAATAACGTCAACGAGCGCGGCTTGAGGCGGAAGCCAGTCTTGGCAGGTGGTTTTTGGAGGCGTTCGCGAACGTGTAGCTGACACCCGCATACTTGCTCGCGACGTGATTTGACGCTCGAGCGGCGACCTGGCTTTGAGCGGGCCATTTTTGTGCAGTGCATCGCGGTACGTTGCATCGCTGTGTTTCTGTACACCGAGGTGAGTGATGACGTGAAAGAAAAGGGATAACTGCGCGTAACGAATGCTGAGGATGGATGGGTATATAGTAGTTCCTTCGGGTGCATGTTTTCCGCCGCCAAGATATATACCATCGCCCGTGTCGCGGATCACTGTGTGCTGGAAACTCCTCGTCTTGTGTGTCGATCGAGAAAAACGAATTTCTGGGCATTTTTGGTTGGCGCGGTTTCGCAATTGCACAAATATTTGCGCTGCCTTGTTTTGGGGAGAGGGGAGCGCTGAGAAGCCACTGGGGTTTCACCTGCCCCGGCAACAAACGTGAGCGTGACGTTGAAGTGTGTCGAGAGGAGCTGACCACAGTGGTGGCGATCGCCGTTCCTTGTCAAGATAAGCGCCGATAGGCGTTCGTGCACTCCAGCCGCACGGCGCGCGTGCCGGCCAGGGCGAGCGGGAACCTGTGAAGTGGCAGCTTGCAACTCTTCCTTCCCGCCCGGGGCGAGTTGTCGTCGGCGCCCAATTTCCCGTCGCTCATTATCGCCGGCGCCCTGATTTGCGAGCTGGGTAGCTAGCGCTCGAATCGGCACGTTTCGGCGGCGGCGCCCAATAAAGCGCGCGACGTGCAATGGCCGATTTGCGACGCGAGCGCCATCTCTATCGGCGCTCCGCCGCTGTCTCCGCTGGGATTCCCGGTGTCTGAAGCGCACAGATGATGCGTCGGGCTGCTGCCTCTTGGGAGTCTACGCCGTGCAGTGCGGCGGCGATGTGGCATTGTTGTAGTGCATGTAGTCGACGCCTGTGCGCGATCAAGAGAGAACTGCCTCTCGGACATCGGTAAGAGACGTCATGAGGTGGTGCTGGGATGCGGATACCGAGGCGGCAGCGATCCTAGGAGCGAAGGAGGTTGTGACCGGCGCCGACGTTTTTAATCGCGCTGCTGTCGCCCTCGCCGCCGCGGGGTGAGCGACTTTCATCGAACTGCACGGCGTCGCTGTGTTGGCGGCGGCATTCTGCGTGGACGCAACAGCTGCCTGAGCTCTGCGCGCTGTGTGATATCGCCATATGTTGAGGGAGCTCCCTCGCAGCTTGCACTGGAGCTCGGGGCGCTGCTGCCAAACATCGCTGGGAAAAACTGCGTAACGCGGGTGGCGATAAACTGGTGCTCAGTGTGTACTCTGTTTTCGGCTCACTCCATTTCTTCGCCAGTGCTTTCTGTCACCGTTTGTGCGTCTCTCTTCTTGTGACGCGCATTGGTCTTCGTGCGCTATAATTTGTGCTCGTGAGCGGTGAATGCGAAGACGTTCTTCGAGACAGTGCTACGTGTGATCGACGTGAGTATCGATGTCTCCCGCCATTCGATAGTGAATACTTTCACGCAGTGAAGCGGGATTGTTTACGTTTGCAACGCAATCTTGGGATGATGAGCCCGATAACAAATGCATTGTTGCTACGGCGTGAAGCAATAAAGCTCAGTAGGCGAGAAAGAAGCAGACGGAACAGGTGTTATCTGTGTGCGCTTGATAATGTTTCTGGGGAATCCATCTGTCGCGTGAGCAGACACACTTCAGTGTCGCTGAGTGGTGAACAGGCGATTTTAGCGTCGGCCGGTGAGCGCCAGCAGCTTGGGGATGGTCAACACAGAAATTACCAGCCGTTGTACATGGCTATGCTATAGCCTGAAGTAATCCGGAGAGCCAAGCAAATCGGTCAAACTTTTCACTTTTACGCATCATTCGCAATACCATGCAGGTATCGTGGCTTACAGTGACAAAATGCGCTTTAAAGGATCATCGAGGACACTTTAATGAATTTTTTATTCTTTAAAGTCTGTTCTGTGACTCCTGACTATGTGGGTGTTTAATCGGCAGCAAGAGACGCATTTAATCCTGGGAAAGTTCGATGAAAAGTTTTCCCGCCACTGGATTTGAACTCGGGGACGTCAAGACCGCAAGCGACTCCGTGATACCCGTTTGAAAGATTGACAGTGTAGCCTAGCCTCTGAGATCCGCTCATATATGCTGCTTGCACGTCACCGCAGTTTGATTCCAAAAACGTCCACTGGCGGCGGTATGTGTGCTTCATTTTTCTGCTTTATCTTGCAAAACCTCTGCTTTCTTGGAAACTAGCATTTTCGTCACCATCGAAACGCCGGTGCCTGTCGATGCAGGTCAACCTCAGTTTTTTCTGTGTCCCTTTAAGAGGACAGAATGAGTGCGCCATCTTCTCCAGCCGAAATTGGCGGGGGCACTTGGCTGAGAACCGACACTTGACAGTGTACCTTCGCGCAGAAGTTCGGCGGATCTTCGTGGTTGTGAAAATATTTATTTGACAGTTTGGGCAGATGATTAATGTGATTGGGGGTCTCAAGTCCGAGGCTCATTTGGCTGTTGCTGCTGCCCGTGCCGTCTTTGGAGAAATTGTTCCTGGTTCCTGAGGTTTGAGTTGGATAGAGCCTCCTCCAACTCCTCAGTCTTTGTTTTAATGCGAACGCATTATATGTCCCTTTAGCGTAAAAGTCGGCGTCCGCCATTTATGGCTCCAAAATTAGGAGTATGACAGAACGCCGGTGTACGGTGTCACAACACATTCGAACATGTAGAGTCATGATCACTGAAACGTAACGTGCTGTTACCTGTGAAAGACGTGACTCGTAGTCATAGTCGTTCTGCAACATATCATGACTCAGAACTTTATAAGTGACGTGTGGTAAGGTGTCTATAGTTTGTACAAAGTATGCGCAGTCATAGTCATGCCTCGTAGGCAGTCATTCTGCAACGTAACATGACTCATCACTTTAATGCTTTCGCATACTCGTACGTAAACAGTCTTAAAGGTCTCTGCCGATCTTTTTAAGTTCAGTTAGTTTTTCAGGCCAATCTTGGCTGTGTCTTGATTTCTTTCTAAGTTCAGCGCCGTTGCGGCTCCATCTCGCTCAAGTACATCTCTCCCTTCATTTCGCGCATCTTTTCACTGGTACCCTGTTATACCAACTGGTGTCATTTTCTACTGTCATGGCCTTGCGCACGGCGTGGTCGAGACTTAATGACTATCGTCGGCTTCTTCACGCCACATAGTGTCACCGTTGAGCTCAGCGCACGTTGTCATTGTCATCGTTGCCAGCAAGTCTAGTCATGCCCAACGCAGATCGAAGGTCATTTTGCACTTTCGCTCTCCTCTCTCCCTCATCCGTGACAAGCGAAACGCTTTGTATGTGACCTTGTTTTGGAAAGCTGACCAGTTCAGTTTCTTTAGCGTATACCATGGCATACGTTATTCTAAGGCGGCCACTTCTGTCCTGTAAAACCCGCCGCGGTGGCTCAGTGGCTTTGGTATTCTCCTGACGAGCTGAAGGCCGCGTGGTCGAATCCCGTCCGTAGAAGCTTCAGGTCGCCTTAATTCGGAGTATTCCACTACGGCGTCTCTTATAGCCCACGTGTAGCTTCGGGACGTTAAACGTTACGAGGTAACTTGTAGGCACGTTACACGTTACGAGGTAACTTGTAGGCACAAAACGAACAACCGCGGAAGGGAAACATAAGTCTGATAAACAACGTTTCGGCAAAACGACTTGCATTCGTCTGGGCGCAATAATTCCGTCTTCTTTTCCGTGTACGATGCAGCCTATACACTTACAAAAGTTTCTTTAGACAGTTTATAGACTGCCCATAGTCTTCTGTCTATAAAGTCCGTAGACTGTCCATTGACAATCCTAAAGAATAGTCTATAGGCAACACAAATCTTACGGACAGTCTATATAAAATCTATAGATTTATGGCCATACACTTTTAGTAGACTTTCGTCTATAGGTAGTCTATAGATTATGAATTGACAAAAATCTATAGGAAGGCAATAGAGTCAATAAGAAGTTTATAGACTCTGTACAGACCATTTTTATAAGGGTAGAACTTTTTAAATGTGATTCCGGTTATCTATTGCAAATATCTAACACAAAGTTGCGGCTTAACCACGGACCTTCCCTCGCGTTCATCAGAAGGGCCGTTCTGTTTTCCGACGCACAGCAATGAGTCCCCAATCTGCCGGAATGTCGAGGTGGGTGATCGTACGCTGGGCACGTCTGGCTGCTCGCTACGCGTCGCAGCTCCCGACTGCGTTTCGGAGTGCCGACACGGACCAAAAGCGATTTTTTTATTCGGTGTCCATATCTCCATTTCATCCGTTTATCACGGATTGCCTCTTTTCCCGTTATCGGCCTCTTCTTGCGATGAAAGGGCCCTCTTTAGCCGGCAGCGTTCATTGGTTTTTTTTTTATGCTTCACGTGCCATTTCGTTTCAGCTCACCTCACCTCACATACGGCGTGGGCTAGCGGTAGCTCTCAAGCACACTTTGCATGTGACGGTGCTGAATTCTAGCGCCTGTCTTGGGCGTTAGATGGCAGTCGCTGCACAAGCTTAGCGACGTTTGTGCGCTAGGCAAAAGGGCGATTTTGCAAGTTTAAGCGACCTTAATAGAGATTTTAAGGGAAACTGAGGCTAACTTCATTGAATTATTATTCTTAGTAAATATTGATTATCTTGGATTAATCTGCCTATGATTAGTTCGTCCTGCACCAAAAGACTCATTAAACACTGAGGAATTAAAAAAGAAAATTTCCCGCCGCTCTGTTCAAACGTGGGGCGCCTACGCCGAGGAGCACTGATTTGAAGCGAATCACTGTGTAGCGTAGCCTCTGAGATCAGCGCAGAGAATTAGCGGTCGACGCACGCATTTTACTTGCGAAATCTGCCGATGACGGCGACACCTGCGTTTCGTTTTTTGGACCTTATGGCTTACAAAAGCAACGTTTTCGGTGAGTGGTCTCTTAGTATAGCTAGAATGCCGTAGTCCGTCGATACACGGAAACTTTAAATTGTCCTTAGTTTCCTTTTAAGGATTCGGTTGTGGCAAACTAAGCTGCTGCGGTGTCGTACGCAACAGTTTCGGTCGTTGTGTCTGCTTCGATGTGCATTCGCATCTGTTTAAAGTAGGCGTAGCACTGTTGGAGTAGTATACGTATTCGTACGTAAGAAGGGCACATCAAAGGGTTGCGTCCGGCTGAAGCCGCATGCGGCAGAGGGAACGACAGAGCATTGTTCTAAGAGCGTTAGCCCTTAGAAACAGGACGCGTCTGTCTGCAATGAAGGTCAAATTCACCAAAACAATTACCACGTGACCACTCTATATCACATAGCAACAGTGGGCGCGTAGCGCCTCAGTTGATACCTACACTTTCGATTCGTTATAAAGCGCCCATCGAAGTGGACCCCCCCCCCCCCCCCGGTACCTCCATTTGCATAAAATTTGGGGGCCACCCGTTTGACGCAGAATGTTCGAAGTGGTGTCAAATGACTTGGCATGTTCCTTACGATATAATTAATAATGGAGATTAAGCCCAAAATATGGGTCGGATTCGCACCGAAGACCTTTCCAGCCCCAAACCACGTATTCCGTGTACCTTCGGATGGACATTGCGGCCGAACCGTTTGTCACAGCGGGTTCCGGATGGTTTCAAACGATTCGCCATGTTGTGATGCACAGGACTATAAAATTCATGAACTGATATAACGAGGAAATAGACCGGATGTAGCGAAGGTGACTGTAAATCGCAATAGTTGTGCAAAACCCATTAGGTAGATGGCGCTGCTTGTGTCTTAGAAGGGATGTTTCCGAAAAGGAAACATCCGCTCAGGGACTCCGGAACAGGGGGGGGGGGGGGGGGGGGCGTGTCAAGGGGGGCGGTTGCCCCCAACATTTCTCCAAAGGGAGCAGAGTCCCCCCCCCCCCCCCCCCCCCCCCTTCCTCCTTCACCAAGTCTCCAACTTCTGCAGTCAGATCAGATTACTGACAAGCACTTCAGTTTTAGCACGTTATAAATGTAATGCGAAGTGGGGCTGAGCTCGTTTGCTTCATAGCCAGCCTTAAAACGTTTAATTTCAGTAACCTAAACGAGTCATTTCCCAACAGAAATTGTTAATTGACTGAGCTCTGTTCATCGACATGATTACTAACATTGGAACAGTATGTACAAACTTTTTACTGCAGTCTATCACTCCTCATATATATATATATATATATATATATATATATATATATATATATATATATATATATATATATATATATATATATATATATCATGTTGCCCACTTCAATTCAACTTTTTGTATGCATTAGAAGTACACGTTTTAACAGCGAAGTATGAAAATATAAACAAAAAGTAAATAAAATTGAATAAACATTGAAATAAAACATGGAATAACTAAAACAACTAAAAACTCTAAGACCTGCCTCCCCCCCCCACACACACACACTCGAAAAAAGTTCTGGAGTTCCTGCTGCGGATGTTCGGATTTGGTGTTCTCCACGTTTGCTGAGCACACCGATGTAAACACTTGAAGCTACCGTAGCCAACGCTCTAAAACCGAACACTGAGGCGGCATTCGCACACACTCGGGACGCTAACTCGAAAAGCGAGCTGCTTTCGCGGGGAACTTTCGCTTGCGAAGCGTGAGGACTCGGCGGCGCCGCCATAGTCTGCGGGCCCAGTCGTCGGTTTTAGACCGAGCGGCTGGGTATTATGCTCAGAAATGCATACTCCTCATCGTAGGTGCTTGGCACCTGCCCTGGTTACAGGGGCGGTTCGAATAAATGTTTCTCAAGAAGCATCGTGACACGTGCGCGTGCAGTTTATCACGAATCTGCCTTTCGCCGAAACGGGGATGCTTGAGTGATGTGTGAGCAAACACGGCGATATCATTGGCCTTGCATTTTGCAGCCGCGAACATAGCATCGCCATTCAGCGCGCTGTTTATCTGCGGTAGATAGACGAACCGATTGATCAGAAGTCTCCCCCGTGGAGGCAGCGATTATCACCTGACCTGTCTGCAGTGCAAATACAAATAGAACCTCTTTTCCGAGAGTGGTCATTGTTCCCTTCACCGACTGATATATTTCTCCGCATGAAGAAGGCCAACGGTCACTGAAGCCAATGAAAGCATATATGGGAATGCTCCTTTCGTGTGTGGTAATGATCATTTGAGTAATTAGTAGTGGAAAAATTTCTTTCCTGAAAGGTAATTTATTAAAAAGTATAAGAAAAGACAACCGCAAGCCGCCTGCCTATACAAAAGTTGCTTTAGACGGTCTATAGACTGTTCATAGACTTCTGTCTATAAAGTATATAGACTCTCTATAGACAAACCCTAGAGAACGGTCTATAGGCAACACTAATCCTTTAGACAGTCTATAGATAATCTATAGATTTATGTCCGTACACTTTTAGTAGACTTTTGTCTGCAGGGAGTGTACAGACTATGAATAGACAAAAAGAAATATCTATAGCAAGGCAATAGATTATATAAGAAGTCTATGGACTGTCTATAGACCATCTATGTGAGGGTGGGGATTCGAAACCACGACCTCCACACGTCACGTGCGGTAGTACACTACCAGGGGAGCTACGACGGCGGATGTCCAACGACGGTTGTCCAAATACACTTTAGAGTGTATTAATGTTGCGTTCAGCCTAACCCTGCGAGTGTTCACCAGCGCCACCGTTTGTCATATATTGTGGCGGACTTCACACGTCCTGTTTGTTTCTTTAATGGTGTTTAGCGTCCCAAAGCGACTATAGGCCCGACAGGCTACATGAGGACGTCATAGTGGAGGGCAGCGGATAATTTCGACCACCTGGCGCTCTTTAACGTGCACTGAATTCACACAGTACACGGACGTCTAGCATTTCGCCTGCATGGAAATGCGACCGCAGTGACCGGGATCGAACCTGCGTCTTTCGGGTCATCAGCCTAGAACCATAGCCACTGTTTTAGAAGTACTTCATGCAGGGCGAGTTGGTTCATGCTTTTAAATTGACTACAAATTGCGATAACACAAGACAGGCACAGGGGACGAGGTGGCCACTGAGCCACCGGGGTGCTGGCGCATCCTGTAACATCATGCGCCACATGGAGATCGGTAGTTAGGAGCACCGCCTGTGCACAGTCGTGGGGACAACCGTCACGTACACTTATTCCTGGCATGCCTTATCCAGATGCGCTGTGCCGGTTATGCATTCTCGGTTCTGAACTACTGACCTCCTGTGTTTCCAAACTTCTCGCGATCGTCTAAGTGTTCGCACTTGTTGAAAATTGAGCATTGGCTGTTTCTGAAACCCAGAGCAGCTCCGATATCTCAGTGGTCTGTGGGCCGCGGCGCCGTGCATGCGCTGGATGAGGATGTATTCCATCGCATCGCTTCCCGGATGTTCTCCGAGATATTGAAGCCGCCCGTCCTTCTGAGAACGCGTTCATTCTGGATTCCTCCCCTTACAAAAATTTCTTTAGACAGTCTATAGACTGTCCATAAACTTTTGTCTATAAAGTCTATAGACTCTCTATAGACTAACCTTAGAGAACAGTCTGTAGGCAACAGAAATCATATAGACAGTCTATAGATCTATGACCAAACACTTTTAGTAGACTTTTGTCTATAGGCAGTTTACAGGCTATGAATAGACAAAAAGAAATATCTATATGAAGGCAACACAGTCTATTAGAAGTCTATAGGCTGTCTATAGACCATTTTTTTTATAAGGGCCAGTCGAGTGGGACGATGGGAGACTCCCCGTGCTAGCAGCAGGAGATCCTCTGGCATGGAGGAAGGAAAAATCCATGTCCTCTGGTAAGAGTGTAGCAGTGCAGGCAAGTTGATATGCGTCATGCATAGATGATCGATATCAGAAAAAAACAACAACAAAGGAAACGAGGGTTCAAAGGGAAAAAAAGGGATGGACCCAGGACAGCGTTGGTCTACGGTGTTTTCTGTTCCGTCAGCGTGCAACAACTATGGCACTGCCAGACGATTGCAGGGCACAAAAACCCACGATGAAATATCCCCTTTTTTGTTTGGTCTGTCATGTTGTATTCTGTTACCGTGTTCCAGTGTCGCATTTGTGGCCTTGCAATTGAGCAGAATATATAAGCGCCTATGGGGAACCTGCGCTGCCAAGGTGGCACTGCAATTGTTCCACTCGGTGATTCAAAGCTGCTTTTGTCAGCCGCTTGGGCCGCTGCAAACGCGAGAACACATTCTGCGCGATTAGACACCCGCGTTTGGCTGACAGCATTCGTTGCCTAGCTTCTCTCGGCGTAGCCCGGATAGCTGACGCACGGCACGTGCGCCTTCGACAGAGCGCGGAGGCTCGCGCCAATAAGCGTCTGAAGGTGGCGCGGAAAAGTACCAAGAGTACTACCCAAAACTGCTTGCTCTTCTCGCTAGGCAGTGTGCTATGGCGCTGCAATCGGCACCGCAAACTTCAGCGCAAGTTCCCCATCCCACTCGTTGCTTTGCTTGGACTACACTTTGGCAGCACTCTGTCGTAGTTCGCGAGAAACTGTAACAGCAGGAATCGTTTCGGCGGCAACAGCGTTTCGGTGCATGCACTGTCGTCGCCGCTGAACAGGCCTTGTCATCGGCTACGGAAGATTTCTGTCATCGCGACAGCCGACGACGGCGGAAACCGCTGTCATATATTGCGGCCGTATACCTTGCAGCGACGACTGAATTCCCCGCTGTCATATTTGCTCTGGGCTTATAGCGGCGAGCAGGCAGTTGGGAGCCCCTGTTCTTTTTTTTTTTTTGCACGCGGCGGCGGCGGCTGCGTTGCGCGGTTGTGTACACCATAGGTTGACGCCGCCGCAAGCTGCGCTCGGGGTCAGCACGCGAAACAGCTGCGGCTGGCGGCGCCGCGTCGGTGCTCTGCGTCGCCTCTTCTCCTTGGGTCGCCTTGTAGGCGGCCGAGCGATCTGCTCCTTGTTGTTTGTGTCACGCGCGCCCGACCCTGCCGTCGCGAGGGGCGCTGTGCTCGATGGTGCGTGAGCATGACGCTCTAGGATAGGCGGAGGACAGATGAAGGGACGAGAACAGTGGACTGAAATTATTGATGCATTGTTTGAAATACCTTACAGGCTCGTTGGCATTGTGTCAGGGATGAGAAGGGAGTTGTCACTTGAACTCTGAACGGCAGGACCGCAATTTTATTTTAAGCGCAGAAAGACAGCACAGGAAGGAACGAAGTTGACAGGACAAAGCGTTGTGTTGTCTTTCTGTGCTTAAAACCAATTACAGTAATGCATCAGCTGCAAACATCAACTAGCTTGCAAAAGCGTCCTCGCTCAATGGCACATATTTGACAGAATCAGCAACGTCAAAAATGTGATACTTAACAATAAAATACTTGAACGCACAGTGTACAGTATATTTTACAAAAATTTCTTTAGTCACTTCATAGAGCGTCCATTGACTTTTGTCAATATAAAGTGTATAGACTTTCTAAACACCTCCTATAGACAACTGAAATCTGATAGACATTCTATAGACATAGAGATTTGTGGCCATGTACTTCTAGTAGACTTCTGTCTATAGACCGTTCATGGGTTATGAACAGGCAGAAGGGGATATCTATAGGAAGGCAATAGTCTATAAGAAGTCAACAGAAAGTCTATACACCATTTTTATAAAGGATAACACGTCAAACTGTTCAGAGGAGCGAAAGAACGATAGGCGATAAATGATAAACATTTTTGGAGGCAATGTACAGTCCTTGTCAAAAGTCTTAATGCCACAGCGTTCATCTGCAGTGAAATGAATGTTCCTAGAATGCTCCGTGTAGCGGATCATTCAAAACACAAGTCAAGCAGGAAGCTCCTCTATCGCAAGAAGAAACCTTCTGCTGGCGTTTCAAGGTCATTCGGCCTTTAATACTGCCGTGATGGCTCTGTTATGCGGCTCAAGCGAAAAGCCTTTGGCTTTAAGGAGAGTCTTATAAGACTTCTGACGAAATGAACGGCTGCGCAAATCAGGACACAGAAAAGAAAGAGACACCACATGCGCACACTACCAACTGTTTATTCTAAGGAAAAGTGGCATATTTAAACAGTTCCGCTCAAGCATGATACTCATCTCATTATCCCTTCGAACCCAGCACGTGGTATGAAAGCCGCTACATCAGGTTAACATACTGTGTACTGCAGATTAGACTAACAGATCAAAGGAATTAAAAAACGGAAAAAAGGGCCATCTCTTAGCAAAATCAGTGTCAAACAATCGTAGCAACAACAGAGTCATACAGGAGAAGCAAAAGCAGTCAGAAACCAAAAAAACAAAATGTAAAAAGTAAAAACCAATAACAATCGTAGCAAAAGCAGAGTCAAACATATGAAGCAAAAGCAGTCAGAAAAAGAAAGATAAAACCAATAAAAAAATTAACAACCCACCTAAACAAACAGCAGACGGCCGCTAGAAATGCTAGGCTGAAAAAGTAGCACAGAACATGACGTCATAAAAAACTGTCTAGGAAGGAAACTTCACTTCTACGGAGGAATACCGAGGCGTCGCTGACGCATGTGCTTCCTTTCTTTTTTATCATAAAGGCCTCAAGTATTTCACGCGCCACCTGATCGCGACTCCTGCCCAGAATCCTTATTCCGTGAAGCACCGGCTCACACTTGCAGTCTCTACAATGGGGAGGCAGATTTGACCCGCCTCCGCTTTCTAACGTTTTCTCATGCTCCCGTGCCCTGTAGTTAATGCAGCGACCCGTCTGGCCTATATAGATCCTTCCACACGTCAGTGGGATTTCATAAACCACTCCGACAGCACAGGATACGAATTGCTTGCCGTGCCTCTTTTCGCACAGGGCTTTCTTCTTCTGGCCGATCCGCGAGCATAACCCGCTCAGCTTTTTGGGCGCGGAGAAAACGACAGGAACGTCGAACCGGCCAGCAATCTTCTTCAAACTGTGCGCCACTCGGTGTATATAGGGGAACAATTGTGGTCTTCTTGATCCCGGCTTAGCAAGGGATTTCTTCTTCTTGCCTTTCATTTTTTGAAGGAGGGTCTCTGCTACGCTGCACCAAGACTGTATACATATGGCGCATGCTGTTATAACTGTTGAATTAAACAAGCAGTGAAGGGGTAGCTTACGTTGTGATACGATGGCAGAGCCAAGCAAACCAATAAGAGAGAATGTGAAACCTGTGAGGACATTTATGAGCCAGAAAACTAACACCGAATAGCATACTGATGTAATAGCCCTCGTCCCGCCTACTTGCTTGTTCTTCTTTTGTGTGTTAAGCTACTGTCACGTGGTTGCGACATGTTGTAGAGGACCGGCAAAAATGCTGGCGCAGAATTCGGAACCTTTTGTTGTGCGCGAGCTTGCGCCGGTAACCCTTTCAGGCGCAGCCAGTAACATTATATACACGATTCAAGGAAATCAATTAGTTTTTCAGCGAAAAGTACCAGGGGTTAATTTTGGGTTACGCATGTACATTTCGTGCGGTGTGTCAAAATGGCTGCAAATTGTAACATTTCTGTGCCACAGTTTGTCAGATGAACACCTGACGGATCATCAAATTAACTTATGTTTTGAAGATGCACATGCATGACGCTAGGAGTTCAGAATAAAAAAATTATTATTGCTGGCGGAATCTACGTGGAAATGGTGGAGGGCTTGCTGCAAAGTATCTTGAGAAATATTATTTACGGCGTATGCTAGTGAGCGTAAAAAAGCATTCTAGCATTCTATTCGCACCATGATTACTACTAAATCCGCCTTTAACAATGAAGTCGGTGCCAAATGTAACAACTTCCAAAAGAAAGTTGCGGGTAAATGTGCGTAATTTTGTACACAGTGCCTTAAATGACGACACTCAGGGCAACTGCGTCTGGTTTATGTTCCGACTATAAACTGACCCTTTCTGGCTATGTTAACATTTATCCGGCGGCAAAAACTCGTTTATGACCGAGAGAATCGAATTAAAAAAAAAATTCCCGCCAGTGGATTGGAACGCGTGGCACCCTACTGAAAAGGACGGGCTGCCGCCGTTTTAGAAGCTGATATCGATCTAGCACAGCCACTGAGGTCCGCGCTGAAAAGTCAGTGGCGAAGAATGCAGTTTATAGTTGCCAAATCGGCCGGTAGGTAGAGACACGCGTATTTCGATTTTTGGTATTTTCTACCCTTACAAAGTTCCGTTTTCGATGAGAGTGATCTCTTCCCTGGTCGTTCGAAGTCGGTACGCCATCTGTGCAGCTGAACTTCAGTGTCTGCTTGGTATCTCCTTAAAAGGTTAAACAGAACTCAGCATGTGCTCCAAGCGGTCGTCGGGGTGACAGTGTTAATCGCTCCTGGCCGCGCTTGATTGTAAAGTTGACTGTGTCAGTGCACGTTAAAGATCCCCAGGTGGTCGAAATTATCCCGGAGCCCTCCACTACGGCACCTCATTCTTCCTTTCTTCTTTCACTCCCTCCCTTATCCCTTCCCTTACGGCGTGGTTCAGGTGTCCAACGATATATGAGACAGATACTGCACCATTTCCTTTCCCCCAAAACCAGTTATTATTATTATTATTATTATTATTATTATTATTATTATTATTATTATTAATACTGTAAACTTTCGAGATAAGCCGCATAAATCCCGACGACGATCCCGAGCATTGCTGATGCTGTCGCGAGTTGTCATGATGGCTCCAGGGCGACGTGGTAGCTGACCATAAGGCAAGCGTAGTTCCTTTGTCGTATAGCGCGCCTGCTGGCGTCACCGCCTCATAACGTGCGCGAAAGATTTTGCGCATGAATTCTGTTTGAAGTTTTAAGTTTATTTCTTAAAATACATGGCAAATACATACATGCACTGATTGATCGTACAAATAGAGGTCCCAGAGCAATATGCTGTAATGGCACCTCTTATAATAAAATGGATAAACTGATGAAATTTTTTAGCAAACTAATGACAATGACGCATCATGGAATGAACATGACGCGAAGCTGCCAAGCAGTGACATGCTCCTCTTTAGTACATTTTCCCCAAATACACCACTAGTTCTTTTAGGAAAACATACGGGCTGCCCAAACGAACTGGCTTTTTCCGGTTTGTATAATAATCTGTTGGCTGGAACACGTGAGAGTTTAGAAGGAAATGTACAGGTGATACGCGAGGAACATATTGGCCGCAGGTAGTCGCCTTGTCAGTTCTGTAAAGTGTGGAGCTGGCTGTCGAGGTCACGAATATCGCGAGCGAAGGTACTTCGTGTCACCATATGGTCTGGGACTGTCCTAGAACGCCCCCCCCCCCCCTCCCCATCCGACCCCCATGTACCACTCCTCAATGGCCTTGTGGGATTACATGCAATTCCTTCCTTTGCCCGACCACCAACTTCTGCTGGTCCGCCGTGTACAGGAGATTGCAGCCGGAGCTGGGCTTTTCTAGTAACGGGCCCACCCTAGACAACAACAAAAAAAATAAATTTTATTAAAGTTTCTTCTCAAACCTTGGTGAACCATTCTTCAGTGGAACCTCCTCCGTCTTAGTCGTTTGTGAAGCAGCACCTCTCCAGGAATTTGTCTGGTCCCGAAGACACAGGGTGCAAAGTCTGCGCTTTGAGACTGATGAACGAAGGACTCAAATCTGGAGTGCTGCAACGCATCTTGGCGCACTATCATCCACGCGACGGCATCCGTTGTCGGACAGCAGCACAACTTTATCCGGCAGTCTTTACCCCGCAGTCTTTATCTGGTAGTCTTTATCCGATGGCCTTTATCCGACGGTCCTTATCCCATGGTCTTTGTCTCACGGTCTTTATCCCACAGTCTTTATCCCACGGTCTTTATCCCATAGTCTTTATCCCACGGTCTTTATCCCATAGTCTTTATCCCACCGGCTTTATCCGACGGTCCTTATCCTACCGTCTTTATCTCACGGTCTTTATTTCACAGTCTTTATTCGACAGCGTGCCTGCCCGACGATGCTTCACAGCTGTGTCGAATTGGTGCGGGATAGCGCTGCACGTTTTGTTTTCTTAACCCGTGTACCTAAGTTTTGTCTTGTAGGCGTATATTTTCTTAACGCCCGCCACGCTGCTGGCGGCGCACATCGGCGGAGGCACGCGCGGGACCTTCCGCGTTACATACGCTGGAGTCCTTGGCGGCTGAAAGCGACCTCTCATAAGACATGAATAATGTACTGTCGGGTACATAAACACTGGCGGCTGCGCGTCTCGCTGCTTTTGTAGACAACGGGTAGACGTGCATCCTAATTTCTCTGATAGACGGCGCTAGTCGTTGATCGCTCCGCTAGGTGGGAAAAGTTTTGTTACTTTTCCGAACCGCTCAGGGTTTTTCTTCACTGGCCCCGCTGGATGCGGAAAGACGCGTTTTACGCATGGCCAATAAAGCTAACGATCGTTACTTCAGCGTCTTCCACACGGCGGAGGCCTTTTTTTTCTCTCGCCCATTAAATAAGAACTGTTGGCCGGCATGAAAATAATTTGCTATTTCTCTAGGGATGTCCGTGACATTTTAGGTACCATTCTGAGGATGTTCGCATTTTATTTCGCCATTTATAATGCCTTGATAGAACCCAGGAGGGCAAACTAGAATTTGATGCACTGCGCCGTTGCGCATGCCCAGAGTACATCGCTCGTCGGCGATTGTCAGGTGCGCCCTTCAGGCGGCACCTGCAGGGATAGTGCATTGCACAGTGCTTCCTGGACAGACCCACTATTGACGTTCGGTTGTCGATGCCTCGAAAGCGAATCTTTTTATCATCGGTCTAAATTTGCATTTGAACACGGCTGGTGGTGGGTGGAAAGCGTTCGTGCACATTTGCTGTAGCGGTTGCCTTACAAAAATGGTATATATATATATATATATATATATATATATATATATATATATATATATATATATATATATATATATATATATATATATATATATATATATAGACAGTCTGTAGACATCTTATAGATTCTATTGCCTTCCTATCAGTATTTCTTTTTGTCTGTTCATAGTCTATAGACTTTCTATAGACAAAATTTCACTAGAAGTGTATGCCCACAAATCTATAGACTGTCTAGAGGATTTGTATTGCCTATACACTGTTCTCTAGTGTTTGTCTATAGAGAGTCTATACACCTTATAGACAGAAGTCTGTGAGCAGTCTATAGACTGTCTAAAACAACTTTTGTAAGGGTTGTAGCCGAACCTCCACCGTTCTGGTCACACGATTGAATTGCGGCTTTCTCTCTCCTCCCCCCCCCCCCCCCCCCCCACATTTTGCAGTTCAACCAAGCTCGGCTGCATCAACGAGGGACGCGTCAGCGCTTCTTTAACTCCGCCATTGCTTTGTTCCGACATGACAGCGATACAGGTGAGTGAGAGGCTGCGCTGCATGTCTCGAAGTACACCCGGCGCCAAAAGTTTACGGGGCACGCGAGCCGCCGTCAAGGCTACTTCCGTGTGGACCGGCGCACAGGCCGAAAAATGCCAGGCTGCCAGTCTGCCGGGTTCCCGCGCTGTGAAGCTCAGGTTGAATATTCCTGATTTCAGGTTACGTGCAATGTCTGGAAAGAAATCCAGCTCTTTCGCGACTCGCGCTGCCTGCAAACTTTCGACGCCGGGTGTGCTTCTTTTACGTTAAAAAACTAAACACGGTTTGGTATAACTTACCGTAACGAGGTTTGAACCGGCTCGCACAGAGCGCTGAAGAAACACGATGTGCGCTGTGTTTTCACGCTAGTAAGAGCCAGTTAACCCGTATTTACGCCCTGCACACTAAGCAAATTCTCACCCTAAGGGGTGCAAATCAGCTGTCCCCAGACGAACACCCTTTTGGGTGCTAAAAAGGCTGCAGAGATCAGCACCATTCAGGAAGGGTGCACAGCATGAATGTTCAGAGGGCGTGCATCAGTCCAAGGCTTTTGCTTCATGGGTAGATCAACGTGAAGCACCCTTCCAACATGCATTCGTAGAGGTGTTATGGAAAAATAATACCCTTTAATGAGGGTGCAACCATTACATTTTCTAAAGTATCATTAAGTGCACCCTTCATTAAGGGTGCTGATCTCTGCACCCTTTTTTAGCTCCGAACAATTGGAAAAGGGTGCTCGTCTGGGGACAGCTGAGTTACACCCTTCATGGTGAGAAATTGTTTAGTGTGGGCTTTACCATTTTTTCCGGGGTCCCCTGGTTAGCGAGGCAGCGGAGGAGGACTGGGGGAAGGAGAAGTTGAAGGATCAAGCGGCGATCACGTGAGCTTGGTGTGGGGTGTGTGACAGCGCCCCTTGATAATACCAGCTGCTAAAACTCCTCTTCGAAACCGGACTAGTTCCCGTGGCCACTTCGCGGAGGTAGCAGATGGTTGCGCCGCCGCCTGTGAGCGAGGCTGTCAGATATATCCGTGGCTTTCTGCAACTTTAGTTTCTTTACTACGTTCGTGTTTTGAGCGGTGCTGAGCAGTTCATGTGAACGCCGCTAGATGGCGTGACACTCGGGTTAACGTTTTTAAGGTACTTGTAGCAGGTACTTAACCAGGTTTTTAAGTACTTATACCGGTGCAGTATCGATGCTACACGGAGGTGAAGAATTAGATGGCTTGCTAATAAATGCAAATGTCAAAGGGAAGAAACCGATAGTAAGACAGTCTTGAAACAGGAAGTACGATCCTCAGAAAATGGTCACTAGGATGGCTAAATCGAAGATTAAAATGTAGAACTTTTTTGACAATTATAAAGGAGGCGGTTTACTTTTCGGGGCTAGACCTGAGCGCTTGAGGACGAAGTGTCAGCGGCAAAAATTAGACACCACGGGTGCTGTTTTCTGTTGCGGCATGCAAGCCAGGGATACGATAGTGCATGTTCTTACCCACTATAAGACCCTCCGATCCTCACTGCGCGATGCCGCCGCCGCAGGAATCCGCGAAGCACTAGAGTTTCTAAATAACCAGGACATGCTCAGTTTTCAGAAAGTGGAAAAAGGTAAGGGACGACTATAGGAAATTGGCATTTGATCCGAAGTTATTGTGCACGCTAGGAATTAATGGCTAGGTGACACGCGTCACCACACCGATACAAAGGGGATGCTAAAATTACCTGTCCCTCCGAGGTTTGGACCAATCAGAGCGCCCGATTTAAATACATGGGCCCATGCGGGAAGCTTTGAAACTGACGTGATGAAAGAGCTTTGGCGGTGTTAGCGGAACTGAGATGGGAAAAGTGAAGCTGCTGTGGGGAAAAGTGACGAGAGGGGAGGGCGGAGGATTTGAGCGAAATGTGTACATCTAGCGGAGTTTGCGTGAAGAGGAGCAAACGATACGTCAACGCAAGCGGTAGTTGCGCCACCGCGCGGTATCACGGGAAAGTAGGAGGAGGGGGGAGAGTGCCTCAACCCGTTTAGCAACAACCCTACTCACGCATTGCGTTTAGTTGTAGTTTCATGCTTTGTGAACCCGAGCGTAATTAAAAATGTATATATCTCATAGCTGTCGTTGTCACTGCCTCTCAGTGTAAGACAAGAAACACAGAACTTTTTTTTTTAGTGAAAAAGATGCTCTCAAAAGTCAGGAGAACAGAAAGCCGGTAAGCCTAGAGTTTGTTTTACAAGAAAGGAAGGGCTCGAAAATCTGGAGAAGAGACTGGTTGTAACGCACCGTAGTGACACCTTGTTCTGTGCATGCGCGCTCTAATGGAACGCTGCCGGTCAATGTTGACCACCTGGGGCGCTTTGCCGTGCACCCAGATCTCGGAACGTGTCCGTCTCCGAATTTCGCCCGCCATCGAAATTTGGGCGCCGTGGTCGGTATCGAACCGGCGTCCCTGTGTTCAGCAGCAGGGCCATGGTTATTGATCCACCGCGGCGGTTAAGCTGTGAACGACTGAAGTACTAATAAATGTGTTCTAGTAAAGGCGCGCTAGCAATGACAGCTGAAGGTGTTTCCAAACGGGTAGGGGAGTGACAGTGACGCAGTTTACTAGTAAAGTACCAGTAAAGACGTGATAGTAAAGACAAGTAAAGGTGCTCCCAAGCGAGTAGGCGCTGTGCTATAGCTTTCGCAGGTTTAGTGTCTGAAGCGTCTCTCGGGTGTCTCTCGAAGCGCGAGGTCACATGTTTAGCCTCTCGTCAAACTTTCCCGCCTGCACTTAATTGTAAAGCATAAGCGTTTCGAAGATTGTGGTCCCTATGGACTTTTCCTGTCGAGAGAAACGTTCTGTTGCGTTGGCTCACGTTTCGTGCTAAGAAATAAGAAAGCTGCTTTCTCTCTTTGACAAAGGTATACAGCATTCCACAGGGAACGCGCCGTTTATTGATTTAATTGCTCATAGCACCTTGCAGGCCCTTGCGCCAGCACCGTTCCCAGGTCGAGTTGGTCGATTCGCTCTCATCGTACCACCTGCTACTCGTCCTGGTTAGCTCATTTGGTAGAGCGGCGGCCCCGGGCAGGCGGTGGTCGCGGGTTCGAACTCCGGACCAGGTGGAATTTTCCTGTAATGACGAAGGTCCCATAAAAGCTGTGGAACTTTCTTTTATAGCCGCGTGGGTGCGCTTAGGTCGATGGTAATGAGTAATTTCTCCTTATTTACGCCCTTGACAGAACATTGGATAAAGAGAGGGTTGGGTGGGGGGGGGGGGGGGGGCGCTAGAAAACGAACATGTATCTTGAACGAAATACTGATAGAAATGAAGTAGTGAAGCGCTATTGCAAAAGCACCAGAGCGAGATAAAAAAAGATCTAAGGGCAAGCTAATGAAAGCGAAAAACAAAAAAGAATACAGTAGTTAAGAAAAAACAATTTGGCTGTGCGATGTCAGTGCACGTTAAAGATCCCCAGGTGGTCGAAATTATTCCGGAGCCCTCCACTACGGCGCCCCTTTCTTCCTTTCTTCTTTCACTTCCTCATTTATCCCTTCCCTTACGGCGCGGTTCAGGTGTCCAACGATATATATGAGACAGATACTGCGCCATTTCCTTTCCCCAAAAAACCAATTATTATTATTATTATCACAGGTTCGAACCCGACCGCGGCGGCTGCGTTTTTATGGAGGAAAAACGCTAAGGCGCCCGTGTGCTGTGCGATGTCAGTGGACATTAAAGATCCCCAGGTGGTCGAAATTATTCCGGAGCCCTCCACTACGGCACCTCTGTCTTCCTTTCTTCTTTCATTCCCTCCCTTATACCTTCCCTTACGGCGCGGTTCAGGTGTCCAACGATATATGAGACAGATACTGCGCCATTTCCTTTCCCCAAAAACCAATTATTATTATTATTATCACAGTAATGCAGGGTGCCTGTGTCTCCTAATCAAAAGTATGCGCTGGTGCGCGTGTCTGAAAGCCGGAACTAAATGATGCGTTGCGTTTGGCTCCCTTCACTTCCGTGCCGTGTCGTTGGCTGATCCGTTGGAGGCTCCTTCCACGAGCTCGTTCGAGGGCACCTCGAGTCGACCTCATTCGAGAGCAGCTCCCATGCACTGTACTATAGAGTTCCAGCACAGCGCGCCTCTCGCGACCAGCGTTTGTTTTTTCTTCTTCTTTATTGCTCTCTCTCTCTCTTCCGCCCCGGGGCTTCGTGCCGGAAATAGCCCGAGTGTCGAGGAGCACTGCAAAGTGTTATTTGCGCCAGTCCCGAAATAGAGCCTCCCGCCACCACCTGTAGCGACACGCTGACGGCCTCTGCTGCACGTGGGACGGAAATGGAGAATGGTTTCATTAATTACTTTTCGGCGAACCGCGCCGCGCTATAACGTTTTTAATGTCGCCGTCGCTGAGACGGTGTTTCGTTTCATGGCGCTCCGACTAATGAGGAGTGTTGGGAGACTCCTCACCTATACGGGGCGTTGAGAAACGAGTAACTTTTGGCGTAAAGATAATTGAGCGCGAAATCGAGTTTATAGTGTTGTTCGCGATGCCTCGCAGGGAACCGCAATTATTTGGCGATACGTAGCAAGTTGTCGCGCGGCTAGAGTGGTGGCGAGGATCACTAACTGCGCTCTTTTGACATGAGCAAATAATGGCAGGTTAGTGCCTGATAACTTCCTCGGAGGTTCCTTGTCGAAGGTGGGGATCGAAACTCGCGAGAGATTTCATTGTAACTTTTAAAATGCGCAGTAACACAGCGCGTCAATAGATTTAATATGCTGTATGCGACACGTCAATAGAAATAAGTAATTAGAGTGGGGCTTTCTGTGAACGGCAGCAAAAATACACAAATATTGAGACCCAGACAAACCTCACAAAAATTTCTTTGGACACTCTGGGGACTGTCCATAGACTTCTGTCTATAGAATATAGACTCTCTATAGACAAACCCTAAAGAACTGTCTATAGGCAATACACATCCTATAGACAGTCTATAGACAATCTATAGGTTTACGACCATGCACTTTTAGTAGACTTGTGTCTATAGACAATCTATGGACTATGAATAGACAAAAAGAAATATCTATAGGAAGGCAATAGAGACTATAAGAAGTCTATAGGCCATTTTTTGGTTGGTTGGTTTTTGTGGAAAGGAAATGGCGCAGCATCTGTCTCATGTATCGGTGGACACCTGAGCCGTGCCTTAAGGGAAGGGATAAAGGACAAAGTGAAAGAAGAAAGGAAGAGGTGCCGTAGTGGAGGGCTACGGAATAATTTCGACCACCTGGGGATCTTTAACGCGCACTGACATCCCACAGCACACGGGCGCCTTAGTGTTTTGCCTCCATAAAAAGCAGCCGCTGCGGTCGGGTTCGAACCCGGGAACTCCGGATCAGTAGCCGAGCGCTCTAACCACTGAGCCACCGCGGCGGGTATTTGTAAATGAAGCATGTCAAGTCTGTACTAAAAGGTGTGCTCCCATAATAAGTGATAACAATAAGCATCGCACTGTTAGTGGTGTGTGTGTGCGTCACATCTCTCTGCAGTAACTACTATTATACGTCCGGTGGCGACCAGTCGTGGGCGCCGCCGAGGGTGTCGGAAAAATTTCAAAAAGTTTTGTCGTCAACAAATTCCAATGACTGCCGATCAGCATGACTCCGCAGTCGAGCTCTGCACTACCGATCATTTATTTATAGCAGCAGATTCAACGCCTAGACAGCATCAGTGAGGCCCTTATAAAATGGTGTATAGACAGTCTATGTACTTCTTATAGACTATGTTGCCTTCCCGTAGATATTTATTTTTATTTATTCATAGACTGTCTATAGACAAAAGTCTACTAAAGGTGTATGGCCATAAATTTTTAGTGTCTATACACTGTCTGTAGGATTTGTATTGCCTGTAGACTGTTCTCTAGGGTTCTTCTATAGAAAGTCTATAGAATTTATAGACAGAAGTCTATGTACAGTCTATATGTCTAAAGAAGTGTTTGTAAGGGAGGAGTAATAAAAAACACAGGTAGTTAAAGCGAACAACACATGGAACAGATGAATCTAGGCAGTTGTGGCAATGGCCTCCTGCGGGCATTTAGTCGGTTGGCGTGCCCGCTGAGACAATAATGCAGTCTATTTGGTAGCTAATAATTATGCAAAGAAAAGACAACACCGGAAACACAATTAGTGACCCTGCAGGATGAGCGCACTGTATGCTCGGGTCACTACTGCGAAGTGGCCTGTATGCGAGGCTGCAGGAGTAGCGGGTTCGGTGAAAGTGCTTGAAACTTTTTATCGGAGGTAGCAGCTGAACTATACTCGGCACTTTAGAAGGCGAGGAAGCCTCCTGGGCACGCGTCATTGATTTAAAGACTTTTGAAGTTAATTTACGTTTCAATAATGGGTTAATTCCAATTGTCTTATCATTTCATTGACGAAGTTCTTCCGTATTAGGATTAAATACCTGAAATTACCTGACATTCCCCCCCCCCCACCCACACACACATGCACCTTGCGTCTGGCTGCACTGAAAAAAAAATGTTTCAATAGATTGTTTGAAAGCGCTAGTCGTAAGCGCTGCTTTGGCAGCATACTAGTGACACTTTTTCGGTGGACTAGATTCGTGCACTGGCTACCAACTGCAAGCTCTCTGACCTGGTATCTTTGTCATTGCGTTTTTTCATGCCAAGAGCTTACCTTTCGTGTTTAATGTTCCGCTAAGTTTATCTCTGAATAACTGTTATCAGATAAAGCACCATCGAAACACTAACATGGGTCGGTGGGCTGAGCAGCTGATTCATCGGCCGAACTGTCGATCCACATCTGGTACTTCCCTTTAAAGTCGCGTCTTTCCTCCATTATTCGCTTTGTTATAAAGCAGCAGTGGTGTGCCCGCTGTTTTTATATATCCGCTCTTACAGCTGCACCAGTTTGGTACCGGAAAAAAAGAAGCGGTACTGTACAACAGGTATATAAGAACAGCAAAGACTGAGGGTTGAGGCCGACAGCAGACTTCACAATCACACGTGCCGCTCCCAGGTTCATAAGGCTGTTCAATCGTAGGGTGAGACTTCCGGTGGCTTTTTCCGTTCGCCGCATGTCCCGCCGGGCTTTTAGTGCGCTTATTGTACTAAAACTCCACAATCTCAGATTTCGCCGATGTTGATCTGTCCGACGCCTCTCTCCGTGACCTTGAGGTCGCTCGGGAAGAGCAACCGGGGTCACACAAGCCCCACAGGTGGCAGCACCTGCCATCGCAAGGCAGTGGCGCATCGCTTAACCGCTCCACCACTGCTGCAGGAGGGATATGATCCTTACAAGAATTTCTTCTGACAGTCTATGGACTGTCCATAGACTGCTGTCTATGAAGTCTATAGACGAACCCTAGAGGACAGTCTAGAGGCAATACAAATCCTATAGACAGTTTATAGACAATCTTTAGATTTATGGCCATACACTTTTAGTAGACATTTGTCTAGAGACTATGAATATACAAAAAGAAATATCTATAGGAAGGCAATAGAGCCTATAAGAAGTCTATAGACTGTCTATAGACCAATTTTGTAAGGGGAGGACTCCCAGGGATCCATGAATGTAAAGTCGAGAATGACAAATTCCGCATATAAGATCTTTGACCCACTAAGGGGGAGCTTAAGTATGATTTCGCCGATCATTGTGTGAAGCCTGCTTGACCTTGAAAACCGAGCCTCGAACCAAAACTGAAGTGAAAACCGAAGTGCTAGCGCACATAATTCGCATTCGGCTTAACCACGTTAAAACGGCCGGCATTTTTTTTTTGTCTAACGCCCTCCGCACGATTGCTGACTTTTCGATTCGGTTAACAGCGCGATTGTGACCCTGACGGTCGACTGCAACACTTGCGTTTACCTTCTCACGAAAATGGCAGCCATTTTGCGCTACAGCGTTAAGCTCCCGTTCAGCGCAGAAACAGCCGTAGTTGGCGTTTGTGTTCGGAGAAAATCCCGACTGGGCGAGGAGGTCATAAAAGGATTAAAATGAGCCAATTGTTACTATGATGTCGTAGCACGACTCAACTGTTATTATGACTTGCAAGGATGTAAAGTAAATTAATTACACAAAAAAGAAGATTGGAATTCTGCCAGAACATGTTTAATGTTCTCAAACATGTTCTGGATGGATGGATGGATGGACGGATGGATGGACGGATGGATGGACGGACGGACGGACGGACGGACGGACGGACGGATGGATGGATGGATAAACGGACGGACGGACGGATGGATGGATGGATGGATGGATGGATGGATGGATGGATGGATGGATGGATGGATGGATGGATGGATGGATGAATGGATGGATGGATGGTAGCGTCCCCTTTGAAACCGGATTGTAGCAATTGCCACCATGCTCGTTTTTTTTTTGTTTTTTTTTTGACGGTGTTATAAAATGGTCTATATATATTCGCCATTTTTTAAATACACTTAAATACGTTAAAAAAGCGAAATACCTTCATCGCGAGGAGCTCCACCCGTTGGCTGTTCGGCGAATAAATGGTTCTGGGCTTCAAGGCTGTAGCGGGATCGAGGTTCTCAGCCACCTTGTTAAGTGCAACACTGCGATAAATGAATGCGGTGTATGATACCAATTATGCCAATGATACCAATGATACCAAGAGTATGTGATAATTGTTTCCTTCAGTCAAGAATTATGCCACGGAGTGTAACTTTTCAAATTTTCAGATGTTTGCAAGGAACATTCCAAGATTGCACTGAAGAAATTTGCACTGACTCAAATGATTAATTATATATTTTTCTCGGGCTCTCATATGCCTATGTCGCAGCTGCGCGCTTCTTTCACGGCCTCAGTTGTACTTTTTTTACTGTTTCCTGTAATAAAAAGTTAAGTAAACAGACAAGACGATGCCAGGCCTTTTACAACTCTCATGCTCGGAAGTCCTAATAAATATTTCTTTAGACGGTCTATAAACTGTCCATACAATTTGTCAATAATATCTATAGACTTTCTATAGACAAATCCTATAGACTAGTGTATAGACAATACAAACCCTATAGGTACCGCAATGGTGTCCTATTGGTTTGAGTATTCGCCTCACATGCGGGGGGTGCGGGGTTCGATACCCAGTGCCGGCCGCCGGGTACCCAGCAGTGAAATGCTTGGGAAATGGTGCTTTGATCCCACCTTGAGAGACGAAAATACTTAAATCATGGCGCTGTTTGGCCACATACGCCCTTGCGACATAAAAAATCATTATCATCATCGTCATCATGCAGATCCTATAGACAGTCCATTGACGATCTTACGTAAATTTGTGGGCAAACACATTTAGTAACTTTTGCTTATATACACTGTCTATAGACTATGAATCGACGAAAGGAAATACCTATAGGGAGGCAATAGAGGCTATAAGAAATGAAGAGAGTCTGTAGATTATTGTTTAATAGGAAGACGAGAATACGAAAACACAGTCAGCGGAGCAGTATCAGACTTCCCATGGAACAATCTCCCCTCCGTCCTTCAACAGGCCTTCTGTTACCTGATCCTCACCAGCTGCTTTTCCGCTTTGCATTGCTCCTAACTAAGGCTTTCTTTATTTCCTCTTTTGTTACTGGCGGGATGACGCATTGCTGTTCGCTGCTGCCTCTCTCATTAACGGTCTGATTACATTGGCTACTGTATAGATTTGTGTGTAGAACTCTTCGGCTATTTTAACTATCTTATCCATATGCTAATGGCATTGCCCTCCTTGTCTCTTAACGCATACATCTGGTTTATATACCTATGCCTAGTTTCCTCTTCGCCGCTTTTAGGCTGCCTCCGTTCTTGCCTAATTATCATCGTTAATTTCACTAAATACACTGGACGAGCGTACTAACTCTGCCAGGTAAACCGTTGCATTTTGTTTAGTCGCCGTCGTTGGTCAGCTACTGAAAACCGCTTCCTTGTTGACCCAATCTTTCATCGCTGATAAGGCTGCGCACTATGATCTTATAATTTGTTCCCTTCAGTGTCCCCGTTCAGATCAGGAAGTACACTCGGAACGATTGCTGCACCTGCGGCAAGAATGGTCGGCATGGCGGCGCGGTCACGCTGATAAGCTCGAAGAAGACACCTGCCTGAAAGCAGGACATCTCCAAAAGTTAATTGTTTATAACTCGAGTTATGTATAACTCGAGTGCAGGCCATGTGCAGATCGCACTCTTTACTTAAGGTTTTCTCCGAACTGAGCAATACATTTTCTTCAGCCCGCGTTGTTGCGGTCGCTCATATTCTTTATAAGGTGCTGTCTTGCAGCCTTGTCCTTCGAAACCTCCCCCTGTTTCAAATTGTATGGTTATATTGTCTGGTGCTGGTGCTGTCAGGAATGGATTAACTGTACTGAAACTTATAGACAGCATAAGGAACACCGGGAAAGTAATTTGGTGCATAACCTATTGGGAGTCGTAAAAAAACTGTGAATTTTAAATTCTGGGGTTTAGCGTACCGACGCCAGACATGGACTATGGGGACGCCGTAGTGGAGGGTCCGGACTGATTTATACCGAATGATATTATTTAGCGTGCTCTAAGATAGCATAGCACTAGGGCACTTTTGCATTTCACCTCCATCAAAATACGGCCGCCGCTGCTGCTGAGGATCGAACCCGCGACCTTGAGGTCGGCTGCCGAACTCCGAAGCTACTGAGCCACCGCGGTGGGCATTTTTGGGAGTTTTCTTGACATAGGAGCTCCTCAATGAAGGGACCTTAAAGCTGCTTAGTGTGGGCCATGAGATACACGTCGGAATAGGCGGGGCGTTTTGCGAGGGACGTCTTTCCTGGAGAGATTATGAGCGCACTAGTGGTTTAGACGTGACAGACACCATGTTTACCTTTCGCAGCTTCACTCAGCTGGAGTCCGCACCTTTGTTCGCCTCTTCTTGGTTTTCTGGGGCGATGCCTTACTTATCATGACAATGGTTGGTAGGCGTTATCAACGGTAACCCTGCTCTCGCCATCTTCAGGCGTGACGCTGGCGACCGCGCGGTTTCTCTCTTCACATTGGTGGATGCTTTATGACGTCATAAATCAGGCGAAGGAGTTGCTGCAGGAAACCTGGGGGAACATATTTTACGCTTAGTTCATTAGCACTAAGTGCCCGCTGCGTAGGACTGCGTATCTTGGCTGAGGCGTCCTCGTCGTATACTTGACGGATGTGTTCGTCGGCAAGCTGTATGGTGCTTCGGGGCCCCCTCTTTTACAGCGAGAGCTGTTAAAGGCACGTTTTCCGGTTTTTGTGGCGTCGGCGTAACACGAAGGAGTGTGGGGAGAAAAGGGATGGGGGGAGTGAGAGCGAAGGAGGTGATTGAGGAGCGTGTTCTGACCTCATACATGACTTCACGCAGCACACCACGATGATTGGTCTGAACAAACTGACGTCATAAGCGACGGAATAGTGATGTCACCGTGCGCTTTGCTAGAGCAGAGGAACACACTAACGACATGACAGTCGCCATCGCAGACAGTTGTTGGTGAATCTCGCGTTACGGAGTAGTATCCGTCCTGTGTGTTTTTATTATTTGAAGGGCCGTTTGCGGAGTGTGTGTTGTGGTTCTTGCTACGCAGCGCTCGGAGTCGGCGTGCTGCCAGAGCTGCTGCCCGCCCCCCGAGGAGTCCTGACCCGGCGGCCGGTGCAACAGCGGTGATGGCGGGCCTCGGGTGATGGGACCCCAGGGCTCGATGGGCTCCAGCGGCGGAGCAGCCCGCGACGGCCTCGTCTGGGACACCGAGAATCCCGCCGTGCCGGGGTTCTCGCTCCGAGCCGCCTCCCTGGACGCCGCGCTTCGCTTCCTCATCGACTGCTTCCGTGAGACTCGCCGCTCGGCGTATTTTTCATAATTCCGGCCTTTATATGCCGTTTGCGATGCAGCTTTGTGAACATGTATAAGAGTCACAGCCGACAACTACCAAAGGCGGCGGCAAGATCCACCACAATCTTGCGTTTCAAACCCAGCGGGTTCCGAATGGGAACTCGTCGTCATGGCGTAATGGCGGATAATCGCATTCCGGGTGCAAACCATGGAAGTTGACCCTCAAAAAATTAAGCACTGAGCTCTTTTGATGTTTTTCCAAATAGTCATGCATAGTTTCTGTCTCCTGGCAGGGTATGTTGCTGGCCTAGTTGGTAGTTGTCGAACATCATGGAATTGCAGTGCTGGCAGACAAGCAAGTGTGTGTGTCCTCTCTGTGTCCTTCTCTGCCAGCGCTGCGGTTCAGCGATGTTCTGTCTTTTGTGCTTTTAGATGAAAATAACTTTTTCATGCGTGCTGAGTACCCTTTAAGCGAGATTCTGAAGCGCCTCAGTGTTTAACATGCACTGTTCGCGTTATACAGGGTCACTGGTTGTACGAGCTGGGGTTTGGAAATGGATGCTGGGGATACTAAATCCAGCTAATGTTCAGGCATGCCCCTATAATACGTGGCTAAAGTATGGGACGTGTCTAAAAAAGAGGTAGGAAGGAGTTGTCTGGGCATATAAAGAACGCTACTCCGTACTGGTGTTCCTGTTAAGGCGACGGAATGAGTTAAAAGGAAAAATGTGATATACCATATGGCTGGTTTCGCCAGTGCTGGCTTTCGTGCGGTCAGATATGAACGATATTCGATGGCGTTCGTTACGCAACGTGCCAACAGGACAGCGGTGGAACAAGCGTGACCAGATGTAGTGCATGGATTCACAAGCAGTTGAGTACGAGCCATTAAGCGGCATAAGTAGCTGTGGATGCATCGAGCATGCAGTAAAGACTACCGAATTTTTGTGATTGCGCTTGTTGGTTTCGTTATCCTCATACAATGGCACATGCCCACACAGGGTGGTCGGCCAAGAATTGGGGAGCACAGAGAGTTTTTCAGATGAATTTTTTCACGGGCGAAAATAAAATGATTGCTGGGGAAGAGAGCATGCAGTGCAGCGAAGCTGATTGTTTCTTCTTTCCGTTGTCTCCCTTCCCCTATCTGTGCCCATCGCAGTGCCCATCGGCGGTCTGGAGGATGACGAGAACCGCTTCCCCTACATTTTTCTCCTCATGCACCAGTGGTTCATCAAATCTGAGAAGCTGGCCCGCTGCCTTGTTGACCAGTATCCTTTATGCGCAAGCGCGCTGGGTGGTTGGTCGTGCAAGTTTTCTGTCGCGCATTTTGTAATGTTTATTGGATGTGTGACAGCACCCAAAAAGCCGTTTCATATGATTTCGTTCGAAAGCTGCGCCGGCTTGATTACTGAAACGCGGAGCTATAAAAATTCGAACAAACGAGGCGCGTACTCTGAACTGGTTTCTTAATGCGAAAGCATTAGATCGTGGTCCTATTGGCAAAACGTGTCAGCAAAGTGTGTCGGCACGAAAACATTGCCCCATATGATGAATGTGAAAAGTTTAATGGTGTTGGGTAATACATTGATGGGTGTGTAATATTTATTTATTTATTACAATACCCTCAGGGCCCACAGGGTGTTATAGAGGGGGTGGGCAAAAAAAAGAAAAAAATACATAGTAAAAAGTACAGGCAAAAATCATGATGCAGACGCTTGTTCGATGACATACTTGGTGATAAGTGGCTTGAAGGATGACGCGTCTCCAGTGCAGGCGATATGGGGTGAAAGGTGATTCCACTCAGCAGTGGTTAGATTGACCAGTTATAATTAGGTGAATAATTAAATTGATTTAATGATTTAAATGTTTCCATCTGAAGAGTCGTTTTGTGTGAGTGTGTTGGTGAAAAAAATACTGTGTAAAAAATATCCTGTGGTTAGATTAAAAACTAGTAATTAATTAGAGTAATTAATTAAATAACATAACTGAATTAATGCATTTGTCAAGGTCATGGACAGACAAGTTGCAGCATGCAAGATAACAAAATAAAAACAAAAATGAAGAAAGACATGAATTGAAAAATGTGAAGAATAACAACTAGAAATAAAATAAAAACAAACTTTTAAAAATAAAAAATGAAAAATGGAGGGAGAAAAAGAGGAAATGAAAAGGCTTTTGCGTTTACAGGATTGCACGCTTAAGTGCAATACTGTAATTTTTACTCTGAAAATGGCTCTTTATGTACAGAAACACAGATATGTCAGAGATATGAGGTTATGTCACTAAACAGAAGAGACCCACTAACAACAGAAGAAGAGAACACTGTTCTCTTCTTTATCAGTGCGATACCCCCTGCCACTCAATTTCATGTTCTGCATGAGTGGCTGATACAGCGCTAACACAATTTTTTTGTTCCGGCTGTTCTAATCTGTACATGCTTCGATAATATTTCATGTTGAGTTTTCACTTGAGCTAGGAAGGTGGTGTCGGCCAAGCTAGGCTCTCGTGCTTTACAGTGAGGACAGTCACAGGCTAGCCAGGTTGGGTGATTTTATCATCGGAAAACTGAACACAGCGCAAAGGAGAAACCATCGCGCATGACTTCAGGTGAGGGTTTAATTCCGAAAGGAGGCAACATATACTGGGTGTTTCAGGGTTAAATAATTTTCGAAAATAGGCTTTTTGGGGTAAAATTATGGCTTTTTTCAGCATAGTATTACCAGTGTTAACAGACATTAGAAAGCCGGTGAACTGTCAAGTAGTAAGCTGGTTAACTAATTTCTGATAATTAAGTTATTAGCTATAACAGCTAGGCAACTGGTTGCAATTAGATATTTGAAGCCGGTCGTTAGTAATAGCCATATCGGTTTTTTTTTATTTAAAAAACGCGTTAACCCTAGCCAATGTGGCTCGACAAAATTTGGATGCATCGTGCCAAAATGCATGCGCTTTCGAAAAGCATGCAGGCAAACCAACCCCTCCAGTGCACATAACTAGTCGAAAAAGCCAGATTTTGTCGAGCTACAGCACCAAGGGTAATCGAGTTTTCTAAATTCTAAAAACTGATATGGCAAATCTAATCTACAAATCTCTAATTGGTAACTAGGCGCCCAACTCTAATGGTTATTTTGTAGCGTAAACTACATATTGGGCACGAACTCGCAGTTTCGCCGTGCTCGCACCGCACCACGTGACTGGTACGTGACGAACCACGTGACAACAACTAGCCAGGCAACCAGACTAACCTGGACTTGCAATCAAGATTAACCAAGGCTAACCAAGCTATGTCTTAGCTTTCGCTACGTATATCCTGGCATAGCCAAGCTAAGCCACTGTAAATATTTTATTAAAAATTATTTAACCAGCTTACTACTTAAGGCAGTTCACCGGCTTTCCGTTGTCCGCTAACACTGGTAATACTATGCTGAAAACGCCATATTTTTACTTTAAAAGCCCTATTTTTGAAAATTACTTAGTCCTGCACTCCTACCATGTGTGGCACAGCACCCCACATTTATTTCCATATTCTTTATTTATACATAGTATATATTACCCTTTACCGCTATCCTTTCGTACTATCGCTCCCCCCTTACTTTCCCTCTTCCTGTCCTTTTATTCCCTCTAGTCGCAGCTCAGGTGCTTCAGGTTTCGACGGCAGATGCCGCGGCTAGCAACATCCTTTCCATCCATTGTTATTTTATGAATAAATAGCCACTAACAACAACAAGTCTTCTCTGAATCATCTTGTATACAGACTGAATGGGTGGGGAGCCGACCTGGAGAACCGCTGTGCTAACATATACGTCACAAGGCGGAGCACAAAGGCAGGTTGAGATGACCTAACATAATAGGTTCAGTAAACGAACGAAAACTTCAGAAATCAAAAGGTTTTTTATTGCGAAGCAATATTACTTTAGGTCGCACTTCAGACCATTCCGTGGCGAGGCGGTGGTAGGCACCATTGACCTTTAGCGTGACCTCGCTGCGTGACGTCACACCACGTGACCTAGAGTGACGTCACACCAGTTGTGTAAAAACGGGGCCCCATCTCACGCCGTCGCGAGGCGAGGCGGTAGCCACCAACGGCGGCCTAACTCCCGCTGCTCTCACCAGGGGCGCTACGGTCGGTGTGATGTCACACCAGCTGCGTAAAAACGGGGCCCCATCTCACACCGTCGCGAGGCGAGGCGGTAGCCACCAACGGCGGCCTAACTCCCGCTCCTCTCACCAGGGGCGCTGCGGTCAGAGTGACGTCACACCAGCTGTATAAAACAGCTCCGCTCCTCTCGCCAAGGCAGTCATACAGCCAGATGTTACGATGGTGCTTCGCAATCACCAGGCTTAACAAAGCTAAGCCACGGCCGTTTTTATTTTTCCTATTCTGCGTTTTTTCATTGCATTGTTTATAAAAGAGGGACTCTGGAACTCAGTACTGGAGTTGTGGGAGGGAACCTTAAATTAATTTACTTTGCTTAAACAAAGTTAGGACATCAGTGATGATCCCTGAAGAGGCAGAATGAGTACAAAAATACTATAAAAAATAAGGACAAGAAAGAAACAAAACGCGTACTATTTTGTATAGTTTTTGTTTTATACCTAGTGTTCTGATGAGGGAAAAAAGTTGGGCAAATTGCTACATATTAATGATTCACAACAGCGCTGCAAACACGGACAGAAGGGAGGCTTGGAGGAAACAGGCGCTGACTTAAGCTGTACTTTATTGCAGGAAGGGAAGAATATATGTATGACACGAATCTTGCAAAAAAAAGAAACAAAAAATACAAACCCGGCATACAAGACACAAACTAGCTGCGCACGTTTTTAACAAAAATGAAACACTTCGGTCAGAGGAAGGTAACAGTGGACGTGTCCTTGTTTCTGCTGTCGACCAAGGTAGGCACTCTTTAGGAAATCTAATTCAATTTGTGAAACCACAGCTGATAGGCGAGTGACGCAAGTATCTCCACAATTATGCATGCAAAACGCTTTCATTAGTTCCCTTGCCAATTGGCCCTTATGCATAAAAAGAGTGACTGTACTAGACAAAATAAGGAGTGCAACCTCAGGAATGGTGGTGCAGGGCGAGATCAGTGGACGATTTTGAAGAGTTATTATAGAGAAAATAGGAGTGCTCCTGAAACCTTTTCTGGATGTATCATTCGTTTTTATTAAATGTTTGGCGTAAAAGTTTGTAGTAATCTATTCTACAGCTTTGTAGTGAAGAACGAAAGCGAGAATTATCCGCAATAAGTTTGAATGGGTGGTGCAGATAGCATGCTGGATGAATCTGATCGGAGTGCATATGTTCCTGGGTGGCTTGTGAGCGAATTAATAAAAAGACAAAAATATATGCAAGGCCAAATAGAGCGATGTTTAAAAGCTAAAAAGTGCGTTAAGTCCAAAACTGATAAAAACTTTAAAAGCCAAAAGAAGAGAACAGGATAATAAAATGACATGTGGCTAAGATAATCTATTTAGTGTTTTGTTAAAGCTATCGATGAAATGCTGACGTAGTCTTTTCCTAATATCTAACAATGGATGGCTTCTATGATTTCACAATTGATTTGGTGTACATTTTTGGCGAGAACAATGCATTCATCGAACAATCGTTTGCAGGAACACATGGGACGCTTTAAGCAGTGGGCACTTTCAGATACCCCTTAACAGTTCTGTCAACATTATTTGCATGTTCCACGAGTCTTTCACTGAGACATCGACCAGTTTGGCCAACGTATGCTTTGCCACCATTTAGGGGAATAGTCTTAAAGGTGGAGCGTTCTTCTGTTTAGCTACTACGAATTTCTAATTAAGCCATTCAGCTGCGAATGGGTGATGATTGTGAGCGCACTGGAAGAAGAAACAGGTGTGTGTTGTTTTTAATTTCACACCAAGGGAACATTCGGAGTTGCACACAACACCGAACAGGATCGCAGAACTTAGAGCATGGCAACTGTTAGGCATGCTCTGTAGCCGGTTTTATCGGCAGTGTCCACGCCATCGCTCCTTGACGCGTGGCCCAGATACGTGACCAGCAATACTCAGCATCGATGTCTGCTGCCATGCGTTCACACTCTGCAGCACTCAACGCACTGTCCCATTTACAAGCACAAGGCACAAGTCTGCCAGGTGTTCAGGTGAGCCGTACCTGTCTTGCCCTTTAGCCCGTCCCTTTAGCCGGCTCACTTGTACTGCATCCACTGTTCTGCCATTCTCCTCTGGTGAGTAATGCCTTGTTGTGGTCTAGTTGGGAAGCACACAACATGCTTTCCAACATACGACATGCTTCCCAACTAGACTACAACAACATTGTTGGGGCTGGAACGATGACACGGGCACCATAGAAGATATTTAAAGAGCCTCTGCGAGTCGCCTTGCTTGTCGTATATGCGTTGTCAGTCGTTGGTGCTGTGTGTGCGTCTTCTATAATGTCCGTGTCCTTGTTCAAGCCACAGTACTTACATAGCACTGGTGACAACAGAGCGAGCTTTCAGAGCATGAAGTCCGTTTGGGTAGCAGCATTTTTCAAGTGGGTGTTGTTCGTGCCGTGCAGATACTGGATGCACAAGTTTCCCCAGCACCTGGAGGCCGAGGGTGTGGTTGCGCGGCTGGCGTCGCTGCAGGCGCGCCTGCGCCAGGAGGGCCACACGGTGCTCGCCGACTTGGTCGACATGAATCGGAGGCCCTCCCCCCGGGGCGAGTGGGCGCGCGGAGTCTCGGTGCGCCTGCCCCTGGCCAAGCACACGCGCAAGGTGTCGCTCGTCTTCGACCACCTCGAGCCGCGAGAGCTGGCCGACCACCTTACCTACCTCGAGCACAAGGTCATGAAGCGCATCACCGTGAGTGCAGCTTCATTCGGGTGGCAAACTTGGAGCGGCCCTGAATCGAGATCGCCCTGACGAGGTCTCTAAGTGGAGGCTGAGGTTATTGCAGGCTTCGGGTGGGATTATCCCTTCGGATTCTGCCAGAAATTGTTCCACCTAGCCACACTTAAGTGCTAAATAAGGTCCACAAATCAAGCACGTATACCTGAGACCTTGCTGACCTAGAACGCTATACACACAATAACCCAGAACAGTCAATAGTCAACTCCGGCTGTCACTATCTAGAGTCCAGATCCGAGTCCTGGAGGAACTTTAAAAGAAGCCGTGAAGACTTTCTACATGACTGTTTTCCGCACGGGTAGACAATGGTTTGAAAGGAACTGTGAAGGACTCTTGTCTTCTTGAAGCAAGCAAACAACAGGTACGATCTCTCTCATAGAATTAAGAGTGAACGCGTTTTGGAAGGCTGGTTGGTAGGAGACTGAAATACGTAATTTAGCGCTTCTATCATGACCACAGAAAAGAGAACAAAAATATGCCCCTGTCCTGTCGTGGTGGTGGTGAAAAACATTTATTAGCTAAAAGGAGGTCCCATGTGTGAAGAGGAGCCTTTAGTCCAGGGCTGCTATGACTTTTGCTGTCAGCTGGGCTCAGGGCTCCAGCTGCCGCTGGTCTTCCAGGATAGAGTTGGCCAACGCGGCCTCCCACTGTTCTGGGTTGGGGCTGGGGATTACTGGCGCCATCAGACCAGTAATTTGTGTTCTGTGCTCTGTCGGCGTCATGAATGCGCAAACCTATTTCAGATAAATGTTCAGAGCACATCTCCGATGTCACTTAGGCACCGGGAACACGCGGCTAGCAGTATAGAATGTGAAAGACTTGACAACTGCAGGAAAGTTGCCTGGACGTCGATTTTCTCTTGTGATCGATGATATCGCTTATTTTAAAGTGATAGCTGTTAGACGCCCGTCTCTGGCTTTCTCGTCGCTGTCGGGGTAACTGGTGGGTGCGTTAATGTCATGGTCACAGTCAACCTGGGTCGCATAAGCCTACGGGTGGCTTTGCTTGGAATAACCGCCTGCCAGTGCTGGGGTGCATCACTTGACCACTACACTAGTGCACCAGGAATATATAGCCCCAAAACTAAGCGCCTAAACAGCTATTGCTGATCATCGCGTTACACAGTTGTAATCGTCCTGTGAGTTTTTTGTTATATTTTAGTGTTCGCTGTGGATTTGTTTAACCTAAGGGTGCACCTGCTAATAAACTTCAGTTTAAAGTCGATGATTAATATTCAGTTTTGTCATGTTCTAACGTTCCACTATTTAGCGCTGCTTGTTTTGCAACTTATTATCTCGTGATTCCCCGCACTCGCCTTTTTCGCAGTTCCTCGACTTCAAGCAGTACGCGGAGCAAGGCACGTTAGCCGACAACCCTCGGCTGGAGCGCTCCATCTCACAGTTCAACGGCCTCTCCCAGTGGACCCAGTGCATGGTGCTCTCACGATCCACGCCTCAGCAGCGAGCTGACGTCGTTACAAAGTTTGTCGACGTCGCCAAGGTACGATACTTGACGTAATCGTGATGTGGATGTCTCCCCTCACTTCGCCTTGCATTACTTTTGCTGTGCCAGCACCCTTCTTTCAGATGTGAATACAAAACTTACTACTTTCATGCTATGCTGCGTAAGTCGCGATACTCAACGAGAGCAAGCGCGAGTGCTTTTTTTAGTGCGAAAACGCCATTGGCCTCCTGGCCTGGAAAATGCCGGTGTGTGGTGAAGCCTATTAAGTTAGTCACATGATGTGGGAAATGGCGGGAAATAAACGAGGCAATGTTTGACTGTGGATATGCAGGCTTGGGGTGGAGTCAATAATGACAGCAGCAATGATAAAGGCCTTTAGGTGAATGGCCTTTAGGGTAAAGGCCTTCAAGGTAAACTCCTTCGAAGTCCTTTAGGGTAAATGTCTAATGGTAAAGGCCTAATTTGAAGGCCTTTTGGACGAATGCGTTTCTGGTAAAGGTCTTTAGGTACAAGACCTTTAGGTCAAAGGGCTTTATGGTAAAGGGCATTGCTGCAAAGGTCGTTAGGTCATATGCCCTTAGGTCAGAGGCCTTTATAGTTAAGGCCCTTAGTGTAAAGGTCTTTAGGTCAAAGGATGCTTTCACATTCACAGCACGTAAGGTCCTTAAGCCTCTACTCCTGTCACCCGATCCCTAATTTCTCACGGTATGATGCATCTGTCCACCCATTGTGAGACTGCTACCGTGGCCTTGTTTGTAACTGTACTTGTAACAACTATGCAGACGTGAACGGAACATCCGAGGGGCGCTCCAAGCATTTGGCGCTGTATTAGGAACTCCCCTTTCCCCCGATGACAGAAAATTGCATGAGGCACGGACTATGTGCGTGGGGTGGCCACCCTATTGCGGGGAAGGTGTATGCATGGTCGGTAGGAGCATAAGGTGTCCCATAAATTTCTCGCTGCTAATGAAATGCACATGCTTTTCTTGTCTCGCTAACTCTAAATGCATTTGCCGCAGCTGTTATGATTTACCGTTTGTTGTTATGGCTGTGTAGTTCACCCCTCCAGCAGCACTGCACCACACTGCGCTATGCTGCTTTGTCGTCAGGCTGTTTTTCCCTGCGCTCTTCTGCCGTCGTGCTGTTTTGTCACTGTGCCATTTTGCCCGGCGTACTGTTTTTTCTCTGCTGTTTTGTCGCCATGCTGTTTTTTCCTTGTGCTGTTTTGTTGTGGTGCCGTTTTTTCCCTGTGCTGTTTCGTTGCAGCACTTTTTTGTGTGCTGTTTTGTCGCAGTGCCGTTTTCCCTTGTGCTGTTTCATCGCTGCGCTGTTTTTTGTGTGCTGTTTTGACGCATGCTGTTTTGTCGTGTGCTGTTCTTTCGTGCCCCGAGCAAGAACTATGAGCCAAACAGGCTAAACACATGCTTTCGCATGTCGAGTTCTTACGCGATGCAAATGCTTGTCCTGTCTGCTTTGTTGATGTTGCGCAGAACCTGCTGGAGCTGCAGAACTTCAGCTCCCTGATGGCCGTCGTGGGCGGACTCAACCACAGCGCCCTGGCGAGGCTGTCGCAGACCACCACCTGCCTGTCCGGGGAAACGCGGCGAACTCTGGCACAGTTCGCCACACTGCTGTCCTCTGGCGGCAACTTCTGCAACTACCGCAAGGCACTCGCCGAGGCCCGCGACTTCCGGATACCCATCTTGTGAGAGCTCCCAAAGATGGCGATATTCGTGGGCTGGAAAAGATAGAGGGGCTTTAGCTGGTGCTGCTCTGAAAACACGCACACCTCGAAACTGTCAAATGAGGAAGTTGTGGTGGTGCTGCATTGCGCTGGCAATTAGAGTCACTCTACTGGTTTGGTTTATGGGGGTTTAACGTCCCAAAGCGACTCAGGCTACTAGAGACACCGTAGTGAAGGGCTCCGGAAATTTCGACCACCTGGGGTTCTTTAACGTGCACTGACATTGCACAGCACACGGGCCTCTAGAATTTCGCCTCCATCGAAATTCTACCGCCGCGGCCGGGATCGAACCCGCGTCTTTCGGGCCAGCAGCCGAGCGCCATAACCACTCAGCCACCGCGGCGGCTCTAGAGTCACTCTACTGGCGATGTGAATAACCCTGGTATAGCGCACTTCACTATAGTATGTTGAGCAACCCTAAGCGTCCAGAGCTGAAGCTGTCATTTGTTGATTTCTCCCTTATGGGGTTGTGTATTGGCTGGATGTACTATTGGTATGCAAAAAGCACTGGCTATAGAGAATGGTATCACTGATATCTTTTTTGTTATCTACGCTCATGTTATCTTTCAAGGCGCTCTGGGTGATGACATTTCCTTCTATATAGGGTTGCAAAGAAAGGGCTGCTGGTCATTTTATGCCATGTCATTGTCGGCTAATTAATTAGCTTTATCACATTTCACTGCACTGGGAGCATATCAGTGACAGTAAATTGCTTTATAATTGGGATTATGTTACCTTTCTATTCTTTACTACTACGTCTTAGCACAGTCATGTGCTAACTATAATACAGAAGGGACAACACAAGGCGACGGTTGCAACTTTGGTAATTACAAAAAAAAAACGTAGAGTACGATGAAGCAGGGAAACAGTTGGAATGATGAGTCCCAATGTACTAGAAATATATGTTGGGCTAGGTCGTACATCTTAGCATAGGGGTGTGCATGCAACCTATATTACAGAAGGGACAACGTAAGACAAGCGCAACCAACAAGCGACAAGCGACCAACTAGCCCCATTTAAAGCTTTGCTGACGTTTTATTACTGCTATGATCTGATGTGCAGTTACAGGAAGCAAGCAAAGAAATTGTTTCTGCTCTGCTCGCGCATCCGGGGGGAGCAGTGACTGGCAGCAATAAGGGCGCACGTGATAACTTTATCTGGCTACACAGTAGAAAAACACAACAGAATCTTACCCAAAATAGAATATGATTTTTTTTCGTTTTGTGTAGTTTTGTAATATTTTGCTGCAGTTCTGTGACTGCGACACAGGACAAAGCAGTACTAGAGAAAATTTTGTTGCCACGGCAAAAGTTTTTGCTGTTGCTTCAAGTTCCAGGCCATAAATACTCCAATAAATCTGCTGGGACGACAGGAAATTTTCACATGTGGTTTTCGAGTTCTAAAATTAATAGTGGTTGTTGAACGCAACTATTGGGTTTGGTAGCCGTCCTTGCTTTCAACCACTGAATGACATGTTACTGCAGCAAAAAAGCATGGCTTTTTGGTCTTTTTGTTGGTCGTCTATGACATACCTGTCTGTTGGGCTGTGGTCGCAGGGGTGTGCACATGAAGGACCTGATCTCCGTGCACGTGGCACTACCGGACGTGGTGGACGGCATGATCAACCTGCGCAAGATGGCGCAGCTGTCACACATCTTCCAGGAGCTCTGGGAGCTCCAGCACTCGCCACCGCCTCTGGATGTCAGCATGGACCTCATCAACACGCTCAAGGTCACTTCACAGCTATACTTTCTTTGGCCTGCTCGGTTAAGCATGCCGTGCCTTTTTTTTCGTCATAATAATGCCTTGTAACTGTACTGATTCTTGAAGTTTTCTTAAATTTTCTGTTTTGTACTTATATGTGTTATGGGCTTTACTAATGTCCTTCTGCCTTATGTGTACTCTACAGTGCACATCGTGCACCTCTTCCGAGACTTTTTTTTTCGGGTACTGCTTTAAAATTGTCACTTCTAAAGAGTGCGAACATCGTCAGGCAGCACTCTGCCTTTTTGTCAACTTCTCGACAGCAAGGCATTGTTTGAAACAAACTCTTTGAACTTCAACTACTAGAAGCCCTTTATCCTCCGCCTTTTATTGCACGGCAGCTCTGCGCATGAGCAGGTCTTCTCATTTACTGCCAGTATGCACTGCACATGCACAGTTTGTGTTGGGGATAGGTAGATGCAAGCACAGACCTTTCACTTTTCAATGTTTTCGGCGAAGAAGAAAAATTTTCACGCATTTCTCAGAGGGTGCAACACCTCGAGAAAAGGCTAGTTTTGAAGGGCGCTACACATGTGTTAAGAAGTTTAGTGCGTCACTGCTTAATGCTTACGACACGTCGGGCGGGTTACTCAATGGAGGCGAAAAGTTTTCTATGTGAGTGGGTGCATTTCGCGGACCTTTCCGTGCGCTGATGCGACGAGAAGACCTGGAGTCGTGTTGCTGAACTTTTCCTTTCTCTTCCAGCTCTCTCTCGACACAGCTTACACCGAGGACGAAATATTTGAACTTTCCCTCGCCAGAGAACCAAAGGCACCCATGGTTAGTATTAGCTAATTGCTGCAGCTACTTCTGCTCTTGACACTAGAAGTTGTTTTTGAAGAACATTGTTGAAAAAATTTGTTGTTACTTCAAGCTCATAGCCAAAAATACAAAAGAAAGTTTGTTGTGAGACAGAAAATCTTCTATTATGTTTATAGACTGGATACGACTACTAAGGAAGGCTATACAGCTTTCTCGGAAGCTTCGCAAGTGGCCAAAAAAGTGCTAATTCTAATGATACTAATGAGTAGTTATTCCTTAACTGAAACCTACTCAACCTAAGGGGTTTTCTCTAAATCACATTGGACTTGCTGCTTTGTCATTAGAAAATGTTCATCGATCAGCCTGGGCCAACTTCAATTTGCCCTCGTTGTCAGTTCGATAATATTTTTTTCACATGGGCTTGTGCGATCGTGATTTCTCTGTCGTGATTTTGGCCTTGTTTCACAGGGAGTTGTTTGCATAGGCTATTTTTGAGTGTAATAGTTGAACAGGTGCTTTGTTTTTCCGTTTTCCAGGTGTCTCCGTCGAAGCCTCTCGCCATGGAATTTGCGTCGAAAGTTCCGGAAGGCACTGACTTAGCCCAAGTCGAGAAACAGATCTGCGATATGGTGGAGGCAAGTTGGAAATAACTGCATTCTTCTGAAAGCACTGCGCCATGCCTTTTTTCTTAGTCGGCAGTTGTGCTCTGTACGGTTAATATTACATTCTATAAATGCGACGTACCAAACTCAGAGAGCACTGCAGAGACTGCATAGAAGAAATGTGAAAACTTTAGTGTTTGCCGTGACGTTGATGGCTCCTAATTGCCTTTGATAGCTGTTGCCCATATGAAATCATATGGAATGTTGAAGAACTATTTGAAAACCTGCATATCATCCTACTTCTCAGACACCGACATTCAGGGCTCCGATTTTTGCTTTACTCTAATTGGTTGCAGGCGTGATGTCATCAGACATATGGGATGACGTCATACCCCTATGACGTTACATGGTCTTGCTAATTAGGTGCATTAATTGCCGTCAGTAATTAACACAATTAATTATCACTGTGAATCACACTCACTAACTAGAATTGATTAGCACCAGTAATAAACACCATTGATTAGTATTATTGATTATGATCGTTAATTAGGCTCATTTATTAATGAATAGCATTAATGAAACAATCACTGACTATAAACATCACCACACCACTCTTGCTTCCACATTATGTGGACACGTTTTGCGAACACATTTTGCAGAAACTTTTTGCGGACACTTCCGTTGCTGACATAGCCTAGTAATGCTTTCGCATTAATGAGCCTTGACGATATATGTGCCATGATGCGGTGTAACACGTTATTTCGAGCATTGTGTGAATACTGTAGCGATATGCCTCTACCCGCTACAGTCAAGCGGCTAGCCAAAATCCGATGGTAAACCTCTGCCTTCAGTTAAGGAGATCTCTATCATCTTCGTAAGAAAGGCCAGCGCTATTGTTTTTAGAGCTGGGCTCTCGCAGCGTCCGCAGGGTAATGAAGGGCATCTTTGCACCGTTGCCTGCACCTAGCTTTGACAGTGAAAGCAACGCCGGGCTGTCAAGTGGCGCTAAACGCTATTTTTAAAGCCACGCTCATTTTACATCTACGTTCAGTCTGCTTGTCAAGGCTGAACTGACAACGTTCCGCACTTTGAATTGCAAAGTGCTTCGCACACCTGGCTTGACTGACAAGCCATGCGTGAAGCTCTACGGCAGTGGTAGCTGTTTTGACAGCAGGGATAGGGTATGGATTTTACCTGCATTTATTACACGTATGAACCAACATTACTGGAAGAAATGCATGCTATAAGTAAAGTTCGGGATGTTAGGATAGGTTAGAGTGGAAGTTACAGAGGTGATTGGGGAACCAGTGGTACGACCACTGCCCAGTCATGGATGCATCCTCGGTCCTAACAAGTGTGCTTAGTCCCAGGAGGCGGACTAGATCAGTCCACTTCTATTCTTCAGGTGGCTGACGACTTTTGCAACGACACATGCGCCACTGTGCAGGAGGTGTTCCACGAGTACGACACAGACCGCGATGGTTACCTGAGTCTTGAGGACGTGGCCGTGGTGACGGGCCGCTTTCCCGCTCTGCGAGGTCTGGTGCCGGAGGACTGCCAGCGGCGGCTGCTCAGCCGACAGGACATCCGCCGCTTCCTGCTACGCTCAAACTGGGCCATGTTCCGGCACGACTTCCACGAGACCACCTACTTCCGGCCCACCTTCTGCATACACTGTACTGGCCTGGTGAGCTTCGCTCATTGCCTTGTAATGTCATTGGCGACACCAGAAACAGGCAATGTTTTTTTTTGTGTGATGTACACTCTCACCCACAATGAGCGGCAATGCTCCGGATGCAACAGTGCTGATGTTGTGCATCAGCAACTCAACGTATGAAGATGCACTGCCCCGCACAGCTCCAAACCTCAAACCTGCACAAAACGCTAGCCACTCAAAAGGCAGCTAAATGTGCTACTTTTCTGTACGATGAAGCGCGCATTGCTTTATGGAGCGGGTTGCGACTGCACGTTGCATGCTGCAGCTTATGCTGAGAACGAATGTATACATACGTGTGCTAGAGCATAGCGTGTCAACTCACAACAGCTTGACGAATGGCTCTCTCAGTGCAGCGCCAGACATGGTGGTGGCTATGGAGACGATGTCTTGAAAGAGTTATTGACGGAAAGTGAACAAGATCTAGCAAAGGAATACAGAAAAAATGCGGCCTCACCTATTCTGCAGGGTAGGCTCATGTACAGTTGACAAGACCATTGGGAAGAGAAGGCAGAATGCATTTTGTGCGATTAGTGAGTGAGCTTGTTTGGGGGTGAATTCTCCGAGAAAAGTGTACATCTGCACGTCTACCTACTTCATTCCCACTTTCTTATTCGCTTGGTCATCATGTCGACATGCTGCGAAACATGCTCAGTTTCGCACTGTTTGCTTTATCGCGTTCCGTGCGCATTCAAGCATTTAGCTGGCTACTTCCTTCAGCAAAACCACTCAAGAACTATCCTCGAAAGAGCCTCACTGGACGCGCAAAGCTTTCTAATATTGCTACTCTTGAAAAAGGCATTCATCATGGTCAGTTTTCTGACGTGAGCTGATGAATGTACCTTGAAGCCTTAACCGTTTCCGAGCAACTCATTCTTCTGCCACTGTGGTGACGTGGCCAGATTTTCTGGGGAGGGGTTTATAGTAACTCCTGTAGGCAACTCGCTGCATCATTGTTTTTTTTCTTTCCCAGCTTTGGGGCTTGATCAAGCAAGGCTTCAAGTGCAAAAGTAAGCAGTGCATTTGTTAACCTTCCCTTTCATTTATGTACCTTCATAGAAGCAGAAATTGATGCCATATTTTCTTGCAATTACAGCAGATTACTGTAATTAAATAATTAAATTATTAATAATGCAAACAGTTGCTTTGGAGGTGGTGAATGTCTTGTTCAGACATATTTATTAAGGTTGCCCAATTGCCTAACTTTGGAGAAATAAGTTTTAGTTGAATACTTTTGAATGCCACGAACTACCTTGCATATTAACAGCTTGTGCATGAGTCGAATAAAACACCCATCATATTGATTCCTTGTGCACATAAACATGCAAAATTTATGAGCCTGCACTCAACTCTTTACCCATGATGTCAGATTGTCTTCTCAAAAAGAAGCGCCAAGTACTGAGTGTCCTGAGTTAGACGATTTGAATAATTTTTCAACCAATGCAGAGTGTGGGATCAACGCACACAAGCACTGTCGAGAGCAAGTTCTCGCCGAGTGCCGGCCGCTCACGCCACAAGGTCCAGTCAGGAGCTCTTCATTTTCATCTACAGGTATGTGCGGCTGCATTCACTGCGCATCTGCTGCTTGTTCTAGCTGCAGAGCTGCTAGCCTGTGACAAAAGTAAAGCAGGAAAAGTAGGTTTATGAGAGCAGCAGATGTATCCAGGATCGTGTTCTTGCGAAAACACTGTCTGAAACAAATAAATCTTCAAGTCATTTTTTTCTTGCATTGTTAACTTCAGTTATCCTTAGCTTCATTTTTCTAACTGAATGCTGTATGACGGATCCTCTCTATTGCAAACGGCAGCACCGTCGGCGTCATAGGTGGTCGTAAGCAAAGGCTGTCGCGTTCAAACACTATTGTTAACTTCAGTTATCCTTAGCTTCATTTTTCTAACTGAATGCTGTATGACGGATCCTCTGTATTGCAAACGGCAGCACCGTCGGTGTCATAGGAGGTCGTAAGCAAAGGCTGTCGCGTTCAACCACTACCTGAACATGTTGGCCAGGCGGTCCTGGAAGTAAAGATACCTACGGGGGCTATTTTCATCTTTCTTTCACCATGGCAAGTACGGGAACCTGGGAATCTGCTTTTCATTTTGCTGAGGCTTCACAGGCAAAATATTTGTCAATGAAGAGGAAGCTACTGAGACGGATCGTCTGTAACTGTGTCACTCCGCCAACAGTTTTTGCGGCAGGACGGCCACCTGATGCGTTGCTCGCTGTGCGGTTTCTTCGCTCCACTGCTGATGTAGCTGGAAGCTTCTTGTTTCTGACATTACTGTAACTTTGAAAACATGCAGTTATGGTATATATATGCCTTAATTAGCGAGTATTGCCAATATACACAGTTTTAAGAGAAAACATTAGCTGTAGCTGCAGGGACAATATTCGTTGCATAGGAGGAGATGCGTGTTATGGTTATGTAGCTTGGCTGCATTGCCAAGAAATGTTGCGGTGTACAGTACCACACCACAGCCTGGTCTGAATTCAGGATGACTGCACTGTGGAGAAAGTTAGGTGAGGAATTTACAACCATCATAGTACTGAGGAAGTTATAACCATCGTAGTACTTTTCTGGTTAGGGGCGATGCCTTTATGCTGCCCCCCCTCCCCTGAAATTGGAATCCTGTGGCGGATATCTCGCCTTCTGTGCAGGTCGTATTCACTGCATGCCAAAAGTCAGTTATCGCCGCTCGGCTACCCGATGGTGGCCATGCAGCTCTGCCGCGGTAGCGAGTAGCCCAGCGGTGCGCTGACGCGGTTGGCTTGCCCCACCCTGCAGATTGGAGCAGCGCCACGGCGCGGCCCAGCCGCTTCCACCAGCAGCAGCTGCCGCAGACGGCGGCACCGGCTAGGCGCTTCAAGCAAAGCCGTTCGGAGAGCGAGTCTGCGCCGCTGGTCCATCGGACCTCCGACAACGCGCGCTGGAAGTCGGAGGACGGCAGGTCGACGGCTGCCCACTCGTACAGCCAGACGGTGCGGAACACATGATGGTCACACGAGGACCTATGGTGACCACCACTCCGCATTAATGTTCCCTCCTTCACCCTGTTTGCCCTTTCATCGTTGCCTCACGTTCCGACTCACCACAGGGTTGCGAGACCCTCGACTTCCCCAATATTCTCGCCGAAAGTCTGCCAGAGTTTCCCTGTACCGACGCTTCGTGGCGAAATGTGGTTTGTTCTTGTCTGTAAAGTACATGGCACTGGTAGATAAGGAGCGTTGCGGGTACTGCAAGCCCTTCACTATCAGTGGGCTGCAACTGGGACGGCTTCTTAAAAGTAGAATCGAGTGCCGACATGTATAATTACCAAGACATGACCGAATTCTCCAGAGCTGGAACAGTTATATATGTGCGGAAAAAAATTGCGTGTTTTATACCTGCGGAACAAAAAGGAAAGGAGGCATAATTCACTGAAATGAATGTAGACCGTGGACGTTAGGTCTGGCTCGTTTATTTTTCTTCTCTGCTATTGTATGCGCGTGTCGTGCGTGTGTAGTGATAGCGCCTTTTTTCGGACTCACCAATCCAGGATAAGGGTCATCTGTTCGTGTCGGTTGGGGGTCTGCATTCGTCACCGCGTGTCACTGCCACAATAGTCACTGATGAGAGCCAGTGAGTTAAGTCTGCTTTGTTGGGATCCAGTGATCCCCAATTAAGGAGGAATATATATGGCTTTCAGGTGACCCGAATGTTTAATTCATTGTAGTGCGTAGTTGCCTAGGAATGCAGGGCTTGCTTTTATTGGGATGATCAGTTGTCAATCAATTATAATCGGCCATTTTTCGGCTTCTCGCACCTCCAAAAGGTGACAGCCACCCACGTGGGTTGGCGGCACTGTGACGTAACCCACCTATTCGGCTGGATGAGGGAAAGTCATGGCTCTTCGTCCCTAGTGGTCGTTTCATTGATGTCTCCTCCACTTGTCCATACAAAGTGCAGCTTCCCTACTAAACATGTTTTTATCGGCTTAACCTCGACCTCGCTTCCTCCTCATCCTTCTTGCAGGATCAAACCTCTCTCACGTGCATTTTGTCACTGCAGCCACCTGTGAGAATCTGCATGGGAGATGTCTTTTGGTATAACCTGTGCACACAAAACTGCGAGGCAGTGGATTGATTTGTGGTATCACTGAGACACACGGGAGTGTATTCTGGCGTGGTAGATGTTGCATGGGCACCACTGGGTGTCGCATGCAGCGGGTTGCCTATTCCCACCTCTGGTGAAGGCAGAAGCGGTTGGCAACCTGCTTTCACTGAAGAAGACAGCGCACAACAATCGGTGCAGTTTCTGAAAAAAAAATATGGAAAGCAGCAGTTTTCGCCTGCTCAAACATATGCAGAGGCTGTATAGGACCGCTTCGGAGCCATCTTTTAGCTCAACAAAACTCTTCAGGGAGAGTGAACTTAGCGGCAGTCTGCGGAGCTTGTGACACTTTACCAGTGCCGTGTTTTCAGTGAATGTGTGCTCCACGGTCCCACAGACTGTGAGCCGCTTACGGTCGTTTTGTGTACATGAGAAGAGTGGGCAATGCTCAATCACTTCTTGGTCCTAATGTCTGTCATTGTACCATAGTTCAGAAGAAACCTGCCAGTATCAAGGAAAACAAGCAAATTATCTTTTTGGATTTGTCAGCATGGGAAGTGGTTTTAACATTTTAACAATATCAGCTTATGCTTGCATTTCGGCTTTTTTATGGCCGATTTCCTGTTGGCCACCACGATTGGACGTAGAACACTCCTCTATCATTTTCTCAGCTGTGCGTCTGAAGCAGTAAACACATAGCGTGTTCCAGCAGAACCTTCAACACTTCTGTTCCAATGATGTGTCAGCAACGTGCTGAGTTTGTGTACCTGGTATTCATCATATTTATGCGTGACAGCTTATCCCGCTGCTTCCTGTGATGGATGTATGAGCATACTGGTTGGCTAGCGTAGGAAAAAACCGAGTGTTGCTTTGCTTGATTTTTCCAGCTATGGCCATTTGTCTGGCGGTTAAAATCGGGGTACTAAAGTGTATGAGACTCGGGTGCCATTTTCATCGAAGTTACAGACTACAAACGAGGCCAGTCAAAACTCTGGGGTGATTATTTTTTACCTCATCCAGCTCCGAAGAGCGTACTTTTTCAGTGCGGAAAGATAACCAAGCTCCAGAGTCACACGCGCACACAATGTAACATTTCCTCGTTTGATACAGAATGTCAGGAAAGAAAATATGAGCAGTTTTTTCTTGCTCATTTTTACGAGTTAGAAGGACAGCGAAAGCTATAGTTTCACCAGCTATGAGATATAACTTTCTTGCCGACGCCGGTATTTTATAATTTTAGTTTAGTGTTTCGCTTTGTGTAATTGGATTCTAACTGAACTTTGGAGACATATTTGTTGACCAAAGCAAAGAAGGACTAAAGGTGCAAGCATTAGTGCCGTTTCAACCTTTATATATTTGCTGGTCATTTTCTGAGATGAAAATGAGAAACGTCCTACTTTTACGGAGCCTAGAATACTGAGTAGAGAAATCAAACAAACAAAAGTTATTAGTTTCATTTGTTTTTTTTTTTGCAAGATGTATACGCAGAACAGTTAAATGATTGTTATACTGGGCGTTTGGTGAAATCAAGATTTTTTTCGCATTGAGTACCTGGATATATATGCCATGAGAGGATTTCTTACTAGCACTGATCTCAGCTAAGCCTTTCTCTATTCAGCACTTGCGCTTTTGGGCATAACTGTTATGTAGTTGATGCTATTTGAAACCCGAGCCATATGTGCAGACTACATTTTGGATGCTTTCTTTAAAGCTGTGTGCAAAGCAATCAGTATTTGCTTTCTTTTACTGCTGGCATGCTAGTAGTGGTAACACTGTGTTTTAAGTGTGGTGAGAAGGAATATTAATAAGCCTTGCTCGATTTTAAGAGAAGAAGGCACAGAAGTATTCCACGTGTTTAAAAACCGTTTCATTTTTCATTGCTTTCATTTTTATGCAAGGGCATTTCAATTTAGCATGATAAAATTTCATGATTGCTGTTTCACAGCAATGCAGATGTCGGACTTGAATGTTGTAGAGCTGCGAAAAATCGTGCGTACGCGAGTCGCATGATAAAAGAAGTTACAAGTTACGTGCTTACAAGTTGTACGGCAAAGCACCGTTCTATATTTCTTATTTGCAGTGTCATCTGTTCTTGGATACCATTTTTATTCCTGAAGTTTGCAGCATGCGAATAATGTTGATGAATTGGCCGTCCATTGGGAAGGTAACTGCAGTAAGAAAGACTCCTTCCTGCATATAGTTTCTATGAAATTTATGAGATTCTCGCAAACAGGACTGTGCAGCGAAGTATGAAGTTTTTTTTCTTCATTTAAAATTAAACTGGAACATATCCTAACTTTGTCTGGAATTTCTCTGTGTATGCAGCACATTTTTGTTTCGCGAGTAGAAACAAGGGACCAGAGACATGGTTGGGCTTGTGATTATATATTAGTACCCAGCTGTTAGTAACTGGGAAGGAATAACATGTCTGCATTATCTTGTCAGCGTTTTTATGCTGTCTCCTGCGAAGACATATTATGATGATAATTTTATCATAAGGAATATCAAACTGATGTTCTCGAGTTTCAGTGAAAATGTAGAATTCTACACTCAGGAACATGTGCCAACTTTTAGTTTGAGAAGCAGCAGAATCCTTTCGTAGTATATTTTGTATAGGGTACAATGAGAGTTGGTAGATGATTTTTGGGCTGCGGTTTCCAATCTCGTGCTGGGCTTGCAAAAAAATGTTTCACTTTTAACTGTTGATATAAATTGTGTTGACGAATCTTATGAAGCAGTTTTTATGAGTTTTTTAACTGATAAATTGTGTGTTCCGGCACAAACGCTGAAGAAAACATTAGAGGTTCTGAGAACGGGTAGGCGTACGAAAGGGCAAAGGTGGCAGTGGCGTCAAAATGTGGTTAATACTTTCGGATGTGTGACTGAAATGAGTAAATCACTTTATGGCAGTTGACAATACACCCTGGTTAAATTTTTTGTGCAGTTGGTGCAATTGTGAACACACCTAGATTAACATAACCCTTCAGACTATGCCAAAATAAAACAAGTGAATGCTTCTTAGACATTAATTAGCTAGCAAAGCAAGGCTTTTCAGGTGGCTGTCAGAAGAAAAAAACATAGGGAGCTTTATTTAGCTTTCATATTGCAGTTGCACATGGTGTTGGCATCCACCTTTCCGTTTTCTGTTTTATCTCAGTCTGTTTGCTGAATTCGTTGCACAGTGAAAGATGTTATAGCATGATACATTCAATGCATTAATGACGTCACAGTACCACAGTCCCTGGACCTGCTCAGAGGCCAGCATGTGAAGACTTCACATTGAAGTAGCGGCATTGGCATTTTCCTGGCAGTAATGAAAATGAATCGCTGATTTCCCTTTAACATTGCATATTGTGTGTGCATCGAGCTTCTTGGAAGAAAAGACTACATGTTTTAATAGGTCTAACCTGAGATGAAAACCAGTTTTTCCGAATTCATTTATGACCATGAAACAAAAAATTTACAGTATGCATTCATAAGTACCTACACTTACACTCATGACATAGGGTAAAAGACATGCGCAAGTTTTTGCGCCGTTACGTGATCGGTCATGAGTTAGAGACTACAGTTGATGAATTACATTGCTTCGTTCTGGCCACCAAAGCACTTCTATTTTAACTCGTGCATCTTTCGAAAAGGGGTGATCAGTAGCTTTAGTACAAGCTGTACATGTTGTGATAGGTGGACCAGTGAGGAGCCAGTCTGACCTGGTTGACCGGAGCTTTATAAAATTGCATTGCACACCTTGTCACCATGGTTGCCGTTTTTATGCACACTTCTTTCATAGCTGTGCAGGGTTTATAAACTTTTTTTTCTGTTTAAACTACCCACTGCACGGCACCTAACCGCTAGAAGCTTTGTACATATATATGGTGAGATAAGTAGAAAATCACGATATCAGCTCTGAAAGTGACATTTGCACTTAGTCTTGGTGGCTCACAAAGGGTTTGAAGTGACAGTAGGCATGTCCTCCACTCCGCTGGGGCCTTTAATTGAACTGCCTCTTGGTTCCATTTACACGTGGTGCATGATGCTTTCTGATTATAAGCAAATCAGATATGCCCACATATATATAATCTAAACTGGAAAATGGTTCATTTGTTCGAGTGAATAATGCCTATGTTTATGGTTCATAAAAAAAAATGCATGAAAAGGATGTGAAATCCACAATAAATTATACAAGCTGGTGGTACCGATAAAAACTGCGCGGAGAAACTCATATTCTGAGCTTAGTAGGTATTTTGGCTATGAGAGTTGGGAGTTACTAATAGATATAATCTTTCCATCTGCCAAAAAGGTAGAATGTGCTGGCTGGTGGTGCCTAAAGCTTTGTGCATAAGGTAGGGTTGCAGGTCTCTGAAAGAGCACCTCTAACAGTTCTTACAACTTCAGCCTACAGTGACCACCACACGGAATTCCTCCGTGGCAAAGAGTAATCTGCCGTTAAAACTTTTCTCGTCACCTAAGCAAAACGGTGAGCACCAAACAAAGTTATAAGCTCAAGAGTTCTGACACCTGTGACTTCTTTGCTAGTCAGACATCAAAAAGATGACCTTGTTTACTGTTGTGGCTTGTCAGCAAAGTAATACGGGACGCTGCGGACCATGGCCCATTGTTATGCATCCTACAATAGGACGTTGACATTGTCCCTACATTTACTTCGTGTTAAAGCGCTGATGATTAATTTAGGGAAAAATGTGCCTCTGTGGGATTTTAGTCATATTACATGTTGTGCACTATAAATACGTCATCGCAACAAAGATTCATTGACAAGGCTTCTTGTGGTTAGGCGCCCTAAGACCGTGTTTAGGATGTTGTAAGGAGATGCATTACTTGTGGTAGTTTATTCCTGTCCGCGAATTCATACTGGTCTACACGCGTGCTGCCATCGCTTGCGAGAAAAGCTGAAACAGTTATGGGTGGGGCTATGAGTGAAGCATAGCTATTGCACGGTTCAATATAAGAAGTGCTACATGAGATGTGCATTGGGGAAGGGGCTTCTGGCACCATCGCTGCCCGCTGAAAGCTGGGTAGCAGTCTTCCATGATCACTCGCTCGCAGTGAGTGCGATACGAGTGCGTTTCTCCGATGGCACGTGTGCCCGGGCGCGTGTTTGCAAAGCGTAGTGCATAGAGCTACTGACCTAACAGCCCGCAAACCTGACCTCAAGGGTCTTAAACACAGTGATAATGCGCAGACAAATGTAGCGCACGGGATCAGACTGTAAGGAGGCTACAAAATACTAATGTTCTTGAGCAGACAGGAGCACGGAGTTTAGAGGCTGGTTAATTTATGTGTATGAAAGAAGCCAGCAGTCATTTAGGAAGACAGCGAAATGTTTCCCTTTATGTAGAGATTTATTAAAATGGGAAATGATTTGCGTAATTACCTAAAGACATCATTTTAGAGAAAGCATTCAGAAAGACAACCACAAGCCTCTGGTGGGATCTGATCTCAAGAATTCCACATGTCACGTGCACCGCTGTACCAATTGAACCACTGAACTAGGCGCTGACTTTCTTACCTCTTACTCTCGGACGTACTTGTGTTGCGCGTAGCCAGAGCTTGAGAGTATACACCAACGACACGCACCAAACTAATTTTCTGCTCTGATCAGCAGCAGCTAATACTAAGAGCAACATCCCTTCATGTTTTAATCGGTTCCAATGGCTGTTGGCTTTTTTTCAAAATATACGGTGTGCTCGCTTAACAAAAACGAACGTTAAAGTGGGCAACCTTTGTTACTTGAGTCAAAAAACATTAAAAAATAGCAGAGGTCGATTTCATCGGGCCACGTTCATGGTGTCAATTAAAGATGCCTCCTCGTGGTCGTGCACGGACTAATTGCTGGCTGTGTGCTCTAGGGCTTGAAATTGCGCGGCCGGAGACAGCACACATGTTACAGGGCTCCGTCTCGAGCTTTCAGAGACTACACCTGGGAGGGCGAGCGTAGATACGCTGAGGCCCTTCTGTCTCCCGTCACAAAGGCAGTGGCGAGAAAGAAAATAGAAAGTTAAAGACTGGTGATAAGCTGTTTTTTTTGTGTCCTAAAATGTGACATCTCAGAGTCCATGCCTTCATACTCTCCAACCACCAGTGTTTTGGCGTCCGCAACCACTTTTAGACTGTACAAGAGTTACGATGCACTTTTCTTTAAAAGAATGTTTCTAGCACTGCATTCATCACCGCGAGGTAGTGTTGGAAGGGTTAGTGCAGCGCCACCTTTATCTTACATCTATTTGTAGCTTTAAAAGATTACAACAGTACATCGTTGCATCCGAACGGCCATAATGTTCGGCTTTGCGGACCACGAAGACCTTGCAACTTAGTCGTTTGAAGCGCAAAATCACAAACATGGTTTCATTCTGAGAACTTGCATAGCCCCTTTTCTCATGGCGTAGTGTAAGGTGCATACGTAGTGGTGTAGAAAGTGAACAAGAAGTGTTGAGAGACTGAGTAAGTTTTTTCTTCACGACGTGAGGGCGTGAAGGTTCACTTTGTCCATGTGCCTGCGGGGGCGCAACATATCGTACAGCAGATTTTCGCGCTGTGAGTGTTATTCGGCTGCTTAGAAAAGTGGGAAGTAAGCCTATTGATGCTTTCCTGGTCTGGTTTGATACATATAAACTTTTAGTGTATTTAATCTGCAAAATAAACTCCTGTTAATATGTGTGGTGAACAAGAAAGAAAAAGACTTAAGCCTTGTCTCAGGTTTGTTGCCTTGATGCATAGGATATCAAGGGAGTGCAGAGAAGAAACGTAGAGTGGCATGAATTGAAACGAAATGAAATGGAAATTAACTGCATAACGTAAGTTAGACGCCTTTTATGCAGAAATACTTGTTGTTAACAAAAGGACTTTTTATTTATGAATCGCATTGCACTCGAACTGAACGTTACGCTGCTCGTGCAAAACACTTTTTTTTTCTTTCATTTCTCGGACCACTAGCCGCTGAACCCATCACAGTCACGGTAGTAAATTTAAGTGAGTCTGTATCGCTTTTAAGCACAGAGGAGCGATATAGAAGGCAGCGATGTTTAGTCACGCTGTTGCTTCAGGGCCTTCGTAGAACGTCAGTTTAGTAGAAATAATAATGTATTTGTCATAGCCTTACGACATTGAAAGACTACATTTAGGGAAGTGTGCTTCGCGATGCTGCTACACCTGGGTTACATTAGTTGGTGCCATTTCGCCAAGTCAAGTTTACTTAAAGCGTGGCGTCATGCCCCTCGAGGTTTTATCTTTATATTTTTTATGTAGCTCTCTCCGCAGCAATGTAACAAACAGTTAACTAAAGCTCATTGCTGTGACGGTAAGTTTTTATATTTTTTGTGTGAGGGTTACGGTATTTAGTCAACATTGTCAATACTGTGCTAATGTTTTATCCCTTGTTCATCTTGGCTTATCTTAGGCGACAGTTTTTCAAAAAATACAAATTGATAAGCTGCTGTGGTGCACAGGTTAGCACTAGGCATATGAACGTGAGTAGAGGTAAGAAAGCCTCGTAGACAGCATCGTTCAGTGGCGCCCCAAGCCTTCGTTATGGAGACAGAAGGGCTGCACTCTCACTCACAGTTTCGTGATCTGCGTTCTTTGGCGCAGTCATACTGGAAAGACCACATGACTATAGAGCTGTCTTTTCCTTTCTTTTCTCAACTAATGTGCATATACAAGTTTAAAGAGGTAAAGTATATGTCTATGTATACAATGTATCGTTTAATGTGCCAGTGGTATATACCTCCTGTCGGCGTACCAATCTTCCGGACGTAATCACTCGGGGAATAGGGGTTGTCCTCCAGTCTGGATTTTTTCGCTACCTGTCAGCCCTAGCGAAAATTTCTTTGGACGGTTCACAGCCTGTTTATAGACAGTATATGGAGTATTTATTGAAATTTTTGTATGGGAGTGCAGCAGCGACTTCAGGAGCGGGCGCTTTTTAAGCATCTTCTCTGCATTTGAGTGGACAGTGGAAGTTCTCGCTTCAAGTCTTGTCTAGGTGCAAATGGTGCCGGAAGTGGGATTTTTGTAAATGCAGACTATAAACCTGTATCCACAACTTCATACCTCTTTATCGTGGTGCCAATGGCGCACGCTGCTTGCACTGACATCCTTATGCCGCCCCCCTTTACCCCTGGTCCAAGGATGATGCCCTTTGATTTACCTCAGACTACATTCCGAGGTTTATGACTCAATATGACCTGTTCATGTATTGCTGTTATAGTCTTTTTACGTTGCCTGTTACGACTCGCAAGGTGCAGTCCACTCTGGCGTAGGATCGACGGAAATCCTGGAGGCCCACTCTGCCCGTTTATTGGGCTGTACCCTTCTCCACAAGTCTAAAATGTTGCGCACGTCACAAGTCCTTAGGCAATTCTTTGAATCATAGTGTGGCTGCTGTGTAGTCTTCATTGTTATCATTTTGTGTTTATGTTAAATAGAATGATTGCAGCACAGAATAAAATACATCTATTTTGGTGGCGGTTTAGTACGTGTTGATGCTGTCATCACATATCTAGGGATAAATTTTTTTTTGGTGATTACTGCCACAATTTTTGCTGTGACTACTTATTTACCATGCGTGCAAGGAGGAAGAAAAAAAGTAAACGAGCGAGTGATCTCGTGAGTCGCATCTTTGGTGTAGAAAAACTGCGCATTCGCTCGCGTGCACTCCTGCAAAAACAGCCGTAATATTTGAATCGTCTTTTGAGGGAAGCATTGGCCCCGCTCTTCGCCTTTCTCACAATACATGGCACCACCCGGGGAGTGCACAAAAATTGGTCTTCTACGCAGAAAACTGGTTGAGGACAAATGCGAGTGGTTGTGCAAACGCACGTGCGCTCCGCAGGCGCGATCCGCACTCATGAGGTTCCGGCTGCGCATCCGTAGTGGAGGGTGTGTGCTTGCAGCAGTCGCCATCTGTCGCCTGCGCCAGTCACGAACATGAAATGCGCATGCGCGGTACAAGCGGTCGGTACATTTGCAACCGGTCAAGCTCAGGAGAAAACAGAAGAAGGGAGGCGCGCATGCACAGAACAGACCGTGTGAAAAAGAGGCGGAATGTGCGCACGCCTTGTGGAGAGTATTGGCCCCGTGTCGACTCTGCGGGAAGGTCACTGGACGTCATTCGAATCCTGGTTCACGTCTTGCGAGCCGTGCAGGCAAGGACGACTGTAAACACTGTGTGTTGACATTTGAGGTATTCCCCATTAACCCTTCTGCGTGATTATGACCCTGTTGTCGACTGTATGATTTTTGTCTATACTCTTTGCACCTGAGATGCTGTTCTAGTCGAAGTGTGTAAGTGCTGTCTTTCGTATTTCACTGCACCGGGCATGGTAAATGCTCCTCACTTCTCAGAAAGAAAGAAAAAAGAAGATTTTGCATCGCAGAGTTCGACTGTCTGTGCGACCTCTGTGCTAAGTTATTGTATTGCTGCGTTCTCTGTCCTTGCTCACTGAGTGACACTTTCAAGCTTGACGCATGTTTAGAGCAATTTTTTTTTGCCTTTATAATTGGTATACAGTTTAGAAACTTATCAGTTAAAACTAGACGGGGAGGCCATTCCAGGTTAGACCAGCTTTCTCGAACCGAAATGAGTTCCCGGACTCTTAAAATTTGTCTAGAATTATATCCCCTCCTCGCATCATAATAGCTTACACTAGATGTTGACAGTTTGTTCGCTGTTACTTGTTTGCCAGACAGTGAATAACACTGATTGCCATCACCAGGTAGAAAAGCTCATTGTCCTGTTTAACCCTTTGTGTGATGCATGTTTATGCGCGAATCATTTCGTTGGCTGCTAATGATCGTTTAGGTGTCCCTGCATTGCAACATTAATGTGCAGCTTACCTCACCACTGAAGCTCCAAAAAGCTTTGAAATTTGGTCTAGCATGGTCCGAAGAAGCTAAACTCAATTTCATGGCAGGCCACTTAGGGGTGGCCCGTCATCATGGCATGTCCCAATTCCTCAGGAACCGCCGTTCCGCATCACACGGTGTTTTGTGGTTTGCCGCCTGTTCTGTTACTGTTAGCCCGTTAAGGCTTTGTGGGCTTATGAAAGCTGCAGCTGAGTGTATGTTCTTGCCACTCAGGGTCGCTACTTGTTTCCGTTTTCATGTAGTGCATAATTACTGCTGAGCATTCCAATGTTACAAATAACTGGCCTGGAGGCGACCACAATTGAAACCCTTACATTAACCATTCCCTTACAAAAATGGTCTGTAGACAGTCTGTAGCCTTCTTATAGACTGTATTGCCTTCCTATAGATATTTTTGTCTACTCATGGTCTATAGACTGTCGATAGACAAAAGTCTACTAAAAGTGTATGGTCATAAATCTTTTGATGGTCTATAGAGAGTCTATAGACCTTATAGACAGAAGTCTATAGACAATTTATAGACTCCTGTCTATAAAGTCTATAGACTCTATAGACAGACAGACCCAAAGAACAGTATATTGACTTTATAGTACATAAACTTTATAGTCTATAGACTGTTCTAGTCTATAGTCTATAGACTGTTATAGTCTATAAACAGTCTATAGACTGTCTAAATAAATTTTTGTAAGGGAATTGTGCAGTGACATTCGTTATTGATGAATAACGAGCGGTTGCTTCGTGGCAATGGTTTCGCGTAGGAGCCGATCCGTGTCACCTTTGCACTCTTCCACTTGCTGTGGTAGCAGGTGCAATCGATAGGCGTCGCACCTCTCGTTCAGTCACAGTGCAGAAAAAGAGGATTTCTTCTTTGTGTGCGAGAATGTGTGCTCATCACTGTGAACGGGAGTAATCCGCCGTCGCGAAGCTTGCACAATCGTCGACAGTCGAACCGGGAAGTGAGAAGAGCAGACGTACTTGTTCTGTATCGTTTTGTAGCCGTCAGACCTCACCTTTCATGTGAAGGAGTGCGCAGTCGAGGTGTTAACGTTCTCTAGCTCTAGACGAATAGAAGCCCCGACGCTATTATTATTCACGGTGTGAAGCAGAGCGGTATACAGCGCTTGGATTTGCTTACGTGACGGTGTGTCTGTGCCGACGGGGGAAAAGAAGCGGGACGCGAGTCGAAGCTCTTTACTTTCCATCATTTTATGCTTTTTGCAAAGACCTGCACAGACATATCCGACTATGGTACCTGAAAAGCAGTTTACATGACTGTACTTAACACGTTGTTGTTATCTGTGGTCCAACAGCCTCGAAGACTACATTGATTACCTGTAGAAAGTGTGTGGGTTATACAGCAGGTATTACGGAACATCGCCTCTCTTAGCGAGTCGGCGCGTACCTTTATGCGCGTGTCCAACACAACCGCAGATTGACGGGAAATGAAAACGATGTTGTTTGCTTCGTGTGTGGAAATTGTTTGTTACATAGACAGTGTTGTGTTGTGCCCTTTCAGCGTAATGGTGGTGTTTTCTTTCACACACCGGAGTCATAATTTTTTTTCATAGTACTTTAACGTGGTTGCTCTACACTGACTGGTGTACATATCTTGTGAGCGTAGCTAACCACTTCATTCATTCCTTGTTTGCGAGTTAGTGTGACGACTCCCGGAACTCGTGAACCCTTGTCTATATGTCCCGTGAACATGCGGGCAATAGCGAAATTACCACTTACAACGCGTGTAGGTCCTGCAAGGCTTTGGCATCAAGAAAGCACCTAAGACAAAAAATCAAGGAATGTGTATTCTTCCATGTGGCACCCTGATTGGAAATCTGCCGATGGATTATCAACAAATGCGTTTGTCATGAACATATAGGCACATTTTTATTGTTATTGCAGCATTACATTAAAAAAATCTGCTCTTTCAGAGAGCCGCATACAAACTTACCGATGAGTTGGTGTGACGCCAAAAATGCTGATCCTAGGTTACAAAGCTTCTACAGTGTGTTGCAGTTTCCTGTTCCCACTCCTGTAAAAGTATGTACTTTTATTTTTTCCTTGTTGTCGTATGTATGAAATAGAAAGAATCTGGCCACGCCACTATCCAAACTTGTGCAAGTTTTGTTACCAAACTAGTTTTACCACTAAACTGAAGATGCATGGCCGCTGCTTCTACACTCATTCGTGTCATAGCGTTATATAAGAAATGTTGTTGTTATTTTTTCACTGCACGGCTAAGGCGATGAATGAAAACAAAATTGCGTTTCAATAATTTGATTTGCCAGGAACCTCAGCTGGTAATTCAGGACTTACTTTTGTCCAATGCCACACTTGAGGATGAACGCTCCCTTTCTAAGCTTGGCTGATAGTGCTTGGAAATTCAGAGTGAAAATGTTGAAGAGTAGGCCAGGTGGTGCTGGTGCCAGCTGCAGTGGCCAGTGTTCTGGTCAGCATCTAGACAAGGGTTTGCCAGCTCCAAGGGTGGCGTCAGGGTGTAGGCCGGGCATATTGCCACTTGTCTCGGCTTTTCGCGTTCACATTTTTTTTGTTGTGGTTTGTAAGTGTGTGTCGAGTGCGTTGTTTTAGTGACGTCAGTGCATCTCATTAAAAATTTGTTCTTTAAAAATGTGAGTTGTGTGCTTTTGATTTTGAATGCATGGAACTGACATTGTAACAGCATCGTTAGGTTTGTATCTGAAGAGTGTAGGAAGCCTGGAGTTTGCATCTGAGCTCTGCTCGGTTTCCAGAAAATGGATGTAGAATACGAGCCTCCTGTCACCATTGCGTTATTAATCCAGTGTTTTACTTCGGTAAGAGGCACTTGTCGAGAGCGCCGGTGTGGTGCGCTGCGGGACAAATAAATTGCGCTTTTGGTGTGTCTCCTTTGTTGGGGGACTGACGCTTATGAATGTCGTTTTAACCTGTAAAAAACACAACATAGTATTTTCTGTTCCACAACAAATTTTTCTGTTGTATTTTGGGATGTGGCCTTGTAGTAACATGAATTCTTGTAGTAACAACAAAAGTTTATTTGTTGTGTGGTCTCTTGTCGTAGCGGCAGACTAGTTCTGTCGTCACAACAGGCGGTGTTGCAGTACGACAGAAAAATCTGTCGTGACAAATTATTTTGTCGTATATGGGGCACGACTCTGGCATTTTTTTTACTTTGTATAGGTAAGAAGCAGCACTTGAGTATAATAATTTTATGTGAAAACCACTACCTGCTTTAATATTTGGCTTCTTTGGCTCTGGAGAGAACCTCGCGAGCGCTCTAGACTAGCCTGCTCAAGTTTGTATGGGACTATATTAGTTTAAAGAAACTTCTGTTTGGGCTAGATGGTTCATTTCAAACCAGACAGGAAAACAGTAGCGCCGAAAAACACACAGACACAGTAGAAGAACGACGTAGGACGAGCGCTAACTTCATCTGACTTTATTCCTTGAAAAGCGAGCAAATATACAGAAAAATCTAGGCATGCGCAGACAGAAATCTCACGTGCGATCAACAAAACCGTTCAAGATATACAATATCAGCTTTAACAAGGTTCACAGATGTATCGCTGACACACTCTTTTCCTCTTTTTCTGATGTGGTATGCCTCTAAAACCTCTTGTGCCTTACTATCACCGCTCCTGCCCAGAATCTTTGTCATCAAGTCGTGGTTTACACTTTTTACATTGTTTGCAATTTTCCCCCGCCGAATGTTCAGCCGCTTTTAAAAAATGTTTAGATATGTTGACGATTTTTTAATAGTTTTTTAAAAACTGAACGACGTGTCCTACACCGATGCTGTAAGCAATGTTTTAGAGATTTTTAAATTGAACGGAAAGGGGTTGGTTTTCACGCATGAGATGCCCTTGCAAGGTTGTATACAGTTTTTAGACCTGAGACTTACTTTTGGAGAAGAACACGTATGTTGGCAGTATGCTTCTCGAGCTAAGAAAGAGCTGCTACCGTATGAATCGGCTCATATTCAAAGACAAACGCGCTATTGCTAATTTTTGCCTAGAGTCGGCACTCGTGGAGTCGTGTCAGCATAATATGCAAGGAAGCTTCGATAAACAAGTGGCTCGATTGGTGGGGGCCGGATTCCCGAGCTCGGTATAATCACAGGCGTTGCAGAAGGCCTCCTACAAAAAGTCAAGGGCGCCATGTTTAAGCGGCCAACGGAACAAAAGAAGCAAGGTGCGAGACCTGAAGTTGTTCCGTATGTGCACTGGGTCGCCCACAACTTAAAAAAAGGTGGCAAATAGGCATGGCGTGCCAGTCGTCTTTTCGGCTTTACGGAAGCTTGCTCAGCTCTGCGCACGCGTAGCCAGCGATGGAAAGAGGAACGGTTGCAGCAAAAAACATAGAAAACACTCTGTGAAGTGCTGCATCGGCGTGGTCTGAGAGATACCACTGACCTGCGGGAAGGCCTATGTGGGCCAAACGGGCAGGTGCATCAATGACCGTGCAGCAGTCAGAGCATGCGCGCTCGCTAAAGGAAGTAGGAGGAGGGCATCTACCCAAACACTGCGCAGAGTGCAAGGTGTGTCACAGAGCGGCTGAACATTCGGCGGGGGAAAATTGCAAACAATGTAAAAAGTGTGAACCACGACTTGATGAGATAAAGATTCTGGGCAGGAGCGATGATAGCAAGGCAAGAGAGGTTTGAGAGGCGCACAACATCAGAAAAAGAGGAAAAGTGTGTGTCAGCGATACATCTGTGAACCTTGTTAAAGCTGAGATTGTATATCTTGAACGGTTTTGTTGATCGCACGTGAGATTTCTGTCTGCGCATGCCTAGATTTTTCTGTATATTTGCTCGCTTTTCAAGGAATAAAGTCAGATGAAGTTAGCACGCGCACGTCCTACGTCGTTCTTCTACTGTGTCTGTGTTTTTCGGCGCTACTGTTTTCCTTTCTGGATCACTATATTAGCTATGTGCTCTCCAGAACTTGACGGCTAGAGGCGAGCCCCGCTCGTTTACCTGAAGCGTCCGGACAGACGGCCACTTGGCTTCACAGAACACTGTAGGGGAGCCAGGTGTCGCGGAGGGATGCCCGCCAGCATCTCAAATACGATGGGCATTCAATAATTTGTCTGCAAGCAAGAAAGAAGGTAATGATCGAGGTGTGCGTGGGAGTCTTTGCTTGTCGGGGCTTGTCTTGTGGCGCATGTGACTCCAACTTCGTGCGATCCCATCTGTCAGAGTTAAGCATTTCAAGTGAACCCGTGCGTGCGATCTAGAGCACACACAAGTTCTAAAGTTTCCTACTATAGAACCTAAGAAGCCAAAAGAAATCCTTGAACGCATATTCAAGTCTGCTCAATCAAAATAAAGTGAAAATTTGGAGTAATAAAAGGAAATGGAGAACAGAATAGATTGAAGATGACGCTGACAGTGGACGTCATGTAGAAGCGACTTCTGAAGGAATGTGTAAGTGAAAAGTAGGATTTTGGATGGTATGCGAATGGCGGTGCTGGGATTAGCGGAATAGACGGTCATCTCAGTGGGAGCAGTTTGGATTGTTATTCATGAAAAGTTGGACATGTACAGAGCCACCGCAAGCTGGGCCCCAAGAACGCTGAGCCTTTGGCACACACTATCTCGTCGCCAGTGCTGTGAAGAAGAGGATTTGGAGCGGTTCCACAGCATTTTTTTTAACGTTTGGTGACGGCGTTCGAGACTTGTGTGTACCACGGAGACATCGAGTCCAAATCAAGTTCTTGCAGAAGAAGCACGATGCTTCCCCTAATAAAAAAAATTTACGGTTTAAAATTCCGTTTCTGGGGCGAAAATAGGCTTCTGTTTTTAAAATGAATGCCACAGAAGATTACCATGCATAAGCGGGGACACCTATGGTAACACAAACACTGCTCTGCGGGAGGCCATCAAAAAACGGGAGGGGAAAGCTCTCAGCAGGCGTGCCACTCCATCGTGACAACGCGTCGATAATACACATGTCTGTACAACCTCAAGCGAAAGTTCGGCAGTGTGGGTTCCAACAGCTATATCACCGCCTTATAGTCGAGACCCGGCTGTCTCGGATTATTTTCTATTTCAACATTTGAAAAAAATTCAATCATGGCGAACGATTTTGAAGCGAAGTGTGAAGAGCAGCCAGACGACATTGTTTAAAGAGGATACATTCGGTTCAGCAAAAGTGGGCGAAGTACATTAAGTTGCCCGGGGACTATAACGAAACATCAAAAAATATTTTGATAAGTTGTTTCAGTCTTACCAAGGTAGATAAATTATTGAACGGCTTTGGTGTCCACCTGAACTTGCATGCTTTCACACAATATTCCGTACTTATATAGCAATGCTGAACCGCCAGCAATTTTTTTTCGAATAAAATCAGGGGCCTATGTCTGCGCCTGTCCTATCGTCCGTGTATTTTTATTTGTAAACGATATACAACCAATCGGAGCCTCCTTTAGTACATTGCCTGCAGCGTCCTGCGCATCCACACAGTACTGCGACTGTTCGTTTGTTTCACTGAGGGACCGTGTGGCGGCGCAAGTCTATTGCGTCATCTATTGGAACGATACATCAAGGCTCCCTAACCCCATCCCGCAAGCTAAAATTTTTTGCATCATTATTTATTAATATTAGAAACGCAGATATGAAGGCATCCAACAGTCACCGAAGCCAAGGAAAGCATATGGAATGTTTCCATCTTTTTTTTTTTTAATTAGATGTGCATGGTAAAAGATGCCACTGCATGCGTGAGTTGAAGGGTTAGCCTTTAGAGGCGGAAATCTGTGTTTCCGCGTCGCATTTGCATCACCAGTGCTGGACCTACGGCGCAGTTTGTCATTCGAATGCAACCGGTCCCAGCCGAATTATGTAACAGGCATGAAAATACAGATATAATTGATTCACTACAGCCGTTATAACGACGGGTGCGGCTTATCGCACAGTGCATGCAAGAGTCGTCGTCACAGTTCGCACCGACAACAATGCTGATCCGCTTTCGGCTCGCGCACCTCACAGCATCTGTTAATAACTTCCGGCTACATCCTGTTGCTTTGACGGCATTTGAGAAGAGTTCGAGGATGGCAGAAAGTCCTCGCGAATCACTGGCATGATTTCATTTGATCGTGCTCTCGTTTTTATTACCACACGAGAATCACAAAACTCGTACGTGGCTTCGACCGCTCGTCCAACCTATACAAGTGCGTCACTGCAAGCAGGTCTGGACGGTCGACCTTTCACAGATTGTTCCCAAAGAGGCGAAGAGAAAGGGGCATGTGCTACTGGCCCCATCACCAAAGAAACACCATTAGTTACGTTGCATGCCAACCATGGCGTCCAGTCATCGTGGAAAGCTCGAGACACTGTCACTCAGCGCACTAAATCACAGCGTTTCGTCGAAACATTTGTGCACAGCTCACACTTGGCTGCGTCGTCTCCGCGCACCGCACGGCAGCCCCTTCGGCTCGTCTTCTTCAGTGGTACCTGTAGGCGTAGCCGAGGTTCATGCCCTTGCTGTGCAGTTCCTGCACCTCGAGCTGCTTCTGCAGGTAGCTGCCCCACTTGGTTCCCCTTCGGATGGCCACCCTGAGGAGCCAGTTGAACAGGTTCCTGAAGGTGCGGTATCGCAGCAGCAGGTTGAATGTGAGCCATATGAGGCAGTAGCTCCACCAGTCGTACAGGCTGAGCGCGGCGTTGAACTGGAGCCCCACCTGGCGCGCCCAGTACGCCATCATGCCCTCGTAGCTGAGGAAGATGACCAGCACCCGGACGGCGTTTATGATATCCCTGCTCATGGCGGCGCCTTCTCTGGAGGCGCTCACCAGACCCGGTTTGATCAGCTTCTCCTGCATGTCGAGGCAGACGCGAAGCGTCTCCCGGTAGCTTCCAGCGCATAGATTGTAGGAGTCGGCCACGCCTAGCTTGTAGCCAACGCACCTCCAGAAGTGGAGCACGCACTCCAGGTCACGCTCGCTCACGAACAGTCCCAGCTGACGAGGGTAGAGCACGACGAGACCGATGAAGGCGAACTGCGTGACGGCCATGTCCAGCTGTGACAGGTAGGCGCCGCCGGTGACCGGGCAACGCCGATTTCGAAGATGCGCGCTGACGTCCCGGTGCATCTGGCGGACCTTGCCGATACTGATGGCGGCCGCGTCGTTGGCCTTCCAAATGTCGCCCTCGTACCAGCATTTGACGTGCCGCAGGGTGCTCAGATAGCGCCGGTACAGGGACGGTAGGTTCGAAGACCGACCTGTACTGGCCAGCGGCTCTAGGAGGGATGGCTTCGTCACCACCATGGCAAGACCAACCAGGTGGGCGAAGAAAAAGCTGTAAGAGAGGAAGGCGGGTTGATTGAACAATCTCCGAAGCCGATCTATACAAAGTTTGGCACTACAATCTTCATGCCTTAGCGTGGCACTTGGTTACTTTCCGGACGCGTCAACCTTCACTTCGAAGGCTCCAATCCCGCATTACGCCTGGCATAAATGCAACTGTTTATATTATTGCGAGCGTAGTTGTCTACTTTCCAGGAATAAACTAAATATTAGACGGAATGAGATATGGTAGCGACGCTGTGCACCTATGCAAAATTATTTTTGGTACCTTGTATGGCCACCAATTATTGTATAACGTAACCCAGGACGACCACAAGATACCACACATATTTAAGGCTGAAAATCGCAGGTTTTACGTGTAACTATCAACTGAGGTGTTCTTCGGAGTTACGCAACGACTAGCGCAGGACGGCGACAGGTGGCGGTAGTGGGCGGGGAGCGACAAATGAGGAAATGGAAAGCAGGGCGGACAATGAAACCAAGTTCTTGTCGGCGATTCCGCACTCAGGAAACGATTATAAGAAAGGACAGATGAACGGGGAGAGACAGAAGATGGCTAAGGTTACTCGCCATGTCATGCAGCTGTGTATTTGCAGCACAATGATTTTATTCCAGTGCTGCTTCTCTTTACGGCTTCTTTTTACGACCCGGAATGTACACCACGTCGCGAAATAGCCACTTACGATCATATATTGTGGAACTGTAAATAGGAGCCGCCACCGGAATCTCTAATGCAAGTTCCTAGTCTCGAGCAATGGGAGGCCGTGTTGGTCAGCTCAGACCTGGGCGTTCAAACCCGGGCCATTGAAAACTCTACTCAGGCCGCTGTCAGCCGTGGACTGATAGCCACCTAGCACGGACCATCTTTATTTGTAGGAATAATATTTGTAGGAATAATATAATTTTCCGTAGTTGCTACAGAAAAGTACTGCAAAAAATACCACAATACTACAGAAAATTGGTCGTTACGACGAAACGACAAAACATGGTGTCTTATTCTTGGCGCGATTCTGTCGTTTTTTCCGTCTGATTCGTAACTGCTTATTGTGCAAGAAGCAGCACTGGATACGTCGTTCTTTTTTTTCGTGGAACCATTCCTATCACATATTATGGTCTCTGTACTTGGAGAGTAGAGCCCATCTCAACTGCGCCAATGATGATCGCGCGGAAGAAGACAAGTCGAAACGTTGGAGTCGAACTGAGGACGCATGCTAACAGGTCCCTCCTCTCTTGTGGATTCTTCTCTTCGAAACCGTAGTTCTCACGATTACGCACAGATATACGTGTACAGCAGTCGATACGAACTTTGTTGTCTGTTTCACCGAACATCTGTCGCGCCTTTTAGCACCGGATCTCTAAGCATCATTTCAGAGTTCAACCGATCTCGGGCTATGTAAAAATCAAACTGAATTGCGGAATATTTTTTCTTTATTATTTGTTAGGCAATACACAGGTATCGCCAGCGAGGCAGGACTAAAGGAGGGAATAGGCCTCCTCCCTTACAGAAATGGTCTATAGACAGTTTATAGACTTCTTATAGACTCTATTGCCTTCCTATAGATATTTCTTTTCGTCTATTCATAGTCTATAGACATAAGTATATTAAAGTGTATGGCTATAAATCTATACATTGTCTATAGACTGTCTATAGGATTTGTATTGCCTATAGACCGTTCTCTAGCGATTGCCTATAGGGGATCTATAGATTTTATAGACATAAGTCCATGGACAGTCTATAGACTGTGTAAAGAAATTTTTGTAAGGGCAGCTGACTGGGTGCAGACTTTTATGTATCTCTTGAGAGTTTTGCAATAAAGGGTCCAGACTCTGCAGGGCGGAGCAACAATGGTGTAGGAACATGAGCAATATGTAATGCATGCATTTATTTCAATAACAGCAATTAGAATAGGCACGGCAAAATAAGTGAGTATGCGGAACACAATAGGAAAACAGGGCGCACCTAGAAGACACAATATTCCATCACAATACTGAAAATTCTCCTGAAAGAAATCTTATGACGCTTCAATTATCGGTCCAGCTTAATTATGACATGGACAGTAAAAAAAATACAACTGTTAGAAACTGACTCGTTTGCCCAATCGCTAATACACTTGTCATGACGCGCAGCGACGGTATGTTGAAACATTTTCCGAAAAATCTGCGGGCACGTAAATTACGGTAAGCCGCAAATGGTAGCCCGCTCTTGAGAGCGGTTGTCGGGTGTATACCAGCAGAATAAGTAATATCGCCTTGAACTAAACGATTTCTGGCATCGACATACTGCATATGACTGCGTCCTGCAAAGCTGACTCAGACGACGAGCTCAGCACTAAGGAACACTATAGGCTGTCGAATTTGATGATGATGACGAATTTTTATGGCGCAAGAGCATCTGTGGCCAAAGAGCGCCGTGACACAAGGTATTTTCGACTTCTCAATGCGGGGCCAAATACTAATTTCCCAAGCATTTCACCCTGAGTAAGCCGATCACTAGGCAGGGGAAAGCTTAATTGTACCCGTTGTATCACCGATACGGGTACCCGGCGGCACTGGGGATTGAACCCCGCACCTCCCGCATGCGAGGCGGATGCTCAACCACTTGGCCACCGCTGCGGTAGGCTGCCGAATTTAACAACGTGCGCAGAAAATTCTGGTTGTAGAACAGTGCTGGGAAGAAAGAGGACGCCACGTAAAATAACTCGTGGCAGTGTTTGTCTTTCTGCGTGCTGCTCTCGAGCTCTACATGTTCTAAGAAGAGCTTCAAATGGGCCTAGTTGGTTAGACAGCTCATCTCCATGAAGCTACTTGTGTTTGTGTCCCTTCTTTTTTCATTTTAACAGTTCATATAAAACGAATTTCCCACGCAATAATATCAGTTGAAAGTTTGCGCCCTGTGTCGTTCTTGTCTATGTAAACCATGAGTAGTGCAATAACAATGTCGAAGTCTACATGTTCCACAGCGTTGCTCACCAAACAGCAAAAGGCCGGGTGCTGCTGCGCTGTGAACGTGTTCTCGAAGGAGAGCGCGTGCCCCGCCGCGGTGGCTCAGTGGTTAGGGCGCTCGACTACTGATCCGGAGTTCCCGGGTTCGAACCCGACCGCGGCGGCTGCGTTTTTATGGAGGAAAAACGCTAAGGCGCCCGTGTGCTGTGCGATTTCAGTGCACGTTAAAGATCCCCAGGTGGTCGAAATTATTCCGGAGCCCTCCACTACGGCACCTCTTCTTCCTTTCTTTTTTCGCTCCCTCATTTATCCCTTCCCTTACGGCGCGGTTCAGGTGTCCAAAGATATATGAGACAGATACTGCGCCATTTCCTTTCCCCTAAAACCAATTATTATTATTATTAAGGAGAGCGCGTTCTGATTGCAGCCCGACTACGCAGCAGCGGCCGCGAGGCTCGGTTATACGCGTCCGAGCGGGCGGAGGAGACCGCTCACCTGAACAGGTGCTCCCTGAAGACCTCCTTGGCCCTGGCGAATTTGTGCGTGTCGAACCATTCGGGCCTGGAGTCGGCGGGGTGGCCGCAGTCCCCGCTCTCGTGCTGTCCGCCCCACAGGTGGTCCATGCTTAGGCTGCTGGCGCTCGGGGCGAACACCGAGTCGCGCGCCGGCTTCGCCTCGGCGCTGCGCTGCCTCCCCTGGAAGGCTCCTCCTTCGCCGGCGGCTGCAGCTGCTGCTCCCTCGAGGAAGCCGTAGTCTCGCATGGCTGCGCTGCGAACGAGACAGTGGGTGGCGACCGTGTTAGTATGACAGCGCGCCGTCTTGCGAATTGGATGCAGCGGCAGTAGCGCTGAAGCATCCGAGCGGCAACGGTTCCGGGTGGTGGGGTTCTGTTTGTCGCTGTGCTTGGTGCGGACGTGACTCGCAAGAGATTACGAGTGAATGAATTAACGAATGAATGAATGAATGAATGAATGAATGAATGAATGAATGAAATTAAATGAGTGAGTGAGCAGGCCCACATATCAAATGACCATCTGAAAGTGAATTTAAATTGTTTACTTGCTATCTTGTCAAAAATTCATTCATTCATTCATTGCTCCATGACAATTATGAACGTTGCTGGGCCCTTAGTAACGATGAAAGATACTTAGTACGATGTAAGAGCAACAGCCTCAGCCTAGCCACTTTCACTCTCACTCACTCACTCACTCACTCACTCACTCACTCACTCACTCACTCACTCACTCACTCACTCACTCACTCACTCACTCACTCACTCACTCACTCACTCACTCACTCACTCACTCACTCACTCATTCAGCACCTACTCACCCATTCACTCATTTGCTCGCTCGCTCACCTAATTCACTCACCGACATGCTCAAACACTCACTCGTATACTCTCACAAACTCACCCACCCACTCATGCACGAACACACTCACTGACCTATTCGCTTAATGACCCACACACTCACCCTCTCACAAACTCAGCCACTCACTCACTCTTACCTACACGCATGCGCAAATGAGAAACTCTTGTGGCAGTTCAGTAACTGCAGGTGTGGACGTTTAACGCAATCTGACATCTCTATGCACGCTTAAGAATGCACTGCATGGCATTCGCTGAACGATGAAAGCTTCCTTCAAGACCCCCAAGGACGCGGAATCATTCGTCGCGCATTTTGTAGCAAAAACAGGCGAACAGAGAAGGCTTCTCCTTCCCATTTGATGAGGCATAATTTCCCCTTCGAGGGATAGAGGAGGAGGGGGTTTTTTCCGCTTTCTTTTTTGCAGGCACCTTGTTACGTTCGCTGCACGCCGCTCTGCGACAAAACTGACCGCCCCAAGGACAGTCGTTATTGTGTTTACGTAATGGCTTCCTGCCCGCGCACCATTCGTCGTTTCTTGTCCTACTTGGGGTACAATCTTCCGTGTTTCACTTTGATCTTCCTTTGCTCTGCACCCTGTCAGCCTGGCGCGATGTGATGTGATTGAATATTACTTCCTGTTATCGATGATGGTGTCACTGCTTTCGAAGCATTAAAGTGCGACTTTCCAAGTTGTATTGAATTCCGATTTGTTTGTTCTCTTGTTAGTTTAAATGGAAAACAAACGGTCTGCTGAGAACGTGGTAGGCTCTCTGAACTATTGACCCCTCCTTGGGTCGCTTCGACGCTTAATCGCATACAACATGATTTCTGAGAATAAATCCTGCGTGCCTTTTTCTGTCTTTTCTTGTATGGTTACTTTTGGAAAATACTGTACGTCAAAATGCCTTTAATTTTTCTCGCTCTTCAATGGAAGCGTATACTAGTAGCACTGTCCTAGGAGTGCATATTTCCAACCTGAAAAACTGATCGCGATGTAAGCACAAACACCGCTGTTCCTTGCTCTTTCGTTCATTATCTCTTTTTTACTGTTTTTCTACTTTTTACTTAAAAGATTGGAACATTACTCACGCATACAGCGACGCAGATGCAACACACCGGCCTGATGCTTTGCACTTCCTTACAAAAAATGGTCTATAGACGGTCTATAGACTTCTTATAGACTCTATTGCCTTCGTATAGATATATCTTTTTGCCTAATCATAGTCTGTAGACTGTATATAGACAAAGTCTACTAACAGTGCATGCCCATAAATCTATAGATTGTCTATAGGATTTGTATTGCCTATAGACAGCTCTCTTGGGTCTGTCTATAGAAAGCCTATAGACTTTATAGACAGAAGTCTACTGACAAGACTGTCTAAAAATTTTCTTTAACGGTCCCACGCACCTATTTCAAGCAGTACAGACGCTCTTATTAAATATACTTGCAAATAACCTGATTTTAACAACGCATTTTAAGCGCGAGGTATTCGCATTAGAACAGTTTTGCAGGTGGATATGTACAGGTACAGCTGTGGCTACCACGCGGGCCACTGCCGTCGCGATAGATGCTTCAATAAAACGAAAAAAAAAGTATCCACGTAATTGACACATGGGGTGCTTACCTTTCGCACACAAGGAAGTTGAAATGCTTCTTTCTTGTCAGGATGTTTTCCATTCCATGCCAGGGTGAGGCAAACCGCGCGCACCGGCCATGTCTGTTCTCTGCAAGATTGTTCAGCACCTAGTTAACCTTTGCTACTTGTTTGCGTGGATAGAGAAGATTATGTTGCGGGTTCCAGAGAGAGAGAGAGAGAGAGAGATGAAAGGAAACGCAGGGAGGTTAACTAGGCTACGCCCAGTATGCTACCTTCCACATGGGGAGGGGAACGGAGGGAGAGAGAGAAAGGGAGATCACCTTCCCACGTGTCCGTAGGCCATTACGAGTAGGGCACACACTGAAAGGTTATCACCCTGAACTCAATCCTGAGTCCTTCAAGAACCTGAGAAGCGCCTTCACAGCTGTCCTCTGCGAGGAGGGTTCAGTCCAAGGACCCACTGTTTTCCGCATTAGGAGTACAAGCTGAATTTCGAAGGCTCTAGAAACGTTGGAAACTGGCGGTAATGTTAGTAATCCCTCATATAACATCAATTAGTGAGGAATGGCATGCTGGCCTTCAGAGCGCTATACGATGACTGGCCAATGCCTGTCACTCGCTTGGAGGTCAACGCAGTTAGCATTCAGGCGAACTGCTTCCTCTTCTGGGCTTAACTGCTTGTTGGCTCGCACTCATTTTATGTTAGCCGCCATGATGGCTCAGTGGTTATGGCTCTCGGCTGCTGACCCGAAAGACGCGGGTTCGATCCCGGCCGCGGTGGTCGAATTTTGATGGAGGCTAAATTCCAGAGGGCAGTGTACTGTGCGATGTCAGAGCCCGTGAAAGATCCATTCTTGTGAAAGATGCCCAGGTGGTCGAAATTTCCGGAGCCCTCCACTACGGCGTCCCACACAGCCTCAGTCGATTTGGGGCGTTAAACCACCATAAACCAAAGCATAAAGCATTCTTTTCTTGGCAACGAATGTTCATTATGGTAACCGTGCGCCTTAATAAAAAAATCGGGGAAAACTCGAAATGAAGGATGACCTGTGAAGACAAGCGAGCACCACCTTTAGATCACTGTGAACACCCCAATAGGCACTGAGCTCTTTTGGACGTCCTGAGGACGTTTAATACGTCTGTAGGATGTCCAAAGGAGCTCCAGTGCCCATCGGGACGTTATTTGTCAGCAGGACTCAGTACAACCGCTAGCTTGAGGTTCAAGACTTAATGAAATGCTTAAAGAAGTTGGGAAAACTGTCAGAGCGCTTCGGGTCGACGAATTGCAATCAGTGATTATTAGCTCCTTCCTATCACTGATCACTGGATGCAGATGCGCAACTGCCGTTAGCGAGTACTGTCGGCGCAAAATGAAATGCGAACAGCGGAGTGCATGGCCAAGACCATTTGACTAAGTCTGCCTGTTGCCATCAGAGCGCGCTTATCCGCTTTGCGATAGCCTTGCTTCTGTTTTCTTTGACGTTCATTTTCTCGCTTGGCCGCTAGAGCGCCCCGTGCATTCTTTCCACCGGTCGGAACTTGCGCAGCGCGGTATATCGCTGGCTGTCACGGCTGAGGACCGCTTGGGTGAAGCGACCGCGCTTAGCTCCCGGGCCTGCAGCGCTTTGATTTCCCTTCCATCATCATCGCGTTATCAGCGCCTGGTCTCGACGCGAGCAGTGGAAAAGACCAATCGGGTTGCGGTCGGTGCCCAACGCGACAGTTCCTGAATCGCTTGTTTCTGGTAGTGAGCGCAAGTTTATCGCCACCAGAAAAGCTGAAATAACCGTGGAACCGAACGTTCACATGTATCGTGCAGCCTGAAAAGAAAGCGCGCATCGTTACTCCTTACCGTCGTGGTGTGCAGCAACGCGTCATTGTGAAGGAGACAGGCCATCCCCTGTTTACCATTTCCAGAATTTTCCAGGCACTCTGTGGTGATTGACGGCTCGAAAACTTTCCTCGTGGATAGCGGGTTACCAGCAGTGATTAATACCTACTTATTCTTGCCTCTGCAGCTGACACAGCCAACATTACGGGTCGTGAGGGGAAGGACATTTTTCAATTGTGTGCCGGCACGTCAACCATCAGACGTTGTCTGCACGAGGCTGTTCTGTGAAGCCGTGTACCGTCGCAGAGCTGAGCGGTGTCGGAAGAAAATACAAACCCAAGGCCTGTGTTTACGCTTGTCTTTACGCTAAGACCATGCATCATGGACTACGGAGAACTGGCGCTGCGTGATGTTCGTCAACGAGTCAACGCTTTCAAGCGAACAGGACCAGCGTCAGCGAATTAGGTGAGCCGACAACACCTGGTGTGCCATTCCTGACATATGTGCACGTCGACCTGCTATATTTGACGGTAGGATTGCTTTAATGCAATGGCCGCCATAATGAGTAGAAGAGGCTATCGTTATTTTCTTAATTCACGCAACCGGTCGATCGATGTTTATTTGTTCGTAGTGCAACCAGACGTTGTTAACACGCCGAGAATGGAAGTAATATCAAAGCGTTGCAGGCCTGGGAGCTAAGAGCGCTCGCTGCACCCAAGCCGTCTACAGTCGCCAGCGATATACCACGCTGCGCAAGTTGCGATCGGAGGAAACATTGCACGTGGCGCTCCGTTGGCAAAGCGAGAGAGCGCCTTTCTCTAATTACGACAGGCGGCCGGCGTAAAATGGACTTTTAGCCACGCCCTCCGCTGTTCGCATTTCATTTGACGCTGCTAGTCCGTATTAGTGCAGTAAAAAGTATCCAAGAGAGTATCGACAGTATTTGAAGCAGCTTCTTCTGTTACAACTCATGTGTGCGTTTGAGTCAGTTTCTTCGCTATTTTCGGTCCATAAGCCGCCATATTCGGACTGCTGTCTGCCGTAGCAGGTATCCGCTATTATGCGAGGCTGCCGACACTTGCATATATCATAAATTTTTCTGATTTTTGATTTAGATTCTCTATCTGAGACGCTCTCTAGAAACTATAGGTTACTTATAACCATTTTCTCGATCGTCAAACAGTGCACAAGAAATACCAGGACACTAAGAAAGAGTGTTTTACGATCGAAAAAATGAAGTACGAACTGGCCCAACGTTCTACCTTGCTGTACTTACAATCAGGTTGGCACGTCGTGACGACGTCACAAGGTCACGTGACCTCTCGACCAGTCAACGAAATTCATGACATCGGCGGGGTTTTTGAGTACCGACAGCTCAAATGCTGTCACATTAAAAAACAAAGGCATGAACAGCGTTAACACAAATATGTTGGGTATTTCAAAATTAACAAGGCAGGTTTCGCGATGCAGAAAGCAATGTAACCGGCCGAAAATGTTGGCGTCTGCCACCGGTATTCCATTTCAAAGCACGCAAGATCATAAGCTCTCGCACTTCGTCCGAAAGGCGGCCAGTTTGACGCATGGTAACGTCTAATGACTTGATGAGGACGAGAAAGAGAATATAACAAAAAATACAAATCACAATGTCGCTAGATTATTGTGCGGTGGCGTTTCAACCACAGCCGAAGTCAGTGCAGTACAACGAGATGTAAACATGCAGGAACCTAGGATACAAAATGCACGTATGTTGCGTCAGTAATTACAAACCCCTGAGAGAAGATCTTGCAGAATTGAGTGCCATATCTCTCCTCCTTCTGTCACACACTGTCCGTTCTCCGAAGCCCGGCCAGGGCTGCCTTTCACGTAGGGCTGAACGAAAGGCACACACATCTATACTCGAATGCCCTAGTGTGAAACACACGCGCTGGTACAAACACCCGTTGACCGCCATAACCAAACGTGTCCTTGTTCTCACGCGGGACGGTTGAGCACCGAAGAATCCTGCTGGAGCAGCACGTTCCAAGCAGAGATCACCCACATATAACTTCGAAGCAGGCAGGCCGTGAAGTCATCGCGAGACTCCCGTTCGAAACGGGTGTCTTCCAAGACGCCTACACATCACTCAAATCCATGACGGCGCTTGGGTGCGGAGATTACACTGGCGTCCTTGAGCCGACTAGTGGATCTGCGACACTACTTTTGCAATACCTTCGTACAGGCCTCCGGCTCATTTGAGCAGCAGCTGCTTGCGGTATTACCTCTTGTCTTCGCCTTCAGCGCTGCGCCAAATGAGAGCGTCCCTGAAGGCAGGTGCTGCCATCAGGTGATTGATCGGTGACGTAAGAAGTGGCTTTCATGCGACAAGCCGTGGTTTCTTGGTGCGTGCTCTTTCTATAGCTACCGAAAAACTGATTGCCACTCGCTCTTATCTCTCTGAAATTCAGCCGAACGGCTCAGAGTCCTCGTATAAACCATTCAGTGCCGCTGAAAGCCTACCAGCGGCAAGAAAGCCTGCAGTAGGTGTCGGGATCCAGAACTCGACAACAGGGACTCCCAACTTACTCTACTCAAGTCCATGATGATTCAAGGCTACGTTGTCGAAACTTTCCAAAGTCTAGGAAGGACAACACTATCTTAGAGCTGAACTTGACCGAAGATGATGCACTGCTGGATGCTGGATGCAGAGCCGTGGGTATATTATAAAGTGAAGTCATATGGAAGCGTTGCACGCAACGTAGGCGCCAGAAGACTGCGGGTGGAGTTTGTGTCTCCTTCTGCCTCACATTACCGAGTGATGAAACTGGATCCGGTCCTCAAGCAGGTCGCGATGACGTCTCTTGGAATCAAAGCATCCACAGTCGTCCAGCCAGAAGACACGATACGCCCGATATATCGGAGCACACACCGCACACACCGCACGTCAGATCGTGCACCGAATGCACACACCCCACTAGCGGCGATAAACGTTTACCCGACGCCTGAGCTGAGACATCGCTCGGTCTTGAAGTCACCTCAACGGGCCTCACCACAGCCCGCTCACATCTCAACTGCGGCACCACGTCTCACGGCCGTGGGCCTCCAGGCAAAATAGACCACAACGGCCGGGGCAAAGCCATAGCGGTATCCGGCAGTGGGACACGCACTGGGGATGCGAGGGGGAGGGGGGGGGTGCGGTTCTCTTCGCTTCCGTGTTTTTCAGCCCCATCTTACGGAGCGCCGCGTGACCTCTTGTCTGCGGCGACCGCACGCGCAGGTCTATTGTCGGATGCGAAACGCATGGTGTCCTCCCCCCCGCGCTGCTCCAGATGAGCACTGACTCGAATAAGGCCGTCCGGTCCTCTCAGCTCCCACCCTGCTTCCGCCCTCCGCGGCCACAGAGCGCTGTCTGCCGCTGCGGTGGCCACCATATCCCTCCTCGGACACCGACGGGCGCACGGAATTGTTCGCGTGTGCCTGTGTCCGTTTCCGTTGTTCCCCTATTGGTTGCGAGCCTTGAACGAAAGCGAATGCGTCGCTTGACGCTGCTAACTGGTCTAGAACTTCCCTTTCCTGCGATGTGAAAGTATCTTTAGAAAAACTCCCCAGCTTCACACTTTCGTTTTTCTGTTGGGAGAAACGGATTACCACATCTACCACCCCAGACGTGCGAACAGACTCGAGGTGTTTGCCCTTGCGTGATTTTGCAAGAAATCTTTTCCAAAGTGCAAGACTTTGCATGGTGTTTCCGCAAGACTCGTCGGTCTTGGTCTGTTGCTTACTCTCGGCTTCCCACGTCCGATTGGCTTGTGCCTTGCGGACTGTCGTTGTTGTTGTTTTGCCTCAAAAGCGGTGGCACATACCGACGGTGGGGGACTGTTGTTCTTTGCCTCACAAAATGGCACATACCAACAAGGGGGATTGGCCATAACCAGACGGGGACTACTTGTATTGCAAATTGCATGCGGCAAACATGGAATGACCTAAAAAATTGGGCTACTCAGTGTTCGTGACATAGATGGTTCAGGGTGGTAATGGGGCCTAACAAGCTTAAATTGGCCACAGTCTGCTTTCCATCCGGCAACTTTTTCTTCGCTGCGAGCTCTTTTTGTATGGACACCGCTTTTGCCACTGAAATTGATCGCTTCTCGTAATGACAGCATCAATATAAAAAGAACAGATGCTAATATGAAAAATGTCGGCGTTTAGAAAATTTGCTGTGTCCTGCTTTCAGTGAAATAGGATGTTGAATTAGCGCAGTAAGTAGCTTAATTGTAGGGCCTCAGGATGACCATGAATAGAGATGTTTAGTGCACACATGAGATTTCATTAGGTCGCGGGAGTGTCAGTGAGGATGGAGTCGTAAATGATATAAGAAATGAAAAAAATACGACACACTGTACCCATGTTTCCGCGAGAACAGCCGCCGCGGGGAACTCACTCGGCTAATGGCGGCCGTTAGTAATTTTTTAAAGCCTACCCTTGGCAGTGAGATATGTCGGATATTGCTGGCTACTATAACTTCCAATACGGAGCGTTTCTTTCCGAAATAAACTGACCGCTTTTTTCTCAGCACTGTTAGAAACGGACTTCGTCCACAACTTGCAAGTGTCATATTGTTGTTTGGCTAATAATGTATTTGTATGCATTTTCAATCTATGAATACCTCAAACGCACCCTTGGTATATGTTTCAAAGTTTGAGTGGTGCTGATACATTGCTGAGTTAATTGCTTGCTTGCCGACATGAAATGGGATAAACTGGAGTCAGTGCGTGTATGGACCTAGCGACAGTTGGCATGCAGGCCGTTGCTGTCTTCCGGTGTCTAAACGAAGGACACGACGCTGGATGCGCCGATGTTTGAGCTGGTTTTCTGGCGACTCTTGCGGCTTGAAATGCGCCTTGAGATGCGCCTTGAGATGCGGCCAGTTATCGTGGCTGTAGAGCTGTAGACGGGCGCAGGCGCAGAACAAGCATGTTTATGCTTGAAACTGAACGCTGCCAACACGCCTATTTATATTTTTATGCTGCAGTCAAGGTTATCTCAAGTTGAAGTACTTTGTCGTCAGTATGAAGTTCGCACATCACCACAGTGATGCGCTTATTAGAATCCTACACTGCGTTAATGCTTTAGTCCCCCCCCCCTCCCTCTCAAAAATGAATCGACATTATCGTCGTTAAGGGCTTCGAGAAGTTTACCAATTATTCCTCGACCAGCCATCTACTAGCTAGTGCGGTTAGCTCAGTTAGTAGAGTTCTGTTCGGGACTGCATTTCTCAAAATAGGAAGAATTTTTATTTAAATGTGGATGTTCAGCTATCTAGCTGCCTTCTGTGGCTGCCTGCTGTAATGTCTGGGTGCTATGTGTAATTCTTGCTCGCTGTAGTTGAGCACTGTGACGCTGGTAAATTCACTGAGCGAGGAAGTGAAATACTTTAGCTGAAGGACACACATACAGAGGTTGCCTGTAAGAAAACTAGATTTGAGGAAAGGCGCAGTAACTGTCTCAGTTATCGGCGGAAATCTCAACCGCGTCGTCGAGGAAGGGATGAGAAGGGAGAGTGAAAGAAAGAAGTGCCGTTGTGAAGGGCTCCGGATGAATTTCGACCGTTCGAGACCCTGCAGCGCAACAACCTAAAGACGACGAACAAAAGGAAACGAGCAGAAGGTGCAAGTCGAGCTGCAGGGTATCAAAAGGTCGAAATTCATCCGGAGCCTTCCACTACATTGCCACCGCGGTGGCTCAGTGGTTATGGCTCTCGGCTGCTGACTCGAAAGAAGCGGGTTCCGTACCGGCCGCCGGCGATCGCATCTCGATGGAGCCGAAATGCTGGAGGTCCGTGTACTGTGCGATGCCAGTGCACGTTAAAGGACCCCGTGTGGTTGAAATTATCTGGTGCCCTCCACAACGGCGTCCCTCATAGTCTGAGTCTCTTTGGGACGTTAAACCCCACAAACCAAACCAAGCTGTCCCTTTTGCTTGTTCCTTGTCTCTGTTCTATAGCTTGTTGCGCGAACGAATCATTGACCAACTAGACCCAACCGCGATACTCTTTAATTTATACCACATGGGGACCATTAACATCCACTGATATCGCACAGCAAACGGGGAAATTTTTTTTCTCCATCGAAACGCGGCCGCCTTGGTCGCGATTGAATCCGTGCGCGGCGGCCGTAGATTGTGGGTATTGTAGTATGTGGGCCGTAGTGAGCCAGTCATCCCATTTTTGACAAAGAGGGTGCAGTTAGACAATTAAGCGGCATTGCACTGCAAAGGTGCGTATGCCGTAGTGGCTCAGTAACGAGTGGCTGTTAAGGTCGTGTGGTGTATAGGTGTAGCCTTCAAAGCGCATCGTAGGGTACCGCCTGGCAGTGAATTTGGTAGAGCAACTTGTCCTAACGATTCCTGTACTCTTTTAGTTTTTTCGTGCTTAAGAAACAGTTTTTAGGTGCTGCGCATCTTTCGGCAAAAACTACACTTTACAGTATGCACCAAATAAAGGAACTAAATCGACCTTCATTTTGACCTTCGATGAATAGAGCAGGAAATTATTAGAGTTCTCCGTAAGGAGCCTGGATCGGATCCAGGGCATCTCGGCGCAACTCTGCTGTTTCCTTCCCATTGAAATGAATTGAAAATTCGTTTTTGAGGAAGGGAAATGACCCAATATCTGTCTCGCATATTTCGACGGTCACCCAAACCGCGCCGTAAGGGAAGGGATAAAGGAGGGAGGGAAATAAGTAAGGAAGAAGAGGTGCCGTAGTGGAGGTCTGCGGAATGATTTCGACCACCTGGGGATCTTTAACGTGCACTGACATCGCACAGCACACGGACGCCTTGGCGTTTTTCCTCCATAAAAACGCAGCCGCCGCGGTCGGGTTCGAACCCGGGAACTCCGGATCAGTAGCCGAGCGCCCCCACCACTGAGCCACCGCGGCAGCCCTTTCCATTCCCAGATTGAAGTTTATTGGGGGTAGAGGGTAAAAGCGGTTAGGGATTCGGCCCTTGCGTTTGATCAGCTGGTGATGGTGCGCGGCTGCGTCTCGGTAGAGGCGGAACCCCAAAGGCGCCCCTGTGGTGTGTGATGTCAGTGCACGTTAGAGTTGGAGAGGGAAGATAAGCTCCGCCTTAAGGGTCTCCCGCGATATCATAGTGGATTAGGCTTTGTATCCAGAGCAATTTGACACTTTTGATCACATTTTTCAAATTTTTTTCAAATTATTCTCGTGCCCTCCACTAAAGCACCTCTCCCTTTCCTTCTTTTCTTTCTCTCTTTCACTCCAAACTTTAGTCCTTAAAAATTGATAATAATAATAATAATAATAATAATAATAATAATAATAATAATAATAATAATAATAATAATAATTGGTTTTGGGGGAAGGGAAATGGCGCAGTGTCTCTCATATATCGTTGGATACCTGAGCCGCGCCGTAAGGGAAGGGATAAAGGAGGGAGTGAAAGAAGAAAGGGAGAAAGAGGTGCCGTAGTGGAGGGCTCCGGAACAATTTCGACCACCTGGGGATCTTTAACGTGCACTGACATCGCACAGCACACGGGCGAGTAATGCGAGACGTTTACTGCGCCATTGCCTTTCCTCAAAAAACAATTTTCAATTTTAATGGGAATGGGTTTTTTTACACAACAGCCAAACATGAATATGAACCGAAATTATGGCTCTAATCTTGGACTGTCAGAAAGTAAAGGGCAAATCGGTTTAAAATATTTACGCAACCCGTGGAAAGCAATTGTGCGCTCTTCGTTCATGAATTTATCTCCATGCGCGAAGAGCTAATCGGAAGCTTATCTTAGAGCGCGCTGCGGCACTTCCGCTTGTTTCACAGGGTAACAAAAGAACACGCTCCTTGCGTTCAGTTGGTTGTTTTCAGCAGTCCGTTCATGCCATGTTGCGATTCAGTTCGAAGTTTGCTTTGCTTTGTTGCTTTGCTGTTGCGTGCCGATACTTGGTCGTCTAAATGGAGAATTTCAGTCGTTTGTCTCACTTGTCTCGGCGGAAACCAGAACCGCGCCTTAAGGGAGGGAAGGAATGAAGGAGGGACTCTAATGACGCAGGCCTGCAAAGCCTAGCGTCGGCTCTACCCCCCCACCCCATCCCTCCCTCGGCATTTATCACCCGACACTTTGTAGGCGGCTCCAAACACGCACATTACCCTCCAAGTCCACACAAACCCCTCCTGTACCCTCTGCCACCACCCCAAAGCCACTCTCGATCATATCCTTTTCCTCTGCCCGGCGGATCCTCCCCCGCGGGGCCTGGAGCACTTTACCACTTGGGAGGCTTGGGAGACCCTACTGCGCTCCGAGGACCCGGCCAAGCAGGCCATCGCCACAGGCCGGGCTGCCAGCGTCATGAGCCTCCGGGACATGAACGTTTGAGTGCAGTGGGGCCGTGCGGGGGCCCAAGGACCGGCGCGTTCTGAACTCCCCTGTGTCTAATACAATGGGTACAAGCTTTCCCCTGGTCTGGTGCTCGGCTTATTCAGGGTGAAATGTTTGGGAAATGGGTCATTGACCCCACTTTGAGTACAAGAAAACACCTTGCGCCATGTCGCTCTTTGGCAACAGATGCCCTTAAAAATCCATAATCATCATCATCATCATCATCATTTCCAGTATTGGGCCAATTATCTGTGCTACTTGGGGTAGCCAACACGTTGGCCATTAAAGTGCCGTCAAAACTCGCAGTGCGCGCTGGCGGAGAACAGGAGAACGAAGCGTGCGCAGAACCAACGGGACAGCGGCTAAGCGCGCTCTTCGGGGAGAAATCGCGGTCCATGAACTCGCGCCGATCCAGGAAGCGAGCGAAGAGGGCTCACTCGCCCGGCGAGGCATGGAGGAGGGAAAGAGAGAGAGAGAGAAAAGAAAGAGAGGAGAAGGGCAGGGGACCAACGCCGTGAACCGGCTCTCCCGTAGCGCCCGCGGCGCTAGAAGCGTCTCAGCGGGTCACGGTTGTTTTATTTGTTCGCGTCGCCCCACCTTGCGCTATAAGGAGCGCAACGCTTGGCTGGATTCCAACGGGTTGCGCTGACCTTGGCAGTGGAAGACGCCGACGGGGAGTCGCTGTGGTGAAGAGACGCAGCCGGCATGCGGTACATGAATCAATGATGACGATGTGATTAGTAAGGGAGCGATTGCTGAACGAGTGAGTGAGTGAGCGGTTTAACGTCCCAAAATGACTCAGGCTATGAGGGACGCCGTAGTGAAGGGCTCCGGCTAATTTCCACCACCTGTGGTTCTTCAACGTGCACTGACATCGCACAGCACACGGGCCTGTAGAATTTCGCCTCCATCGGAATTCGACCACCGGGGATGGAATCGAACCCGCGTCTTTCGGGTCAGCAGCCGAGCGCCACAATCGCTGAGCCACCGCGGCGGCTGAGTGAGTGAGTGAGTGAGTGAGTGAGTGAGCGAGTGAGTGAGCGAGTGAGTGAGTGAAGCTCTCTATTCGTCCTGCCTTAAGGGAAACTGCTTCAGGTATACGGCTCCACAATATGCACGTCTAAACGAATTCCCGAGGTCTTGGCAGGAATTCAGTCCGTCGAGCTAGACGCACATCGAAACAGACTATTTTACGGTCGGTTGTTGGAAAGCGCTGTGCTGTTATTAGGGAAAAAAAGACACAAGTCATTACGGAAGGTGATGCGCTCCTCTAAATAAAACGCACCTTCGCAGGTTACGCACTGGTCGTGTAATTCCGCGAAAATTTGGCTACGTGTTCACAAATCTTATGGCTTTTGCTATTCACCCGCGACCGGAAAGACCTGCATGCACGAACTGTTTTGTGAAGGATGAAGTCGCACGAAATATGATGAGTGCGGCTTGTTGAAAACAAAGTTACCAGGTTAACGTTTGAACGATTCTAAAGACTGCGGTCAGCGTTTTTGTTCTGGGCTTCTTAGACCGTCTGTTTGGTCGGGCAAATTTTTACCTGAATAACACAGAAAACGCAAAGACGCACGGTATATAATGAGTGCAGCTTGTTAAAACAAACTGAGCAGTTTATCGTTTGGGAGAGTGGAAAATGGAAAAATGGTCAGCGTTTTTGTGCTGAGCTTCTCCAGCAGGACGCTAGGCTTGCAAAATTTTAACACAGACGTAGCAAAGGTGGCAGGTGCGCTGAAGCTGTGCGTGACCACCTCTTTGCTTTTGTTACCGCCCCTTCTTCTCGTTCCGTTCCTGTGCTGTTGCGTCATACTTTCTAGAAGCTGCCAACCGGCCGTAGTCAGGGCCTTTCTGCACAGACAAGCTCTCATTTTATTGCGCAAAGATGTAATAATTCCTGTTCAAATGATTTCCTAATTATAATTTTGCACTCTATTAATTCTACTAATTTCCTAATAATAGTTGAAATAATAATAAAACTAATAGTTTTCAGGAGCGATAATCGTTCACGTTAGTGTCGTTTCTCATTCAACGCTATCACAGCGAAACTTATGTAATTCCTTAATGATCCAATGAGAACAACGTGTACGCGATAACCTCCAAATAAATTGCTGTGAACGTCATCACGTTTCAATAACACATTCTAAATGCCGTACTAAACGTCTACTACATTTCTAAAGAATCACAATCGGTGAGGTTATTGGGCGCTCAAACAAGTAGGAGCCAACATAATTACGGGATTGGATACGGAGGGAGACCAGGCTACAGTAGCCATCAAACTCGGACGTTTGCCGGAGCCGAAGACTGCAAGCGAGAGTTTTGTCACCGCAACTTTATTCGTGACAACAAAAGAAAAAATTAGCTCGTCCGATCACCTCGTTTGTACGCAATTGAGTAATTTGCGAATTCGCAGGTTCGCAGATTTACCCGATTCGCAGATCTTCCGCCTTTTTCTTACAAATTTGGACGCCTGTATTAATGTTTTTTTTTTCTGGATTTATAGAGTCATGCACATCCTGGAAAAATCAAATCGTTCCCCAATCCATAAGATATTAATTTCATATATACTGACATTTTAATGTTACAGTTTACAGCTATATTACAGTTTAGTATTACACTTTACAAATTTTCAGTGTGAAGCCAAATAGATCTATCGGGGATCCCTCATCGGCAATTGGATTTTCCATTTTCGGAGCGAACACTGTCATTTTCGGCAATCCATGGCGGCTATATGGGTGGTTGGAACGTGGCTACAACTATAGGCACTCGTTTCGGCCCCAGTCGATAATAACGCTACAGGCTCAATGGCTGAGGCGCGTTTCCGAGGAAGCGCAAAGAATCATGGGAACATCCTCTGCTAGGTACTTCCGGTGGCAATTTTCTTCCACTGATTTCCTCTTTCATGCACCTTACATGCTGGCATCGTGTATTCAATAATTTATTTGTGCTTTGGCATCACTGATTGAACTGCATCGTCGCAAGACCTGCGGGCTCTATAGGCATTAGTCTATATATAGTCTATAGACCGTCTATAGACCAAAGAAAATTAAGGCAGTTATAGACTTTACTCAATAGATCATCTATAGACTCTCTATAGACAAAAGGAAATTGAAAACGTTATAGATTTAAGTCTATAGATAGTCTATAGACAAAAGTAAATGCCTATAGTATGGCTATAGAGTCTATGAAAAGTCTATAGACAGTCTATAGACCATTTTCATAAGGGTGGGCGTGACGGGAATGCAGTAATCGACAAACCCGAAAGGTTGGCGTGCGTTGTCAAAGTTAGTACGCCGGCGTATAGCTTGTTGTTGCAGATACTGGTCGGGGCCGGACCGAGGGGAGTTTCATTGTGCTGAGCGCTTAGGTAATTACATATTTGCTTTCGCTTCGCCGCGAATACGTATACCCTGTAAAATTGATCAGACGATAAGTTGTTTTTTGCTTCGTAGTGTGTAATGTCTGCGAGTGGCCTCGCGAACGACCCATCCATGCATGCCACTCCGCGAGTCTCACCACATCGTGGAAAGCCGCGTCCCTTTTTTATTATGCGAAATCATTATATACAACAGCTGTATACCACAGCTGCATACAACAGCTGTATCTTGCCGGTACTCGCCTACGGGGCAGAAACGTGGAGGCTAACGAAAATGGTTCAGCTTAAGTTAAGGACAACGCAGCGAGCCATGGAAAGAAAAATGATAGGTGTAACGTTAAGAGATCGGAAGCGGGCAGAGTGGGTGAGGGAACAAACGCGGGTTAATGATATCCTAGTCGAAATCAAGAGGAAGAAATGGACTTGGGCAGGGCACGTAATGCGAAGTCAAGATAACCGCCGGTCCTCGAGGGTAACGGAGTGGAGTGCAGGAGAAGGCAAGCGTAGGAGGGGGGGGGGGGGGGGGGGGCAAAAGGTTAGGTGGGCGGATGAGATTAAGAAGTTTGCAGGCATACGGTGGGTACAGCTGGTAAAGCACAGGGTTAATTGCAGAGATATGGGAGAGGCCTTTACCCTGCATTTGGCGTAGTCAGGCTGATGATGATGATGCTTATATTGCGTATTGGCCACAAAACCCAGCAGCGTTGACCAGCAGCAGTGGTACGGAAGCCCCCCAGTTACGTACCCATGGTCTCGCATGACCTCAGCAGTAGATCATAAGATAGTGACGTCTTCCTCAAGGAAAAATTAAATTTCTTCCGAAGGTGTTGGAAATTTAACAGAGGAACTTCAGATTACCAGGCGAGCACGCAACCCATAGGCTGCCTGCAGGAACTATAGGAAGGGCAGGATGCACAAGATCATCCGCCTCGCATGCGGGAGGTGCGGGGTTCGATCCCCACGGGTACCCACCGGTGATACAGTGGGTACAAACTTACCCCTGGTCTGAAATGCTTGGGAAATGTCTTTGACCCTACCTTGAGAAGTCGAAAATACCTTGTGCCATGGCGCTCTTTCGCCATAGATGCCCTTGCGCCATAAAAATTCGTAATCATCATCATCCGGATACACAAGACCGCCGCACACGTACTCAAAGAAGCGGCTTAATTGTGACTTCTTCCCCTTGATTTCGACTACGATGTCATTAACCCACGTTTGCTCCCTCACCCACTCTGCCCGCTTCCGGTCTCCTAACGTTACACCTATCATTTTTCTCTCCATGGCTCGCTGCGTTGTCCCTAATTAAGCTGAACCCTTTTCGTTAGCCCCCACGTTTCTGCCCCGTAGGTGGGTACCGGGATGATACACCTAGCTGTTGTACTTTTCTCTTGAGGGATATTGGTAAACTGCTATTCGTTATCTGAGAGAACCTGCCATTCTTATCCTTCTATTTATTTCCCTCTCATGATCAGGATCAGCTGTCATTACCTTCCCTAACGAGACATATGCCCTTACCACTTAGCATATAGGCTATACCTACATACTAATTTATATTTATAATCTTTTACAGGATTATATATATGGAGTGCTCTTTAAAAAAACGGCATAGGTGTCGTCGCCAGTTTTTCCTCTTGATAATATCGAGAAACTCAATGGACCCTGCAAGTGACAAGCGCTCTGTGGACAATTGCGTACTTTTGCGCGTTTCGCCACCAAGTTGCTGTATGGGACGTTACCGGCTGGTCGACGCTGCCGTGATATTAGTGAAAAATTAGAGAACTGTACGCGTACAGCGGGTGAAAATAGCGCCGAGAAACTGACGAGCTCAAAAGGAAAATACCGGCGCTGTCCTGTCCTTCCTTTCCGCACGGAAGCGTAGATCGCGGCCGGAGATACGACGGTACACTCACCTCTCCGCGACCCAGGATGGAGCTCAGATACGGCATCGACGTTCTCGAGCCCAACGCACTATAGCCTGTGTAAGCGCAGTTCGCGTGGCTTACGGCCGCTATCTGCGGAATACGTTGTCGCGTCTGCGTGAGAGTGCCATCAAAGGGTGCCCAGATAGCGACGGGGGAGTCCACATGATAAGATAGCTTCGACTCTCCGAGAACCACTTTGAGACAGCGCGATCAGATGAAGCGCTTGTTTACTATATGGTGCTACGATTTATCTCAATCTGTGGCGTTGTTTGTTGCGCCTCGCTGTCGTAAACCTTCACTTTCTGGCACGGCGAATCAGTGGAGTCGGGAGCTCTGGCTTCTGTCATCATGGCCATGAGCAGCAGCTCAAATCCGTCCGTTGTAATACAAAAGGCTTCTCCGGTACTCTTCCAATTAACACTTTCTCACGTCGGCTGCGGCCAGCGTATACTCGCAAAAAGCCAGCAATCACCGAAAGCAAACCGTATTAAATGTTTCTGTGTTTGTTATTTGGTGGCGTTAATCAAGCATCTTCATGTATGGAATCGGCCCTCAGAGAATCGTGTGGGCATAAATTGCAAGCAAGTTTTGACAATCAGGTGCGCCGACTTTTGGCAGCAGGTTACCCTGTGTCACTTTTCACAGCTGTGGCTGAGGCCCTGATCAGGAAGCAAAAAACAAAACAAAACCAGAGCGCCAAAAAAAAAATGTTTGGTTTATGGGGGTTTAACGTCCCAAAGCGACTCAGGCTATGAGGGACGCCGTAGTGAAGGGCTCCGGAAATTTCGACCACCTGGGGTTCTTTAACGTGCACTGGCATCGCACAGTACACGGGCCTCTAGAACTTCGCCTCCATCGAAATTCGACCGCCGCGGCCGGGATCGAACCCGCGTCTTTCGGGCCGGCAGCCGAGCGCCGTAACCACTCAGCCACCGCGGCGGCTGCCAAAAAAAAGGGCGGCCGAATAGGAAACGTACAGGCCAGTGGTAAACCAGAGCGGCAAAAAAGAAGGCGGCCGAATATGAAACGTACAATCCAGTGGTAATGAATTATCTACCTAAGGTCTCCCACCGACTTAAGAGAGTGGCTAGCAGGCATGGTGTCCCTCTGGCGTTTTCTGCGCCGAACAAGCTTTCCAAGCTGTGCTCCCCCACGTGCGGTGATGGAAGGCATGGCTGCCAAATCAGGCATGGGACAACCTTTGTCCCTTGCACCACCGGAGTCGTGTATGCTTTCCCACCCTCGTGTGGAAAGACGTAGTACACCGGGCAAACAGGGCGCTGCATAAATGAGCGACTCAGGGAGCATGCGCTAAATGTAAGTGACAAAGGTGCACATCTTGGGTCGCACATTATTAACTGCAGCAACTGTGCACCACGATTCCGAGAGACGGCGATTCTGGGCAAGAGCAGAAATGAACACGCGCGCCTGGCTATCGAAGCATTTCATATTAAGGAAAAAGCTGAAGGACGCATCAGCGATACTTCCATATCACTTTACTCAGCCGAATTGAAGTTTTTGTGCTCGCGTCGTTGCCAGTAATCTCACATGATTTGGTTTTTATTTTTGCTTGCTAGCGCAGGTGTGGCAAAATGTATACATATGCGTTGGTTTGAGAGGAATAAAGTAGTTGTTAGTGTTGCGCCTGTCCTTGTGTTTCTCCCGTGTTCGTGGTTAGTCTAATGTTTTACGCACATCGATCATCTGTATTATTATCATGCAACAACTAGGCCCAACAGAAGTTTTAATAAGTTCCTTCAAACGCCACTACCCTTATTAAATTGGTATATAGACTGTCTGTAGACTTCTTATAAACTCTACTACCTTCCTATAGATGATTATTTTTCTCTAATAATAATCTATAGACTGTCTATAGAAAAAGACTACTAAAAGTGTATGGCCATAAATCTATAGATTGTCTACAGACTGTCTATAGGATTTTTCTTGCCTATAGGCTGTTCTCCAGGTTTCGTCTATAGAGAGTCTACCGACTTTATAAACAGAAGTATATGGACAGTCTATAGACTGTCTAAAAATCTTTTGTAAGGGTACCCAGGCCCATCTCCGCACCAACGTTTTAAATGAAGTCATCTTCGGTCACATATATCGCATACCATGTTAAACTATTAAAACTGTTTAAAAAAATGTCCAGGGACACCAAACCCCACGAATTCAAAGCGCACTACTAAACGAATTCCTCTTAGTGGCCCTGCCGACGTCCCTTCGCGGTCGACCATGGTGAACACTACCGAGCACAGGCAGCTGAATTACGCTTTAAAATCCACACAGCTGCACACCGGTGCACACTGAAAGACGATAACAATTATAGATAGCTGTCGTAATCTGGCAGGACCCTCCATTTAGTAGCGTTCACTTTGCACAGCGGCGAAGTGATAAACTTAGGCGACGTTGTGTTGCCAGACGAAGTATGGGAACAAAACATATTACGACAGGGTATACATACAAGACAGTTGCTATGACATAACAGGCGCGAAAAACAGACGAAGGTGGAAAGATGAACGAAACAAAAAACGATTTGTCGCGTTACATTCCGCTGTCCTGTGTTTTCTGCTGTTCTTCCCGGTCTGTTTTGAACATATCATGCACCCATGGTTGAGCAAGGCGTGCTGCTGGGCTAGCTGGCTAGGTTTGGCCATTATCGAATGTGCAGCGCTGGCAGAATGACGCAGTCATCACAGCTGTGCGCCCTTCTCGGCAATGTCCGTCGTCTGCTAACGCGCCCCGCGTTCCATAACTGCAGAGCCCGTTATTGGCAATTACTGGTTGCGTTGTTGTTTATTTTCTTTTCATTAAGTCACGCTCCTTACGAACACTACTAGCCAAGGATGAGATATCAGCGTCCAGACAGAATCTCGCACAGGTTATGACCGCGTTCAACCGGTAGTCTCCATATTAGCTGATTGATAGGGTGATTGGTTTCCGTGAGGACATAGTAGTGGCGCTATAAACAGGGGCGAAAGGATAGAAGAAAGCAGCAGAGGCACTAGTGTCTGTGTTTTCTTCTATCCTTTCGTCCCTGTTTATATCGCTAATACTATGTTCTCTCAGTCTAATCAACGACTAGCCAAGCATTCTGCCTAAAATGTTTCCATGAATTACCACTCTTCAATCAATCAGCTGTGAAGTTCCTGATGCAGTTTAGAGATGCTGCGAGAATTGACGCCCTCATTAGCCCGGTATCAGGAGTTCGACAAGTTGTTTTGTCATGTATGTCATGCATAGCAAATGCGACGAACTACACGTAGTTCCTTGAAGGAATTAGACTTCTGCTTGGAGCTGGCGCACGAGCTCACAGGCAACAGGCAGTCATAGCAGCTTTAGAAAAGTGGCCAAAATGAGTGCCGAAACTTGAATTCGAGTATGACTAGCGAACTGTGCTCGAAACCTGTTGTAGCCCTTGAATCAGAAGAGGGAGTCAAAAGTCGCGTTTAACGCGATTTCTGCTACCACGCATTGCGCATGTGACGAATATATAAACTACGTGGTTTCGCTTTGCAAGGACTGTACACATCACTTGCAGACGTCTACCCTGACACTGGGTAGACTTTGTACAGGCGGTTAATTCGAATGAAGAGAGTAACGACGGAAAACATTTATATTTTGGATGAGGAGTTTGAATGAACATTTGACTTTGGCGCTTCACCTAATGAAATGCTTTCAACCGTTGCTGGGCTCTAATTTTCCATTACCACGAGATCGCCTCTATGGCGCCCAAGCCGCCCGAGCCGGGCTGCGCATCAACTTGCGGAATTAAAAAAAAAGGGTAACGATGAGAACGAGAGCCACGCATGACCATGTGGAGCTGCACTGAATCAATAGAACTCACCGACGTGTGATGACGCGTTGCCATGGGAGGAAGCCGAGAGAAACCACCGTGCCCAGATCGATTCGGCAACGGCGCAGGCGCAGAAACTCCTCGTTCGCAGACGACTTTTTTTTTTTTTCCTGTATCCTTTCCTCCGTCTGCACTCACGCCTTCCAACAAAGCCCGCTCAGCGAGGCGTCATCACTGCGCACCGGTCTGTCTTCTCGGTCCGCACAAAGCGAGCGTACGACGGAGTCAGCGTCGTCACGAGCGCGACGTTGCCTCTAGCGTCAAGACGCGGCGGGCGCCGTGAACTTGAACGGGTGCGCGGGCCGCCGCCGCCGAAAATCCAGTTTCGTCTGCGCCGGCCACTTTGACCGTGTCGTCTGCTGACCTCCATTCTGGATCGTTATAACGCAGCGCCGCCAGCGCCGCAGACGAAAGAGGAACGCTGGAAGGGCAGCGGTCTTTTGTTATTTTTTTTCTGCTCCTCTCTCGCCGAATCCTGGGGGTCTGCGTGTATATATAGCTGAGAAGAGAGAGAGCTATGGGGGGAAGGGGGATCACCGCCCGGCCTTCGAAGGCCAAGGGCGGAAGTAGTTTACGCGCAACAGAGTTGACCAATGGCAGGCAGCCCTTTGCTGCTTGTTGTCACGAGTGTTTATTGATAGACGTATGCATGCAGAGGTAGAGCACACAGCGCGTGCGGTCTGCCAGTTGCGTTCGGCTTGGAGCAAAGGTGCGGTTCAACTGAAGATGTCCGATAACGGAACTGAGCCCCTCTCCTTGATTTCCGACAGAATGACGGTGGGGAGTACTGTGGAGCGTGTTTTCTGTGGTTCAGGTTGGTAATGTTGCAGGGTTAGGATGATTACGTAAACTAAAATAGTTAACATTTGGTTTCACAAAGAAGCAAAAGAAAAAATGAAAAAGCAACCCACCTAAGCGCTTTAATGTTAACTGTCGCAGAGGCGCATTTTTTGCTTCATCGGCGAATGGGCTACTGATCCCATTACTATCGTCTTCAGGATTCAGATGCACCATCGATCTCTTCGTCTCCTACGCATTCGATGAGAGAGTAGCTCTGGGGAAGGAATAAACGAAACCACGTTCGAAACAGTAAGACCTATGAGGCTCAAGCTGACAAAGAAGGCTCTAACGAGTCAGTTTCGCTCATTTTCGTTTGTAGGTCAGCAGGATCTGTCTCAATTTTGATTTTACATGTGATTTTTGAGCAGGTTTTCCAGGCTTTATTGGGCACCTTTCATTTTCACAGCTTTAACTATAGTACTAAAGTAAGATCTATAGGTGAACGTTCGATTACAACAAAATCTGACTTAGTTTCGGTTTCTGGGTTTGGCTCATTTCGATAAAAAGAAATTTCCGCATATACTGAAATATAGGCACCAAACACAGTGTCCAGTAGAATTATAACCTGGATGGCAAAAACGGGTGGTGGACCTTGCGGTCCGACTCTGTATTGAAGCGGGCGAAGTTTGTCGCGAAGGTTGGGAAAAAAAGAGATCTGAGTAACCACAGTAGAGTGGTAAGGTGGCGCTAAAGGTTGGATGAGATTAAGAAGTTTGCAGGCAAAGGGTGGATGCAGCTGGCAATAGACAGGGTTAATTGGAGAGACATGGGAGAGGCCTTTGCCCTGCAGTGAGTGCAGTTTGGCTGATGATGATGATGATGATGAAAGCTTGGAGTAAAAGACAGTGGCACTTTTGACAGGCGGGATTGGAAAGGAGGCGATAAAAAAGGGAGGGAAAATGAGATTATTGATGTGGATATTCCGCGCGATGCGGACGTGAACGCGGTGTCCTCTCCTATCCTGCAAGAAAACCGGCACGTGGTATCGGGCGACCATTTTGATACACAGCTTTCAAGGCCTCCTTCTGCCCTATCTCATCTGTTTCTGTTCCTCGCGTAATATTCGCATGACCAGTCCTTTATCGTCGAAGGTGTTCTGGATGCGCAGGGTCATCAGTCGAGATGTTTACGTGCACACGAGGAGTCCGAGCGCGGTTTTGAAAAGAGTCCGGGTGAGGGCTTCCGCCTTGTATTTGTTGGTCTTGGTGAGCTGAAGGTAGGGAAGGCTGTATTGAATGCGGATGATTTCAAAGTCCTTGGCGAGTCCGAGAGTGTCCTCTTCGCTCACATATTCACCGACGCTCAAGCCACCTGTCGTCGTATTCCTCGAGGCATGCATACAGTGAAGCCCCTTTGGACTAACAAGCGTTTTAGTTCGTATCCTTCTCAGTATTGTTTCTTGTGTCATTGTTAGCTCGTTGCACGGTAAAGGGCATTCTCTCCTTCTTAGCCTGTAGGGGTGCAGGATCTCTGTATGCATGACTGGAAAATTTGCATAAGTTGGTTGATACGTTGAGTAGTGCAAATATCTTCGTTTCTACTCCCACTCTTTCTGTCTGAAGAGTTTGCGACTGGAGAGAATGAAAAAAGTGTGTGTGTCACTGGATCTGTCTGGGCAGGAGGGCAAATAAAGTGAAGAACAAAAGTGGAGCATGAACGGCTAGCCTTCCATGACCTCTTTTCTATCAGTTTTGCTTCATTTTTCTTCTCGCGTTTCTAAATTGCGTGGCTACTTGCCTGACTGGTTTATTTCATTAGGTTTCCTAGGTTTTCCTTCTCTGTGGTGGCCCGTATTTTGGACCACGAGGAGAAACAATTGAAAATAAGTTGGCTGTAAGCCAGGACACTGAGAAGGAAATATATGTATATTAAGCATTAGATAAACTAGCACTTCCGATACACTCCAGCCAATAACGCGTGATCGGGGACTAACTGCATCGCTGACTTCTTGCTAAAGACGGTTAGTACGTGGAGGTAATAACTACACATGGGCTACGACAGACGCCGTAGTGAAGGGCTCTGGATTAATTTCGGCAACTGAGATTCATTAACCGCCACTGGCATCGCACAGCGCACGACAGATTTTGTTTTGTCTCCATCTAAGTGCGATTGCCGGAGGCGGTATTTAGTCCTTGTGCCTACACTACCCAATGACCGGGAGATCAAGGGTACTTGTCGGCAATGTCTGAGTCCTCGGATCTTGGGTGATGCCTGATTCTGAGTACGCGCCACTTTAAAGAGCGAACTGGGACTAACTGCACGGCTGAGTCCTTGCGAAGAATGGCAAATTCGCGGGGAACATAATTGGGACTGGTGCCCCTTTGCATCTATAGCATCTATGGGACTAAGGCTAGATGTTGTCAGGGTCTAAATGTTGCGGCCGCTGAGTTTGTTCCAAACGAATAACCCGATTAGCACTACCAGCTCTTTCTGACTTAGAGTGCATTAACCAACGAATAGAAGATTAGGAGTGGTAGTCGCCAATCCTCCAGCCCCCGAAATCGTTGGTGACTCCCGGATCAAATGGCACAGCGCCACTTTTTTTTAAACGAAATTTATTTCCCCAGGGCATCAATGATGGGTGAAGGTGTGATGAATGATGTAGTAAATATTAAATGAATCGAAAAAGGTTAGCTGATTTGATTAAGTCCAGCAGAGAACGATGGTACGGTCCCTGCGTCCAGGCAATGTATGAAGCAGGGTTGCTTGGGGAAAGACCTGCTACCATCAGGTGCCGGATCCTTGTAGGCTTGAGAGCTGGGCAGTCCCACAGTAAGTGATGAATGTCGGCCTCAATGTCCTCGTGTTTTCATATCGGACACCCTGGCCGAGGAAACAATTCCCGGTACTGAGGCCACTTCCGAGTGATGGCTGGTTTCGCCCCTTCGAGGCTGCGGAGCAGAGGAAGAGGAGGCAGACGATGACGGAAAGGAAGAAGCAGAAGCAGCGGGTGAAGCGAAGCGGAAGCTCGTGCCCCGGGCCGCCTGCCTAACCGTGCTCCAGCTCGAGGGCGGCCGTCGGACAGCAGCAGCGACCGTCTTCCCGGCTCGTCCCCCGGACCCCGCGGTCCAGCGACAGCAGCGGTTGCAGCCATGGCCGCTCCGACCACCACCATCCAGTCGGGCGCCGCGCGGCTGCCGGGGGACGCGACCGGGGCCGGACGGCGAGGGAACGCCGTCGTGGTCCGCGGCCTGGACCGTCGCGGCTACCAGGCCCTCGGCCTGCCCTTCGACAGCGTCAAGGTGTACCGCAGGTCAGCCCCCCCTGCAACTGCTGGGCTCGCAGAGTACCGCGCTCCAAGCCAGAAAGGCGTGAAAGTCTCTCAAGGCGGGAGAGTTCTATGAGGGCTAAGTTGCCACAACCATCAGCCCCTCAAGGAGCATCCTTTACTCAACCAGACACCAACAAAGGCATAAGAGGCGCACTTGCCGACCCCCAGGCTGTCCGTTTGTCGCGAGGAATGAATGAGTGGTACGATTAGCATCATTTTGCGCATGTTCTACTGAGATGGTATTCGCGTCAGATGTAACGAAACAGGTCTTCGCCACCTAAATGCGGATGTTGTCGCCCTCAGTATGGCGCTTAAATGTTCTCGCACTGAAAATATGCCTGCTAAATTCTGCAATCTCAAAGCTCCAGCGCGCTTTCATGTTGCACCACGAAGGATCGCCTATTGGAGCCATTCCAACGTGGTCGAAGAGTGGCTTTGAAGGTAACGCTCGAACGCTGGCTCATTGTGAGCTTTTAGGGCACGGAAACGGTTTGTTTCCGGCGAGTATGTCTTGTGAGTTTCTGTTCTCACTCTGCTCCGCTAATGCTGGCCCACTGGACTTCCCGTGTCCGCTCGCAGGTCGGCGCGGACGGGCGGTTTCAGCGCGACATTCGTGTTCGCTTGCAAGACCGCCGTCCTGTTCACCCTCAAGGCGTACTTCGCCTTCCTGCTGCTGTGGTATATCTACCACCTCCCCAACCTATCCGTGGACAACTTCCCTGCCAGGCTGCTCGAGGTCAGCGAGCTGCTGCTAAGCGTCGCGGCCGTTGCCGGCTCCGAGAGCCTCTGGTCCCGCAAGTCCAACGTAGCCGCGCTCGCCTCTCGCTACTTCGAGATTTCTGGCGGCGCAGACCAGCGGCGGAGGAGGCCCGGCTTCTGGCAGGGAAAGTTCATCCCCGTGCTGCTGTTTTTCCACGCGCTCGGCGGCATCTCCCTGTTCTTCGCTTCCAACATCTGCCCGTGGACCCGAGAGGGGCTCGCCAACTTCACCTTCGTGGAGGCCTTCTCGCGGTTCTTCTTCGTCAATATGCTCGCCCTCTCTCAGGCGTACATGGCCATGACCATCTACACGCTCTTCTGCATAGACGTTCAGAGGTCAATGAAGGACATCGCCAAAGAGCTGGAGAGAAACCACGGGGTGCTGACTCACGAGGGCCTCAGCGAGCTGCACTGGAAGTGGGAGGCGTGCTGCCAGTATCTGGGCGACCTCAGCTACAACTTCCTCGCGTTCGTCTGCGCCTGGTACTGCTACCTGTTCGTCAGGGCGGTCTACCTCGTCGCCCTCATTTCCAGCACCGTGTGTCCTGCCAGCCGCTCCGCTCTTACGGTCCAGGAGGTCGCCGTGCCTTTGTTCGAGCTCACGTACCTGGCAATCTTGTGCATCGTCTCGGACAAGGTCAAGACCACACTGCAGTCGCCCGTGGAGTCTCTGCAGGAGATGACTGTATCGAGGCCCACGCAGGAAGTGCTCATGCACGTGGAAGTGCAGAGGTTCCTTTTCCGCATCCACAAGTACTCGACCATGACCCTGTGGAAGCTTTCTGTCTGGACGGAGAATGCGCTCAAGGCTTTCCTCCTGGTCATCACTGGCCTCCTCCTGCTTCACGATAAGCGGATCCGTGCCAAGCTTCTGTGAGCGCAAGTTTCAAGGCCGTCCCTTGGCTTCACACTTGACGGCAGCAGAAAGCAATTAGGGGCTATCAAATTTCGCTCTAAACGATGACTACACGACAGATCGTTTTGCATAAAATGGAATGAGGCTGTCATTTTGGTGCATTGTTTTGTGTCATAAAAGAAGCCATTATTTTATCGGCACATGAGGTTCTTTAATGAGGGTTCACAAAATTGCTGAAGGCCTTTCTTGCGACGATAAATAACAATATATTTAATGTTTGCTCTCATCAAGGAGGTGGAGGTAAAGGAACAGTTCCAACTTCCAAGGTATTTTATTCCAAGAAGGTTGCCAGCGTCAGCAAAACGAGAATGAGGGTTGGTAGTGTACGGTCAGTATGAAGATTTGAAACTACAAACCTACTTGGATTTGTCGAGCCCTAATTCTACGAAGGTACAAGCAATACTGTTTGTGGTGCGTGTAGGTTTCTTGAAGTTAGACACCCCCCTTGCAACCTCTTTAGTATGGTACGAAGAATCTTTAGCGGAAAAAGCAGTTTCGTGTGGTTATAGTAACAGGATTTCTGCAATGCCATCAAATTTGCTTGAAAAACCAAACGCATAACAAGACTAAGATTGTTTACTACATTCGAACCTGTGCGAAAGCACTGACTTGAGCTACACAGAAGACTACGATGAGCGGGCAATGCCGCGGGACGGAGCAGACGGAAGTTAAAGACTGCGCGCTGCAATGCACAGCACGAGAGCGTCTTGTCAATCCCCCGCCGTGGCTATGTGCCATTAAGCTTGAGGACATCATCATCATCATCACGAGATTGTGGGCAGTTTAACACAAGGTGTGTTCGGCTGCCGCTGAGTACTTAGGGGCTCCTCTGCACCAAATTTGTAACAGTGGCGCCTACTGGGATTCATAGATAATGTACATTAAGCGACCAAACCAGCTTTGGATGGGTAGGGAACTGTCAGAGTTTGCTCGGGCTCAAATCTGTGCGTGGAAGAAAGTGCAGACAATGCACAGAATATTTGCGACCTTTGCATGGCGCTCCCAATGGGGGCCCGTGCGTCGTGACAACCTAATTCTTTCTCTAGAGTCTGGTGGAACACGCCTTGTTCACTTATTCGTACATCAGCATGTTTCGCGTGTTTTCTCTTTTTCAAATCGGCAAGCCACCCCTGTTTAGTATCTGCGCTTATGAGGCGCCTTAGTGCTAGGAAAACTGTGTTGTGCCATGTGGTCTACCTATTCATGTTGCTGGGAGTATTTAGTCTCTGGAAGAGCCGTATGACGGACCGCCATGCCAAGACACCACGATTATCGAAATCCTTAATCAGTGAGAACTGCGCTTTGGTGCGGGGAGTATATGCTGCCCTGGATGAGCCGCCTAGCTGCCTCCCCTATCTAGATGCATGTGTGCCTCTCAAAAATTTTTGTTTCGTATGGTGGGGATGTGACAGGTATGGTGGGCTGGTATTAAGCAACCTGGTTCTTTACACCGTGATCATTTTCAGACTGTTTTTCGGCAAATTTGACATGCAATAAAGAAAAAAAGGAAACTGCGGCGATAGCCTATGGTGGTCTCGCGCAGCGGCCTTTGAAGATGATCTGTTCGCGCCGCCGCAGGTTCGACTCCGAACAGTGGATATTGATGTGATTTATTTTCGCTTGGCTCTGAGCCTCCGGACATACATCGGCAGGAGACGATTTTTCTGGGTTGTGAACCTCCGGATTAGTGCTTTCGCACTCAATCCGACGTCGGTGCTAAATAAGCATTTAAAAAAAAAAATGAACGTACGCGTTTATCCGACACCGAGGGAAGAATAGCTTTTTCTGAATCGTAAACTGACGGTGAGCAGCCACTGATGGTACTTTCGTTGCCTCAGTCGCATCGTTGCGTGTTCAGCTCCTCTGCGCTAACATCCCACTTAAATGCTATAGGCCGCGTTGTTGACGCCTTCATTGCACACCCGGCTTACGTTAACGTCTTGTATCTGCCTTGACTTCCCATCCCTTATATTGAATAATATTGATATGAAGAAAGGCATGGCTCCGTAACTCAGTGGGCACACCGATCACACAGTGAAAAAATAATTTGCATTTTAAGGGATGCAAAAGCTCAGTAATTTGTCTCGCTTGTCGGTGGACACCTCAGCCGCTCCTTGTAGGAAGGGATGGAAGAAATAGTAAAAGAGAAAAACTTGAGGTGAAACTTAAGCTCCGTCTTGAGGGTATGACGTAAAAACTAAAGGGGCGTCATCACACCCTGCCCACCGGACAGTGAGCAAGCTGCCCAGGGTGGCAGGTGGCAGTTAAATTATTGACTGGTCGCTCACGGAAGAGCGACCCGGGCGCACAACTGGCCCACCGCTGGGAGCACCTCCCATTGCAGGGCAGTGAATCTAAGAAAGTAAAGTATAAGAATGACCTTCTGCACATATGGTAATTAACCCATTACGCTATCGCGTTATGCCTTAAGGCGGAGCTTAAGTGTGCCCTCCAATTTCTCGCTCACAATTCTGATGACAATACGAAACCGGATTTTCGGTAAAACGGGAGCCTTAACGATATCGCGTTAACGATATCGCGTTAAATATTTGTTGTGATGCCAGAAATTTTTCATCTGACTGGCCTTTAATCTGACTGGCTGCACTGTACTGTGGACAGGTACTGATGCGCGGAACCACACGTCTTCACGGAGAGAAACAAACGAACGGGAGTGTGGGCCTTGACTGCCGCAGATATTTCGCAGTAGGCCCTGTTGGGCTGAAGCATTAGAATTGCCACCATGGCACATCAAGGCTTATCGCACTTTAAAGGGCTGTCAGCACCTTGAATATTGCCAACCGGTCACGTCCGTCCGTCCAATCTTCAAAAGCTTGATTGTTTAGAGTACTAGATCTACACTCTAAACATGAATGCGCCTATATGGGAGTAAAAAGGGCGTAAGCTGACCACTAGCGAAAACTCTTTTATAAAAAAATGTTCGCTAGAGGACAGTGTACTCCCTTTTACTCATTTCTACTTAGATCTACCAACAGAAAAAAAAATGTTACCACTATTTTCTTAAACCTATTTTCTGTTTGCCCATCGTCGTTTATTGTCCGTAGACTTCTTCCTGTCGTGACGTCATAAGATTTGCTCGTGAAGACTTAGGTTTCGGAGTTAGGCAACATTTAGCCACGTTCTCGAAGTCAGCACGTCGTTGGCACTTGACGGACGGCCTCATTGTTCTTCGGTAAGTTAAAGTCTACAGCTTCCTTGTTTCGCCACGAAGATGTGAAGAAATTCGAAGCAAATGCTTAAAATGCGACAACACTTTGTATGGGGAAAGAAGTCATGGGTACGTTTGCTGTTTCTGCGGCGTTGACAGGACAGCGCGCCACATTGATTGCTCAGCATGCAGTGACGTCACGCTATAGACGTCTGTGCACCGCGTCACGGCAACGCACCGGGGACAGAAGTCTGAGCACAGTGACGTCTCTAGTGACATCATAGTGAATTCACATGCACTCTACCAGAGACAAAGGCAAACAGTGATGAAGAATCAACAATATTTTATTCAGCACCGCCAAAAAACTGCCGCATGATTCTCGTGTTACACAGTAGCGACAGTCCTGCGAGTACTTTTAGTGGCAAACGCAGCTGCTGTTTGTTGCTGTAGGAATGCTATTTGTCCAGTAAGTAGTTGCACGCAGTTGCCAAGCTACTGAAAGTAACGACGTTGAAATCAACAATATTTCCACGTGCCAGGAGCAAGACCGACGGCGCCAATACTTCAGCCCCTCTGTTGCCAGCCTGTACCCAGCACGGCTTGTTCATGGGGTACACCTGGCGTTTACTTCCTCCCCAACAGTGCTTTCACCCATTCGCCGCTCTCCGTAGCTTCTTCCGAGCAATTTTTCAGCCCGATGACCTGACCGTGACCTCGACATAAAGGCTTAACGTGCCGAAGGGCCCTCTAACCAGTAATCGCATTTAAAAAAGCTCCTCGGGCCTTCCAATTTCAAAGGCTGCGTGGGGAACGGCAGAACGTATTGTCGATACTGTTCTTGTTAAGCAATATGCACGCTTCCTGCCATTTGGGCTCAAGAAATTAAATTTCAGTCGTGTTTAGCGTGCTTTATATCCTGAAACTATGAATCGATTCTTTGTTGATAAGCTGTCTACTGCAATGCGTCAAATATTTTATCGTAGTAATATCGGCCTTCCATAGTTGCTTTTCCGGCTCCATTGGTACCTGAAAGGAAGGAAATAGTTACGAAAATAAGGAACTAAATAACATGTATTTTTACGATAACAGCTACACTCGGCCATGGAGATAAACGTTGCTATGGCCTCGCGTTTATTCGTGAGCAGCATGCAGCATAATTGCCGAACATCTTCTACAGCTTATGTGCTAAGAATATCAAGTAGAATTAGAGGCCGCGCAGCTGGTATAGGTGCGATTAATAAGCAACCTGTGGAGCTGATCACCAAAGAGTACAATGCAACTCCGAAAGTATGCTGTAGTAAGAAGAGCAGAAAACGGCTAATAAAAGTGCATATGGCTACTGAAAAATATGTGGACACATCTGCATGTGAATAGAACGACTGGAATTGTAGAGCGAACAGCGCACTCCCTTATAAAAATGGTGTATAGACATTCTGTAGACTTTTTTATAGACTGCATTGACTCCCTATAGATTTTAGTCTATTCATAGTCTACAGACTTTCTATAGACAAAAGTCTACTGAAACTGTATGGACATAAACATATAGATTGTCTATAGACTCTTTAGGATTTGTATTGCCTATAGACCTTTCTTTAGGGTTTCTCTATAGAGAGTTTATAGACTTTATAGACAGAAGTATATGGACAGTCTATAGACTGTCTAAAGAAATTTTGGTAAGGGTGCGCCGCGGGGCTGATGCTTAAAGCGCATTCTGATAAGGTCACTTGCCATTGCTTGTCGGAGCAGGAGCTGAACCAAATGCGTCACCGCTTTCATGGTGACGTTCTTGGAGGTCGGATGGGTAGGTGTAGTTCACCTCTTGTTTTCGTATCACAGCGCCCCGATCTGCGTTCGTTTGATATGGGAGACAGAAGAAATTGCTTATACTATTTGTCTGTATGTAGCGTGCCTTTAAGAAGGTTGTTATAATTAACATAAAAACAAGAATTCGGGGAATGCAGCACGATACTTTGCTGCTCACATGTGTTATTGGGTTAAAAATTCGCTGTATATGAGCGATTTGTACGTTACCTAATGTTCTAACCCAAGGTTCCTAGCGTTCGTAAGAAATCGCCAGCGCGACGCAGCAACAATTGATTGATTGATTGATTGATTGCATTATTAACTGATTGATTTACCGACCGACCGACGTTCCTTCTTGAAGAAGACAAGGTGAATGCGACAAACCTTGTTTCTTGTTTCCAGCAAATCCTATTAAGGATTTAGTTAATTTTATATACTTTTCTGGGCTGAAGTTTTTCACAGTAGTGTGCTTAAAAAGCTACTAGAAATTATTGCCGACAACCAGGGAAGATTAAGAAAGTGCTTGGTATATGCGCTCTCTATGATGATAACAATTGTGGTGAGAAGGCGGGTCTAGCCACCGCGTTTTTTTCGAAGAAGAGAAAGCTGTAAACGTTAGTCCGGCACGATGCCCCTGCCACCTTAAAGTCAAGGACAATGCAAATAGCAGCGTATGACTAAGAACAATACGCTGGTTCTTTTAAATTAGGCAGAGTAGGGAAATTAGGTGGAATAACAGATCGTGGCATGCGCTGTGAGTTGTGGGATAGCGGATGAAATACCTACTTCTTTGCTTTGAGCATTTCAGCAAGTATACCTTCGTTGCCTACTACACGGGACTGGCTTCATCCCTGCGCAGCCACCGCCTACGAATTGGTTCCTCTGATTCAACGCGAGCCAATACGCTTCGTGCACCTAGAGTTCTTGCAAGTGTGCTGTCACCATCTCAGTGTAGGATAGGCAAGAGTGTCGATCCTCAGCGCCGCAGTGCCGCTGATAACGCCAAGCTGACGTCACGTGCTTAGCTTTCCTCTCTGTTCACATTTCTCGACCTACGCACCTTTCCGGAAGCTTTTACCCTTTCGCCACCCGCCTCGCAAGAGCGATTAAGCTGGCGCGCCACCTGTCAACATTTCCACGAGATGAAACGGCAGTGCGGGCAACGGCCGGAACGCGTTCATCGCTCAGCCGGAAAGCTATACTCCGTTTCATACACCAGGTGCAACGCTGTGAAAGGTACAGAAATAGTCCGCACGGTAAAATAAAGGGAGGCGTGTTACTCCGCGCTTGTTCTGCGGTCAAGTGGTCTTAGGCACAAGAAAGTGACAGGGAGTAGTCAACAATAAAAATGCATTTAATCAAGCCGATGACAAATGTGTCATGCAGTAAGCCTACAAGAAACAGATTTACTATGTTTTGCTCACCACAAGGAGCGCACTACTTTTTGGTCGCGGATGCAGGCAGCGCAAACAAGAGCGCTAGCTTTGACAGCGTTGAACCTGATGTATGAAACGGAGTATACGTGATGGCTATGTGGCAGCTTTCTACCAAGGCTATGTTGGTCATGAATGAAGTCGGCAGCGCCATCTTTCGAATGCGCCACGAAGCTCCACTTTCGCGAAGCACTACTATAGTCTCATACGCAGATGTCCCTCCAGTCCTTTTCACTGCGTGGGGCACAGGAGTTACCCCATGGGGATCTAGTCTGTCAGGTTACTGTGGGTTGAGTTATGATCGCCGCACGTCGATTAAGTGCAAAAGCCAGTGACTAACCTGTCAAAGTGAGGGCCGCCAGGAGGAGGACTATTATAAGCACGACCAGGACGAGCGCACAGCCCACCCTCGCCAATCGCTTGAGGCTGGAAAGATTCGGGACGCCTTGCTGTGGTCGCCGGCGCAAGAGGCCGGCATTGTCTGCGAGGTCGCATACCTTCTACAACGCATTACTGACTCGGAACAAACCGAAATACCTCTCTGTCGTTATGAAACAAACAAACTGAATTTACGGCGACTATTTTTTAAAAAATTAAGGCCAACCTGACACGAAAAAAAAGCCTTACCCCGAGAGAGCTAATGATGATTGGTACTTACCCCATCCACGCATTAATTGTGGTCGCGAAGTGCTTCAGTTTCTGGTGCTCCAAATGCTAGCTGAACGCTCAAAATATTTCCTGTGCTGCCCAAAGAATGACACCAACGTGAATATGGATGGATATCCGGATACCTTCGCATTCTGTTTTCGTCCAGCCCGTGGATATACAAGCAAAACTTCCTAGGCCACAGGGTCGACTTTTCAGCAGTATGTTTTGGCACTTAAGATGCCCACTACACAGCTCAAGGGCACACTCTGTGGCCTGGGAACTTTTGATGCGCCCTGTACCTGAACAGTTTCTGCTTAATTGTTGAAAACCTTGTGCATTGGAAATGTTATACGACGAGGTTATTGTGTCCTATTTTTGACGTGTAAACGTTCCTCTTGTTATGGCACAGTATACTAGCCGCTTATGGCTTGAAAATTAACAGTAAGGCCTCTTTCTTTTTGTGCCCCTGCCGCCTTCCCCTTTCCTATTATCACAGGCGTGCGGAGCGTTCTTCATTAGGGGAAGCCAAGTTTCACCGTAGCCGCCCCCCCCCCCCCTCCTCCTTTCTTTCAGCAAGTACTTCCTCCTGTCTTCTCTCTTTTGCTTTACTTTTATATAAAAGGAATGCTCACAAAGGTTTGTTGGATTGGTCATTGGTGAGAAGGCGGCGAACAGTCCTTGGAAACGGGACAAGAAAGCAGACGACAGCGTAGTCGTCTGTCGTCTCTCCCAGTTGTCTGCCGTTTATCGGTTGATCACGAGAGGCACGGCGCCTTAGCGAAATTTAACGTCGCCGACGTGGCGGTGACGATGTCTTCACAACCCGCATCCCGTCCCATTAATAGGCAACAAAACCATTCCAATATCCCCCGTGAGCTTACATGGTAAGCGATAGGATTTTCACTTTGCTTACCCGGAACCAGAGAACGGTGAGGTTGCGGTGGGGTCGTCAGCCTGTTGTGGTGGGCACTGTTGCGCTCTGAAAGATTCAGATAAACATTTGATCAGTTCGCACTCACTCTACCATCACTCATCTGTCCTGGTTAGCATAGGTAGGAGAGGCACTGTCCCGGGCGCTTGGCCGCCAACTGCCACCTCTGAAGCCGCGAAGCCTCCAAACGCATAAATTTACAATGACGGCTCAGGAACATCTCAGCGCGTCACCGAAAAGGCAGAGCACACCCAAGATGAACTGTAAATTAGTATTACGCTGACAATTTTTACCTTGAAACCTAAAAAAAACTTAAATTATGTGGCCACTTTGAAGAAAGGCTACAGAAAACAAAGGGGGTTGTCGGTTCTTAAGCGTATCCTTGTCAAGCCTCAACGACGTCCAGGGAAAAAGTAAACAGCCATCTGGTGTGGCAAACAGGGATCCTATAGACACACGGTGGTCAGCGTTCGAACCTGGAGCCAGGACGATTTTTTTTCACTAAGAAATTCCTGAGATCGCTGAACACTTTTTTTTGTAACCGCATAGGTGCGTTCATGGGGGGTGTTTATAATAATTACCCCCCTGAAACCTACTCCACCTTGGGAGAAGGTCCACTAAACACGTTGGTCTAACACAGCGATAACTGCAAAAAAAAAAAACACTCCTCTCATATAAACTCTGACTGTATAACGCGGGGCCAACTCAAACGCTCCGAAAGTAAAACGGAGCATGTGCCAGTCCAAAAGTTGGCTGCCGCGCCAGCCCCGCTGGTCATGTCAACATCAAGGGTGCACTACTGGTCAGCCGGATACGTCCACGCAGCATACATGGGAACCTGCCGCTATAAAGCTCGCCGCGATTCTAGCTTTTACCCGCTTTCTTACTCAGTTTTATTTTCGGGACAATTGGGCAGTCGTGAAAATATATGAGTACGAACTTTTTGCACAAAATTGGCAATTTGTTCGTAATTTTTTTCGCTAAATTTGATAATGATCGACGTTTGAAAATTGTGCGCCAAGAGGATAACTAGCTATAAAAAAACAAATCTGTGCTTGTCCCGGGAGTATAATGAATAAATTATTCCTCAAACCTGTTCCCTCTCATAAAGCGCTGTGTTGTGTCCCCGCGTGTTTCCTCCATGTCCCGCTCGTCGCGCTGTAGTCACTGGATATTTTCACCAATTCGCCCAAGAACTTTCCTTATCTCTCTTATTTCTCCCGACTGTGCAGTCTTTGCCATAAACAATCAGGCTGCGTGGTTTGCTTCTAAGTCATATAATAGAGCTTTTGAGGCTTCCATAAAAATCAAAAGGTCTTGAAATATGATAACAAGGGTTCTCTTTACCTTACAGAGGTTTAGAGCTTGAGGGGTGGCATAAGTGGCACTCTGCTACTATTTACTACTATTACTACCACTACCACAATTCATGATATACGTTGTGATGGGCCATCCCATCTTTTTGATGCGCCACGAAGCTTCACTTAGCGTTGTTCGAATGAAGAGGAGCCTGATCGGAATGGGATGCTGTCGGGACCAAATCGTGTATTCGCAGAAAGCGGAAGTTCGAATTAAGCGAGTTCAAATTAACTAGCTTCCCTTGTACTCTGTATGCTACACGCGCTGACTCGGTAATAAGACGAGCTCGTAGCCACGTACGGCTGTTGGTGCGCAGAGTCCAGGATACCCCTGATGACGTTGTGCAGTTCCGCCTCCTCCTGCTGCATAGAGAACGTCTTCCGCGGAGAACGACTACCAGAGGGCGCCGTAGCTGCCGGAGGACGGCTCCCAGGGGGCGTCGTAGCTGCCGGAAAATGGCCGTCAGGGGGCGCCGTAGCTGGTGGAGCCCTGACCTCCATCTTCGGGACCTTCTCGGCCTTCTGCTTTGGAAGGAGGAGATTGGCCCATTTTGATGATGCTGGACTGGCGGCCTTGGTCGGCTTGGGCATGTTCTTTGCCGCTGGGCTGAGGTTGTGCGACGGCGCTGGTGTAGGGCTTTTTAGGACTAACTTGGAAGCCTCGGCGGTCGTCTTTTCGGCTGTTCCTGGAAGCGTGGCTGTTTCCGTGCTGAGGCTGTCGATTTTGCCGGAGGAGCTCCTGGTAGACGAAACATTTGGCGCCACAAACACCCGCCGTTAACTCTCAACATCGCTATTGTTTTTTTTTTGCTACGAAACACGTTGAGTCATTAGGGTTTGAGCGTATACCGTTACCGTACGCCGTTATCGCTGTCGTCGGGCGTATAGCTACGCATGTACGTAGTGGGGAAAATCTTAATTCACTGACCATGTCAAAACGTTAGTCGACGTTTCGGAACCCGTATCGGCTCCTTGTTCACTTTTAAAAGCCGGCCGTGAAATGTGCGCCTTACGTAGCTTTAACTAATCTCCGTATTGTTTTTTAGTAAGTAGGGTGAAGATTACCGTTTGTTCTGCTCAGTGAATTAGGCGTAATCTGCGTTATCAGATTGCATATGGAGCGGAGCAAACCAATTCGTGTCTGCAACAATGATTTCCATGTTATGCCAAGTTTTTTCATGCCCACTTTTCTGTTTACCGGCATTTCAAGGCCCGTGAATTTTGCTGAGATCGTTTCGATGCTCTTTTCGTGTCAAAAAGTGAATTATCATTTTGACATGGTCCGTGGTCCAAGATTTTTTCTACTATGCTACTACCTGACTAGACGGTATTCTTTGAAACCATATGATACGTCAACTGTACATCTGCAGTTTCTTCCAGGCTCGGATTGGTAGTGCTGCCGGCATTGGAGTACATTCAACAAAGAAACCCACGGTGGTTTGAATGGCAACGTCACAGTTGTCAAGCGTCGGCAGACGGTTGTCTCGCACTGAGCACTATCACTTTGTTGTCGTGCACGTGCACGTTGTGCATGATGCCTCCTCGGAACAGCGCTATTCAACAGTTCTTGAGGAGGGGTCGCCACTTGTGTTTGCGCGTGCAGTAGAACTGTACTAAACGATAAGCGCCACTTTTGTATACGGAAGATACTACCCATATGCCCTGGAACTTATAATATGCGCTGTATGCTCTATATCTTAAATCACAATATGCCGTTTGTCCTATAACCCGTTTGCTATACTTCCTATACTATATCCTGCTCCTCTTAAGGTCCACAGATGAGACTGTATCTGATCCCCATAAAAAGATTTTTTTTAAAGTAAAGTGTACATTACGCCTCTGTGACATTCGACAATTGCAGGCATTGATAGTCCGCTGCAAAGTAGCAACCGCCATTCGCAGTGCTGTGCCACACTGTACAGAGGGCAAAACGTTTGTTTTGGAACACGTTCTTGGCGTGTTTTGGGTTGAACACGCGACATCGAGCGGTAAAATTTGGTTAAAAATGTCTGGATGTAAGCATGGGCGATTAAACTCGTAGTATTTCGATGGAATTTTTGGCTTTCCTGGTCGCAGCGTCTTTGGGAGCTGCGGAACACTCAGTTCGGTCGTTCTAGACATGTGTTTTGCCCCCTCTCTACAAAGGCGTGTTATGCGACGCTAAAATACCCAGCAATTCTGTACAAATGCATTTTTGAGCGGGAAACCATTTAAGAACGCAATTTTTTTCATCTTATGTAATATTTCCCTACAACAATCAACATATCCGCAGATCACCTGACGGCAGTCTTGTATTTTTTTAAATAATAATAATTAATAATTGGTTTTTGGGGAAAGGAAATGGCGCAGTATCTGTCTCATATATCGTTGGACACCTGAACCGCGCCGTAAGGGAAGGGATAAGGGAGGGAGTTAAAGAGAGGAAGAAAGGGGTGCCGTAGTGGAGGGCTCCGGAATAATTTCGACCACCTGGGGATCTTTAACGTGCACTGACATCGCACAGCACACGGGCGCCTTAGCGTTTTTCCTCCATAAAAACGCAGCCGCCGTGGTCTATTAACGTTTTTGGTTTCGTCAAAACCGTTCCCCATTGGTTTTCTATGGCAGTCTTAACTGGCAAGTTGCGACCGGTGGAAACACTTTGAAAGGAAGGTTTTGGTACATGTCAGAAGAATGCACAGTGACCTTCAATATTTCCATAACGGTATCTTACAATTTTCCAATTTTTGAAATTTTTGCCCGAGAATTCTGGACATGTTTCCCCGAGTTGCTGTCCTCTCGCTCACCAAAGGGCTTTCTCTCCCGCCTTCCTGGAGACCATGGCCACGATGTCGGCGTCCGGCCGATCCACAGCAGGCGCAGTGACAGGCGGGCAGGTTGTGGCGCTCCGCAGCAGTAGCAGACTCTCCTCGTCGTCCAACGCTTCGCTGCGCCCGATAAGGAGTGTCTCTTAAAAGCGCTATTGAGCACACAAGCATGGGGAGGTGATGACGTCGTCAGGACACCCGTTTAAAAGCAAATCCTTTGAAACCATCGAAACCAAGTGAAAGTGATACTTTTCTTCACGGCGCTGTTGATGACAGAAGGGAACTAACCCCACAGTCATTTCAGATGGGAGGCGATATTGTGAAAATTCCCAGGGACATATGATTCCGTTATGTGTTGCCACTGTGAATGCATTAGGAGCTGTTGATGCCTTTACAGGAAGTGACGGCAGTTCCGGTACAGTGACGTCACTTTCCTCCAGCCAATGGGCGAATTCTGTGAAGACGCATTTCGGCCCCATGGGGCTTCTAATGCTATAGCATAAAACGTAGAAAGCGCCACAGCGTCAAGGCTTGCCCCTCTCGCCCCGTTTGCCCACTGACGTAGGGTAAGGGATGCGCGGCAAGGTGCGTCTCCCTAATCGGGTGCGAGCTACTGCGAGAAGCGACTTTTAAAAATTATTTCTAAATTAAATGCTCCACGCAGAGCTTTCAAATTTGACTCGCATACCCGCAAAGACTAGAAGTATTCTGCAGAGCTGATGATATTTTAAATAATTCTCTATACTATTTCCTAACATGTCTACAGGTTCTTGCGCAGTACTTGCAAAATCACTTTGCCACACCCGTCTACAGTGATGAGGATTTGTGGCCACTATGATCCTAGTCCTGCACACGAACAGAAAAATGAACACTTTCTAAGCTACATCAAAAGAAGGACAAATCATTGAAAACTACACGAAAGTGTCGTCATTCTGATGGTGGACGCGATTGATTTGATGCAGTACTTTGATTATAAATGTGGCTCATTGATAGGCACAGCAGCAAACTGTTCTGATGGAGCAAAAACCGCTGATATTTTTATGACGCACAGTCAAATTTGACCCGAATATCCACAAAGACCACCTCCACAGATCTGTTGCACTAGAATACGCCCGTCGAAATAATTTCAGGGTCCCTTCAATAGGGACGGAGGTTACTCGTGGCTGCCAGGGCTGCCGGCTTCTTCCCCCTGAGGTCTGGGCGACCCCTTGGGCCCTTGTTCGACCAGCTGGACGTTCTTCTTGGCGGTCTTGGCCAGGTGCCTGTCTCGGAGGTCGGTGGCCTCGAGCAGCAGCTTTTGAGCCCGGCTCTTATCGGCCAAGTTTCGCGCCTGCTTCTTCTCAAGCGCTTCCCGCAGACCCTTGGCCTCGAGCTGCAGCACTGCGGCCCTGTGATGACATTAAGATGACATTAACATGACATTAAGATGGCATTAATATGACATTAAGATGACATTATGATGACATTAAGAAGTTTGCGGGGATACAGTGGCAGCAGCTGGCAACGGACAGGGTTGATTGGAGAGACATGGGAGAGGTCTTTGCAGTGCAGTGGGCGTAGTCAGGCTGACGATGATGATGATGATGAGAAGGAGAGTGACAGGAAGGGGAAAAGCAATAAAGTTAACCAGAAAGGAATTGCGGTTGCCTACGCTCTCTGGGAGAAAGGAAGACGGGATGTAAATGGAAAAAGTGGTGAACGATTTAGCGTGGTTATAGGCGACACGCGTATTCGCTGTGCTAGCACTTCGTTTTTAACTTCGGCTTCGGTTCGCTGCTCGGTTTTCAAGGTCAAGTAGGCTTCGGACAAAGATCTTTGGCGGTTTAATGCCCATACATGCGGAGTTGGTCATTCTTTACGTTCATAGTTCGCTGGGAATCCTGAATGAGCGTATACGACAGCGTCCCAAATGTTTATTTGCGGTTGGCTTCCCTCTTCAAAGCTATTTTTCCACAGCTAGCCGGTAGTAATTCGCGTGGCTGCCTATAGAGGGCTCCACCAATCCTTACTTGGAGCGGGTTACGACAGACGCCGCCGACATTTCCAGGACCGAATCCGCGATCTCCTGCGCCTCCTTCGCAGCGCTCCTGGCGGCCTCCTTGGACGGCCTCGCGCTCCTTGAACGTAACATAGCGCCAGCGACAAGAAGGTTACGTTATCCATGTTCAGCATGCGCAGCAGTTTTGTAGAAATCGTTATTTCATGTTACTTTTCCTAGGTGGCCCAAGTTACTTCAAAGGTTTAGCCTCTATAGAAATTCACGTTCAGGGCGAATTGGAGTATGACTGATTCGATAGCCTGCCGCGTTCTAACAACAACGCTCTAGTTTTGCTGACAACGAAGCTTTTATAGGTTAAATGAGGTCGAAAAATGAAAAATAGGTGTCGCCACTGTCGGCTGTTTTCGCAAAGACAGTTATCAGAGTGGAACACGGGTGGGCACAGATTCCGGAGGCTATGCTGCACCTCAACCTCTAAATGGTGATCCGAGAGTCTTTTCTGTCCTTGACGTCATGCGCATAGAGTGGCGGGAAAATTCTTAAATCCAGTTTTCTGAGCAATAAATTCGTCTTTTGCTGCTTTTCACTTTGTACACGAATAGGCTTGGAGTAAAAAAGGGAAGTAAGCTGTACTCTAGCACACCCACTTTTATAAAAGGGTGTGCGTTAGAGGACAGCTTACATCCTTTTTACTCCTTTCTGTTCAGAGTGTACAAACACCGACATAGTCAGAATGATCCACAGAATGGATTTAACTCCGAGCCAAAGTTGTAGACTTCTCTTAATCAGCAGTGAACGAAAACTACGAATAGACCAGAAATCAGGCTGTATAAACCTATGACTCCCATAAGGGTATGACGCGATAACTTTGATGGGGTAACGCCCATATATGCGGAATTGGTGATTCTATACATTGATAGGTACTTGGGCAGCAGAAAATTAATGCCAGCCAATCATGGCGGAGATTTGTGCATAGCGTGCCCTTGTTCTACATGGACAAAGCTTAGCGTTATGCCGATTGGTTCAACTAAGCTAGTCTGGTGCCCGCATTGGCTTTCGGCAGACCTCAAGGACATTCGTAAAGCAACAACATCCATATCCTTATTCACGATTGAACCCTGCCTGCGAATATGCGCTCCAGTCCTGCTTGTCATCCACAAACTAACGCACATATATAGTTTATTAAATATCGCTCTTAATACATACGGCTGTCTGGTCATGACTGCCTGCTTTTGACGTCGTGAACGTCTGCTAAGTCCTTGTTCCAGCGATCGAGCCTGTGAAGCAAGTGAAAAGTTACTGTAAGAAAAGTGCATCAGCGTGTGCTGCCTCCATGGAGCGAAATCAAAGCCCTATAGTGAGCACTAAGATTCGTCGTGCTGTTTCTGCTCGGTATGTGTTCGCCAGTGCTGTCATCGGCCTTTCGTTTCGGACGAGGCCACTGTACCGGCGTCCGGCACAATAGCTCGCAAGAAACTTTGCCGGCAGTTTGACCCATTGGCACATTTCGGTCACGTCACGACACGCAGCCAATGAAACGACACTGCCGGAATTCTCTTTTTACAGCTGTTTCGCTGGCAGAATAGCCTGCATAAAAAGCTACCGGCAGCCGACAGTCAAACCCAACGCAACGAATCTCAGAATACTACCTAAAGGCGACGCAATCGCAGGGGAAACAAATTTTGGTTCGTCCTGTTTTTTATTTATAGAAACAAAAACAAAATCCTTCTCGAGGCGGGCTCTGCACGTCACGTGACTAAAGCGAGACAATAAGCCAAAAGTCTGTAAGGATGTGGGCGACCTCATCTGACCGGCTGACTGCTTGGGACCGTTACGTCCTTTGCTACAAGAGGAAAGTTTAGTCGAGGCACAATTAAGCAAATAGATAATGGCCACCATGCCTGCAATCTAAAAGCGCTTGAGGGAAACAGCACCCAGTCAAGTTCAATTAAATCAGACTTCTGGAGGTCGTGGTTTGCGATGTTTATCCTGAGATGACGGTAAACAGCACGTAACCATGCACGCACGCAATGTAAGCGGCACATCACGGGAGCCAGTTGCGTTAACAGTACATAAATCTGCAGTAGCAGGCGCGTGGTAGCCATTTTGGTGGGGATGAATGATAAACGGGCTGGTTTCTTTGCTGTATGCGTGCTCGTCAAAGTACTTGGACGGGTCGGTTCTCACGGGTGTCGAATATGGACGAAAGAGCGATCAAACGTCGGCTTCTTACCTGCAGGTGGCTTCTTCTTCTTCGTCTTCTAAAAAGATTGCCCCCGTGCCAGAAATGGATGCAACTATAAAGGGCTCGCGTAAAAGCCGCATGCTTAAGAAATATTTTGCTGCAGCAAGCTCGGTGGACGGCAGTGATGATAGTACCGCATTATATAAATCAGTGATGCTGCGCCATTAATACCCAACTCATCATCATCATGAATCATCATCATCACTGCACGGGGAAAGGAGAAAAAGTGAATGACGAAGGGGTTGAGACAAATCAAGAATTTTGTAGCCGTTATGCGTTGAACTAAAAGCCAACTTTCTCGCCTCATGGCATTGAGAAAATGGTTGCAGGCGATGAATCGCATGTCAGGCTTCTCATTTTGATTGTTTCGCCCTACGCAATGCAAAACTCATGCTTCTTTATCCCTTTCATTTCCTAGTCTACACCTCTGATTTCAATGGTTAAACTGGACCGATTCGGAAGATGTTCACACAACCCGCCGCGGTGGCTCAGTGGTTAGAGCGCTCGGCTACTGATCCGGAGTTCCCGGGCTCGAACTCGACCGCGGCGGCTGCGTTTTTATGGAGGCAAAACGCTAAGGCGCCCGTGTGCTGTGCGATGTCAGTGCACGTTAAAGATCGCCAGGTGGTCGAAATTATTCCGGAGCCCTCCACTACAGCACCTCTCTCTTCCTTTCTTCTTTCACTGCCTCCTTTATCCTTTCCCTTACGGCGCGGTTCAGGTGTCCAACGATATATGAGGAAGATACTGCGCCATTTCCTGTCCCAAAAACCAATTGTTATTGTTATTACGATGTTAGTCCAATTCCCTCCTTGCGTTTATTCACTCCCTTACTTCAATTATTAAGGTTTTCGTTAAGAAAAAATGTTTTAGTATCCGAGTACTAAGGCTTCCAGCCTCAAAAAAAAAAAACTTGACTTTTTGTGTGAAGCCAGCCAGAACAGGCAAAATAAAACTGCCACGACTGCGCCGTGCTTGGGTTTCGAAAAATCGGCGGTGACCAGATCAGCTTCGCTGGCTGCTGCAGGAAAATGACTGTACTGTACTATACTATACTATATTATAATATACTATACTATCGCCGCAACCGATTACGCCTAGTGTTTAACTACCTCTCTCTCGCGCAGTACATTGAATGTCGTCGTCTTCATCAACTTCAATCTCTGCTCTACCACTACAATTTTATAGTGCGCTACCACTAATGCCCTCAATCACCGATTTCGCCGAACTTTTTCTGAAGCTTGACGTTACCCTTACAAAAAATGTTTAGACAGTATATACACTGTTAATAGAGTTCTGTCTATAAAGACTTTAGACTCTGAGGGAGATCTGCAAACATTCTCCTGGGTAATCGTTGGTCGATCGTTCGCTATTAAGATACCGCATCAAGTGATGGTGGTGGAGGTTGTAGCTTCGAGACTACAGCACGTGTGTATAGTGAACAGACGTGAGTTGGTCACATTTTATAAACGATATTCAGAGCCAGAATACAAGAGAATAGGCAGGTTACGTAATGCGCAAAGGAAATCATAGGTGGCACGCCGGATGACAGTTCGAACACAAAAGGGGAGGGAGGTGTAATGGAGGATGGTAGACTCCAATGGAACGATGACCGGGGATGTATGGATGGAAACAACTTTATTGGGCAAAAGAAAGGTCGCCTGAGTGGTCTTCTACCAGGCCAGAAGTCCACGGCCGTGAGTTTCACGTAGGGCCCGATCCACTAGCCATTTCTGGCTGGCAGGCTGGGCAGCCTCCCAATAGGAGTGAGTGGGATAAGGGGGACTGCCTGTGGGGAAGGGTACTCCCATAGATAGTGGAACAGAGTGGACTTAAGCACGTCACAGGTGTTACAATGTGGGGGAAGTGGGATGGCTGGGGTAGTCGTTTGCCCTGTAGTGCTGTAATCGAGTTATGATAGTGACGATTGGGTTACCGCCTCATAAGCCACTGTGCCACTTCAGTGCTTAATGTCGCCAAATCAAGGACTGCTCTTACGTAAGAATTTGCACATGCGCTGCCAAATTCTGTAGCACATTTGTATCGTGGTTGACACAGTAGCCAGTAAAACAGTTGAAAGCATATCTACTGCAAGATGACGTATATTATCAGTATCATATATTTTGCGGGCATCTATATCCACTCTTAAGTGGATTCAATTGAATCGTGAAAAGCGGCTTCTTGTCGCAGCGTTGAGCACAGACACGAGCATTGGTGCTACGCGAGGGAGTAATTCGCAGTTCCTGGAAGGGCAGTCGTGGTGTTCTGCTTCTTGCTGCCTGCAAATACAAAGGATGCAGATCAGGAATTTACGAATGCCTCTACACTGCTTACATCAGATGTAAGAGAAAGGGAAGTCGTAAGCGATGGTGGAATTGAATGCGAGCTTCGCCAGTGATGGAACTGATCGCTGCGGTGCATTTGGAGTGCCTCGGCTGAATTTTTGCCGCATACCATTTTCTCGTTTCCATTATCCTTACCACTGGTTGCCGAAAACGCTTAGTTTGAATCAGTTTGCCTGAAACTGTTTTCCTGCGCTACCACTAGATGAGGCACTAGCGCAAAAGTCGTTATGCCCAGGTGAATCTCGGAGTAACTCGGGTAAGCTCGGAGTAACTCGGGTAAGCTCGGAATCACTCGGGTGAGTTCGCAGTCACTCGGGTAGACATTGCAGCCAACGGGAGGAAGCTCGGGTAAACTAGGAGATTTCCTGCGCCCCTTTTCATGCTTTATCGAGAGAAGAGCAGCCCATCCCCCACACCTCCATTTTAATTCGACAGCATTTAAGTTGTCTTGCAAGAACTACCTGGTTTCCCCGTAACGAAATTTCCTGATTGCCCTAGTGGGTCGTGACGCCATCAGCACCACCAAATTTGAAAATGTCAGGACTAGATCGTTGGAGTACCTCCCATTAGGCTATCATATGAGATTATAGTAACCGACCCGCTATTTCACCTTAATCCAACACTAATCCCCACTAATCCATATCAATCTACCAACTAACTGCCACCAATCCACCTTAATCCACACACAAATCTACACTAATCCCTACCAATTCACCTTATCCAACCACTACTCCACCTTGACCCAACCACTACTGCACATTAATACACCTTATTCTATCTTCTGGGTGAGCCAGCTTCGAAATGCTATCGGATTTTCTTTTTAAGGGATCGGTAAAGAAGGCCCCGAGTTTTTATTTTAAAGAGGTCTCATGAGCATTCCACAGACCCAATGTAATCGCAAAGTCATGCTTCAGGGGGACGAATGCAGTCATGGCTTTCGACCGTTATAAGCGATAAGGGGTCCCTTGAGATGAATTGCTAGTGCATCCGCAATTTTAGCTGTGTAAGACGCGCTGGCCTTCTTGCGACGACATTCGCTGGTTCAGGTGTCCGTAGTGAATGAGACAGTTACTGCATCTTTCCTTGCGACCACCAGAACACCGCCACCATGTTCACATTCGGGAATGAGCGAGGGATGTAACGCATGCAATACGCAACTGTGGGAGTGCATCGATATGGTCTCCAAATACGAGTTAAAAGACGAGAGCACACTACAGGTCTTCTCAGTTAGGCGCACCATCCCGCCTCTCTGCTGTGCGAATCACCTCGGCTCGAGAGTGCTTGGACGATGGCCATGGCGACTAGGATGACGACTGCCAGGGCAACCAACGCACACACGGCGATGATGAGGGTCAGGCTGCGGCTCACTTGGATGACGTCAGTGCTCTGACGAGACGACGCTGCAGAGAAGAACAGCCGAGGTCAGAATCCTCGCGAGGACCGGCGCTCACGTGTACATCTTTTGAGCTCGAGAAATCGCTCCTTACGCCTTTCTTTTTGCTGACAAAGCAGTACACTCTAAACACGAATACACCTACACGGGAGTAAAAAGAGAGTGAACTGTCCTCTAGTGGGCACCCTTTAATAAAAGGGAGGAGCCCTTCACTACGGTATTCCTCATAACCTGAGTTCCTTTGGGACGTTAAACCACTATAAACCAACCAAACCATTCCACCCCCTAGCCATGACCATTTGCTGGAAATATAATAAAATCCCAGGCAAACATCCCCCTCTTCCCTTTTCCCTGCCGTCACTGGAATGCAGGGGAAAACGAGGGCGAGAGTATGAGGCGTTGCGAATAACGACGTCCCAATTTTTTTTGCACTGGCCTCAAGCACGAGGGGTGCCTGCAGCGGGCCGGCGGCGAAGCATGCTCTAGTTTACCTTCGGGTTTTAGATCGGAAGCTCTCATACGTACACCAACACCGACCAAGAATCTTGTCATCGTACGTGCGTACGTTCTTTTGATGTTGTGCCGTTGCGTAGCAACCCGAGTTACTACCCGAGCTTACTCGAGTAACTGGGGTAAGCTCGGGTACATTCGGAGGAGGGTGGCGCCATCTGCGCGAGAGGTTCCTCAGGGAGAACAGTGTGGGTTGCGCAATCCCTTCCGGCGGCTGTGATAGAAAGAACCGCCTGCCAGTGCAGTGGAGCATCTGTTGACCGCTCCGCCACTGCGCTAGCAGTGGTATGAATACTCATCGCCATCTGTAAATGCTAAGTACAAAATTACCAATTCTCCATACATGGGCAATAAGCCACTAAAGATATCGCGTCATACCCTTAAGGCGGAGCTTAAGTGTTCCCTCTGCTTGAAGAATTAACACCTGCTTTCGCACGTCTGCGCGCTTTAACCACGGTAAACCCCTACCAATTTATTTAATTACATTCGATTAGCGGGAAACGAGGAAACCAATCAGAGGGGAAGATACAGCTAACCCTTCGCCTACATTTGTTTTTTAAAAAATACGACTAGTTTCTCAACGAAGAATGAGTAGGCTGAATCGATAGGTGTTCATATAAGCCCGGCTACTGCCACAAAAGGAAAGGAATCAATATTCTGAAAGGTGTAAAGCAATTAAAATTCACTCACATTCTGTGCTCTCTGACATCTCTTCTTCAACTTCCTTCTTGGGGTGCAGCACAGCACGTGTTCAGCGCTGGTACGGATATTTATTAGTCGGTGCGTTTAAAAACAATGAAGAATAATATTGCTTGAACAAGGAGCGCATGACTGTGATAGTTGATCGTCCTTATAATTTGATTCCTTTTCATTTTGAGGGAAGCGGACCGACTTCCTTCATAATCCTGCTTGCATGGTGGTGATGATTATGATGACGGTGGTTACAAGGACAATGACTTCTTTACAAATTATTGTGACGCACCGAGCACGCTAAAACAAGATGCTTCATGGCTTGCGGGCGTTTATTTTCTTTTTAGAGTGTGTACGAGTAATTGAAAGCAAAGCAAATACAAAAGAGAAACGATGAGAAAAGTCCAGTGACACCAGACGAGGCAGGCCTAATCATAAAATGCGAATATGTGACGCTGAGCACAATGTCATGAATTTTCGCGCCTAACAAACGGGAATTTTACCAACACGAAAAATTATTGCCAGGAGTATAGTTTTTAAGTAATTTAAATGAGAGACATGTCCTTATTAATGCGGTAAGCAGTAAAGGGACTTGCGCATGCCTGCGGTCAAAATAAATTGGACTGGCACCCACTCAAATGACTATAGTACCACCTGTTGCGTTTTATGCCTGATCCAACCTTCCCGCCCATTCCCGTCTGATGTTTTTACGGCAATTAGCACCACCTCGCGGAGACAGTACGTAGTAGGATCGCGATCTAGGAGAGCTAGCGGCACCTGCGCACTTAACTGAGAAACGAATTCTGTGAACAGGCATGGATCGATATAGCAGACGACGTTGGTAGCCCGATAGGCGGTTGTTCTATGGCGCCACCTTTCGGACGTTACATGAAACGCTGACGTTGGGGCTCCTTTCCCAACAGCTTCTCGAAAGAGGGAAAAGAGAAGAAAAAGAGATGAAAGAGAGCTAGACGGAGCCGCGAAACTGCCAGAAGGTTAGACCGGCGCAAACTACCCGCGAAGGTTTGCCCGAACGCACTAAGATAGCGGCGCGGCGGGCGATATTCTTCGACTTGACACCACGCTGTCTCGAATTTTCCCGCTAATTTCGATATTCTTCGAGATTTTAAACTTTTAAGTGACTAAAAACTTCGGTTTGTCAATAACTGACGCCGCGAGGAAGTTGAGGAAATCTTTCGTTCGGGTTATTCGGAGTTCTTGGTTTGGTGCCTAGTAGCTTCAAAAGGCCAGATTCAAAGCAAGGGTACATATAGAGAATAAAATTAAATATCGGGGAATAAAGCGCCGCGAAGTTTCCGACTTTCCGACTCTGCAGTTTCTTCGCCAAACTTCACAAGAACCGGCTCCCAGTGAGTACGCATGTACTTTTGAATAATTTGTTTTAGCTTTGTAAAGTAATTAGATTTAAGAAAAACGGAATTTTCTCTAACCAAATTTAACAGGTGAACGGTTTTGCACATATTAGAATGCGTACACGCGTGTCCAAGACGGTGGTTTCAGTAAAATTCATAGGATGATGCTACCACAGCTAAAACAACTTTCTTTGTATGAGGATGAGTAAGCAAGGTATATATGGTTGTGTTGTTCCGACAGCGAAAACATTGGCTGCTCTTCCAAGCAGCACAACAGAAACGTGGATCTGAATTGCGACGTCATAGTTCCCGGTTTGCAACGGTTAGAGGAGTGGCGGTTATTATTCAATGCTCACAACTTTGTAAGAAACAACATTCACTTACAAAGTGCTTCCTTGCCAAAACTGGGGAGCGAGGTGTTAAAAATTAATCCTCAAATGTTTGCTAGAACTACCGTAAGATTTTTATTTAAATGTAAATATCTTAAATGCGGTATTCCGACTATTTTTGCACCTTTCGGTTTCGAAATTAGGCAGCCATGAAACGCGACCGGTCGTGTCATAATTGTGTAACGGCCCTGCCGTGTCTTAACGTCACGTTGTAGTAATTGGTATGACTGCCTATCACATGTCTACGGGAGGTAAAAGTAGAACAGAACTCCTGGCGAATAAGGGGCTTGTGTCTGTGACACTGTCGGTATACGCGTGGAATCGCTGTCACAGCAGCATAAAGTTCTGGAAACTTTGCGTACCTAGATAGTTCGCTTCAAATGCGTTGCCGTCTGTGCTCTTTACAACAGTGAGCACACTTGAGCCTTGAACGCAGTATTCGGTGGGTAGCTCCTCCTGAGAATGCAATGTACAGGCCAGCGGAAGTCTAGCAGGAATATTCTGCAAGGCTTTCTGGTTCAGCGAACTGCACGCGGTAGACATAGCGCCGCGAACTTTGCTGCGCGTTAAGACTAAGCCTCCGAGGAAATAGTGGCGAGCCAAACGGATAAGATTGAATGTCGTTTGTAGAGCACGAAACCTTTTCCTCTATTGTTGCTCTTAGAGAAACTGAGTGTAGGAATGGACGCTGATAGACAAAAAGTCCATCTAACAAGCTGAGATGTTACGGTCTTCGGATTTAGTGAACTAGCTATGCTGATCTCGCATATATCATGAAAGGGTGCTTAATTCTTGATTTTTTTTTGTATTTGACAGGCAGACTAATTCTCGGGCCCCTGCTACTTCATTAGAGCGATATTAAGGCTTATATTTTCGCTGCAAAGTTGACTCAGCCATATCAAATAACAATAATAATAATTGGTTTTTGGAGAACGTAAATGGCGCAGTATCTGTCTCACATATGTCGGTTAACACCTGAACCGCGCCGTAAGGGAAGGGATAAAAGAGGGAGTGAGAGAAGAAAGGAAGAAAGAGGTGGCGTAGTGGAGGGCTCCGGAATATGTATATATAGTGGTCTACAGACCATTTTTGTAAGGGGAGATGTGCTTTCATCTCGTTCGAAAGCTATTACCATGCCTTTTGTCTCTAGGTAAAGCTAAGAAACGTTTCCTTTAAATGAAAGAAATGAAAAAAAAAACAGGCAATTATGAGTCTCATATCTAAATACGGGACTGTCCTGAGTGAATTTCTATTCCCGCTTTATTGTAATCTACACTCAGTCGCTATTAATGGTTTTTGGAAGGTATTTTTTAAGCGTCCGCTGTTTGCTTCGTGCTCTTCCCGAAGGAAGCAGGCAGAAAACTGAGGGTTTTTTATGCAACTTTCACTGACAATTTGATCAATGAAACGAACGCTAATGATGTTAAACTTTGAAGGCTGAATCTGCAGAAATTTTCTTTTCTCGACAATAATATTTAATTGGTTTTTTTGGGCTGGGGAAAGGAAATGACGCAGTATCTGTCTCATATATCGTTGGACACCTGAAGCGCGCCGTAAGGGAAGGGATAAGAGAGGGAGTGAAAGAAGAAAGGAAGAAAGAGGTGCCGTAGTGGAGGGCTCCGGGATAATTTCGACTACCTGGGGATCTTTAACGTGCACTGACATCGCACAGCACACGGGCGCCTCAGCGTTTTTCCTCCATAAAAACGCAGCCGCCGCGGTCGGGTTCGAACCCGGGAACTCCGGATCAGTAGTCGAGCGCCCTAACCACTGAGCCACCGCGGCGGGGGCTGGACAAAAGGTGAACTCCGCATTTAGGGTCCCCCGCTTTCTTCCGTCCGTTATTATGCGCCCCCTTAAACCTTCCTCATGAGGAAACTGCTAAACCCGATGACGTTTGCGCCGCGAACGCTTTTTTACTTGTGTTCTTTGTTTGCATGGCCGGACTCTATAACCGCCTCCAGTAGCGGAAAACCAAGTGAGGATTATGGATTGTGGAAAATGAAAATATTTCAAAACTGTCGATCGCGGCTATAGTCGATAGGCGTATTTCCATTCCGTCAACGGTACAGCGCACTAACTCCGGGTTTTGTCTCCTGGCTGGCCTGAAATTTTTTTTAAACGGTGATTTTCCCCCCAAGAGCCCCTCACAATGAAACCATATATACAAGGTGACAGACACCGCCACGGGATATGGTAAATTATTTTCGGGCTGCGGTACTTGATTGTTCATAAGTAAAGAAAAAAGACGAGTGAAACTGGTTTGTGTTCAGTGGCTTAAGCACCGACTTTCGCTGCAATCTCAGAATGCTACCTCAAAGGTAACCTACCCCTGTGAAAAATGGAAAATGGTTTTCGTGGTATAAATAGTGAGAAAAACAAACTATTATATATGTTCAAGTAAAAATGGCATTCGAACTGCTATCTTGCGCGTTCGAAAGTAGTCCTCTAATCTATTGAGCCACAGATGCATTTTTTTTTCTTAGACATGATATTTATTGCACTGAAATTATGTTCTATTTACATTAACTGTTTACAAAGCTTTCGGGAAATGTCACGAAAGACATCTAGAAGAGAGAGAACAGCAGAGCACTATAGACAGGAGGTGGGGATGAGCACATCACCAAGAGGGAGTGCTACTCCGGCTTAAAGTCGATCTGTTCGTACACTTCCCTCAGGTGAACAATCATTTGGCGGAAATGAGATTTTGAGCGCCCGTGTGCTGTGCGATGTCAGGGCACGTTAAAGATCCCCAGGTTGTCGCAATTATTCCGGAGTCCTCCACTACGGCACCTCTTTCTTCCTTTCTTCTTTCACTCAATCTTTTATCCCGTCCCTTACAGCGTGGTTCAGGTGTCCGCCGATATGTGAGACAAATACTGCGCCATTTCCTTTCGCCAAAAACCAATTTTCATTTTCAAATGGCATGAACGGTAAGGTTCATGCTCAAACGCTGTTGCGATCAGAATGAATCAAAGGCGACCACTCTAATTTCCAAGTTCTTCCCAAGCGTAATATACCTATGAACACCCAAGCGCAGCCATAAGGCTTGTAGCCGAATGGCTACCTTTGGATGAAATCTAATGAGCAAATTTCTTTTATTTAAAATATACTTCATCTTCGAGGACTCCCCTAAACACACACGTCATGGACAATGGCCTTCATGGCTAATCATGTTCGTGAAAGGAGTCCAATGGATATGCCTAGCTGCGAGAAGTAGTTTTGCAAACTATCCCAGGTATTTACTTTTGTTTTCTCAAAAGGTTTTCGTCGTTTTTATTTTTGCTTTGACGCTTAGTGTTGTGTATATTGCCGAATTCCGCAACATGGAGCAGGTTTCAATAAAGGGAGCAACGACTGCTCGGTGTCATCCATCTGAGCGTAGCGACACGACAGAAAGGGAAAGCTGCACATATCTCTAACAGAAACTTCGGCGTTGAAGAAAAATTCGCGCTGGTCAGGAATGGGAACCCGATATCACAGTTCGTCCGGCAACATGAAGGACTAGGGTTGTAATTAGTTCGTTCACTTAGAAGTACTGAAGCTTTTGGCGGGAATCTTGAGGAGGACGTCTCCAGCAAATCAGCGTGTTACGTCTGGACGATGCCTTCCTTCACTTTATTCGGTCGCCGCCTAGACATTCTCGGGTGTCTGCTATTAGCGATATGAGGTGCGTATTTCAGTGTTCACAAAACAGCATAAATGGCGCCGATAAAAAATGAATTTCTACTCCAGAGAAAAAGAAAAATACGAAGGATAACAGAGCGCTCTTTAAGAGGCACGTTACGCTTGAGTTCCTTCTTTACTCCATTTACTTTGCGTTCCCTTTGCTAGCCTGGTGCATGTGCACGTTTAGAAGTTGCGAAAGAGCGGTTAGCTTGCATTCCTATTCACTACATGCCACAAAGTAATAATAATAATTGGTTTTTTTGGGGAAAGGAAATGGCGCAGTATCTGTCTCATATATCGTTGGACACCTGAACCGCGCCGTAAGGGAAGGGATAAAGGATGGAGTGAAAGAGGAAAGGAAGAATGAGGTCCCGTAGTGGAGGGCTCCGGAATAATTTCGACCACCTGGGGATCTTTAACGTGCACTGACATCGCACAGCACACGGGCGCCTTAGCGTTTTTCCTCCATAAAAACGCAGCCGCCGCGGTCGGGTTCGAACCCGGGAACTCCGGATCAGTAGTCGAGCGCCCTAACCACTGAGCCACCGCGGCGGGGCAACCACAAAGTATATAATTATAATTGGTTTTTGGGGGAAAGGAAATGGCGCAGTATCTGTCTCATATATCGTTGGACACCTGAACCGTGCCGTAAGGGAAGAGATAAAGGAGGGAGTGAAAGAAGAAAGGAAGAAGGGGTGCCGTAGTGGAGGGCTCCGGAATAATTTTGACCACCTGGGGATCTTTAACGTGCACTGACATCGCACAGCACACGGGCGCCTTAGCGTTTTTCCTCCACAAAAACGCAGCCGCCGCGGTCGGGCTCGAACCCGGGAACTCCTCAAAAACTATTCTTTTTCCAACTGTTCGCCGATAAAATGTTTTTTTTTGCTTTTTCTCACAATATTTACTGTGCAGCCTTTAAGTAATCTATAGGGACGAATAAAACGGTGAAAGGGCGTAGCGGGTACCGCTTCTCATGTAGTCGCTCTCCCGTGCTTCGTTCTGTACTCTGTCCAGTGTTCGAAATGTTCGTCCCAGTAAGGCACGCTTTTCTCGCTTGTGGGCATTCGGAATGCACAGGAAATCTTCATAGTATTGGCGAAAAATCAATTACCTGTAGTTATTTTTCTAACGTTATGTAAATGCAACACGGGAATAACTCACATAGTTCATTTCATTGCAATGACTAACCGCCGCCGCGGTGGCTGAGTGGTTATGGCGCTCGGCTGCTGACCCGAAAGACGCGGGTTCGATATCGGCCGCGGCGGTCGAATTTCGATGGAGGCGAAATTCTAGAGGCCCGCGTACTGTGCGATGTCAGTGCACGTTAAAGAACCCCAGGTGGTCGAAATTCCCGGAACCCTTCAATACGGCGTCTCTCATAGAGTGATTCGCTTCGGGACGTTGAATCCCCATGAACCATAAACCATAAACCAGCAATGACTCACCGCATGTTTTACAGACAGGACTCTTGCTCTTTTGCCTAACAGCAACAAAATATAGAATGCGAATGAGTGTAACTATACCCACTACAGTCCAATGCACATTTCTATGGCCGCCGAAAGCGAAAGTATCGTTAGGAATAGTTTAAACGAACTCTTCAACTCTTTAAGGAACAAGTTTAAACGAGCAGGGCACATTCAATAAATATCGCCCAGGCTTTCGCCGGCTCAACCTATTGGTCATTATTTAGCCCTCAGAGTTGCAGCAACTAAGATGAGTACTGCACGCCATTCTTTTATGAACAGACACATTAAGCTTTCCAGATAAGGGGGCCTTCCCTTACAAAAAATGGTCTGCAGACAGTCTATAGACTTCTTATGACTCTATTGCCTTCCTATAGATATATCTTTTTGTCTGTTCATAGTCTATAGACCGTCTAAATATAAAAATGTCTACTAAAAGTGTATGGCCGTAAATCTATAGATTGTCTATAGACTGCCTATGGGATTTTTATTCCCTTTAGACTGTTCTCTATATAGGGTGGGTCTATAAAGAGTCTATAGAGTTTATAGACAGAAGTCTATGGACAGTCTATAGACTGTCTAAAGAAATTTTTGTAAGTAATTTTTGTTAGAACAATTTTTTTAACACGGTGTCCGCCGGTGCTACTACTATAATCGTGCGCTATGCTAACATTACTTCGCTCTAACCGCGGGCTTTACGTTACTGCCTTCATGGTTGGGCATATCAAATGCTCTAGATGTCGTGATTCAGATTGCAATCAAGGTTTAACCCGAATAAGCACCGTCTCCGGGTGGTCAACAGATGATGAAGCGCAGTACACAATGTATACGGCTAGCTCGCTGCGTCGTCAAGCGACTTCGGGCCTTACGATTCGAGGACAGACGCCGATTGAGCCCTGACATTCTGAAAGAAAGCAGACCCTCGGGTGGAGAGAGAAAGAGTATCTATTATTGAAAGCGACCACTTCGATTAGAGAACGCTGTCGCCTGAGCACGCGGTGAACATTGAAGAACAGATTAGAGAATACTCGGACTTGGCCGAAAGAAGCACAAGTTAATGCCGGCAAGCACGCCATGAAAAACTAGTTGTTCCTGTGCTTGCGCCTGTTTTGAGCCTGTAGTTAGTGCACTTGTGGCGTCAAAACAGGCCCCAATCGGTGCAGTAATAGCTGCACGAGGGATTCTTATCGGCAGAAACGACCTCCATTAGCATCGCTGTCGATGCCGCATGCCGTAGCTGGCAGCCCCTCCATGTTCGGGCTGGCCGAACAGAATGTCATGAAGGTGCGCTTTAGTCATTAGAGACATATGTGGGCCGCCGAAAGGTTACATTTATTGAGAGGGTGGTGCACTGGGAAGTTCTTGGAAATGCTATACCGGCAATTTCATTTCAGTAGAGGCTTTCATTGTATGATGACAATGGCGTCACCATTTAAATGACAAGTGGGATGTAAAGAAAATGTGCAAAGGTGTTAGAAAATGTCTATAGGGACTTTACCGCGACCTAGTTTCTCAAAAAAAGAGAGAGGTTTATTTTCTGCAACGTGGCGCTAATTGGTAGTTGATCATCATGTTACGCAGACCGCACTGTTGAGTTTTATTTTAACTGCGTTCTCATGCGGCGTTTACCATGTTCAACCACTCGACTCACGTGCTACAGTTTCGCCAGTCTTCCAACCTCCTTTCACTTTTAGCTCATGAACACACTATCATAATGTTTAAGCTTTGTCGCTGTTACACCACGTGATTAAATAGAGAACGCGCATTCTCCTCGAAAGCGGAGTTTTCCTATTCAGCACTGTTATTAGTACCGCTATTGTTGATCCCATTTTTCTTCTTGTGTCGCATTTTGTAGAGGCGTATTTACAAAGAAAGGTAGAGTGATCGGGTCGAACAATGTACGTCCACAAGAAAAGTGACATAATAGGAATCACAAAGGATGTCAGGCAGGAAGACGCGATCTCTCCGCTCTTTTCACGGTATGTTTACAAGAAGTATTAAAAGAGTTCGGTCTGGAAGAGTGTCGGATAAAGTGAATGAACACCTTAATCTCTAATTTGATGAAAGAAGTGGCATAGTGGAGGGCTGCGGAATAATTTCGACCCCCTGGGGACCTTTAACGTGCACTGACATCGCACAGCACACGGGCGCCTTAGCGTTTGGCCTCCATCGAAACGCAAGAAGGTTGAATTTCAGATCAGCCCAGCGAGCTCTTAAAAGGAAGACGATTGGAATAACGTTCAGAAACAGGAAGAGAGCAGATTGGGTCAGGGAACAAGCTCTAGTTGTTGATATTGTAATAGACATCAAGAGAACGAAATAGGCTTGGGGGCAGGGCATGTACTGCGAAGGCAAGATAACCGCTGGTCCTTAAAGGTGCACAAAAGAGGAATCTGAACTCGTCTTTTTACCTGCGGGAACTCTATCTACACGTTCCGGGCATTGCTAGAAACTTGGAATTATTGTCCTGTGCGGCCGATTGCCCTAATTAAATCGGATTAAACATCCCGGTTCCCGCTATTTTTTTAACTCAACACGGTAGGTAGGAGGAGTCAACCAACGCGTCAGCCAGTCCCGTGGCGGCTTGCCGCTCTGCCATCGGCGGAGTGATACGTAAATCAAAGAGTCCACGTGTATTTTTATTTTCGTGGGCCTAATTTGCGGCTATATTGTCTGTGACTGAAATGTTTATTCACAAAAGCCTAAAAAACAAAATAAAACCGAAAGTGAAGCCGCCACGGGACTTGCTGACGCGTTGGTTGACTCCGCCTACCTACCGCGTTGAGTTCAAAAAAAAAAAATAGGAAGAAGGCGGGACTTGATCCGATTTAATTAGAGCAATCGGCCGCACAGGATAGTAATTCGAAGTTTCTAAGAATGCCCGGAACGTGTAGATAGATTTCCCGCTGTAAAAAGACGAGTTCAGACTCTTAGTGCACCTTTAAGGGTAACGGAGTGGATTCCAAGAGAAGTCAAGCGTAGCAGGGGGCGGCAGAAAGGTAGGTGGGTTGATGAGGTTAAGAAGTTTGCAGGGATAAGGTAGCCACAGCTGCCACAGGACAGTGTTAGTTAGAGGACCAGGGTTCGAATCCCGGTGCACCGCAATTCTCCTCCGGAAGAAAAAAAAAACTCCGCGTGTCGATGGAATTGCATAACCGGGCCTGGAGTGTGGCGTGATCTAGGTGACTAGAACTGACAACGCACTCCCTCACCAGAACAGGATATGGGCACCCTAGTGTAGTACTTGGCCACAACCTCCCATACCAATAAACCCTCGACCCTCAGGACAGGGTTAATAGGCGAGACATGGAAGAGGCCTTTGTCCTGCAATGGGCGTAGTCAAGCTGATGATGGTGATGGCTATGAGAGGGCTTCGTCTGAAGTGAACGTAGTTAAGCTGATGACGATTATGATAGCGACAGGTGCGCGGGGGACATTCGCCAGCGGCGTGGCATGTTACAACAGAAAATTCCTGCGCTCACCTTCCCCAAAGAAGCGAAATCTGAAACAGCACTCAGCTTTTTTTTCCCTTTTATTTACGAGCGTTGCTTGCGGAAAATTCGACCGCGCCGCCTTCAGGGTTCGCGTGCCGATCTGTTCCGTAAAGCTGGAGTGAAAGCACTCAGCGAGTGGGCCGTGCTCGCAGGCGGCGCCACCCGCAGGAGCACTGACCGTTGCGCCCCCTGGAGCTTTCCACCGGTGGCGCCTTCACGTGTAGGGTCAGCCGCGCTGATTACGAATTGGAACACGCGCATTAGGGCGATTGCCCGGCCCCCCTGAAATATGCACTAGGCTGCAGCGGAGACTTGCAGTGACGGATTATGTGGCCGTCACCATTGACCTAAATGGACGCCTATTGGGAAGAACAAAACAGGAAGAGCAGCGGCCCAACCTTAGCGGCACTGCGGGCTTGCGGAACATGAGCTTTGTGGTTGTTACCATGCGTAGTGCATGTTAGTTTTCTTTCTGCCGCCAGGAGTGACGTAACGTTGTAATAGAACGTAACCTTATAACCATCACTACGCACGTCAAGGCATGAAGTTATTTATTTTATTCATTTATTTATCCGAAATACCTCCAAGAGCCCTCAGGCAAGGGTATTGCGTGGGGGAGTGTTATAGATAAAAAAAAGAAACAAGAGCGCGAGCTAAACATAGAAATGCTACAAGAAACGACTAGATTCCTTGCTCGACCATCACAGGTGTAGGCAAAATATGAAGCTTCCTAACAACTGCGCATGCGCACGGTACACGTGCGTACCTAGCGCATGATGGTAATGGTAGCGGCATTCGGAAACAGGACGCTAGAAGCTTCTAATAACAAGGCAATTTATGCCGTGTTATATGGTACACACAATGGGGGAATAATCGTAGATCGGATGTTCTTCGCTATTAACTGTTTTCTGCTTAATACTTTTTACAAACATTGTCACGACTGTGATGGACGAAGCATTCTTCATGCGGGCGTCCGAATCGCTATAGGCTAAGGTCACCTGGGTCGCCAACTACCGCAACGGAATATGGGCTACCAACTTTAGGAACCTTGCACACTGATTTTCTTCAGCACGTGCAGTGTCTCACTGGTTAGGATTTCTCGCCTCGGTAGTCCTTTCAACTTAACGTGGTATTCAGCTGAGGCGAATAATCCTGCAAAAGTAAAAAGCTCTATAGAGCTCGTCACAGTCTTTGTCAAAAATACACAGCCCAAAGGGTTCGCTTCCGAGCCATGCAGCGGGGCTGTTAAGCACATTTGACAGTCCTAAGGTTGCGAGAGTTGAGGACTTTAGTTCCTCCCGCCTTCGTGAGATTAGGGTCTCTTAGTATGCGAGAGGAGCCACGCTGTAGGGCTCAGAAACAGACGCCCCGGGATGTATACTTTTGACAAAGACTGTACGTTTCCTGTAGCTGGCTCTAGCTGGGCAGTCATAGGCCCTTATACGAGCCTTCATAAAACATCCTGGACACACAGATCTACAAAACTGTCATTATTTAGGCCGTCATCATTATCACCAGCCACGTCACATTCAGTGTAATACAAAGACCACACGCAGTGTCCTTCTATGGGCCCATGCTTGTGGCAGCTGCGTCTATCAGGAATTCATGGCTGTGCTGCTAATTGCCGTCAAGTGTTGTTGCTTTCCGAAACGCGATGGTTTGCGAATCATCATCTTTGCCGAAACGTCAACGTCTTCACCTTGCACATGAAGTCGTGCACGGGAAATAAAGGAGGCAACTCTTCGCATCCCTCTGACCCTGTGATGGTCGCGCGGCTGAGGCACGTGTTCCTTTAACTTCCGGACCTTGACGCCTTCGCTTCCGTATCCATTTTTGTCGGCTCTCCAACGCAAACACGACGTGAGGCGTGACGAGGACGCTTACGTCTTGATGAATGATAGAGTACTTCACCGGGGCTCCAGTGCCCACTGCAGAAGCGGGCGATAATTTCCGGTGTCATTTGGGTCACTTCACCTCCACTTCTGTAAAGAACGAAAGAGAGAGGTAGCAAAAAGGGGACGGAGCTAGAGACAGCAGTCGAGAGCCTCCTCCCTTAGGGACTCATTGACTGCTGGGCTGCTGCACCGGCGACGGCGCTCCAAGGGTGATTACAGTAGACGACTTGCCGAATGGAGGGAGGAGTAGGAATCGCGTGCTTGCTTATTCAACAGTTTATGCTCGGTATTTTACTTATAAACGAAGCTCCAAGTGCAGGTGGCTCTGATGATTGGGTGCCTGAGCTGAAAATGCGCAAAATACGGACGCAGGAGTACGGCACAAACGCGCACACAAGGACAGTCACGTACGCTGTCATAAACTCAAAAACGTACGCGTACCCCACACGGAGAAGAAATACCCGCACGCTGACCGCTGACTTAACGAAAGTGATTGCAACGCAAATGATCTGTGCTTTTGTGATAGAAGTTACCCCACACAACTCAGGCATCACAAAACGTATGGTTTCCCAGAGAGCCCAAATTCGAGATATAAAATTTTAGGTGAGCGGTCGCCGTACTAGCATATTTCGTGGCATTGCCTATAGAATAAAGACATGTTTATTTTCAAAATCGAGAAGAACAAATTTCTATCCTGCCTTTGTACCTGTGTGTATTACACTGCCGACAACTTCAGCAGACCAGTTAATTTGTTAATTTTAATTTTCAACATTAAAAATACACGGTCTAAAGACAAAAGGTACAATGACCCTGTACATACTGTCTCAACTATTTACACAGCGCACTAACTGTAACTAACTATCTACACCGCAACTAAATAACTAAGTAACTTACTAATTACAATGTCAACTATTAATGTTTTCCTATAGAGATAAAAGGTACTGTTATGTCTGTATATCCGCATTGCTTTACGGGAATAACTGCCTCGGAGAGATTGCCAGGATTGACGGTATGTTGGTAGTTGTGTATCGGTGACGACAAGAAACTCGGTGAAGTGACTACTTCCGAATCAGGTTGCCATTTTAACCCCTTTCTGGCAGAGTTAGAGTGGATAGTTGCTGTGTTCCTTGCTGCAAGTCGAGAGCGTGCTGTCTTTATGTCTCAAGTCTGGAAGTCTCGACAAGGAACATGTTGTGGGCGAGGGAGAAAAGAAAAGGGGAAGTGTGAGTTGAGAAGAGGGTGGAACGAGGTGCAGTTTCCACTTTATGCCAAGGCTTGTATTATTGCAACTCCGTGAAAAGTATGAAATGAATGTGGCAAGGCAGCGTGTTGCGGTTCAGAGTCCTCCCTTCAATATATTAAGGTGGATGTCAGAATAATCATTAACGAATATAGATCTTTTTTTAACGACCTCGGTCGGAGTTCCTTACCTTCATAGAATAATTGGTTTTTTGGGGGGAAAGGAAATGGCGCAGTATCTGTCTCATATATCGTTGGACACCTGAACCGCGCCGTAAGGGAAGGGATAAAGGAGGGAGTGAAAGGAGAAAGGAAGAGGTGCCGTAGTGGAGGGCTCCGGAATAATTTCGACCACCTGGGGATCTTTAACGTGCACTGACATCGCACAGCACGCGGGCGCCTTAGCGTTTTTCCTCCATAAAAACGCAGCCGCCGTGGTCGGGTTCGAACCTTCATAGAAGACAAAGGGCAAAATTTATTGGGATTAAAGAAGATGTTCTCGATAATCCGCGCGCCTAATGAACTGCCGCTACAAGTGTCGTTCGTAAAGTGCTTTGTTTTGTGGAAAATAAATGGCGCAAAACTTGTCAAGGCGACACTTATGTTGTTTATCTTGCACTGAGGGGACTGTTGGACACTGCGAAAAGATAACAAAACTGTCATCTCGAAAATTAAACTTTTCTCACCAGACTATCGAAAGAAGAATAAAGTAGGAAGAGTAAAAATAAATCAGTCACGTCCTGTTTTTTTTTTTTTGTCAGAGTAATACGACAGTTACTGAGAATCGACCAGTTCCAGAAAAAGCAATCAAAAGAATACCAAGTTTCAACGGCACCACCTTATGCACGCCCGTGTGACCTTGGGGCCGACGGTACAGGGAAGCTATACGCCGCCTTTCACCTCATCACGATTTGTTTCCGAATAGAACCTCCGTAGTGCGAACACCGAAAGGACAGCCGGCCTTCCGCGCCGCCACAAATGGTGTGCTGGTGGAAAATACTTGGAATCGAAGCCGTGGTCGTATTACCTGACCCGCCTGCAAGATTCAGTAACCCTGAGCTCGTTTCCCCCATCCGCATTGACGTCATCGACTTCGTGGGAAGCTATCTACTAGGTCAATATAGTGGACGCGCTTCACGCCTGGTGGACCGTGGTGCGAAGATAGACAGCGACATGTTGTTCCTGCCTTCCGAAATAGCCATTTACCGAACCTATGTATTATGCGTAGCATCCGGGCACCTTCGAGCTGGAAAATACTGCGCTTCCATTTATGTATTTTTCCTTTATTCATGGCGCTTTGACAGGCCATGTTCCAAGGAATAGGCTGCACCTATATGCTTGGTATTTTGCATACATATTCTAAGAGGAACCTAAATGTCGTCGAGGAAGCGGTATGTAACTTGTTATTGAGTGGTTTTTGTTCTGTTTTTGGTTTTGAAGCGAAAGCTCTACTCCCACCGTGGAAAGCTGAAGGTCATGTGGCTATGAAATTTGACCTTCAAACCAGAAGGAGTGCAGGCTTGGGTCTGAAGTCATGCCACATCACACGTACGCCCCGCCTTGCCACTGCTCCGTGCGTTGAAATGACAGCGCTCGCCTCGCCAGCTATCGAATCACGTGACTCGCTGCGCCACCCCGCAGCTGTGTATGCGGAGCCGACAACACTCTTGAAACTGCAGTAAATAGCGTGACGTGCCGTTTTCTATATAAAACATGTGGCGTGTGTTTACCTTCGTGTGTTTACCTTAACAGATCTTTCGCTCGTCTTAATAGGTTCAGTCGGTTGAACCACAGCGATAATAGAAACTGTCTCACTTATCTCGGTGAACACCCGAACCGCGCCGTAAGGGAAGGAATAAAGGAAGGAGTGAAAGAAGAAAGGAAAGAGGTGCCGTAGTGGAGGGCTCCGGAATAATTTCGACCACCTGGGGATCTTTAACGTGCACTGACATCGCACAGCACACGGGCGCCTTTGCGTTTCGTCTCCATCGAAACGCGGCCGCCGCGGTCGGGTTCGAACCCGGCCGCAGCGGCATTCATCATTTTCTGCTGTTGTTGCTTAGCGTAGGCGGAACAACTTGATTACGAACGCCAAAGCAGGGATTTAGGCTTCGGCAAAATATACAACGCAAGGAAGGAAATGAGGGAAGATTTGACACATAGAGCACTCGGCACCTTATACTTCTTTATTTTTTCTTTTTACTACCGTCACTGCGCTACCACACTGAAGCTGTGGATAGGTATGTGGTATGCATGTATTTGTTGTTTAACGTTCCCAAACTCCACGTGTAATATGAGCGAAACCGTGTTGAATTGTTCCGAATTAATTTCGATCATCCGAGGCTCCTTAATATGCCCTCCAGACACCGCTCACAAACGTTTTTGGCGTTTCACTTCCATCAAAATGCGACTGCTGTGCCAGGGTTTCGATCCAGCAACCGTGGACCCAGCAAGCGAACACCAACGCCAGTTAGCCACTTTGGCGGGTGTCGCTGGAACTGTATTCTCTTAGAGACTAGCTCATAGTGAGGCTGAAAAACAAAATTGTGAGGCATTACTATTCCTACTATTTGCTGATATTTACTTTTGCTATAATTATAATAATTACTGATATGACCTCTGCCAATTAAGTAAATAGGCATAAGCGATTTCTTTTGCTGTCTGACGGTGTAGACGGCCGAGGCTAATTAGGTTGCTAACGAAGTTGCGCTTGCAGGAGCTAGAAATAAATCACAGTATTTTTTCCAGGCTTTCTTGCATTTTCTTTTTATTATTCTGGACTTCATATGCAGGGCCTCAGATTATGGCATGTTCTAAGTTTGGGTGGATGACTTTCGCGTCCAACGCTTGCAGCGGTGATCTCAGAAGAGTTGAGAAGTGTGCTTTTCACGCTGCAGTTTATTCAACTAAACGGGAAAAAAAGCCTTTATCAGTTTTGGGCTCTTGTACTTCGAGAAGTTGAGAGTTTGACTCGCGACTCCACGAGAAACACCGCGATATTTGTGGACACTTTGCTAGTAACAGTACTTAGCAATACTATGTGGCCTTTGTGTAGTTAGAGGGTGCCCCAAACCATCTCAAAAATACTAATGCCCCGTTTGACAAGGTAAGCTTTATTTTTTTAGAGTTTAGCTGTATACTGGCTTATCGCACATGCAAATATTTCGTGTTTAAAAAAAAAACCGCGCAGGTCGTTGGCTGCGAGCGCTTGCGCCCGAGGCCTATTTATAGCACATATATGTGCACCGCGTCACCGACGGCTTGGACGCGTTATTAAAAGCCTCACTGTGGCCCCTTGTCTTGTCTTAGAGCGAAACCGCGGGCACTTAAGACGTCGCGCGCCCTCTTTCGCTGAAAGTGTTAACCTTGAGAGATTCTGCACCACAGTAGGGGAACGAGGTTCGAGAGTGCTACTGCGCTCAGGCCACAAAGCCAACGCAAGATGAGAAAACAAGCAAAAAGATGTCGACGAACAAACAGCAATAGCGGCAACAACGTGGTCTCCGCGCAAGTGTAGATCCATTAGAGGCGTGGGCATACTCCCCCAAATACGCTCGGCTGCCACGGCCATTGTTGTTCCTAATGCGGGCGAGTAAACAGCGTGTCTCAGAGATGAGCTCGACAACAAACACGAGGCAAGTGGCAGGCGACACGCTGCGTGGCGGGGACACGGACGAAGTGTAAACGTTTTTATTCAATGAGCGATAGCCTCCTGGATAAGAAAAGCCAACCGAAGTTGTGGAAAGGGAGACAAAAAAAAAAAACCCTGTTCCGAAGCGCTGACGTTCTGAGACACTAAACTCTTTCTCCCACCGCCCGTCTTGACGCCAAGCATGAAAGCCACTTGGCGAGTGCGGTTTGCCGGTAACTGACTTTGTTGTAGATTTCGTCCCACTCTGTGCTTTTGTCTTTGCTCTCGTTACTTCTCCGATTTTTGTTATGTGTGGTGTAGACAGACTGCAACTCGAGCTGAGTGCGTCGCCTGTCAGGACCAGAGCGCCATCTAGAGGGAGATCCAAGAGACTTTTCTTTCGCCTTTTCGTTCTTTCGTTGTGAAGAGAAGCTTTGTCTCTGTGGTAAAGGCGAGGCAGATGCAGTGACTTCAAAGTCACTCTTGCAACAGCTTTTATACGGTCTTAGTGTATCATGGGCGCGCTGAGCATCTTGTCTTGAATGAAGGAGAGAGGCGCCACAGCAGCCGCAGTGCGTGAGCAAACAGGTGAGCGACGTCACTTCCGCAGAACTATTACATCAGCATCTCTATGTCCCTTGTCCGCAGTCAGGCGTAGGTTATTTTTTCTTTGTGGCTGACTTGTGATTGCTTGGCGGGCTAGTTGGTTCATATCTAACATGTGTTGCAGCGCGAACCACAAGAAGGGACGACGACAGACAGAGTGAAAAGAGCGCTGACTTCCAACTATTTATTTTCCTGATAGGCCACGCATTTATACACATTTGAACCTTCAGCAGGAAAGGGCAGGCAAAGCAATCAGCATGAAAGGCATAGGAGATTAGGACAATCACCATCGATCCAGAAACTTCAGCTCTTTCTTGGTTAGAACAACTGATGACATGCTTACACACCTGTCCTCTGCACGAGCAATACTTGCCGCCTCGATTATCTCCCTAACACACTGATCATTGTGTCGAGCAACGATTGTGCTTTTTTGGAACGCAGGCGCGCAAGGTTTTCTGCGGCGACGTGCAGACTCATTGCCACAATTACGTCATTGCCACAATCTGTCGTCGTCCCTTCTTGTGGTTCGCGCTGCAACACATGTTAGATTTGACTTGTGAAGTTCTCTCGCCGACTAATATTAGAGGTCCGGCGCCAAGGTGCCCCCCCCCCCCCGTATCGCCATGACAATGAGGTAGCTGGCGATGATGCGAAGTGGGAAAGAGTGGGTACTTCTGAGGCGTTTTAGGCTTAATTTGTCGATGCCACCAGACTGGTTACGAATGAAGGCATAAAGGCGGCACCTTAAACCAGAACATTGTCTTAAAGAGACACTAGAGTATTTTCAAACCTGAGAAATAGCCATGATCACACTGTATACCACCAGGCTGCGCATTGTGCGATCACTGAAGAGGGTGGTATACTGAATGTCGCTATTATTTAGCCTTCTACGAGCGAAATGGTTTATTCCGGTTGAAGAAAGATTTCCCTATCCCCTGTTTATTTAATTAGAAGCTTCACGGGGCCAACATCAGTTGTCGGTCACAAAATTCACCCATTGTCTGGAGAGAAGTGTTGTCACCAGACCGGAGCATATGTTAAAACAGTGCCCGTTTTTTAACCAAAATGTGTGCCGTCTCAACATCGTTCGCACCATCGCGACAACGTTGTGAGAGGTTGGGCACAGCCACCAGCAAAGCAGCGCCCGGAGGATTTGTTGACCCAACCACGGCGGCTTCTAAAACAAGACATGGAGACCTTTCACCCTCGCTGTTTCGGCGACGCTACACTGGAAAGGAAAAAAAAAATGGGCGCAAGACAAACTTACAACGTCTTAAAACGAAGTTTCGGACAAAAACAACATCCACCCCCAAATTCGGCTAGGTTTGGAGAGTCGAGCAACCCGCCGTGCCCTTTGTTCGACCAGGGCAAGGGCGCGCTGATCCTCGGAGCGCCTCGATAAAGGAAGTCAAATCGGAAGTTATTTCAACCGGCGCCGCTTCGAGTTGGCGTTCCGTTTTCTTACCTCCGATTTATTTTTCTTTCTGAGTTGTAAGCGATAAGCGCCAGCAATGGACGTAGTGAGGAACGTTGGCCTCGCGATATATTGGTCGTGCCCTACACAGCGGCCTACTGCGTGGTCGTGTTGTCGTTCATTTTTGGAGAAGCTATACGCCTCAGCATCACTCGCCTATTGGTTTCGATGCCAGAGTGTGAAAACACTTGGCGTCTGATGGAGAAAACAGCATTTCGGCGGCGCTCTTTAGGACTGCGACGTGCTCAAACGGGCAGCGTTGTTGTGACGGAGCGAGATGTGTTTCTTTTGAAGCCTTACGGCGGCTCCGGGTCCTTTCCGAACGACTAAATCCCCGAGCTCCAAGATTTTACGGAACAGTAAGTCACTGCGCGAACTAAGTCCGAAAAGTTTTATAGATGCGGGCCCATTGAGTTTGTTCTCGTTTATAGAACACATATGTGCACTCATCGACGATATGTAATGCTTTCCATCAAATTGTTCCGGTGCGCTAGTTTTGCTTTTCTTGTCTATTGGTTTCGACGTTTGTAGCGCCGGTTTCACACTTGATGTTTCCTATTGCCTGTGCTCTTTGTATACAAACCTGGATGTGCTAACAAAAGCCGCGTTTTCTTTCGTGTGATTACAACTTTGGATCATATGAGATTGATGTACACGGCCGTACAATTTTTCTTTTGTAGCGATAGCTACATTACGGTAGAATTTCGAGTCTTCAGCGTGGCAGTTGCACGTGAAGGTGGCGGCGCGGCCACCGCCACGTGGTCACGTGGTTGATCACGTGACCAACCACGTGGTGCGGAACAGCTGCTGCTGCCGGCGGCTCGGCGCGCCGGCGAAACCGAGCTGCAACAGCTGTGCGCATGCGCCGTGTCTAGTGGGACGAAGATGAAGAAGGAACGCCCAGGCGAAACGGAGCGGCGAAAGACTGACTTTGCAATTCGACTGAGCGAGTTCCACTCGGCCAGCTGTAACTAACGTATCACTCCAGGTTTAACCAGAGCTAAACCACCGCCAATTTTTCGTTTACATTGTATCCCTACTCCTGACCGAAGTATTTTCTCTGAGTTCTGTTCGTTGCTGAAAAAAACTTGTACAAGGGGGCGAATGCGTCGCCGGGCTCCTATAGCCTTTAGCCTGGGCCTTCTCTTAGACATTCTATGAGGAGAAAATAAAGCAAAAAAAAATATACACAGAACCTGCTGAGGAGCAGCATGCAGTCATTTCACAAGCAGGATATCATGCTCTGTAGCCTAGTGACATTGACAGTAGTCAGTGTAAGTGACAAAGCGTAATGTTGCTTGCGCGCACTTCTGTAGCTCACAGGCAACGCGCGGAAACCGCACAGTATATACAATCCGGAGGTCAGTTTTCTCTGCAGCCTCGAAATCAACCACTGCAGTGCCTTCTGACTTCGACATTAACAGCACTCGTAAATTATTCCGTATATGCAGGAAAAAATTAATTACGGCGCCGTTGCTTTCAAAAAGAGGAACGTGTTTAATTTTGGATTGCTTGGACGTGTTTAATCAGAGCCTCGAGGCAAAGGCCGGGGAAGTGTATGCAGAGGAGAGAGCTTGCCAAGCAGTGCGAGTTGCTTCGGAGTGAGAGCGATTCGAATGTGAGTGTATCCCCGGAAAATGTTTATTTAGTTAGGGTGGCTCCCACAGTGTCTGCAACGGTGGCTTCCGGGGCAGCCTTGAAAAAAGTACCGTACTTAGGAATCAGCGAGAAACGAGTAGATTTATGGTGACCCGCTTACCTCCATTTTTCGATTGCGTCAGTGAAAGGCAGCCTGCTCAGTGGCTTCTTTGGTAGCTTTTACTTCTTAGGGTGGTACTTATTCATACGTCGCTATTTTTTTAGACATAATATTAACGTAGTACGTGCTTCCGCGATCGCGCAAGTTCTCTGAATTTGTAGTGAGTTAAAGGTCACCTCCAGGCAACGCACTAGTCGACAGAGCTCCGTACTGGAGCACGTTCAAAACAACGAAAAATATATAGAGTAAAATGCATGCCTGTCATTGAATCCAAAGGAGCAGAGAAAGGAACTTCGATGTGCCATTTCGTTCAAGCCGAGGTGCGTTTGCTGACCTTTTACATACTGGCTGCTTGCTGAGCGCTCCAGCTCGAGTTGTAGATTGTCTGTATACCTCCGCAACCATCAGAATTTAATAAAAAACTGTTCAAACGCAGGATGAAGTGCTCTGAGCGGACATATAAAATAAGCAGTTTGTTTATAGATGCGCAAACAAGTGAACGCGATTTGAATGATGTTATGCTCATGCTATTGTCCCTTTTATCTGCAAATAAACAAAATGCACGCCTCAAGCTTACCACTGTGACCTTGTATGAAACCTTTTCCATAAATAAATGAATGGGTATCGCTGGTAGCGCTGCTATTATTAGTCATATGAAGCCTATCCAAGTTCTGAAGAGAATCACATAATAACATTTCGTGAAAGAATAAGAGGACCACTCATATTGATGGTCTCCGGAGCGACAGTCTGGACCCCACAGGTATCGCAAGGTTATCTGCTGCGTTCCGGCACCAAAATATATTTTGCTCTCATTAATTCCAATTTGTCTGCTGTACCAGTAATCATCAAAATCACTTTTTATGTGACTTAAATCTATACACTCCCTACGTTACACTTCAAATTCAGGGACCCTTGGCTTCTTTAGTATCTAGAATGGTTTTATAGCAAGGTGCATTGCTGGGCGATAGCCGATCTGCACCTTTTTATACAAAAAAGAAACCGTAGGGAGATATACGTTTATACCGTTCCGAAGTAGAGTTAGCCAGCGCAGTTCTGTGTCCTCCTTGTTCGAGTCCAATGTCCGCGAGCACTGTTTTTCTCAGAATGGTTTTATAACCCAGGAAGAAAATTTTTTGAAGACCCGGAACATTTTGTTCAGCGCCGTAGCCTATAGGCGCTACTTGCAAGGTTTTAAATCCGCACATTAAAGGTATGTATTTGGCTCAACAAGGTCAAAGAAGTTTGTCGTATGGAAGGAAACAATTTATTAAATGTTTTTAACGTTCAGCAGCAACAAATGCTTCTTTTATGTGAAGGTAGAGTGCGAAAAGCCAGGTGGGTGTACCACAGAGGAACAATTAAAAAGCGTAAGCTCAGCTATGCTCCCACACCAGCAGATTCTTTCGCTTGAGAATGCTCGTGTTTAAAAGCGGCATTCAGCCGCCATTGGATGGAATTTACGCACTCAGCGAAAGCACGGAAGACGTCGCAAAACAATGCCTTGAATCACGTTGGCATAGGCTTGTGCAGCACGACGTATGAGCATTGCCCAGCTATGAATAAAATACTTTCACAGACATTGGCTCAATTATGCTGCGACGTTTTGCAAGCACTGCCCCGCTCCTAGGAAGGATTTCCAAGCGGCAGCTCTAGATCTTAGTGGTGCTTCGGTTAATTGCACAGCGCAATTAGCGCAATTAAACCGAGCCGACAACAACAAGGCAGCCGGCGCCTCTAGCGGTAGTAAGAAGAAGCTGGAACGACTCGCTTCTCTCACTCAAGCGAATGCCTTCCACCTGATGCACGGCCTTTCCGGGCTATGGGGTTGGCGAAAGAGAAAGCGCTCACGCAAACGACCTCTTACCTCTAAGTGCTGCGAAGAGAGGAAAGGGGGAGCGCAGCGATTGGTTAAAACCAGAGTAGTCTTACATAGGGTCTTCAGAGCGACGTCTGACGTCACGTGACGTCGGACGATATTCGAATGGGGCCACTAACCCTGCTAGGGCAGAAAAAAAAAGAGGGGAGGAAAGGAGAATAGGTTTCCGGAATCCGAATTGCGTCTGGAAATGGCAGCGGCAGTTTCGGGATGGCCGCTGGGAGCCGCTTAGAAAGAAGCGCCTGGACCAAGATCAGCCAAGGTAATGACGTCAAGAATACGTCATTGACAGGGAAAGGAACGAAGAAAATGAAAAAGGAAAGGTGTCTCTAAAACTCGCATGAAATACACCAGAAAAATGTGTTGACAATGAACGCGGTAATGTGTAAACCTGGGGCGGTGACATGCGATCCGCTGTCTTCACCTTACACGGCCCCCTTGGTGTCTCTGCAAGCGCATTATTCCCTGTCAGTGCATCTTTCAATGACCACTAGGTATTATTTAGTGGAAAAATATTTGCTAGAAGGCCCTAAGACAACGGACATTACATTCACTAAAGTCACTAGTTCACAGTCACGTAAGTTAACAAACAGAGCTATTATATTCCGAAAGGTGACCTTGAATTGCTTAGAACCCCATGTTATTGCTTCTAATTGAGGGAAATCGCTATGCGAACCTGATCCCAGCAATTTCGTGCGAGCTAGGGGAAGATCGCTACCAGTGTTCGCGTTTTGATTCGCTCACAAGACATTCATGGTACACTTGTGAGTTGGTTGACCTCGGCCTGTCACATCTCCCTACGCTTAGTCTGGAGGTTTTCTTATAGCCCATGCTTGTAGGATGGTGTCCTCTGCCTGTGTACGTATGGTTCGCCGCACAACTAATGCGCCTGTCCAGTGTTCACTGACAGGCCCCTCGTTGACCGATACCGCTTAAATGTGAACGGGCTGCTTGACGGCTTTGTTTGCATGCATGCAGAACTCACCATAAGCATGTGTGTTTTCCGCCTCCTTATAAGACTTTTTTCCACCTAGACAGTCTATGGACTGTTGATAGACTGCTGTTCATTAAGTCAATAATCTTTCTGTAGCCAAATCCTATAGATTAGTGTATAGGCAATACAAATCTATAGACAATCTATGGAGAATATATAGCTTAATGGCCATACACTTTCTCTCTGTCTATAGTTTATAGACAGACTATAGACTATTAATATACAAAAGAAAATACACCGCCGCGGTGGCTGAGTGGTTATGGCGCTCGGCTGCTGACCCGAAAGACGCGGGTTCGATCCCGGCCGCGGCGGTCGAATTTCGATGGAGGCGAAATTATAGAGGCCCGTGTACTGTGCGATGTCAGCGCACGTTAAAGAACCCCAGGTGGTCGAAATTTCCGGATCCATTCACTTCGGCGTCCCTCATAGCCCGAGTCGGCTTGAGACGTTAAACACCCATAAACCATAAACAAAAGCAAATATTTAACAAGACAATAGAGTCTATAAGAAGTCTATATACAATCTACAGGCGGTTACTGTGAACACACGCTGGCTAAATTCTGCAATGCGCAGTGAAGTTCATGGTCTCCCTCAATAAGCGGACCGTCACTCGGGCGAAGTAAGGATACACTGCCTAAATTTTTGAAAGACGCGAGCCTCAAGGACTCATTTTTCGAATGCTGTAAGACTGAAGCTGCGAGACAGTGAGAAGGGAGGGGGGTACAGAAACTGAGCCCTGCTCTGAAGAGGAGAGGAGGTCACGTTGCGGGCTAAAGACGTGCCACATTGTAGTCGATGGACAAATGACCGCACTCTGAATGGCGTAGGAGGCGGAAGGTGAGCTCCGAAAACCTCGAGGTCGGATCTCGACCAAGATGAGCCGGTAGCCGAGAGACAAAAAAAGAACAGGGGCTGGGCAGTAGTTTGGGAGAGGAGGAGGAAAAAGGAGAGGAGAGAGTGGTTCTCACGCGAACCCGTAATTACGCGAACGGCGTGGAGGATACATCGGGAAGGCGTCGCACGTCGCCAATGGGGAATTGCAGTCGGCAGTGGGCGCCGTTCGCCGGGCTTTGAGTGGCTGAGGAGGCGTAGGGAGGTATATCCTCTTCTGCCCAGGATAAGACACGGACACTCGGGTCTTTCTCCAAATGCATGCAGTGCAGAGTGATGACGTGGAGGGCTGCACCGCCTATTGACCCTTGCAAAATACCTTTATACAGTCTCTAGACTGTCCATAGACTTCTGTTTCTAAAGTCCATAGACTCTCGATAGACAAACCCCAGAGAACAATCTATAGGCAATACAAATCCTATAGACAGTCTGTAGGCAATCTGTAGAATTATAGCCATACACTTTTAGTAGACTTTTGTCTATATACAGTCTATAGACTATGAATAGACAAAAAGAAATATCTATAGGAGGGAAATAGAGTCTGCAAGAAGTCTATAGACTGTCTATAGACCATTTTTGTAAGGAATTGAGTGGAGAGGGTGAGAGAAGCCGTCCCAATCGCCTCAATGCGTGGCCGTTCTTCATGTCTCTCCTGGTCTGCAAAGGTACCCGCTCTGTAGAAGACGTTCGACAACTTAACAAAACGGGTATTGGAATGCATCCAGCAGTGAACTTCGCTGCGGCGCGGTGCGGAGAAAGTGACAATTACTGGCTGGTAACATTGAGAGAAAGAGGGGGAAATGAAAAAAAAAACTTCGTGTATAGTACCAGTGAGAGGTCAAAAATATAGTCAAGCACAAGCATGAAAATATGCTCAGCAAACAGCTTAGTGCTTTAAAGGCAACAGCCACCGCCCCATCACGAGCTGGCTAGGAGCTCGGACAGCTTAGGTTTTGTGACGCACTTGCTACGTCACGATAATGGTCAACCACTTTCATATCTTGTCAGTGGGCTCAACCGGGTCAGTTGGTGCATGGTCGGTATATATGAAGAGCGCGCGACAAGCCAAACGAAAGAAGTGGCGACACCAGCGTGCCTCGCAGGATAATACGGTTCCGGGGGCAACGCAGTAAAGGCGAAATCTCATCGTGAAGTTGTTTTCTAGCCTGGCCGAGGTAGACAGCCGGAAGCATTGCTTTTCGACTGCCGATTACGGCTGACTCTAGACTGGTTACCGGAGACCAACCTTTTGGTTGTGAAACGCAACTAGGCAGTCTTCTTTTCTTCGCTCCATCGCTCTGCGTCAACTTGAAACGAATGGCTGAGGACACATCATAAAAGGGTTAAGTTAAATATATTTAAAAAATACTGTTTAAACTTTAAGGCCTCTCTGACCCTTTGGCCATAAAATGCGAGGGAAGCCGCCCTTGCGGACATTGAGCCGTTAAATAAAGGGAGCGAAATGCCCTAAAACTACCAAATTTCACAACACGCTCAGACAAACCGAATACATGTCAGGTTAGGGACAATGCGACACCTTATGCATAACCTTTGACAGGCGAACTGCCTGTTGTGGGTTAGGAATCCAGTTAATGCGGACAGCACCCTTGAGGAAAGGCTGACGTCAACCTCCCTCTTTCTCGGTGTAGAATGCTCAGATGATTCTACGTCTGACAAGCTTCCTCTTCTACAAAAGTCGCGGTTCCCGCACTGCCAAGCTACACGCCTTTGATTCGCACGCTGCATTGCCTCGCCCTCGTTAAGGCATGTGGGAGGCGCTCGCCTTTGAATGAATAGAGATGGCAGTCGGGGACTGCGCTGTCTGTGTGTCCTTCGTGCTTAGTCTTCTCTGCGCCTCCATTCTGGATAGTACACTCTAAACCAACACTTACTGAACTAAAGACCTGCACATATGGCACTGCTCCAGCGCGCATGTTCTAGTTCATGTCTTTTGCCTCTAGGGAAGGGCAGCTACGGTTGGCGTGGCGCTACAATAACCCTGTTGAGGAAGATGACGTTTGTTATTTTACTTCAAGGATGTAATAGTTTTGCCATTTGTCTACGTTCTGAGTACACGTCATTCATCCATTGCTTGGCAAAGATGCCAGAAAGTCGCACGCATGCATATTCACCGCTAGGATTTCAAGAAATGTCATATTTGCATCGTTCATTACTAGATTTCAAAACGATAAGACAGGATCAAATGCACAGGGAGGCGCGAAAGCCAATAACGCAGTCATACATTGCAGACGATGTTGATGATCACTACAGACGAACAGAGTCAACTGAGCTCCCTCAACGGCCGAAAAGTTAACAAAAGTTGGCGCACGCAGTGCCATAGGACCCCGCCATATGTGCAGGTCTCGGGTTCAGTAGGTCTTGCTCCCAACAAGTATACGCCTAAATGGGAGTAAGAATGGGAGTAGGCTGTCCTGCAGCACGCACTCTTGTATGCTAGAGGACAGCTTATTCCCTTTTTTTTACACCTTACCGTTTAGAGTGTAACGCTTACACCCACAGGGACAGCAGAGAGTTCACCCTGTAGCATGCCATGCTTCGGTGGCGCTGCAGCCAACTGATCCTTACCACGAGAAGGCACAGGAACGTAACGAAAAGGCGTGGGAAGATTCTCTGGAACTAAGAACCTCCTTGAGGATCTTCGCCGATCCGTCGGCTCTCTTTCTTTCTTTCTTTCTTTCTTTCTTTCTTTCTTTCTTTCTTTCTTTCTTTCTTTCTTTCTTTCTTTCTTTCTTTCTTTCTTTCTTTCTTTCTTTCTTTCTTTCTTTCTTTCTTTCTTTCTTTCTTTTTTTCTGTCTTTCTCTTTCTTTCTCGGTGTTATTCGTTCACTCCGGAAACAGAATACAAACGCAAGGCGCATGTATCTCCATAGCATTGGGAACGAATCAAATATAGGCGGCCCAAAAGGGAGCTGGGCTGTTAGGCTCTACTGAGCGAATCGAAAGGATTGCGGACTATATGAAGTGCGCATAGTACAGTGCAAATAACTCGGACGAGGGTCTAGTTTATCGAGAGATGGCCGAAATAAGGTGATTCGAGGTAATTCGCAGCTTCACGTGGCATCATACTTTCTCGGAGAGCCCGTAAACAAAAATTCGACAGGCGTTTCAGTGCGTGGCTATAACACCATCGCGAAGTTCTCAGAATTGATTTCAGAAGCAAATAAAGAGGTGTGCATGATCAAAATCAGATTAATTTCCAGTGCTTGCATAGTGTGTTACAAAAATTATGCAAATTGAAGGGAGAGGGGGGGGGGGGGGAGGGGGGGGGGTGGGCTTGTAGTCAGGAAATGACGACTCGTGCTGGCATAAAAATTCTTCAAACAAAAACTCAGCAGGCAAAAAGAAAAGACTACCGCACACAAAAACATTACACATCCGCTAAGGAAAGGTGAAAAACGTGCCTGATCTTTTTTAAACGTAGTCAGCCTTAGTCCAACATTGCGCTAGATGTAGATGACAATATATATAAGAAATGAAAAAAAACGTAGTGTAAATGTTTTTCAATCAAAGGACAATCAAAATAGAACTTCATGTATTATTGCATGCGCGTTCTCTACATATTTACACATTGGAAAATTATTTACATCAGAGTTAGACCTCCGCATTTTTCGCACCTTTAGAGCAAGCGGTAGCACTTTTTAAGATCTGTACGGTGAGAAATAAATTCTTTTTTTTTTAGCATACGTCAGTGCCTTAGGTAAAATTAGGCTATCGTTTAGCGCAAGTCTTATTGTGCTGGCACTCATGGGGGAGTCGTTAGGATTGAGAACCACAAAGCCTAAAAGAACACGGCCAAATATTATTTTGCGCTGTGTACTCTTAGAACATGGTTATCCCGTAATAAATAGGTTTCGTTAACGTCATATGCATTAACAGTTAAATCCTCATTCCTCACTTTTCAACGCTTTAATGATGAATATAATGATGAATATATTAGTATTATAAGGAGCTTTTTTTCGACCGTGCAGGGATGCAGAACATAGAACAAGTGACAAACACGGTGCTGATCAGCGTCGTGTTTGTCTCTTCTTTAGTATGTCCGGCTGTACTGCCCAGTTGAAAAAAAAAAAACTCGTTATTGATTACCAACTCGCCCAACCTGCCGTTTTTATTTATTTATTTATTTTTGAATACTGCAGGCCACTGCTTGGCCCAAGTAGGAATGAATTTACACTGTTACATAACCAAAAGAATAAACCAAAAGAATAAAATTATACAATATTAGCAGCACATGGATACAAAACATACATATAAACAATATTAGCAGGTAAGTACACGATGTAACGCACCAGAAAAATTTTGTGAGGAAAAAACAGATGCCGGTAACGAATTCCAATCTTGCACTGTTCTAGGAAAAAAACTCTATTTAAGACTGTTAGTTTTGGCGAAAAGTGGAGCAAGTGAATGCTCATGAACGCCCCGAGTCCATCTCACTAGAGGACGCTTAATGCGCTCTAGAAGCTTGTGCTTATTTTTTCCCGTTAAACTATTAAACAAGAATATCAATCTATTAATCTTTCTGTGGGTTTCTAGTGTATTAATGTTATTTGAGATCATTAACTGCGAGGAAGTCTTCTCTTTTGTATTTTCTGTACATAAACCTAACCGCTCTCCTATTGACTTTTTCAGGGATCGTTATGTCTTTTTTCGTGCATGGTTCCACACTACTGAAGCATATTAATGTAAATACTGCGCACAAGTTTCGTAGGCCAATTTTTTTATATGTGCTGGGGAAGTTTCTAGCTTTCTTCGTAAAACCCATAGCTTTTGTAATGCAGCTGTAGAAATATTTTGTAATGTGTGCCGACCATCTTGACTTATTTTCAAGTGTTACACATAAATATTTCTATTTCTCAACTTCCAAAATCCTGGCCCGAAGAGATGCGGGTTCGATTCCAGCCGCGGTGGTCGAATTTCGGTGGAGGAGAAATTCTACAGGCCCGTGTACTGCGCGATGTCAGTGCACGTTAAAGAACCCCACGTGGTCGAAATTAGCCGCAGCCTTCCACTACAGCGTCCCTCATTGCCTGAGTCGCTTTGGGACGTTAAACCCCCATAAACCATAAACCAAACAAAGTGCGTGTTATCATATATATATATATATATATATATATATATATATATATATGCCCACTACACGTAAATATATTATTCGAGGAATCGCGGTAGATAATTTATGACGCTCGGGACTGTTTGGGAGGATGCAGGGCGCCTTCTATCTTGAACTTTTTCAATCACTTTCAGTAGAGTGCAGCTGGCAGATTCGAGTATTCCGGTTCAGAAGGATGCTGAGCCCACGCGCCATCGCCGCCGCTGCCAGTCTTCTTTTTTTCACAGGGAGAAAATTTTTCCGATAAAGAGTAGACTTCGGAATGCTTTGCCTGCTTTCCTGCTTGCCCGGTTATTGTCGCCACCCCGTCCGGATGGTTATTGATTAGTCTCACTCCTCCCGAACACCCCCCCATTTTCGCAACCATTTTCCATACTCCCCACTCATCTTCAACTGGTGCGGCCCGTTAGAGTTCTGATGTGCGTCTTCCAATTCGGGAAGGCGCATGTCGTCAGTCGTAGCCTAGGCAATGAAGTATGGAACCATGTAACACTTATTTCTGAGTGACAAAAAGAACATACGGCACAGGGCCAGGTTCTAAACAAAAGGAATAAAAAGAGAGTAAACTCCCTTTTATGAAAAGGGAGTGCGTTAGAGGACAGCTTACTGCCCTTTTTACTCCTATATATGCGCATTTTTGTTTAGAGCGCATGAGTAGACGCTGAAGCTCTTCGTATATTCTAGTGGTTTCACAAGCAAGAAAAGCAAATTAGTGTTTTTTTGAGGAAAAGATATCGTGCAGTGACTGTCGCACCTCATGGTGGACAGCTCAACCACTCCGTAAGGGAAGGGAGGAAAAATGGGTGCCGTAGTGGAGGTCTCCGTAATAATTTCGGCCACCTGGGGGTCTTTAACGTGCACTGACGTCTCACAGTATACGGGCGCATTTAGCTTTTCGCCTCTCTCGAAACGCGGCCACCGCGGTCGGGGGTTCGAACCCTGGAACTCCGGCTCTGTAGAAGAGCGCCCTAACCACGCAGCCACCGCTTAAGGTATATAAGAAAGCAAATGTCCCTACAGTTGTGCGCAAGAAAAGAAAGGGGTTGTATAAAGAGAGAAGAAACAGGAACAATGAGAATGCCCCTCTTCCCTTCCTCGTAGGCTCGCAGCTAATGGCTCGGAAACCCTGCATCGCCATCGTCCTCAGCGTCCTGGCGCTGACTGGCGTGGCAGCGAATTTCTGGGAGAGGCCCGGGTGCCACAAAGTCGGTGAGTGCACTAACGCCACCTGGTGGAGCTCCTGGTCCTTGTTTTTTTTTTATTATTCGCTCCACACGCAGTGTCTTTCGACATCCACATTTGTTGTTCAGTTACTCTGCTCAACCCCGCCCTCAAGAGACTTAATCCAGGGTCCCCGAGGTAGGCTGGCACTGCAGAACGTATATACAATTACCATTCTCCCAAGCGCAACCATATCTATACTGAAAGTTTCCCTTAGGCGAGTCGCATTATTCCATATACCTACATATGGATTATATGGAGTCGGTATGGACTCTATGGAAAGCGATACTGAAGCTTACAAACTCCATATGCCGTCATGCATATTATATAGAAGTTGTATAGAAATTTTATGGAAAGTTTGTAGAATCCGTACAGATAACGTATGCATGCCCATATATATTTCCATCTCTTATGGGCTCCATATTCCCATAATTCCATACGAGCGACTCGTATGAAACGTTTCAGTAGAGATACAACTACAAAGTGCATCTTTTTTATATCTCTTAAATATTCGTCGTTGAAAGATTCGCCAGAGCCCGGGTCTGAGCTTGGAGCCATCAGCCCACCGGCAGTTGCAACCTTTGGGCTAAAATCATTCCCATTTCGAGAGGATCATTTCAGCATCTTCCCGTCATTTTCCAGGGCCTGATCGGGCGGTCTTACGTAACAGTATATCCAGCTTCATTTCATTTCGTCCTTGCCATTGGTCGCTGCGTTGGCAGTGGGTGTTGACGTCACGCTGATCGGGACAGGAGCACGCCCGCAATGGTGCCTAGTTGCACAACGCGCTCCGCCCACCTCCGCACACCCACAACGAGAGATGTCGGCGCTGATCCCATCTCGACGAAGAAAGTGCGTGTACAATAGGGGATATGAAAAATTCAGCAAGTGCGCTTTCCCACATGACTATGTTTCTAGAGGCAAGATGGCCGAGTTCTTTAAAAAAAAAAAAAGAAACAGCGAGGGCTGCATGAGAGGCGTTAAGGGCGTGGATAGAGTGTAACAAACGTAATTTGGGCGAATCAAACAAAAAAAAACTAGTCCTTCTTACTTCCTTTACGCTCGGAACGCATGTTAAGCCATTTAGTCTTGGGCACCATGTTATGTGGAAAAGCGCACTTGCGGAATGTTGCATGTCCCCTATTGGCGGGCGGCGCGCGCAGCGGCGCCGCGATAAGACAAACCTGATGCCGGAGAGGCGGGGTTCGTTTCCTTATGTCACGTTGATATCTACACGAATAGCACCTCCACCAAATAAATTGATAAAAACAAGATAAATGCTCAAATAATAAGGCCCCTGGTTAGTTTACATTGAACAGCTGCTCCTCAGGTGGGGCGGCGGTGCGGGATTCTAGCACTGCACCTTGACAAATCTGTTTGAACTCCAAGTACTTGAGCAAAGCTTTTCTTTCAAACCAGATGTCTGCACTGAAGAGTATACGCCAGGGGTAATCGCTGACCCCTCTCCACAAAGAGGCCAAATAGTTTTTTATGTGCACAGGTTCATTGCCTGTACGCAAGGCATGGAATTACCGACTGCTAATGCTGAGCTCGTCACCGTCGTGCACATTGTCGACAGAATAGCACGAGGCTAATGTTCCACCCGTAGCTAACAACAACCTTCCATCACTCTCGACCTCCAACTCCACGCACGATCCCTAACGGAGCACCGCAGCGACGGCCCAGTCATTTGAGCATCCGCCTCGCATGCGTCAGGTGCGGGATCGATCCCCACTGCCGCCAGGTAACCACCGGTGATACAATGGGTACAAGCTTTCCCCTCGTCTGGTGCTCGGCTTATTGAAGTGCTTGGGAAACGGGTCTTTCCCTTACAAATATTTCTTTAGACAGTCTATACACTGTCTATAGACTTCTGTATACAAAGTCTATAGACTATCTATAGACAAACCTCAGAGAACAGTCTGTAGGCAATACAAATCCTATTGACAGTATTTACACAATGTATAGATTTATGGCCATACACTTTTAGTAGAGTTTTGTCTATAGGCTATTAGTAGACAAAAATAAATATCTATAGGAAGGCAATATAGTCTAGACGAAGTCTATAGACTGTCTATAGACCCTTTTTGTTAAAGGTTTACCTCACTTTTAGTAGAATAAAATACCTTATGCCATGGCGCTCTGTAGCCACAGATGCACTTGCGCCGTAAAAATCCGTCATCATCCCCTTCCCTAACGGCGCTCAAGCGTCACCTTAGGTGGAGACGCCATAGTCGTCTTATAGCAGGCTCTGGCCCGAAAGACGCGGGTTCGATCCTGGCCGCGGCGGTCGAATTTCGATGGAGGCGAAATCTCAGAGGCCCGTGTACTGTGCGATGTCAGTGGACGTTAAAGAACCCCAGGTGGTCGAAACTTCCGGAACCCTTCACTACGGCGTCTCTCATAACCTGAGCCGTTTTAGGACGTTAATTAAACCCCCATAAACTAAACTAAACTAAACTCTTATAGCAGGCTGCTCCCATGGAAGCCTCCGGTGCGACGTTCCCATTCTTTCTATATATTTTTTTTATTTAGTGCGTCTTTGTGCCCTGATCTGAATTCGTTTACGAGCACAAATTTACGATTGCTTCGTGGGTTGTCTGCCTGTGATCCCCGGAGCCGTTAATTGAGCGCGGCTGTACAACGAGGCTCGTTCAAGCTCCGTCAAGAAACTTTAACAGCACTGACCAGATGACGTCGATTGGTTCTAGCCGTTGTCTTTTTCTTCTCCTCGCTTTTTCTTCGTTTGAGTGTCTCGCAAATGTAGCATTTAAATGCGCTGCTTTCGAGCATTTTTCTTGTTCGCGTTCCCTGCTCCCATTCGTTCGTGTGGGCAGAACAAGCAGACCAAACGACGGTCCTCCGTGCTGCCAAGCAGTTTCAGCGAACGGATGCGGCCTATATAGGGTTCGGTGCACCAAGGCTTTGGCATGGCGGACGTGTTTAACGCGATAGCTTTGAGTTTCCCGTTCTGCAAAGAATTCAGCGTCTTTGTCGGTGGCGCTGCGAGCGAAAAATTCCCGGAGAAACCCCCTAGGTGGGCCACAAGTGAATACAAAAGAGGTGCTTGTTATGGCATACATGACTGAAAGCCAACAGCCACCGAAACCAAGGTGCATAGGGGATGCGTTTTTGTTTCTTTAAATTGTAGTTTTTCACCAGTTGGAAGCCAATAAGGGAGCCCTGCACTAAGGCACCTCTTTCTTCCGTTCTTCTTTCACTCCCTTCTTTATCCCTTCTCTTACGGCGTTGTTCACCTGTGTCCACTGAGATATGTGGGACAGATACTGCGCCATTCCCCCCTCCCCCCCAAAAAAACAATTTTGAAGCCAATAAAAACAGAATAAAAACAACCACATGCCGCCGGTGAGATCCGAACCCAAGACCTCTGAAATTCGGAGGTCTTGGGTTTGGTTCCCGCTGACGGCATGTGCTTGACTTTTCTTCTGCTTTTGTTAACCTCCCGTTGATGAAAAACTCCAAATTAAAGAAACAAAAAGGCATCCCCTATGCTTCTTGGTTTCTGTGGCTGTTGGCTTTCCGTCATCTAGATTGGCCACGCAGGTCACGTAACCTTGTGACGTCATCACAACCTGCCCACCGGACTGTGAGCTGACTAACCATCGTGGCCCGTGACAGTTAAATTAAAGGTTGGTCGCGAGGGATTGCTCGGGAACAGCAACCTGAGTCTCTCAAGCCCACAAGTGGCTGCCCCTGATATCGCAGGGCTGTGCCACATCGCTTAACCGCTGCACCACAACGCCAGGAGTTGTATGAGTAATCCCGAAGATTTATGACGTTAGTTAAGTATAAAATGACCAATTCCGCATATATGGTCATTAACACATTAGCTACCGCTTCATACCCTTAAGGCGCAGTTTAAGTGTCCCCTCTAAAATATTTCGTTTCGCCTAAGTAGAAATGAGGCCGCCACTACCGGGATTCCAGCCAGCGACCTCCTCTTCGGAAACAAATATAGGTGGACGGATTTCAAGACGATCCTCTTTGAAACGGTGCCGCGGTGGTCGCCACGATGCATGATTTTTGTTTCTTTTTATTTACTTAAACAATATTTAACATTTAAAAGATATCCTCTCTTCGAATTGGGCCTTTTCAATTAAATAGTGCGCTGATTTTTAAGCTGCGCCAGCTTTACAGTCTGAAGTTCAGTATTTACTTCGGGGATACTGACTGTGCCGGTCTCGACATCTGGATGAATACTCCCACGTTGCAGTAAAAAATGCTTCATTGATTCTTAAGATTTACCACGCCTTGCCTGTACGCTTCGGCCACAGTGCCACAACGGTCGGTTTAATTCAAGAGCAAATTATACAACCCCTACCCCCCCCCCCCCCTCCGCTCCTTCTGTGGAAACGTGGTTGTATAAAGATAACTTGAACGAGTTACCTGAAATTTTCGTTGAAGTCTTCTTTCTACGGTGCTGGTAAAGTAGACGCAATTTTACCCGTCTGTTTGCACGGGGAATAAAACTAGTAGTACAAATAAACTCAGCACAGTTATATCCATAAGGGAAGAAATTGAAAACGCGTTCATTATGAAGTTTTCTAACACGATTCGCCGCAATTCATTTTCCAGAGCAATTCATGGCTATAATATCGCACTACCCACCACTGCCTGCTTGCAATTCGTTGTGGTCGTAAATCTGAAACACCTGCAAACTTTTTCATTGTAGCTACGTGGGCGGTACGACGTTGGACGAAAACTTACGTAAAGACCAGCCTAGAGACATTCGTTTAAAATGTTGCACTTGATGCGAACCCTGCAGTTCGTTTTTTTGTGACGTTTCTGACTAAATTCTCGTACCTTGCAAAGCAAATATCATTCCCGAAGGACCGGGAGGCCGTAATGGGAATTTGAGAACTGTGCTGCAAAACTTTTTACGTTCGCCACAGTGATGGCAGATGCCGGGGTTAGCAAAATTTTTTTAACTTCCATTTTTATTATTATTTTTAACAAACACTTACTACTACTACTACTTGCATTTGATGCTTACGCTCTCTGTACATGTGGGCGAATAGGATGCGGGACGAATTCGGTTAGGAGTCGTTGTGTTTAATTCCGTGGTTTAGGAACTATCCTACAGACGCAGCCGCGGCAGCTTAGACGCACCAGCTTTTTTCACAAGACGAGCACAGCACTCTGTCGTGGGCGAACGCGTTCGGGAAAATAGAATTACACAGCGCGCAACGAAACCTGAGCCCGCACAATCAAATTAAAACCTAAGGGGTTCGTTTGGACGTCCACCGCAGACTTCGTTTTTGAGGTCATAACTTTTCCTTCAACCCACGTTCAAAAAACTGACACATGCGTAAAATTTTTGAACAAGAAAGATTAAAAATTCGCTCTTCGCCCCCATTTTGATTTTTTTTATTTTTGCGGAGGTGGTTGTTTTTACTACCAGTGAATTTTTGCTTACACATGCAGCAGTCGGAAAGACACGTCCGAAACACACCTAACGGTGCAGACGATTCCGCAAGTGGTGCAAGTGGAAGTGCAAAGAGAGAGATTAGATTAAAGACTCCCCCCCCCCCCCTTACATTACTGGAAAAAAAAACGTCGAGATCCAGAAACAAGCAGAATTTACACTATTACCGCTACCCCTAAATGCAGATGAATGATAGAATTGTGAAATGCGAAGTCATGAAAAATCGCCCTCGGTGCAGAGCGCTCCTCTTGGGTTCATTTGTTTCTATTCTTTCCGCGTAAAATGGAGCCTTAACTGTCCGTCCTGACCTCAACATAACTGCCAGGCAGTGCATCATTTGTGATATTAGATTCACAGAACGAATGAGAGACGTGCGAAACGGGCACTAGTTACAGAAAGTGCAAGGCGCTGTAAATACCGGTGCGCTTGCTGGCACGCGATAGAAGCCCAATCTTCGGGCAGGTCCATACGTGTCTTTACAGTTCTTAAAGCCAACTCAAAACGAACGTAACGCCAACGTACAGACAAAGTAAAGGCAACATAAAACCAACCTTGTACAGAAAGGAACGTGAGGCTTTCTGCCTAATACCGGTGCCACATGAAGAAATGTGATGCCATTAAGTGCTTAATGCCCTTGGTTTTAAAAGCGCGAGAATTGGGCCTAGTTGGCTGTTCATCATGCCGAAACACGCTAAACTTTTTACGGATAAAAAACAGAACGAAGACACAACACAGCACACTCTGCGTAGCGTCTTCGTTCCATTTTTGGCTGTAAATAGTTTTGCGCGGTTCACCGCCATCACCAATGTTTTAAAGAGATTAAGAGATTCGTGCAGTACACGCGCAAATTTAATGACATCAGCCTTAATGCCATTTGCAACGTACTAAGTTCGCCACAGCCCATTCGCCCGAGAAAGGCTTACTCTCGTACCCACTCATCGCGCAGAAAAACATGCAGCTTTGATATGAACAGCCTTCTATGAAGTGTAAAGTGTTTTATTAACATCTTGCAGTAAAATCAGGCAGCTCTACAATTTCATTGCGAATGACGCCATATTTGCAGGCACTTCTAACACTCTTGCCTTGTGTGCTAACGGGCGATTGCATGGATACTTTTCTGACGTGCTAACCAAGAAAAGGTATATTTTGCGCAAGATAATTTTAGTATTACATTTGGACACCACTAACGAGATATCATACACAATAAATTTTAATCAGGTAGCGCTGATGGCCACACTGAGACTCAACTCCACACCAAAGATATCAGGGTGCCTAGTATTCACTTGGTGCGAGACCTCAGCCTCGCCGTCTCTGGTCATTTATGTATGTCTGTTTTTTTTATCCTTCTTCCCGCATTATTTTCACGCCACCTTCACGAATACTGGCTTGTGTTCTTGCAAGTACGGTAACCAGGCCGTCTTGTGCAGTTCCAATCCAATCAAATCAAATGGATAAATAAATAAATAAATAAATAAATAAATAAATCAATCAATCATTCAATCAATCGTTCCCACAGGGCACACCCGTCGCGTGAGCATCCCGGACTGCGTGGAGTTCGACATCACGACCAACGCGTGCCGGGGCTTCTGCACCTCCTACTCGATCCCGTCGCCCGAGTTCACCCTGCGCATGAACCGCAACCACAGGGTCACCTCTTTCGGGCAGTGCTGCAACATCATGGACACCGAGGACGTGAGTGGCGCCCTCTCTATTTCATTTGGCCAACTGTTTCGTCACCCGAAGGGGGTGTCTTTTTCCTTCACGAGCGGAGGAAGCATCAAATCAAAGGTAAAAAATGGAAGGCTGAGCTGAGGTAAGGACCGATGAAAAAACATAAAGCGCAAGTCGAAAATGGGGCAGAAAGCGCGCCGCCTTTCTTCACCCAGGCAGATACTAAAATCATGACACTAAAATCATGACTTGCTACTAGTTCCGGCAGAAAATGTTATAAAGTGTACATATACTAGTTCCGGCACAAAGTGTTATAAAGTGTACATATACTAGTTCCGGCACAAAATGTTATAAAGTGTACATATTAAAGCACGACTTCAGCGAGAAGGTCATAGATTTAATTAGAAGCCTCGTCGGGAAAAATTTCCCCGTCGTTCACATAATTCCTAGGACCGGAAGTGACAACTATACATTCGAGTTTTCTTCATTACGTACGTTTCGCCATTTATAGACACCTTTGAGGAAATGCCTCCCCACCAGCTATAGATGACCCAAAGAGAATTCTGGTTTACGTTCCGGACTAGGTGCTGAGTCGTTACACAGCCACGCCCCGCGAATTCTTCGTTGGACGCTCGTCAGGCCGCAATAGACGGCCTTGTGAGGGAGGGCTAGCCAGCGACGGTAGCACTAGTTTCACACTGTGGGTGTGGCGACACCGCCCTGACTACGGTTTGCTAATTGGATTCTTTACGTCCCCCGGAATAACGTAATGACGCCTATCTCTGCAAGCGAAAGTGGGGAGCAATGGGGTAGCTGACAAAGATGATCAAGGTATGTACACTGCGACAGTATGCTTTGAACACGCAGGAGCAACACGGCTATAGATTATCCGGGATGTTAGAACTAATATCGGTTATTTCGAACACACTAAGCGAATAATTAATTTTGTTATTAATTAGTATCGCACAGAGAGGTACATTGCTACACTATGACCCTTCGCGAAAAGCGGTATTCAGCAGCCGTTAGAGCTCCTTTATATAAAACAATGTGAAGGCAAAGCTTGGAGGTTTTAAAAGTCTGCAAACACGTGCAATGCATAAAAGAAGGCACAAAGAATTCATAGGGACGCTTAACTACAGTTTGTAATGAGGGAATAATTACTCTTTGGCATCCACCTAAGCGCAGCCAAACGGTTGCAGAGGAAACCCCAGGCAAGGACGAACTTTTTTTTACCTGCAAAATTTCTGAGAAAGCTGTATAGCTTTCCTCTGTAGCCGTATGGCTGCGCTCAGGTGGATGCCAATGAGTAATTACTCCCTTATTACAGACATACTCCACCTAGGGGGATTCCCCTAAAACATTTGACCATTAACTACAGTATATGCCGCCGCCGTGGCTCAGTGGTTATGGCACTCGGCTGCTAACCCGAAACATGCGGGTTCGATCCCGGCCGCGGCGGTCGAATTTTTCTGGAGGCGAAATTCTTGAGGCCCGTGTACTGTGCGATGGCAGTGCGCGTTAAAGAACCCCAGGTGGTCGAAATTTCCGGAGCCCTTCACTACGGCGTCCCACGTAGCCGGAGTCTCTTTGGGACGTTAAACCCCCATAAACCATAAACCATTAACTGCAGTTTGTGGTGGTAGCGCGATAGCATTAGTGGGTGTTGATGACTTTGCCGGAAGTGAAGTTGCTTCTGTTCTGGTGACGCCACTTCCCTCCCATCAACGGGCGAACTTTATGACCGACGATTTATTTAATGTAGGTTGTTCCAGGGACGACACCCCCCCCCCCCTCCCCTCCCTCGGCCCGTTATTTACGACGTATACCCTCTCCTCATGTCGCTGTCCTCCTTCTCTCTCCCTCCATTGCGCTGCGCATGCATCCCCTATTACACTGCTCGAGGTGCGGCTCGCGATCTATGCACCCCCTGTGACGCCTACAGGTTGACTCTCCTTTTTTAGACAAAAACATAACACACGAAATACCATTTCTTCGCATTTTTCTCTGGGCCTTGCAACAGCGGCAGGGTCGCTTAAAGGCATGCCTCAATCACACGACCGCACAAGATTCCGCCTCAATCACAGCGCCCACTGTCCGGTTGAGCTCGAATCTCATTCTCATTTGCAACCAGAGTAAGGAGTTTTCTTCCTACTACGTACTACGTCAACAGCACCGGTGGCCTTAACACAAACAGAGCCCGATACGCGGTAGTCTAGTGACGACAGCTGTGGTAACCAAAGTCACACGTGTCTGAGGCGCTCTTTCGTAATAGCCCAAATAGGGCTTCGTGTAGCGTAATGCCATTCTAGGAACAACGCAAATGGTAGTTTGGTTACGTCATTTGTTTTAGTTACGTCACATTAATTCTCCCGGCCATCTTTCCACTTTTTCTTCCGCCTGATTGCTGATGGCGACTGGGCAGCAAGTGCCCACGCCGCCAGGTGGCGTGCATGCATGGAGAGGCAGCAGGCGTCTGACTGTGCCTAGCAGGTTAAAACGAGGCAGTCTATGCCTGCAGTGACGTCGCTGTTGACGTCATTTGAACACTGCAGAACCGTGTGCTCCTAGTCTAATGGTGCTGCAGTGTACTACATGCTAGCTTTCGTTTTTCTTGCCAAAGTCATCAGTGTTGAAGAAATCGCGTCAGAGCAGGGGACGAGAACCGAGAAAGGCAAAAGAAAAGCACTGAACCAGTGCTGAGTTTACATGGTAGAGTAATTCAGCTGCACTTAAATAAGACGAGCATAAAAACAGGCATGACAGGACGGGGGCTGACTCGAACAAAGTTTATTGAAACACACCCTAACATTACTACCTTAGAAACAGTGCCTAATCAACTAGCCCCGCCACGTGTTTTATAAAGCAGCGCTCAGTTGTAAGTTGGCGCTGGTCCCGTGTTGCGCTATGCCTTTCTGTGTTCTCATCTCCTGTTGCACCGTTTCCTCTTCAACGAACAAACTATCCCAAACAGAAGACTAATCCGTCGGTTATATTCACCTGTACAGAAGAGTAGCCTTTTCGAAAACCATGTTGATACTTTGTTAGAACATTACATTTGTCCAAGAATTGTGAGATATGATTATGGATTATGTGTTCGAGAAGTTTGCATATGGTAGATGCTAAAGAAATTGGGCGGCAGTTCTGAATGCAGTATATTTTCCTGTTTTATGTAGTGGTTTCACTCTGACAGTCCTCTAGTCGCTCGGCAATTCGCTCGAATCCTCTCTTGGAAAGCCAACCGCGCGAAAATCCAGCCCCTAATCTTCGCTTCTATGAATTAATGCCATCGTGGGCAACATCGGTTTCTTCTTTTGAAGCTGCCATCTGCTTTATCTGCTGGCGCCTCGAGAACAACACCGGAGTGTACAACAAGAGGCGCACGGTGTGGTTTTCGCACCCCCCGCGCACCTCACGGCGAACAGTCAGTCGCACATTGGTTCGAGTCCAACTCCGATGTTCCTACGATCCCGCCAGGTCAGTTAACCTTAAAATCAGTCGCTGCGAAACTATGCAATCTCTTTCGCCAGTCTAGCGGCTGCCCTATCAGCGCTAGTTTCTGCAAAACCGTTAGCGGGGGGTGGCGTGGGAAATTGGAACGTGGGAAATTTGTTTTTTTTTTCTTTCCTTGAGCTGTAGGAGAGGCGGCATTTTCGTAGGCTTTGTTACCTCGCCCGATGTCCCAGTATAGTCATCTGGCTTTCAGCTCGAATACGTCCCAGCGACAGTTTCCTTAACCTCATCGAAGCAGAGCACAGGTTCCAAAGGGCGGAGTAAAAATGCTTAGCGTCTAACTTTTGCTACGTGTGTGCGATGCGTATGCCTTCTACGCTCTACCTATAGCCTGAAACTCTGGCGCACCTGCAGGAACATCTCCTGTTTCAAATACAGCGTTGAGGCGTAAAATGGAGAAAATTCAAATAATCACTGGAAACACCGGGGGCTACTTGTGCAGAAAATTATTGACACCAACGTCTCATAGAAGCTTATGCTCGTAGAAGCTCAGAGTATAGTCTCGGTGAATGCGGATTTTGGAGAGGAAAAATGTAGACATAAAATGTTTTCTACTCTGTTAAAATGTTATTCAAGACGAACGGTTAGTCCGCATGAATTCTAGCTGCGGAAGGCGATCTTTTCGCAATTACAATCAAGGCAAGCGATTTAGTTCCGACAACTCACCCCTGTTGTCCTCTAATAAGCTTTCTCTGGCTTCGAGTGCATTCACTAAAACGCACTTTGCGTTCTCCTCCCCCGGGGAGCAGAGACAGCGATAGTTTTACCTCATTCCCCGGATATCAGAGCTATTTTTCTCTGATATACTCGCCCATATTGCACGTTCAGTGGCCACAACGTGCAACTCCCCGTCAGTCGATCGCTCCGCCCCCCCCCCCCCCCCCCCCACACTTTTTCTCCCGACGCCTGTCGCGGCGTGGGTGAAGTCGGTTGTTCGCCCTCGAACCGGGCTATCACACGGCGCGCCAAAATGGGCCAGCCCAGCTAATACACCTTTACTGCATTCCAAACAGCGCACGAGTCGCGCGAGCCATAAATGCAACGCTCGCGCCATCGCCGATTGCGACACACACGTGACGAGCACGCTTCGAACATACCCGCAGGTTGATGCGCATTCCAGAGACCTGTTCCCCCACTGCCCTAAAGGGGAAATAATAAATGCGGTAGAATAGCAGAGGCGGTGGCGATCCCTGACGGAGGAAGACACAACTGTTGTGTTGCAACGCTTCGAACGCCAGCGATATGTCGTAGGCGGTAGTTGTATCACCCCGGCAGGTTTCGGTGCGTTTTAGGGAACCCTCCGCTAGCAATCGGCCTGCCAATTTTCCGCCTTCGTGGCGCCGGCACGCATATTGAAAGAGCTTAGGCTTTCACGCCGTACATATTATCTCCCCGACGAGGCGAGCGAGCTTGTGAGGGCGGCAGTGGTGTCCACTGGTAGGAAGAGATGGGCGTCGGTCATTAGCGGTTCTTCCTTCATACCGTGCATGGATAGGCGTTCGAGGAATTCAGAATTGACTAGAAGGTCACGTTTTGGCCCGACTCCCAGTATCCTCCAGTGTGTGGTCAGTATGGATTCACGTGTGAGCGTGGGAATTTCGTCATTGGGCTAACGGACGTCAACACGCACATGGCACACCTCAGTAAGAAGCTTAGAGGCGTCGCATGCTTGCTCTATGCTCTAAGGGCCTACCTGCCATTTGCCATAAGACGTTTAATTGCACAGTCTTTGGGGTATTCTCTGCTGAGATATGGCATGTGCTGTTTCTTCAACTGTTCTGCAACATGGAAAAATAGGATAAACCGTATCCTCAAGAATATGGCTAAGAGTGTCATCTATTCAATACCCCATAAACAGCAAAGTGTATTCCTTTCTTCAGGTCTGCCTTCCTTTGACATTGTGTTCAAACAAATCACTGTACTCAGATATTTCTGGAACTCTGACTTTCGGTTCCACAGCGTTAAACCAATCCCATTAAGAAAAGTTTCTCGATATATTGTCCCTGCAGTGCGAACTCATTTTGGTATGTCTATGAGGTCATATTATATCCCATGTATATTCAATGAGATGCCTGATAATGTTTTCAACTTGAACACTCGCAGACAGTTACGAGATGCTATTGCCGAGCTTGAACAGCTCTAGTGCATATGTTTTAATGTACACAAAACAAAGAATTGATTTGGTAACAGAGGTTGTTGCCGCTGCCGGACGGCGCCCTACAAGCCCAATTGAGGCTTTGGCGCGTCCGCGTCTTGTATTGTTTCTTTGGAGTGAATAAAGTATTTATTATTATTTATTATTATTAACAAAGCACTGAAAAATAACGCCTGCCGTTGGCGGCCTGAGTGTCAGGTATTGCTGCCAGGTGTTGTAAAAAGTTTGCCCTCCGAGAAATGTTCGTGGGATGTGTAACCTCACCGCTGCCGTCACGATGCGCTGTTTTGCCGAGGTCGTCCTGCATTGCCGAAAACGTGCACCATCGCCTCTGCGTATAGGCTACGAACTCTTACAAAAATGGTCTAGAGGCAGACTATAGACTTCTTATAGACTATTATTTCCTTCCTATCTATAGACTATACACTTTCTATCTATAAACTATTTACAGTCTATAGCCTATAGACTGTCTAAAAATTTTATAAAGGTGGTACAGGCGATATATATAGGCGATGCAACACATCGATTGAATGTGTTGCGGTCGATGTGTCAAAATACAGTTAGTAAGAGAATCGGTCATTGATGTACGAAATGCCGGCCCGCGTGTCAGCCACCACGTCAGGGGTTTCTCTTAGTAGGTGAGTGCCACCCGGGACACGATGCTTCATGGGCTTGTATGTTTCAACACGTGAAGGTTTTGCGTCGTCTTTGAAGAGCGCAAAACTTTGGGCTGTGTACTTTTTGTGTAACAACAAACCAGGATCCCGACCATGGCAACGTCAGTATTCGTGTAGCAGTGACGTGTCGCTAAAGGGTGCCCGACAAATATAGTAGGCAAACAGTTGTGAAATGGGATGGAGTATACTGACGCTCTTCATAGCTCATCGCATTCCAGAAAAGCGTAGGCGTCACTTTGTACATGCGACGAACTTTTCATTGCAGGGAACGTCACTGAGCCTTCGAGATTCGTGACCCGTTAAGACAAAACCTTTGAGAGCACCCCGACACTGATACTGTGTTCACGATATCGGCTTGTAGAGAAAATGCGTCTTTGGCTGCTTGCCAAAAAAGGGTCCTGTGGCGCTTCTGAGCTATATGTGTCACTGGCCATGCCTAAAGAAATCTATACTCTATCCTAAAAAGCAAAGCTTTTTGGTTTTTTACCTTGTGGGGTAGATGGTTTAGACTTTCTTTTAAGTTACCGGCAAACCAAAACGAATGTTCTCGGTCGAAGTTGAAGTTTATTCTTAGTTTCCTCATACAGAAACTAAAGCACCTCGAACAAAAGGTGCTTCTTTGCATCTGACTAGGTTCAGGGTTCCATACAACCTGTACACGGGGGAAACAGCGCGGTACAGATGAAATTGTTTTCTGCACTCAAAGATACAAATAAAAAATAAAAAATACAACAGTAATAAGCACTCATAAAGCTAAGCGTATTTTTTTGACGTTAATGACAGTTTTAATTCGAAGCATTTTGTTCTACGTTTCGATCAGTGTCCGCTTGATTATACACCAAGTGATGGGTGCAGTTCAATTACTGTAACAAGATGCTTATCTTTGTTCAAAAGCATGGGCATTTGGGATTGTAGGCTTTGCCCAACATAATTTTTTCTCAACTTTGGTAGCCTGTATTGCTTTTTCCTCAGCTCAAAATTTGGATATAGGATCACATATGTTTGTACAAAAATTATCACGGTTCTTCTTCATTTATAAATCGCAAGATTGTTTTCATAAAGCTGATCCACCCTCAGTACTCCATAATTGCATCGAAAAGCATGCGTGCTTTCTTTGTAGTTCAAACCTTCTAGGGCACGGGTAGATTTTTTCCGTGTAAAAAATATGTTTGCCAAATTGGTGGCAGCAGTTGTTAACTTCACAATCTACGAATCAGTAACTACCCGAATAGTTAACGTAGGCGCGGCGACATTACTGTCGACGTCGCACTAGCCGAAAGCAGATGCCACATCGACCGTGACTGTGCTTTTTTTTTTCGCGCGCGTAATGAGACGCCTTTCAGTCTCACTTTGCACGTAATCGCTGTAGACGGCGAGGCGTAGACGGCGAGCGTCTTACGTCATGGATCCGAATCGTTTTACGCCAGCGTTCTCTATAGGAGACCGGACTGTAGCCACGTGAGGGGATTTTCACGTGTTGCGATCGCCTTGCGCAATGGCTTTCCGCCTATAGGCGCTCTAATGAAGCCGAACACCGTAACACTTAGGAGACGACGGATCCGCAGCTTTAGTTAAGCTGAACCCTTATAAAATTGTCTGTAAACAGTCTATAGACTTCTTATAGACTATATTGCCTTTCTTTAGATATATTTGTCTTTTCACAGCCTATAGACTGTCTATAGACAAAAGTCTACTAAAAGTGTATGGCCATAAATCAATAGATTGTCCATAGACTGTCTATAGGGTTTTTATTGCCTATAGACTGTTCGTTAGGGCTTGTCTATAGAGTCTATATACTTTATAGACAGATGTTATGGACAGTCTGTAGACTGTCTAAAAAAATTTGCAAGGGAAGGGCCGTTACATGGCTCCAGTCGAATCTCTCCAGACACTCAGGAATGAAAAGAAGTAGGAATTATAATTTTGTTCATCGCGTTAACATGGCCGCGCACATGTAGCTTTAAGCATGAATTAATAAGGACATTTCCGAAGTGCTTTTCAAGACACATTATGCAGAACTTCGCCACCGTACTTCTGCCCGGGAAAGAACTTGTTCTTCCAGTTTTAAGATTTATACCCATTTTTTTTCCCTATGAGTGTGCGCTTTCGTGGGGTTTTTTGTGTTCTACTCATTTTACGCGTTAGCGTATGCAGCTCGTTCGGCCGAAAAGCCGTCGGCATAGTTTAGTAATCGGCACCGCGTGTCGGAAATAACTAGGGGCTACGTAAAAAAAAAAAAACCATATCCTGGTAATTTGTGGTCCTAGTGATTGATGATTGATGAGTGTGTGATAAATGGTGACGAGTTAATGAAATCATTCTAATTAATTCATTACTTACAGAAATGAAAAATGAAAAAGTTGGTTCAAATGTGTTAAAATGTTCAGAATGAAAAGCCAAAGCTTGATTATGATAATTAAGAAAATATGCAGTGTGTAACTGATCAGTTAAGTAAATTAAACAAATGAAAAAGAAAAAATGCGCTCAAAGATGTCAAACTGCTCACAGTGGAAAGACTAACCCACTACGTTATCGCGTAATGACCTTTAGGCGGAGCTGATGCGTCCTCGCCAATTTTTTTTTTAATTTCTGTTAGCATACTCGCTCATAGAGTTTTTCAGTTTTTTTGCATTTTTGCTTTCGGATGCGTTTGGTATCTTTTTCCTTTCGCCGAACTTACTTACCGAGACCTCCTTCTCAATGGAATTGCGTTGTAGCCGTCTTGTCACTAGTGCCAGAAATTCCGCCGATTATTCATGACGCAAGTGAAGACATTTCGCGAGGTGTGATACAGGAGAGCTGGACAGGTATTACGGATGAGTAGACATGTCTGAATTTTAACGCCACAGCGAAGATAACGACCGCAGAGAAAAGAAGAGGAGGGGCCACAAGTGAGAGACGGGTGGACTAAAACAGTGTAGCGGAAACAAGAAAGAGCAAATCCACCGCTGAAATACGCCCACTAAGCTTCCTTTAAAGAGGACGAAGTCACTACATGGACGAGAAAGTATAGAATAAAAAGCGAAGTACTATAGGTAGATAAATCACGCTAGTAATGAGTGAATAAATTGGCGATTCAATCAACCAGTTAACAGTCCGTTTACATCCAACTGAGCTTGGAAAATCTGGGAGCACGGAAAAACCTGGAGGATGACTGAATGACTGCTTGTCTCATCATGCAGCTTTCAGCAACTAGAGAAATAAACAAGGCAAGAAAATGCACCTGAGAATATCGGCAGGAAAAGCTTGAGAAAGAAAAAGTTATGTGAACAAGTTCAAAAAATCAGGCTATAACGATTTAGAAAACATGCATCTACAAATAAATATACTACATTTGCAGATTCTTTAAATGTGGAACTGATGTAGATAAAATTACAGACCTTAAGTCCCAAAAGAGCAGTTCAAGCCAAGCTGTCGCATTTCTAGAAACCTTTGTGCTAATTTCCACTCTTCGGGTTCTCTCCGACGTCCACTGATATCGCATCACACGATTCTTCTCGAATTTCGCCCTCAACACGTGAGATCTCCGGCCCCTGGTAGTTAAAGAGATGAGGCACAAGTGAGAGAGAACAAATACTCGTATGCTGATTTGTTGAACGTCATGACAACCGGTCGATGCCATTGGTCTGGAGGGTTCCCTTAGAGGCGCATTTTCCTCTCCGTTCATGAGCTGCATACGACTATAGGCGTTAAAGTTACCCCCCCCCCCCCCCCCGAACTTTCTGTACAAAAACCAAATACAAGTTAAAGAGACTACTAATGCCTCTCTATTTCTGAAAGCTTATCGTTAGCATTATGTTTTGATTGTTTTGGCTTGTGCTCCTGGATGTGCAAACACGTTTCTACAACAGCTGCCTAAGTGGCTGTGCATTTGCCTATTGTTCTTTCCGTCATTTTGCTCAGACGCGTTGCAGTTTCTGCGTTAGATTTGTTGTTACGGTGAATGCGAAATGTTCTGCATAGACACTGTATAAATTTTAATATTTTTTCTCAAGTACTATACTCGCGTTGACTGATTTCTGTGCACGTGAACCATGGTTGAATATGCTGCCTGCCAGGCGCTGCCACTCAAGCCGCCGATAGCTTTGGCAGGCCTCAATATATGAACCGATTGCATTACTGGTAATAGGAGCATTATTAGTATTAGAAGAGTGTTGGTTACTGCTGAGAGTAAGCTAGCAAGCACTAATAAACACAGCTGTCTCCTTCAAGCTGCCCTGCAGAAATGCTTTGCTTGGTTCACTCCATCTCTTCGCCTCAGTGCCCGGCCTTCTGCCATTTCTTTTTTTTTTTGCGCAGGTCAAAGTTCAAGTCCGCTGCCTGGACGGTCACAAGGACCTCACCTTCAAGTCGGCCAAAAGCTGCGCGTGCTTCCACTGCAAGAAGAACTGACGGACCCGGCGGTTCCTCCTCGCCAGTTGGCTGGCCACCGAAGCGGCACAATCCTTCACCCCCTCCCCATGCCGCGTCTGTCTAATGTGTAACTCTTCACACTTGCGGTTGTGTTGATGACAATGGTAACTGCTGTGTGTTTTCGTTGAAGAAATAATGTTCGAGAAACGCGACTACCTGAAAAAATTAACCACCTTTTTTTGTTCTGATTGCGACGTATAATTCTGTGGTAATCGCTGCAATGCTTTTTGCCTCCGTATTTAAAATGCAGTCGTGACAAAATTTTTTCTCTATGATTTTATCGCTTGTGCTCCGAAACACTTACATTATAAACCTACCTGGTAACTCTTTTCCAATCACCAGTGTTTTTGTAGAGTGAAATCCTGCCGATTAATTAATTTTTTTGTCTAGCACAATTTGCTAGTCTCGCCTTAAAGCACGTGCAGTTCTTATCCTTTTTCAGCCAACTTGAATACATCGGTACTTAACGCTGGTCTCGTTCAGCGGCCAATCGCCGAACAATTCAACAATCATCACATCCCCTCGTATCCCTCACCAGTAACCGTACCCGGATATTTTGACCGAATAAAGAATACGAATTCTTCTAAACAAGTGTCATCTCGTGTCCTGATAAACTTTCACTGGCCGAGATACACCTGTAAACTTGGCAATTGTAACGCAATAATGCCCTCATTAAGCGCTAACGTAAAACTTGATATAATTTACTTAAGTGTATTCATCATCAGACCAACTCAGCGGCCATATCATGCTGTGGGGGCTTCATGGTGGTGTCGTTCATAACAACATCATGAAGTGAACAGTGCAATCTCATTCTTCGTCCTCTGTGTGCGTGTGTCTGAGATTGCGCTGTGCACTTCATGATGCTTCCTGACCAACTAGCCCACCAAAACATCTTAACGTTTGTAACAATCCACAGCATTACTGGAGAATGAATTATTGAGACAGTAAATCAATCAATAAAACAATCAATCAATCGATCGATCGATCAAAGAATGTCAGTCAGTCATTCAGTCGGTCGGTCGGTCGGTCAGTCGGTCAGCCAGTCAATGTACAAGTGCTCCAATTTATCAATTAGTCAACAAATCCATCAACCCAAGCACCCAGCCAACCCGGCAGTCAAGAAAACTACCTAGAAGGCGTCTCTAGTCCGCTACGGGCTTCTATGCTGCCACACCTTATTCCTCCCGAACATCTGTCATCCGTCTGTTAATATATCACCGGCACGAGATGGCGCACCAGGTCATAACGGTGAGTAGGAAGTAAAGTGTCCCGTGTAGCCTTCCTCGTTACTTGATGCGGCGCCATTCTTCCCTATAACAGGGCACTCTGGGCACACTGTGTAAAGTGTGAAGGGCAGCTAACTCCTATCTCTGAAGTGAAAAGCATCCAATATATCTATCCAGTACTAGCCTATAAAGACCACAATTGGAGGCCATGGTAGTACTCGCAGTAATACAGTACGTACTACGTCCCCCGCTATGCACGAGGGTGGCGCTGGTGAACTCTGAAGGCTCAGTTACACTACACAGAAATACCCCCGAAAGCAGAAGACTGGACAGCCGTCGCCATAGCTCCGTTGGTACAGAGCACCGGACGCGAAGTTCGGAGGTCCTGGGTTCGGATCCCACCGGTGGCATGTGGCAGGCTGGAAATAAAGAACAACATCAACAAAAACAACAGGAAAATGCACCCGGCATAGAAAAAAAAAAGACGAACACCACGGAGTATTCACACAGCCTCGAGCGCGGTGTGAAAGAAAGTCGGCCGAAATGTGTGCAGCAAATGCTCTCATTTACAGGGCTCTGGAGGTTGCGTGGATCACAGCAATGAGAGCATGTTCCCTTTTAAGAACATGCCTCCGGGCGGATTAAGCTTGCCTGCCTAAGCCTTTCCCCGGAGACCGTTTAGAGGGCAGGCCTATTCCTGGAGGCCGGAAAATATTGAAAGTCTCGCAACGCACGTGGCAACCTCCCGGCGATGTTTGTTCTTCATATGCGCGTGCTCACGGTCTGTCATCAGCAGGCGAGGCTTCCGCGAAAGGTGCGAGGTACGTGGAAGAATTAAAGCGCCGGAAACTTTCTTGCTCCCTGCCTCTCTTCCCTTGCAAGAACTTCTTTACACAGTATATAGACTGTCCATATACTTCTGTTTATAAAGTATATAGACTCGCTATATACAAACCCTATAGAACAGTCTGTAGGGAATACAAATCTTACAGGCACTCTATAGCCAATCTATAGATTTATGGCCATACACTTTTAGTACACTTGTGGTTTATGTTTTATGGGTGTTTAACGCGCCAAAGCGACTCAGGCTATGAAGGACGCCGTAGTGGAGGGCTCCGGAAATTTCGACCACCTGGGGTTCTTTAACGTGCACTGACATCGCACAGCACACGGGCCTCTATAATTTCGCCTCCATCGAAATTCGACCGCCGCGGCCGGGATCGAACCCGCGTTTTTCGGGCCAGCAGCCGAGCGCCATAGCCACTCAGCCACCGCGGCGGCTGTTTTTAGTCGACTATAGACAGTCTATCGACTATGAATAGACAAAAAGACATATCTATAGGAAGGCAGTAGAGTCACAAGATGACTATAGACTGTCTATAGACCATTTTTATAAGGGTTGTGATAGTAGTGATTTGATTGAACAGCTCTGCCGAGAGGTAGATGACTCCGGAGCACCGCGCTTTTAGATTCTCAGTCAGACTGGTATTAAAAATAAACTGGGGAGGTTGAGGGGGGCACTTAAGCTCTGCTTTAAGGGTATGACACCATAGCGTTAGTGAGTTAATGCCAATATGTGCGGAACTCGTCATTCTCAACTTTACTCTCATAGGCCCCTGCGATTACTCATACCACTCCTTGCGCAGTGGTGCAGCGGTTAAGCGATGCGCCACTGCCCTGCGATGGCAGTCGCTGCAACTCGTGGGGCTTGTGCAACTCAAGTTGCTCTTCCCGAGCAACCTCTCGCGATCAATCATTAATTTAACTCCCACCTGCCACGGTGGTCAGTTTGCTCACTATCCGGTGGGCAGGTTGTGATGACGCCGCAAAGTCACGTGACCTACGTGACCCACCTAGTTTTCTTCTCTTCACTGATTTTTGCGTGCCGTTGGCACCTTTACTGTTTGAAACTGGAACTTAATGTTTTGTTGGCAATATAATCCAGAGGTGTACTATGAAAAAAAAAACACTTTTTTACGGTTTGAAAAATTTTCGGCAAGTAGGCATTTAAGGCGGAGCTTAAATGTCCTCTGCAGGCTTAGTGCGCTACAGCTAAGGCTCCTCCTCGCCGATTTCGCTGATCATTGTCTGAAGCCTGCTTCACCTTGGAAACCGAGTCGAGAAGCGAAATTGAGACAGAAGTGAAAACCAAGCCCTTACAAATGTTTTTAGACAGTCTGTAGACTGTCCATATACTTCTGTTTATAAAGTCTATAGACTATCTATATACGAACCCTAGAGAACAGCCAATAGGCAAGAAAAATCCTATAGACAGTCTATACACGATCTACAAATTTATGGCCATACACTTTTAGTAGTCATTTGTCTGTAGACAGTCGATAGATTATTAATATACAAAAAGAAATATGTATAGGAAGGCAGTAGAGTCTATAAGAAGTCTACAGGCTGTCTATAGACCAATTTAATAAGGGAAGTGTCAGCGTACCTAATCCGTATTAGGTCTAACCACGCTAAATCGTCTCTCATTTTTTTGTTCGGAACTCAACGCTTGACCCTGGCCACTCCCGTTGTGGTTATGAGCCACTTCAATCCAGAGCAGCAACAAAAGCAGCGTTTGCGTACACTTCCCTACGCTGAGTTCTGCGCACGGCTTAAATGATGGTCGTTCTGGAGGATACACCACGTGCACGAGGGGGAAGAATTTCGAGCCCTGGATCACGGAACTCTCGTTACCCGTGCCGACAACGGCCGCGTCCGCTCATGTAGGCGCGGATCAGTGATGTCCGTAATCGATGTACTGGCTCAAATGCTGGCGTTATCTCGTCGCAAACATGGGGCCTCTTTCGACAGTTCCTCCTATCATAGCGATCAGAAACAGATGTTTTTTAAGAGCACAGTATTTGCTTATACACGGAACGAGCGAAATCTATTGAATCCGGGCCAAAGAGGGGAAAACGGGACGCAGAAATCAACCCAATCATATTCCGATGCCATTGAACCGATCCACAAATACGCACTGCACCTTCAATCACCGCCATTCCTGCACCGGATGAAAAGGCATCCAAACGACTGTAATTCAGGCTAACCTAATGCAAGCCAACCCAAGCCAAGCTAACCCAACTTTAAATGACCTGACCTGACCTGACTTAAGCAAAGCTAAGCTGACCTGACCTGACCTGACCCGACCTAACCAAACCTAACCTAACCTAACCTAGCCTGACCTGACCTAACCTGACCTAACCTGACCTAACCTAACCTAACCTAACCTGACCTGACCTGACCTGACCTAACGTAACCTAACCTAACCTAACCTAACCCGACTTGCCCAGACCCCACCCAAACAAAGGCAATCAGCATTTGGTTTTCGCTTTCTGAATTCCCTCGCGGGTTCTCGTACCTTCAACCGGTGCCGGTTCCCTAAAGAGGGAAGTGGTGGCGCGGGTCCACGACAGTATGCCACCCCAGTACGAAAGACCTGGCGCGAAGTCAGTGCTCGTTTCTGAGGTATCTAACCATGCGTCATTGGTAGCATATAAATAACCGAATTGTTTATTCACCATCTTGTAGGGAAGGAAATTACAGATGGGGGACTGCACATATGCTGCAAAGTTGTATGAAAACCAACCGTGTGTGTAGTTTGGATGGCGTGAAAACTGTTCACACAAATAGACGTTACCTCAGAGAGAGTCTGATAAATGTTTGTAGGAAATAACTGCCCCCCATTTTCAACAAATTGCGTTGGGCGCTGTTTACCCGTTGCCTTTGCGTGAGAAAAAAAAAGTCAACCCTCATGAACAAGCTGCAGTGTATCGGTTGTTTCGTCGGAACAAAACTTTGTCAGGGATTACTTTTATGGATAGGTTTGTTTATTCATTTATTTACTATCAGGGCCGTTGAGGCGTTACAGATGGGAGTGGTAAGTAATTACACAAAATCAAATACAATAACGAGAGTTATTAACATATATGTGGTGAAGGAGCGCACATTTGAATGCTTCTGGTTGTGAGATGGCGACGGTCAATGGCCAAAGGCCAAAGGTCACTGAAACCAAGGAAGGCTCATGGGGATGTTTCTTTTTTATTGCGAAGCAATACTACTTTAGGTCGCACTTCAGCCCGTTCCGTGGCGAGGCGATGGTAGGCACCATTGACCTTTAGCGTGACCTCGCTGCGCGACGTCACACCACGTGACCTAGAGTGACGTCACACCAGCTGTGTAAAAACGGGGCCCCATCTCACGCCGTCGCGAGGCGAGGCGGTAGCCACCAACGGCGGCCTAACTCCCGCTCCTCTCACCAGGGGCGCTACGGTCGGTGTGACGTCACACCAGCTGTGTAAAAACGGGGCCCCATCTCACGCCGTCGCGAGGCGAGGCGGTAGCCACCAACGGCGGCCTAACTCCCGCTCCTCTCACCAGGGGCGCTACGGTCAGAGTGACGTCACACTAGCTGTATAAAACAGCTCCGCTCCTCTCGCCATGGCAGTCATACAGCCAGATGTTACGATGGTGCCTACAAACAAGGCAGCTCGGCAGAATGCAAAGAGGAAGCATCAGCGAGCTACGGAGAGTAGCCAAGGGTATTGCTTTCGCAATCTTCCAGGTTTAACCAAGCTAAGCCTTCAGCCAATTTTTTTTTTCTATTTCGAATGTGAGGTGTGGATCAATGGGAAATTAGCAGTGTAAGTTTCTTTTTTACCTGAAAGGTAATTGAATTGAAAGAAGAAAAAACAACCTTAGGGCGCTAAGCACTTGATACTAAGCAAATTGACGCTAAGGAGTAGACGAAGATTCAATTTATTTCAGTGCCACACTCTAAGCAGAAAGCAGTAAAAATTGGGTATGCTGTCCTCTAAGCGCACTCCTTTTCAGCGCTAGATGACAGCTTACTCTCTTTTTACTCCCATATAGGCGTGTTCCTGTTTAGAGCAGGGCCGGCCTTGCCTCATTCGGCGCTCTGTGCGCGAGCTCTTGCAGAGGCGTTTCCTCCCCCCCCCCCCCACCCCTCTCGGCCGTCAAACTAATCTTTTCTTTATATTTATGTTTTCTCGATTCATTTTTTTTTCTGGGGGACGCCTGCTATTCAAGCAAAATTGTTTTGACAGTTTATTAACGTGACCTGTGTATTTCAATGCTGAAGCCTGAAGGGAGACCGCGAATCAATAGCGCCAGCCAGAAGTCCTCACCGTGACTCCGCCCTAGGTTATACCTAGGTCCCAGCGGGTCACAGACAGTTAACATTACAAGCAGCTGATACAGTCTAAAAACACGTACGCAAAGAGGCTTATCAGCGAAAAATAAGTTTATTTGCATTTCCAGGCAGCTTCAGTTATTTTTCAAGAACGCTGCGCGCACGAACAAAGCGGAAATATTGGCTGTCTGATTGATTAAAACCTTCATAAGAAACCAGCCAATGCTAGAGACATGGATAGAGGGGCCATGCCTGAAGACTTATTCTCCGACTTGAGACAAAGGACCCGCCACCTCTTGAGAACAGACCATTTGCTTTTTTTTTTTTCAGGTAGCAGCGCCAAAGAAACGTGCTGCTTTCAGCCTTCCGCAAAAGAGGAAATTGGATACTTAGTCCTTGTTACACTGTAAAAAAAAAAAGCTCTCATCACACTGAATACATTTCGTCCTTCACCGTTGCTGGATCGAGTATTCCTCGTGGGCCTCAGCCCGGATGGTTAACATTTGAACTTTTTCGGGTCCGCGCGCGGAGACATTCTGTCCACAAAAAGGCGCAAGGTGCTACCCCCCTCCCCCCTTCCCTCCCTACTAGCGCGTGAACAGCCCTGCGCAGGCACGCGCTGCTGTGTCCAGCCCACGGTGGTCCGGCCTCCGCAGTCACTCGTTTCATCAGTCCTGTAGCCGAACATTCCGAGGACTCAGACCACAAAATCAACTTCGACGAAACCAGCATCCTCGGAACCGAAACAAATTACCAGAAAAGGCACCTTCTCGAATGCTGGCACATCCAAACTATCCGTCGTCTCTTCTCTCCTCAGAAGAGCAAAGTCAATCTGCTCCTCCGAAGGGGAGAAAAAAAGCAGAAGTCACCGTTCTCGCCGACCTACAAAAGAATGGCTACACACGTGGCTTTATTCAACGCGTTGGTGGCCCTCAAGCTCGGAGGACAGGGAGACCAGCCAACAATGAAACAACAAAACGCGTGCTTCCATATTTCAGTGGAACCAGCCAGGCACTCGCACGCATTCTCGGAAAACATGGAATCTACATGGCTCACAAACCTGTTTCGACAACAAGCGGCCTCAGAAAAAAACAAAACAACCGGGTGTCGTTTACAAAATCCCTTGCTCAAAGTTCCCGGCTTCATGCATCGGCGAAACAAAAAACTTCCACCAAAGAATGAGGCGACACAAAAATAACATCCGGCTAATGAAACCACCCCGAACAATATCAACCGCACAAAAGGAAACCTGCCCCCAGTATATGCCCAGGCACTTCGCTCTTCAACGCAACGAAAAAAAGTTGCCATTCAGCACCTCCCTGCTATGCGCCAGCGTAACTAACAGCCTAAAACTAGTCCCCCTCCCCCGCACCTTGCGCGACACAGCTGTCGTTCTTTTCACCCCCCCCCCCCCCCCCCCCCTCCGCTCCATACTTAAAAGACGCTAGCTACTGCCCTCAGTCACCCCGGATGAAGGAGCCGAGTCGGCTTCGAAACGTTGGGTTAAAGTTAACATTTTTGGTTGGAGATGTGCAGTTTATTACAAGTCTTCAAACCCAACCAGGCAGGTAAATCTGTCAAAATGTTTAGTTTTCAATCTATCCGTGCAGCCTTCGGGCTAGAAGCTATGCAGCTTGCGAAGAAGTACATCAATACCATGCAAGGCATCTCGGTGTTCAAGACACACCTGGAATTCGCCAAGATGTGCAAGGAAAACAAGGTTGTACCCCAGAGCCTACGACTACGACGCCTGGTCCCTACCCCGGAAGGACGAAACATCATCAACAAGGCAGAACAGCACCTAGTGACGGCACGGATGCATGAGTGCCGTAGCGTGATTAGGAAGAAAGAAGTCGACGCCTTCTTCGCCCGCCGACAACTCGAGCACAAGATGCCCAACCTAGTGACGTCTATCGAGGCATTTGCAAAAGAAACCGCATCATCTGAAGCCGACAAACACCGCACCAAGCAGACAGAGAAGTTGTCAAAACTTCAACGCCGGCCCGAACAACCCTCACCGGACCATTCTGATCTGGTCGCCAACTTCTCCTCCAGGAAGCTCACAACCGCCGAAACGTCAATCCTAGCCAAGGGACACAAATTCAACCTCTAGGTTAACAGAACCCCCCTTCCAACAATCGTATCTGCGCTTGAAGTCAGTATCCGGCAACTGGAACCTGAGGTCAGGCTCAAAACAATAGGTATACTCAATTCAGTGCAAGCACACCGAAAAGAATCATACCTAAATCCGGACGAAAGGCAAGCCCTGCGAGACCTCAAGACAGACACCAACATAGTGATCCTCCCAGCGGACAAGGGCAACACAACAGTCGTTCTGGACAGACGGGACTACGAAGAGAAAATGTCCACCTTACTCAGCAGTCAAGAATATGCATAATTGAAGAAGGACCCCACAACCACTACCCAAGCAAGGCTAAACAAAACATTGAAAGAAGTACTCGAAAAACACCCCAACTTCCGAAACCTCTACCTTCAGTTATTGAGCACCAACGGATCGGCTCCAGAATTCTACGGCCTGCCCAAAGTCCACAAACCGGGGATCCCTTTGCGCCCGATTGTCGACTTCCGGTGTTCCCCTCTTCGCTCGTTGTCAGAATACCTTCACAAACTAATATTCCCAATCACAGGAAAAACAGCGACCCATATCCGTCATTCCAGTCACTTCATCGAACTGGTGTCCCAAGCCACCCTTGAGGCCGACGAATGCCTTGTCTCCTTCGACGTGGTGTCCCTTTTCACAAACATCCCCGTGAAGATTGCGGTGGCTGCTACCCGTGACGCCCTACAACGCGACGACACACTCAGCGCACGAACCCCGCTGAGTGTAAATGATGTGTGCCGCCTCCTGGAGTTTTGCCTATCAAGCACATACTTCTCGTCAAACGGGGAATTTTACCGACAAGCGAAAGGAACACCAATGGGAGCATCCATGTCTGTCGTCATGGCCAATTCAACAATGGAACACGTCGAACAGCGAGCCTTCAACTCATTCCACCCGAAACCAAAGATTTTCCTCAGGTATGTCGACGACTGCTTCGCCGTCATCAAAAAATGTAAGTCTCAAAATTTCCTTCGTCATTTAAACTCCGTAGAACCTGACATTCAGATCACGCTAGAGGTGGAACAAGAAAACTCCCTGCCGTTTTTGGACGTCCTCGTGTCCCGAAACGACAATATTCTTCAATTCTCCGTATACCGCAAACCAACCCACTCAGGCCGGTATCTCCACTTCTCTTCGAACCTCCCGACAGTCCATAAAGCATCAGTGGTGAAGACGCTGTTCAGAAGAATTGAGACACACTGCAGCACAGAACTTGACAGAAAAAAAGAACAACGCACGATATTCAAAGAACTCATCATGAACGGCTACCCTAAAGACTTTATTCAAAAAACCATTCGACGTCAAAAACACAATATTCGCCAAGAAATCAACGCACAAAGACCAACGCCACGACCAAAATACGTCACTTTACCTTATGTCGGAGGTGTCGGCGAAAGCATCGCCCGAATTCTGAAAAAATCGGGTCTCCAGGTTGCGCACAAGCCCACAAACACTGTTGCGCTTTGCCTACCTGTTCCCAAAGACCGGCCGCCGAGAGAAAGAGCCCAAGGCATTGTCTACCAAATTCCATGCGCCGACTGCGACGCAAGCTACACCGGCGAAAACAAAAATTTCAAAGAAAGAATTCAGCAACGTAAGAAAGACGTCCGCAAATTCGCAAGAGAGCGCAATCCAGTAGCCGAACATTCCGAGGACTCCGACCATAGAATCAACTTTGAAGAGACCCGCATCCTCGGAACCGAAACAAATTACCACAAGAGGCTCCTTCTGGAATCCTGGCATATCCAAACCACTCCGAACAATATCAACTACACAAAGGGAAACCTGCCCCCAGTATATGCCCAGAGACTTTACTCTTCAACGCAACGAAAAAAAGTCTCCATTCAGCACCTCCCTGCAGTGCGCCAGCGTGACTAACAGCCTAAAACCTGTCCCCCTCCCTCGCACCTTGCGCGACACAGCTGTCGTTCTTTTCACCCCCCCCCCCCCCCCCCTACGCTCCATACTTAAAAGACGCTAGCTATTGCCCTCTCAGTCACCCCTGATGAAGGAGCCGAGTCGGCTTCGAAACGTTGGGTTAAAGTTAACATTTTTGGTTGGAGATGTGCAGTTTATTATAAGCTTGCCTGGTTGGAGCGGAGACACGAGTCTCCTTCTTGAAGCCCCGCTGGCTTTGTTGCTGGCGGTGGCGTGCTTCTTCAGAGCAGGTGACATGCGGAGAGGACGCTAAAGACAGCGGCACTGACTGATCTTTTGCGCGAGTCCTTCGGAGTCAGCCCAACCTAATGCTTCACGCGGCGCCCCCTTTATTCTGACGCCCTGTGCGACCACGCTGGTTCTCCACCCCAAAGGCCGGCACTGGTAGAGTGCACATCGTCCGTGTGAAGCGTCGATCACACTTGCCTAGAGTGGTCCGACGGGTGCTCTAAACTGCACCTGCGACGCCTGGCGGCAGTCACTGGGTTCGAGGTCGATTGGCAAATAGCGGCACGAGCATGAACACCGCGGCAGTCGCAGTCGACCGAGACAAAAGGCGGTGTGACTTCCGAGTCGCCAGCACCGGCTATCGTTGAAATAGCGCTCCCAGATGAGCCGAGAACACGTCACGCTGCCGCCACACTGATCGCTCAGCTCCGTGGTTTCAAGCGATGCGATAACGCCGAGAACATGCGTGCGCGCTTTGTCATGCGCATTCGCGGCTCAGTCGCCGATACAGAGCTGCGACCCGCTAACCACGCAGGCCCTTATCTGGGCCAGCCCAACACCCTCTCGGGAAGGCCGCAGCATCCACGTTCGTGGCTCGTTTGACCACGCACTCTCGAACGCGGTGGCTGCCGCCAGGCGTCGCACGCGCAGTTCGGAGCGCCCGTCGACCAAATTCCAGACAAGTGTGGCCGACTTCGAAGGTGTTATCGTCCCCGATGCCAGACCTTGGGCGCCTTCGTGCAAAATACTTGGGCACTCCACATTTGACAGACAGTACGTGTATACAGGAATATATATACCGACCAGCATATGAAAGCACAAGTAAGTGAACAAATAACTAATCGCGTGTATATGCCTTGTCATCGTCTTATATCGTCATCCTGATACCCACAGCGTAAATTGTGGCAACTACATTGTATTTTCTTTTCAGGCGTCAGGTTATGATTAGGCGAGTTCCCAAACAAGGTTGAAATATTTTACGCTGCGTTTCGAGCTTTTGGCTGTGTGCAGCGACGAAATTTGCAGTGGTTTGTTATCAAATTTCTATAGGACATAGGAAGGTTAGAGCCTTAGTAACTAACAGCGATGTTTTGTGCGTTGTTGGGCTATTAAAGTGCTCAGAGTTGTTTGGCCATACTCACTAGAATTTAAACTACAAGTTTTAAAATGAGCTGAGAAACAGCTTCTTACTGCACCAACCTCCTTCCATGATTACCGTGTCTGTGATTCCGTTGTCCAGAGTGCCTGACAAGCTTTGCAATGCCGGGTCACAAAAAGATACGCACAAGATCACTAGTAAAATATATGCGCCAGTTCTACATACTCCCGCACAGGCCCCACGTGTTTGATTTGTGCGTTCAGATAGGGGGAAACTTTGTTTCTAAAAAAATTGCTAAAGAAGCGATTTGATTTTTCGTTCCAAGTGTATGACTGTAGTCTCAGTTGTGCAAAATAACCGTTTTTACTCTGATACAAAGTTTCGGGACTCTCCATCAAGTAGATTTGAAGATCAAGGTACATTAGTGTAAAAAATCAAGAGCTATAAGAGACCGAATTGAACAAAATTCTAACCTAGTTCCGAGCTGTACTTAAAGCTGCGTCTAGTTGGAAGACTGCTGGAAAATTTCATCGCCGTAGCTTTCATTACTACTCTACAGCCCATTTTTAAAATCCATTTTCGAAGTTTAATCTCACCTTAAAGTATATTCGCCCTAGAACAGACCTAGCTGAATGTAACAACACATTGTTATCGATTTCATGTTTCGCGAATGTCGCCTTGTCGACAGTTTTCGCCTTCGCGACTAGGGATTGTACACTGCTGTCTTGTTCGGAGCTCTTCATTGCTCCAGTTTATATTTCCCAAATGATTTAGCCGATTTCGAAATCTTAGTGTGACCTTATCTCCCGTCATTTTATGGTTCATTACATAATGCGTCCAGAAAACGCCGAGATCCAAATGAAGTACACTTAGCAGCAGCCGTACGTAGCGCTCGCGGGGCTGCCACCATTTCATCCTTGCAAAGACCGCAGCGGTGGCCCAGTGGTCTGAGCATCCGTCTCGCATGTGGGAGGCGCAGGGTTCGATCCTCGGTACCACCAGGTACCCACCGGGGATACAATGAGCACAGGCTTTCCCCTGGTCTGGTGCTCGGCTTATTTAGGGTGAAATGTTTGAGATATGGGCCTTTAACCCCACCTTGAGTAGAAGAAAAATACCTTGTGTCACGGTGCTCTTTGGCCACAGATGCCCTTGCACCATAAAAAATCCATCATCATTATCAACAACAACAATAACCTTGCAAACCACATTGAAAGCAAAACGAACTTTGGGCGCAACCCGAAAGAGCATTATTCCGCAGCCGACCTTCGGGCAAGCGTGGGAAGTAAAAAAATATGAAACAAAAGGCAAAACGCAACACTCGGGGCCACGCACAGCTATAGACGTGCGTGCTGACACATGTGTTCTCTCTGTGAATACCTAGCGAGCGGTGTACGGAATGAGGTGAGCAAACAAGCCTTGATGCCACGTGGGCTGTTCCTCGCTTATTTGATATGAAGCTCCCCGCACTGAGCTGATCGCTCGCTGCACTCACAAAGCGAGAAACGCGTAAGGCGCATATGTGACGGTGCTTGCGAGGTGGTCTTTGCTGCCTAATGTGCGTCGCGATGTGGAGATCCGGAAATGCGTCCTTATAAAAATTTAGGGACGATCAATTTATTGATGCGAAGGGAATGCGATCGCAAATTTTTCACTCGACAGCTTGTTCCAATTTTTGTTCCATTGTATTTCACTCATCAATCTATTCCAGTTCTTATTCTATTACAATTACAATTCTATTTCAAATCTGATACTATTTTGAGTCTATTCGTATTCATTTCTATTCGTACTCGCTTTTTATTCATTCTTGCTGAGTTATTCCTAGTCAGCATATGCTTTCTCTCTCCTGCAAATGGAAAGGAGAACGGTTTGCAGGTGGAGAGAGGAAAGTACCCCTAAACACAACCTGCCACTTGTCATGTTTGGCAAATGGAGGCTTCACACGGCGCCTTCAGACAGTTCGCGCCATCGTGGCACCCCACTGCTATCGTATTGAAAACAAGCAGTGCTCAAGACGGCCACGGTGCGTTTCCTCACATGCAAAACCTCAAGGTCATGTCGCTCTGAAGAACGACCTTCAAGCGGCGGAGCGGAAGGGTGTGGCTGTGACGTCATACCATGTGACTCGCGGTGCAGCTTCGGCTCGCGAAGCCAGCGGCGTTTCTCTCGCCTTCGCAACTGCGTTGAACAACGTGATTCAACGCTCACCTGGCAGTTCCGCTGAACCACGTGACTCGCCATTTATCTGATAAGATAGCAGAAAGTCCGAAGCGTTGCTCGATGTTCGCAGGCAGCCATGGAAGAGTAGCGCGCTGGAACCACTGCTTCGGCTGTGTACCGTAGATGTCTGATTTAATGCGATGACTCTTATGATCAAGAACGTCGACAGGGCACGTTGGCGGTGGATAGAGCGGGGAAACTTTAAACCTCAGCAAACCGTGCTGTCGGACCACGCTTAGTCGGGCTCCCGCTCTGTAAGCTAGGTTCAGCCGGGTTCAACCCCAGCCATTTTTTTATTTTTTTCTCCCTCTCATTGATTACTTCTCTTCTACTCCCCGCCCCCCCCCCCTTCCGTCACATACCCCAACCACTTTTATTTTCCAGAGGTATATGCTTTGATACTCTAAACCTATTGCACTTTCGCTGGATATAGGTGAATGTGCGGATAGACTGCTAAGAACAGGTCCTTACCTTCAGCTCAGTTCTTGCCCGCTTGTACACAAGGCGCGTGTCTTGAGTATTCGCTTCTCGTACTCTGCTACTGTTCAGCTCCATGTGCTTCCAAGGTATTTTTTTTTTTGCTTCATTCGAGTAATGTATTTTGCAGTGCTTTCGGTGCGCCTTGGAGGTCAGAACGCAGCCTTTGGAACGGTGTGGCACTTTACAGGAAGCTTTAAGAGTTTTGCTTCAATAGGCCCACGTAAACGTTGCAATATTCTCGCAAAGGCAATGGTGGGAAGCCAGTATTCCCGCACTGTACATAACGGGGTTTAATTTCTTGCGAGAATCACATCACATCACATCACATTGTCACCTTAAAATTACCTTATTAAAATGAAAACATAAATGCAGCTTTAGTGGCCTGCTTGCGAAGGATGTTTTTATCTGGGGTATCTGAGATCATTAAATGTCTAAAAAGTGCATACATGACGGCGATACTGCTGAATTGCTGCAAGTGTTTAGTGATGAAAGGAAGTCCTTCATAGCAAGCAAATGTTTGTGTTTTATGCGCGCACTGTCGCATGGTGCTACTATCTACGGAGATCCTGTGAGCCGATGTTGTTCTTGCAGGATTGGGCATCTGTTTATGCAATGTGGAGTTTAAGAAAAATATGCTTTACAATGTATACTTGACGCCTGCATGAAGAGCTATTCTGTGCAAGAATGAAGCCTTTGAAGGCTGAGTGATGACAGATACGGTGCAGAACTCTATCCAAGCTTGTGCATGGAACCAAACCTGCACCCGCTCTGAAATGACGCAGTATCTGTCTCAAATCTCGGCGGACACCAGAACCGCTTCGTAAAGAAAGGGATAAAGGACTTTTGTTTCGTGATTAGGGCAGTTTACAGGATGTGATGGCTAGCATTGCTGTGGTAGAGGCAACGACTAGCTCTCAGTGTTATTTTGAAGAAGCCGTGGCCTACAGGCAATATAGGACAGGCTTCCATCAGTGAACAGTTAGAGGAGCCTGTTGTTCATGCCACGTTTGATATCAACTGTCCCCGGTAGATCTGAAGACAGCGACCAACCTGCAGTGGGTACGCCACCCTTCCAAGCGAGCCTTCCAACCTGCATGACGAAAGCGCAGGTTTCGGGTGCGGGACCAGACCGAGTGCTGTTTCGCGGGATGCAACGATGGCGAACACCACAGCAATGTAATATAACCTTTACTTTTCTGAAACTGCGTTTTGCACTGGCTGCATGCACGCCGCTAAGTTCGCATGAAGCCATTTGGTTACCTATCAGAAGTTACGAAGAGCTTAATTTAACTTTATTATAGCTGTTAATTTAGTGACGGCTGCTTCTCGTCCTATTACGGAAGTGTCAAATGGCATTGTACATCAACTACTTCGTTGAAAAGCTACAGTGATAGCTTCATACTGAGCCACGTATATTCTGTTTAATAAATTAAAGTGGTCTCCACTTAAGCAAATTACACTTTTAAGCAAATTTATAACAGAGTAATAGCTAATCCTATTAACCTCGCCAACAACGCAACGCTAAACAAAGGGATGCAAAATAATACAGCGGGAGGCCCGTGAGGGAGGGGCGAGTGGAGAAAGTATTGAGCCGAACCCTCAAACGAGCAAACAAACAGCTACCTTTCATTGTTCCCTTCTCGTCAAAAGAAAATAACAGGTAACCTTTACCTCGGCTCCCACTGTTACTTGGCCTAGTGCAGTCCATCAGGAAACTTCGCCTTGACGACAAAGCTAACGCCGTCGAGCTCTCAGTACCGAAGTAGATGACTGCAGCTCATCGGCTTCTTTTACTTTAGGAACGGTAGTGTGACCAACCGGCGACATTCCAACCTACAAGGAGAGACGCTGAGTTTTACCCCTGTACAGCGTTCAGTAGTCGCTAAGTGGGTACACAACAGGGACTCCCTTATTAAGAGCTCCTTCCCAGAACGAGGGCCTTAACTACTGCCAGCCTCCTTATATTAACCAGCGCTAGTCCAGAAGGCGTACATAAGCAGATAAAGCTGCGCGAACCTGACTGTTCTACGCCCTGAGAGAACAGCAAAAGGTGTACCCTAAATCCTTGCAGTGCGGTCGAGGCGGGAGTCAGGAGAACTCCGAGCCCGTTTCGCCGACTCGTCTGCACGCTTCTACACTGACTAACCCACATCTTGGCGACCATGACCGGCCAGCTCTTACGAATGCCCCCTGGTTCTCCAACGTGCCAACAGCTTCGGCGAATATCCTTGAGCGACTAATTAACTCGCGCCAGCTCAGGCTCCCACAACGCTGCACGGCTCTTGATCAAGCGTAGGGTGAACACCGAGCTACAGAGGGCGCAACATTGGTTACCCGCGACGCCGTCCGAGCTGCTTCTCAAGGCCGTCCACGTTCACGTGCTTTGGCATTGTCCACGATTTGCATAAATTGTGGCAGGGGCGGCGGTTTTCCCCACTTTCCCTAACGACCTGTTGTTCCCGGTGCGAGGAAAACAAAAACAAGAAGGGAAGCATGGGCGACTAATTGCGTTTGCTCGACTAGCGTCGGTCCGCCTCCGCTTAGCGCAGGCGAGTGTGAGGCAAAGGCACTGCTTTTCGGTGGTCGCGTTGCCCCCGCCTTGACGGGCCACACGTAGCGAGAGGAGCACGCTCTCGTTAACGAAATTTCTGCCGCCAGTCTACCCCCCCCCCCCCCCCCCTCCGGAGAGATCCACGAGGAATGGATGAACCGTGTTCCTTGCCTCCTACGCGGAGTTTAGCTCCGAGAATACTCTGGATACGAGAGTTCTTGCTCGGTAGAGAGGCACTCACTTCAAGAAAAATTCGCGGGGAGATGAGCTGGAGAGGCGATTATGTGTGCTTCGATACCCCCTCTAAAAGATGCAGAGTCACTCGTTACGTGTACCGTCTCCCGGTTCATTAGGCATACCCATATGGAAAGCCGAATTTTAGGACGTGGATAGCTGCGCACTAATAACAAGGGCTTTCAACAGGACAAAAAGAAAATCGCCGCTTTTTATAGACCCTCGTTACTGTTGTGAGCTCTCCTCTTCGATTGCAATGAACCGATTGGCTCGATCTCCTATGTTTGTGAAATTGGAACTTTATATTTTTTGGATCCGCTTATTTGGAAATGACGTGTACGCGTAAGAGCTTGCTGCCGTCAAATGCCAAGCACGTGTGTAGCCTTGGCTGGGCTCAGTCATTTTCAGCGTATATCGTCTCCAAAATTATTCTCTTCAATTTGAAACCTCTGTATGAAGCCTGTTTAAGACCGAGGGTTCTGAAATTCAGTCAGCGAGGCATTCTTTACCTGCCCTTTAGTTCTTGAATGCTAACTCGGACTCTAACACCATAGTCCGGAGTAATTACTGAACAGCTAACCAAACTGGAAATCACAACTCTCGTAATCGCCTTTTCTTGACACCACCAGCAGCGCAGATATTAAGTTTGCAATGCTAAATGCTAGTTTCTTTTTCTTTTTTTTTCAATTTGCTTAGTTTAATAATTTCAGTTAGATAATTAGATAATTAGTCACTACAGAACGACTAAAGGCAGTGCTGTTTCGGTTGAGATTTGAAGAAGGCACTAATAATAAGCGCAAACCATTGTCAATTTCTTCATGAATGTACAAGCGTTATAAACGTATTGCATGCAGCAAAGTGTCCTAAGCCAATCCAAGTTCTCATTTCCTTTCTTCTTCATCTCGATTATCGATAGCGCGGTGTAAAAAATTTTACGTGCTTTTGAAGGTCACTAATTTAGAAAAAAAATTATAACGTCGTGAATCTAGGAAACGCTGCAAACGTCAAGGCTATCCTTATTCACGTAATTATTGCCCCAGAAGCATTCGTCTGGATGCTAAGTAACCCACCAGAAGAATTTATTGTGTTTCCACTATCTAATATGAACTACAGCGAGGAGGGGTACTGGGGATGTTCACTGCACAGTTGTTCATTTCCTGCGATCCACTTACATTCCATTTCGTTGCCGTTTAAACTACTGCGATCTCGCCCACCGCTCACCCGACATCGGAGAAGGGCCACCAGGGTCAACACACGCTATCATGAATAGGTCCACAAGTGTAGCCTCTGTCGGTACCACGTGTTCTTGGACGAAGGACAAATCTGGTCGGGTTCTTTATCTGGCGCGTCTTTCGGAAACTGGGTGCTAAAACGGAAGCGTCATTGAAACCGGCGTCCACGCACTCCAAGAAGCGTGCAGTGTTGTAGAAACTATATACTTCTCCCTCTAGTTGTGCCGCACAGGCCGAATTCATGGAGGCATTTTCACGAAAAAGTAGTTACGGTGCCTCCTTGTTGGGCTGTCATCGAGAAGAGCCCGTTTTGGAAGGACACATTGGTTGATGGTCATTAACGAGCCTTCCCGCGAAGACTTGCGCACTGCGTCTATTCTTAACGGATGAAAGGTCATACCACTTCCTCTGTGCTGTACACTTTTAAAGGGCCAATGAACGGTGTTGTGTATTTGGGTGCGATTGACACCGACGCCGCGAATGAGCGACACCGGATCTCCCGGCTGAGCTGTCGAATGACCAGACCGTCGGTCCGCATCCCACGCGTTACTCGAAACACCGTGAAGAGAAATGGTCACACTTTTACACAACAGCCCGGGCGGGAAGGTGATCGCCGTGCTTCGGGTTTCCACTCGCGTCGTCTGCTTACGTGGCCCACACTACACACGGGCCTCAAACGTTTACTGCACTCTGCAGCCCACGAAGCTCTGGCGCGAACTTCTGGCACTCCTTCAAAGACCGCACAAGGCTTGATTGCGATAAAAAGCACACCTGAAGCACAAGATTGCGATAAAAAATAGTTATGGGAGCCATATGGCCACTCACTGCAAAGGCTGCAAGTGTCGTCCAGGTTTTGAAAACACCAAATTCATCGCAAGGTCTAAAGACAAATTAGAGCGTGAAATCATAGAAGCTTATTACATCAAGCAGAGGGGTCATATCTGCATAAGCAAGCCATCTGTCTCGCTCTCAGAAGAAGAGATTAGGTTTCTCAGTGGGTCATTATCAGAGTTCTAATCATTGCTTGATCCTTTTGGCACGTGTTCCTATGCTCTGTCACTGCGTGTTTTTGTTTTGCTTCTATCTTTGCCTGCTGGTGTGGTTATTAAGCGGTTTTTTTCCATGAATAAACTTAGTTGGAAGTTGGCGCCTGTCCTGTCTTGAGTGTGCTTGTCTTCGTCTTTTAGCGCCTGTACGCTTTTTTGCGTAAACCATGTCAAGGCATCATCATCATCACGATCATCAGCCTATGTCTATCCAATTAGCTTTGTCATTTGCCATCTGTGCCCACCGTATCACCGAAAACTTCCTAATCTCGTCCACCCACCTAACTTTCTGCAGCCCCCTGCTACGTTTGCCTTCTCTTGGAATCCACTCCGTTATCTTTATAAGTACCAGCGGTTATCTTGCCTTCGCATTACGTGCCCTGCCCAAGCCCATTTCTTCCTCTTGATTTCTACTAGGATGTCATTAGCACGCATTAGTTCCCTCACCCACTCTGCCCTCTTCCGGTCTCTTAACGTTACACAAGGCTTAGTACGAGTGAAATGAAGTGCCGCCGCCGGAACTGATTATCGAGCGCACCTCTAGGCTAATGTTCCTTGCTTGCGCGTCGTTGTCGGTGGCGTGATCCGCAGAGCTATTCCAAACCTAATAGCATGATTGGCTATCAGGAAATGAAAGGCCCGGTAACTGTCTCAGATATCGGCGGACACCTGAACCGCGCCGTAAGGGAAGGGATAAAGGAGCGAGTTAAAGAAGAAAGGAAGAAAGAGGTGCAGTAGTGGAGGGCTCCGGAATAGTTTCGACCACCTGGGGATCTTTAACGTGCACTGACGTCACCTCCATCGAAACGCGGCCGCCACGGTCGGGTTCGAACCTGGTATACCCGTGCTCAGCTGCCGAACTTTCTAACCACTGAGCCACCACAGCGGGCGAATAGGAGCAGGAGGAGGCAGCGGTAAAAGAGAACAGGGCGGAAGCTTAAGGTGGAAAATGAAGGAGGAGGGTGTGGTGGGGACAGGCGACAGGGGTCGCGCCGGGTTTGTGCTGGCTGCTGCGAAATGACTTCCTAAACGCGTTTGCATATAGCCGCCATGCTCATAATGGGCACCGCAATCACCTGCGCAAGAACGACTGCGGTGGACGTGGTAGCAGGCACATACCTCAGCAACCCCTCCGTTCTCGAGGGCTTGTGAACAGCGACGCACTGCCTTGGCCAAGTAAGTCGATTCCTTGCGCAATGATGATTGTGGACCCCTTTAGCATGCCGTGTATCATGTTACAGTTACCGGTAGCGGAGTACCTCCAACGATAACACGATATGCTAAAGGTAAGGTCTACCACAAAGTGGTAGCGGCAACTTCAGTAAAATCAACTGGACGCCCCTCTCCAGCTGTAGTGCACATGGTGTTGTGCGCGCGTGCTCTTCTTCCTTGATTATGGGTACCACAAGCGCCCGACCTGTATATATGTTATAGTTCAAGTTAAATACTTGTATATAGTACCCCCCCCCCCCCCGTACTCTCTCCCTGTCCCCTCACCTCTTTAATTTCATTTCTCCAGTCTGCCTGCTATCCCTTTAAGTCCGCTGCCCCAGATCAGGTCCTTCCCGTACCGATGGCAGATGCCGGGGCTAGCAAAAATATTTTCCTTCCTTTTTATTTTTATTTTTAAAAGTAGACCACTGCCACTACTAACTTGAGCCAGCCATGAATCAGCGCGCGAACCGTCAACCAGCACATCCAAGGGGGTTGTTTGTGGAGTCCACGTCAATGGAAATGAGCACGCGCTGGTCTCCATGTGCGGGCCACGCGGCGTGCAATACCGAATGAACGAGAATATTACTCGCAGCCACACCACATTTCGTAATTTCACCGTGACAAGCAATGACGTCGCAATGACGTATACCCTGAAAGAAGCGACACACAGAGAGCTAGCGGCAACTGTCAGTTTTGTAACTTGAAGAGGCGGAATGTCTCTCCTAATTGTTTCTGGCAACCTGCTCTGGAGGCTTTCAGAAGCAAAGGCTGTCCTTTCTGCCAGTGCGACCTTTCCTTTTGTCGAAATGGAACGCGTCTGTCGTAAGATATATACGCCGGTTCTTCCAGCCAGATGATGATGGCGGGGCACGTGAGACGTTACGTCAGGCGCAGGTAACGCGCAACTAGCTTCACTGACTAGTCGCACGCATTATCGGCGTTAAATGAAATGCCAACAGCGGAGCGCATGGAAGACGGTCCAGCTTAGGCCGTCTGCCTGTCGCTATCAGTTACAGGCGCGCTATTCCGGTTTGCGATAGTCTTCTTTCGTTTTGTTTGCCTTTCGCTTCCTCTCTTTGGCGCTGGAGCGCCACATTCATGCTTTCACTGATCCCAACATGCACGGCGCGGATTCGCTGGCGGCAACGAGTTAAGCGATCTGTCCTCTCTCTCTGGTTTGCCGCGCTTTTATTTTATTTTTATTCTATCACTGCCGTGTTATCAGTGTACGGTTCCAAAGCGAAAAAGATCGAATGATCGGTGTTCATCGTGGCCGTTGCCGAATCGCATTTTTGTGATGCTGGGCGTAACTTTAAAGCCACCTGAAGACCTCAAATACGCTGGGATCGAACAGAAAATGCCAAGAGTATGACCGAAACAGAGAGCCCGAATTGCTGCTCTCAACAGTCATGGCGTGCCGAAACGTTAGACTGCAAAGGAAGCAGGTCGACCACTTTCTACGATTAATAGAATTTTCCAGGCAGTCAATATGGCAGAATTTTCCAGAATATTCCAGGCATAATGAACGTGGCGCTCCAGTGGCAAAGCCAGAAAACGAACTCAAAAGAAAACAAGCAAAACTGTCGATAACCGGATGCGTGCGCCTATCGTTGATAACGACAGGCAGACGGCATAAGATGGACCGTTCGCCACGCTTTCCGCTGTTGGCATTTCTTTGACGCCGATAGTGCAGGAAAGACGAACCTTCACGGGGCTTGGTCACGCCAACGTATTTAGAATAAACCCCTATGCCTAGTAGCCTCAAGAAACTACCAAGCCAGTGGTTATCACAGCGGCCTTCGCCCGCACGCCCGCTGCTGCCACATAATCGCTGTGTCATAAACGAGAGACCGTGAGGCGGCCAGCTAGGCCGCACATTCTCCGGTGCGTATCTTCCTCCTTTCCCAAGAGGTCTGTACAGGTGCACGCTTTCTAGTGCAGAAAGCAGAACACGTTGTCATTGGCCGTAGCCGTGTGTCACTTTCATGCTTGGAGCCCAACTGATGAAAAACCGTGACATTCTCTACGGTTTGAATTCGTACTGAAGTCGCGTGCCGGTCTTGAGGGCGCTTGTTCGCGGCGCTACCCTTGGAGACAGACGCAAACACACGTGCGGCTAAGTGGCGCGATAGGCGGTCGTCTGAACGGTGCTAAGATGACGGCGCCGGCCTCCCTTCTGTTCGATGTTGCGTTCAATTCTCAGCTCTCCGTCCTGTCGCCCTACTTGTTCTTGTGCTCCGTTCTTGTTGCGCTGTGTCCTGCAAGCATGGAAACAACAGCCCAACAGCAAGTGTTCCTTCAGTTCAGGGAGCAGTGAGTCGCCTTTCAGAGCGCGAACTTACTACCGATAAGCGGCGACCTGGTTTTAAGCCAGCTTGATAAGCTTGCAACGGAAGTCGAATCTTTTAATGGAGATAAGATACGACTTCGCATAGACACTCGCAACTTGGCGTGATCACTGCGAAGCCCGTCTGCGTTAAATGCTCCGCTACGCCCACAGTTCTCAGACAGTGTTGTGTTCCTGGGACTCAAAGCCTGGGTGCTTTCCACCGTCAGTGGTCAGAGCAGCGGCTCAGCAGACGGCGACTTCGGCGGGCTCTGTGCTGCAGGCCGTGTCTGGTTCCGACGTGCCTCCAATCAGTCGCGCCAGTGTTCCGTGTGCGGCAACGTCGGATGCGGTTTCAACCTTGCCGTAACTCTTGGAAAAACGAAATCTTTGTCAGCAGCAGACAGCAGCCTCGCAGAGAAATCTTCGAGAGGACTCTACAAGAGTGCAGGCTTAAAGCGTGTCTAAAGGTAAGCGGCACGTTTTGTTCGCCTTTCAAGTTCGCGCGTACACTTTGATAAAAGTATGCCAGCCGCAGTCTTTCCTGCGTTTCCATAAAAAAAAAGTAAAGTATTGCGAGATAAAGAAGACTACAAACTCTTAGAGTTGTCGTGTAAGATATCTTCACGAAATACGCGGCGCGCCTCTCTTAATACACGTGCCAGTGATGGATCATTCATGCAATGAAGCGTTTCAAAGTGCATAATCTAGCGATTTGTGCTTGTGACAGTTCGTGACAGGAAACTGTTGTCAGTGAACTTTGAAGTGTCGTACTTTCGCGGTCCGTGAACTAACTCAAGATTATCAGATTTAAATCCTTTGACACAAATCATCTTCATCATCATCAGCTTGACTGCGCCCACTGCAGGGCAAGGTCTCTTCAACGTCTCTCCAATTAACCCTGTCCTTAATTGGAGAGACACATTCAACTTACCGCAATCCGAATAAGTGGAAGATTTTCGACGCTAATTATTTCACGGCTAAACGTAGGGTTCCTCGTTGTGGCCATAATGCAATGAAGCCAGTCGGCAACATTTCAGCAGCGCGGACACCATCATAGTCAGCAGCCTAATTACGTCCGATGCCGGAGAAAGGTCTCTCCCCAATCCCTCCAATTAAACCTGTCCTGCGCCAATCTCCTTATCCCCCCTCACTCATCTCCCCAACCTCACTCGCTCATCTGATCCTGTCGCCCACTGCACTGCGCTTGAGTCCTCCTGTAATCCACACGTTCACCCTGGTGAACCGTCGGTGGTCTTCCCTGCTCATTACATGCCCTGAACATGAAATCTTGTACAAGAATTCGTAGAATGCGTGTGAACTGACGTAGTAGCGTAATTCAAAGTTTCGCGAAATAGCGCTTTTCGTTTATCGAGCCCTTTAGCAAGCTTTCAAGAAAATTCGTTTTTTTTTGTTTCAAAACAGAGTTCCAATGAATGTCTACCGAAATCATCCGCGTGTTTGCGGTGGCATTGTAGCTTTAATTTCTGCTGTTTCGTAAGAGCAAGACATTGCTGTGTTTTGTTTTGCATACATATTAATTCCAACATCGTGCAAAAGGCTGGGAAATTCAGATTGCCGACCCTCCGGAAAGGTGGGATGGCCGCAGTGGGAACTTAGGATGCAAACAGGATTAGGTTCATGCTACTCGGCCTTCTGCTCCGCTGATAGCAGCAGCATGTACAGTAGTAAGAGTTGATCTTTATCATCCACCATCTGTGGTTGAACTTCAGGCCGCTTTTTAAACTCATGCGGCTTTCTCTTTGTGACGTTATCCGATACTTCCATGTATAATAAAGAAAAAAAAAGACTGAATACTTTGCACGGGCCCGCAAGCCGTGGATGCAGATTCCACTAATACGCAAGCCTTCGTAGGTGGTTAAACAAATCGTCGGGAGTGGTAACATCGGCAATGCTGTCACTCCTACTAATTTTGGCTGCTTTGTGTTTCTCTACTCAAGAAAGCAGTGTTGATGCGATGCGGCTTATGGTTTATGGTTTAGGGGTGTTTAAACGTTCCAAAGCGACTCAGGCTATGAGGGACGGCGTAGTGAAGGACTCCGGAAATTTCGACCACCTGCGGCTCTTTAACGTGCACTGACATCGCACAGGACGTGGTTGTTGATGCGATACCATTGGAAGCTTCATCTCAGAAAAAACCCGCTGTTATGGTAGGTCATAAATTTCGCTGATTGGACGAGCAACACCTGCCAACCGTTCAAAGCATGCACGTAACCTGTACATGCTATCGCATTGTCACACCTAATCAGTCATTAAGTGTCCTCCTTATTTTTTCATGCTTACATTTAGGAACAGGCTTTAAGCTAAGACACGTACTGTAGGGTATGATACTTTACGGATACTGTAAGGATACCGGGAACGGGATACCGTTTGACAGGAGGGATGTATGAGCAAAAACACGGACGCCAACTAGCTTTGCTAAAAAGATGACGTTTCGTTTCCCAGCATGGTGGCTTTGTTCCTAATCACTTGAACAACACTCCCGTACATGGGAACCCAAACCTCACCTTTCGAGACCATTTGTTCGGCGTCCTTGTTTTTTTTTTTGGTAAGATGCGCAAAATGCAACTGGACTGGTGCCCTAGAGAAATAAGCCAGCATGTGCAGCCCAGAGACATGGGTCTTACTGCATGGTTTACCGGACTGTCCGCGAAGCGAACTGCTAACGTAAACACACACCCTTCCCTCCTCGCCCTCTCCCACTTTTCATACTGTCGTAATATAATCGCTTTGATAATCCTGCAACGCGGAACAGTGCGCGCTGGTGCATCACTTCAGCAAAGATAATCAGCTTGGGGACAACTTGAGTGCAAAAAGATCAAACTTGACAGGCTCCTCCTAAACAGGGTGTTTCACCTAAGCCTTTACACATTGTTTTTCAAAACCGGCTTTTTTAGTTACAAGAGCGCCTTTTTCTGCGTAGCACTGTCTGCGATGTAGTGCATCAGAATACAGCTATGACGTGCTAACTAACTAGCAGTCCGGTTAACTAATATTGAACAGATAACTTTTTAATAATTGTTGTTAGGCTCCTATATTACTAAGAGGCGTGTAGCCCACTCTAAGTAGTAGCCATATCAAATTGTAGAATTTCGAAAAAGCGGTTATCCTGGGCGCTGCACCCTAGCACATTTTGGCTATTGCGACGTGTTACGTGTCATGAAGGAGTTGCTTTGCCTGCAAGCTTCTCGAAAGTGCGCGTATTTTGGCGCGATGTAACCGAAATTTGTTGACAGCGAACACCGAACTCATAACGCCTAGCGATTAAGAACAGCAAAAAGACGAAAAACAACATACGCATGCGCCGCTGCGGTGGCTCAGAGGTCATGGCGCTCGGCTGCTGACCCGAAAGACGTGTGGGTTCGATCGTGACCGCGACGGCCGAATTTCGATGGAGGCGATATTCTAGAGGTCCGTGTACTGTACGATGTCAGTACATGTTAAAGAACCCCAGGTGGTGGAAATTTCCGGAGCCCTCCACTACGGATCACCCGTCGCGGTGGCTCAGTGGTTAGGGCGCTCGGCTACTGATCCGGAGTTCCCGGGTTCGAACTCAACCACGGCGGCTGCGTTTTTATGGAGGAAAAACGCTAACGCGCCCGTGTGCTGTGCGATGTCAGTGCGCGTTAAAGATCCCCAGGTGGTCCAAATTATTCCGGAGCTCTCCACTACGGCACATCTTTCTTCTTTCACTCCCTCCTTTATCCCTTCCCTTACGGAGCGGTTCTGGTGTCCTCCGATATGTGAGACAGATACTGCGCCATTTCCTTTCCCAAACAGCCAATTCAGTTCAGTTAAATTCAGTTCCAATAGGAGTCCCTCATAGCCCGAGTCGCTGGGATGATGACCCCCCCCCCCCCTTAATACAGCAACATATACATGCGTGACCGGCGCTAGCAGGATGAAGACTGAGCCCATTGGATTATAAACGAGACTTGTTAAGGCGGAAACTTTGGCTAGATGTAAATAATCTCTTAGAATCATAACGCCTAGCGCTTAAGAGAAGAACGCATTAACTATGGAATCATTCTTATGTGTGCTCTGTTGTCCTTTGGAATTTATTACGGGAGTGTCGTATTCGAGCTGGTGACAATACTTCCGCAGATAACTGAGTTGAAAAAGAAGGCAAACAGTGAACATCTTACTGAATTTATTTTTTATTTTTCATCACACTTTGCTGGCACATAGCTTCCCGCGAATCGAAGAACTCGGATTGGGCAACAAATACAAATTTTCACTCACTTGAAACATACACATTCTCAACACGAGGTGCAACACACGGAAAAAAGAGTTTACAAGAAGTGCTCACTCCCGCTTGCTGGTTCATCAGCTTGCTTTTATCTTTCTCTGAACACACCGTGAACACAAGTGAACACAAATGAACACTCGGTAAGGCTAGGCCACGTGATGTGCAGCTGGGTGCAAATGACAGCTAGGAAAATGCAGGAGGGGTGCACATTTCAAACTCCCCTGTTCCGCTCGTAACATCCGGTTCCAAGATGACTTTCCACGTCCAATCATAACCTTCATACTCCGCCGCCTTGAGCCGCACAAGACACACCCAGCGTATACCAATCTCCTCTGCTTCCTCAGTTACGCTATGAAATTGTGCCATCATCTTCTGTACCCAGCAAGGAAGCGTCGAAATAGAGACATTGCCCCCATATTTCATTTCAGATATTCTGCAACTGATTCAAATAAATAACTATAGGTATTTAAAGGAGAAAAGAGCCACAAAATGAACAGGGCAGGAGAAAGCCTCAGGGTGCTTGCCAATGTTTCGACGTGACGTCTAGTCTTTGTCTGGGCGAGGACAAGTCCCAGAGGCTGTCCTTTCTATTGTTCACTTTGTGATTTTCAAGAATTATCTGCCCGCCCTCTAACTACTAGGAAAAAAACAGTATGGTTTATGGTTGTTCACAGACAGTGTGTTCTTAGACAAGTAGGTAATGCTGGAGTTGGTTATGAACAAGGCTCAAAAGAAGCCACGGTTTGAGGCTTAAGGCTTCACGAGAAGGGGGACCATATTTTTCAAAGTCGTCGCAGTCCATCCAATACGTCTTACCGATAAGCTTAGTTCAAATTTGCCTAGTGAAAATGAGCAGTTTGCTGTGTAGATAGAATGAATCGAATTCACTTTAAAGTGGTTACACATTTTTTTCTATACGTGAGTCATGCATGTGACGTCACAAAAAAAATCCTCGCGTTTCGCTTTTCATGCCGAGGCTAACGCAACCACACTCCCGGTTTGGAAGTAACAGCTGCGCAACAACAACAACAACAACAAATAAGAGAGATTGCTGTAATGAGCGATAAAAACGACTAAACGAAATGGTGGGAAAACGTATCACGCCTCTGTTTGTTGCCCGCGAAGCACTGGAGATCGATCATTCACTTGTTGAGCAAGGGTGGGGCGTTCACGCGATCTGTTCGATTAAGGTGGCCCCGAATATAGCCTCTTGCGCTTGAGTGATCGCTGCGAAGATCGTGCAATTTTAAACACATTTTGTCGGCGCAAATGCACTCGTTTCTAGGCTTGCTTTCTTTGTTTTTTTTCTTTTCAGTACTAAGGAATGCTGACCGATCAATTTTAGCCTACGCTACATGCGTATATGTTTGGGAAAACGCGCCACACCATTATTACCTTGCTTTTCGCCGCTCCTACTCCAAAGGATCTCAGAGGCTCAGTTCAGCAGAACCCCGTAAGTTGCCGAAATAGAACCCATCTTCGTTTTAAACGACTCATTTTTTTTTACCTTTTCTCTACGTTCACGAAAGTTCATTGCCTTTTTAGACCCAGGCAAACGGTAAAATAGGGGAGATCTGTCTCTTTCTTGGTTCTGTGCTTGACGCATGGGTGTTTCGAAAGATTTCTGCTTGTGCTCAACCAAATTGGGCCAGAAGTCCCACAAGTCAATGAATTTCCCTAAAAGGGCTCCATCGGTCAGATTCACTTTAACTATTGCTTGCGACCGCTTAGCGCCCTCAGGGTTTGCTAGCCGAATGCAACATGCACTGTGGTAGCTAAGTCCTCCGAGAATTGAATAACTGCAATTTCCAGTCCGGCCTCACTTTTGAAATTTCGGTAACCAGTTGACGTTTCTCTTGTAATGTAGCCTCGGCTTTCTGCTAGGCAGGGTTCGTGGGAAGCTGCATTTTTTCTTATTGGGGGACTCAGTCAAGGCCCAGGAAGCAGCCTCAGAAATTGCTAATTCGCAAGGAGTGAATGAGAATCTGCAGAAAAAAAAACGAGATTTCCGTCCTTTTGTTTGCGAACAACTGTGCAATCGCAATATTTCGCAATGTCTGCCAAATGTTGTGCTTTCTTCTGTATCTACATGATTTCAGAGCACACCCAGAGTAGTGCAATAATGTGTTCGAATATGTGTGAAATCGAAACGACGTTTCCAATGCACTCCCTTTACTGCCTATATTTTATCGCATATTCATTTATTCTTTTTCATTGTTACGTATAACTGTGTTTATGCTTTGCCTTGTTGCCGTTGTATTGAAAATTAGGGCCGCCTTCAAGCTGCTCAAGTTTTGCCATTTTGGTAAATGAAAATAAATACAAGTACAATACAATCTAGCTAAATAAGTCTTTGTCGAAAGTTGGTATAAACTCTGCACCGTACACGTTTTCTCGTAACCATTACTTTACGTATAGTTTCTTGACTGCCTCTTCATGGTTGTAGTGTTTTTATTTCCATCTATTGAATCAAGAGTTCCTTTTTAACTCCTGCTTAGCGCCGTGCTGTGCAAACAAAAAGCGCGATTAGCTGCGAGTAACAAGCGTATAGTCGCTGTGACGTAACGGGCCACTGCTCTATCAACACTCTCGACTGTTCGGCGTATCGTTCGACTACATGCTAGCAATGTAAACGGCGCTCTTAAAGTGCGTGGTGCAGTAGTGAAGTTTCGGACAAAGCAAGTTGGTGGTAGAGACCGGTGCATTCAGTGCAATGAGGAGGGCAACCACATTTATACCCAAGGGCATCGTCGTGATGGCCACCGGACAACAGTGTACATCAGGTGCAGTAAGATGTGCTGGAAAGCTTTGAAGAGAAACAGCAGTCACCTTTGTTTAGTCGAGAGCAGCCGAGCAAAAAACACTTACGTAAGCACAGACACGTGTTATGTGCGTAGGAGACACCCGGGTGTTTAAAGTCATAACAGGCAAGCCTGGACTCAGCACATCATTCTCTCTCTCCGGCTCGGACTACGCGAGCTTATATATAGGAGTAAAAAGAGAGTAAGCTGTCTTCTAGTTTACTCCCTTTTATAAAAAGGAGTGTGGCACACTACAGCTTATTCCCTCTTTATTCCTTTCAGTTTGGAGTGTACTCTTCGGCTCGCTTACCGGATGGGAGCGGCAGAATTGTACTCTCCTTATGGGAGCAACATCTGGAAAAGTTGTGAGCATGAATACTCGCTCTGCGCTTACTGTTGTGAACAAAGAAAACTGTTTAAAAATTTGTGGCCGTGGAATGGTTGCGTTACTTCCACCTGGTTTTCTGCTTGAAAATGCCGTCAAAACCACGCTTTGTCGAAAGTCTGGCTGTTGAGCTAGAGAGAATTGTGGCTTCGCGCTTGCATGGAGCAACAGAGGTTGAAGGTTATTTTGCGTTTCATGTTTTCAACATCACTACGGGCGAGGGTTCAGGATTATGTTTGACCACTCCAGGTTCCTTAACATGAACCGATGGAGTAAGTGGTACACCTGCTGGCGCAAAGTGCAAATCTCAATTCTGGAGGTGCCTTCTTCTTCAAAAAGACTCAAATTACCACGATAGGGAATGTGGTCGGGTCGCAATGTTTTTCGGTGGCGGTTTTGGAGGCAGACAGAGTGGCATGAAACTGCTTCGGCTGCTTGTATCGGAGTTACCAAAATATACTGTGATTCAAAGTCATCAAAGAAATTCATCGTTTAATTCGTCACTCTAAACTGCATCTTTCATTTTATTTCCGCTGCGAGATTATTTATCAGTGAAGTTCGCGAAAACGTTTTGAGAACCCTATGTGCTGCACCGGCAGCAGACGGTTTTTACCGCAATTTAACTTCCATAAGGTTCGAAAGATACTACCCATCGCAATGCCCTTTTTATTTACCATTTTTTGACGCAGGTTTTACATTCGTGACAGGTCGCACAGTTCACGCGGGGTCAGAAGTAAACAGATCGCGCTATGCAGTTCCAGTTCCACTCACGCCTTGCCCAATGGAAACGTGACTGCATCACTGATGCGGTGGGGCTGCAGCATTCCTTGCAGTTCATTCTATAACGGATGTAAACTCACTTGAAACGAATAAACTACGCCCTGTTTGTATCTCTACGTGCTTGTAATCATGCGGCGAATACGCGTTTCGTTATTCAGTGTGTGTCCTCCGAAATTTTACAGGCTGTCTAAAGGTCCCTGTAAGAAACGAAAGTAATATGAGGCATGAGGTTGCCGACGCCGTCGCGTTTATGAAATGCGACGCGAGGAACCGTGAGGCGAGAACGGACCTGAATGGGACAGCTTTTCCTGCGAACAGGCTGGAAACACTTCTCACATGAATGGAATACACCGCAATGTTGTGGGTTTACGTAGAGCCAGTCCCTGTGACAGGCAAACCTGTCTTATCCTGCAGCAAATGTCGTCGCTATACTGTTTTTGTGCCTGATTTTCCTGTCCCACCTGAAAAAGCACGCTCAAACGTTTTTTCTTTGTGTTCCTACTGCAACGTTTCATAGGAGCTGCTGGTATTGAAACTATGGTAATATGGAGTCCATAAGATATGTTAAAATATATGGAAATCTATATCTTGTCTGTGCGGAGTCCGAAAGCATTCAGCACCATTTTTATAAGACTTCCCATAAAAAGTTCATGAGATCATATGATGTCCGTTAGTTTCCATATGTATGTCTATAGTCTATACCGACTCCATGTGCTCTTTACTGACTCTTATAATCCGCGTGTGTGTGAATGGGATTCATTATTCGAACAAACAAAAATCGCCGATCATTGTGTCCACTGATATTTAGCCTGGCTTTGATAATGTAACACTAGGTATTTTAAGGAGCTCTTATTAGACTGTGTACAGACGTGAACACACTTGCCTACAGCGCTAGCGAGCGGTGCTCTTCCGAGGGAGAGAGGTGAATATTTAGAGCAGTGCTGAATTTCACCGCCAGTGCTGGCGCTCAGAAACTGCGCTAACACATCGCAAGATATCGCAAGCCTGCTCAAGTCTGTACAGATTTCCAGCCTGACATGTTCTGAAAGGGAATCTCAACGGTTAAGTTCAGTTGGCAGCAAACTCGCAAGTTTTCTTTCTCTTTCCTCAAACCTCATGGCTCGTTTTTCAACTACAGCAGTATTCTTTAACAGTGATGGGAGCATTCAACTCTGATTTAAAGCATGCAAAAGTTACAAAATGCTCATAACCAATTGCTGATTGGCTGATAACCAGCAGAGGCCCATTAAGAATAGCAGAACAGTGAGGTTTGACTGACTCCATTTTTTTTATTAACAAGCACATGATACCATGTTGGTTACGTACCGAGAAAGAAACCAGTGCATTTTTCGTTTTTCGTGTCAACAAACTTATAAGCATCGGGTTTCAATGGCACGTCAACTGAGGTAGTGTATCGATCACAACCGAGGACTGCAATGATCAACATAGGTGCGTAGCCGGTCAGCCATTGCTTAAAATGCAATATAGAACGACTTTATTTTGTTAGCTTTTAATCTTCATACGCTACTTGGCATTTCCAGTTACATTGCATATAGCCGCTTATAGGCATGTTCTACGTTTGCAACGAACAGGCAGCATGTCTGATCGTATATAATGGGGATACCAAGGACACAATGCAAATTGGAGACCACATTTTGTGTGACATCATAAGCAAAGACCAGTCGTGTCATCCCCATCAACCAGATATACCTCTCTTGGCGTTCTTAGCTGGACTCATTCACCCGTGTAACGTTTGCTCATGTAACACGTCACCACCTTGGCTGTCCCAACTGCAGTCAAACCTAGTTATGACAAAATGAAAAGGGCCGCTATTTTACTTTAAACATGATGTGACGTGGTTTCGTGATAACACATAATAGAGGCTTTTAGCATAATGTATACCGCCACCTTTATCTATTACCACTTACCGCGATCCTCTAGTGCGCATGCGCATAAGTGATTCCGCGGTAGCGGTGGCGGTATGCACTACGCTAAACGTCTCTAATAAAGCGACGGTCAAAACAAATCCCCTTTAGCGCCCCTTCAGGTTATCAACAACGAGGCTTAAGACCGGTTTTTTAAGCTCGTCTCTACAAACGTGGCACGCTTACAAGACAGCGCAACAACACTTTTCTTGAGCCTACAACTTGGCCATCCAGAGGCCCAAAACATGAGTACGCTTACTGCGTTACGAACTGGGAGAGGAAAAAAAAAACGAGAAAGGAGAGACTTTGAAAACCCAACTTTTTTTGTTACATAGGCCCTGCACGAGGGCATAGGGAAAAGCAAGGTTGCACACAGTTTCACACCCCTCTCATTGCTTTTTACACGCCCCAGTCTTGGGATCACTCTACGCTGAGAGACAGACCGGGCCGAGCCGTGCAGAGTTTACGTCGCGAAGTGCTTTACACCATTCACCGAGTATTTTTGTGGGGTTCGTGCTGCTGTCTGACCGTTTAATCATTACGTTTCACGCTCATGATGTGTAAAGAAGTATTTTCTATGCCTTCTCGGAAAAGGTTAGCAGATGTTTTGAATTTTAAAAACATTTCTTTCCATAAGTATAAGAGACTTGGAAGCAAAAAAAAGTGCTCAGTGGGAGGCATTACAGTTGTCTTATCAAGCTGTATCACACACTACATGGGCTTTCCAAAGCATGCAGGCGGCCCCGAAAATCTCTAGCTCGAAGTTTGAGCAGTGAGAGGCTGTCCAGCTGAAGCATATAGGACGAAAGACAGCTGGTTCAACGGCTGCAGCAAATAGCTAAGGCCGTAGGAGCCCTGGACTTAAAGCCCATCCCAGTTTGAGGGGCGCAAAGTTCTTTACTGAACAAAATGTTTTTCATCATCACCATCATCTCTCGAACTCACTGCGTGCTCGAATCAAAATGACATAAAGGTGATCTAACTTCGGAACAGACAACGCAAAGAATACATCACGAGACGCAGACAAGCGCAGACGTGACTGTGTCTGGTGGTGTATTCCTTGTGTTGTCAGTTCCGAAGTCAGCGCACACGTGTGTCATTTTAAATGAACATCTAGCCCCCTTTAAAGCACTGCTGTCGAATCAAAAGAACCTCAGAAAAAAGAAAGTAGCATGAGGCTGCAGTTTCAAGCTCCTAAGTTTCATAACGTTGATGCCTGGAGTGGCATCGAATAAGCAAGTGCAGTAATTCTTAGGCTGAATTATCTTTTAAAATATTTATAATGGCTTTGAACGCATGGTTGCAGTACATTCAATAACTTCAAATGAACGTCATATGAACAGAAAAAAGTATATTCTAGTAAATGAAAAGCTTTTAGAGAATAGATAAGTAATAGAAGCAGAAATCGTTGCGACATATTTTAAACTTGTCAACCACCGCAAGCTTTAAAACCGTATTCTTCTCAAACTAGGGTTTAATCAGTAAAACATTATTCTGTCACTACCTCAAATCATCTTGTTATTTTTTCGGTCGAAAATGAAGAGCTCGTGGTCCTAGGAAGGTAGTGAAGAAAGGCACAGAGAAATCGTTAAAAACATGTGAATAAGGATAATGACATTGGGCTGTTAAGGAATTTACTGCAGTGTCAAGCACTGATTCCAATCAAGACCTCTCCTGCCCAGCTCAGACCAGTTCACTTTCCGTGTCGCAAACGCTATGCTTAGCGCACCGAACAGTGGCAGACCTTCACTTGGCCTGAAATAATTAAAATTAGCGGATTACAGACTTTCGAAGGACTACGTTGAGCCATCAGGGCACGCAATAGTGGAGAAGTCTGGAATGATTCCCGTTACTTTTTTTTATTGGCATGCGTAGGAATCTCCTCACACGAACGTTTTTGCATGTGCCCTTTCTCAAGTTGCGGCCGCTGAGACTGCGATCGAACTCCCAACCTCGTGCTTAAGCAGCAGGACGTCATAGCCGCAGGGCCACCACGACGGATACTTTTCTGAGTTGTGATGAGGCACACGGAGCCTAGTGCGACGGTTTGAAGCATCTGCGGCTTGTATACCGTCTTAGATTTTGCTGTCTGGCAGCGACGAATAATTAATGACGTATGACGTAGTCTGCACCTTGTCGTCCGAAGTGCAATGCCAGAGACGTAGTAACCAGGCTGAAGAACTTGAGGAACAAAAATAAGCCAAGACAAAACCGAGAGAGTAAGGTTTCATGCGTTATCTTTAGTCATCTAACCACACTCGTGACCGGTTCTTCACCAAAATGGCGCCAACTCCTGGCTAGCGTTTTCCAATGTCTACAATTAATGGCCATTTCATCACGACTACTGCGCCCTCCACCGGCAGTCGACGTTAAGGCTTGTCATAAATTACTCGCAGCATTACGCTTATCGCTCGCTATCTTGCTCTCTGCCTTGCGTGGCGCGTGGTTACAGAGCCAGTCGTTCGGGAAAAGCCGCGCATACCCTTGCGTCCGTCTGCAGCCTGTCTGCCCCGAGGTCGTGAGTGCAGCTCCCAGCCGCTGTGGCCGCGGGAAAATAAGCTCAAGTGATGGGTGAAGAAATACGCAACGTATTTAGGACCTCCCTTTCGGTACAAGAAAACTCCACCGCCATTCTGAGCCGTAGACTTCCAGTAAATCTCCCGGAATAGCCGTGAACTTCGAATGAGAAAAGATGTCATTCTAAAAAATAACCTATTTCAATTGTCTTAACGCAGCCAGGCACTGCTAGGAAATACAGCCCACCTCCCTTAATATGCAAGCAAGCTCGTTGAAAATCTTTATTGGGCTGTATTTGCTGAAAGGTAGTAGTAGTCCAAATTCACAAGGCTACCTGTAGCACTGAAACTGTAGGGACAACTAATTGTGAGCATTGCAGTGTCGCGGTGAAAGCGCCACGTTGACGCATGCTGGGCCGTTAGCTGACGTGTGTGTTTGAAATGCACCCGGCTCCGGTGTTTCGGTCTGCCGACCGACCCGGTGCAGATGCAGTGTCTCTCAGTTCTCTCACCACCATAGGAGGCAAACAGCTACGAACTAGAATGAACGCTAATTTATCAATCCACTAACCCCGTTTATTTTTTCAGGGCTTTCAAAACAAGACGTAGAACCCTCCCTTGTGGCCCCACGGCTTTTTTCGGCTGGAATATATAAATAGCACTGTCACTTGAGTATTCATGTATGCTCCCGTCTTTAATTGGTTTAACACTGCGCACTGTCGAGAGAATTAGAGAACAAGAAAACAACAAGGACGCCAGCAAACTAGGTTAGGCGACGACGCTTCAGCTACCAACAGACGACCACTTGTCAGGAACCGAAACGTCACTGTCTATAATGCTACTAGCCAACGGGTCGGCGTGCTGTCGGTTCCAGCGGGTCCTTCCGGTCAGACAGGGTTTTGTTGCAGCTTCGTATTTTTTTCCATCGTAGTACGTAAAGCTCAGCGCCGTCCGGCCCGCTCTGTTTCCCTCTCTCTCTCAACGCGGCTGGGATGGTGACCCGCCTAACAAGGGCAGCAGCAGAGCCCTGCCCAGCGTGCCGTGCGGTTCCCGGGACGCGTCCTCCTTGGTGAGCTGGGGCCGCGCCGGCTGAGTCTAGGGTTGCCTGAACCCCTCGCAGCTGGTCCAGGTGGAGTCGCACACCTGGCACGAGCAGCTGAGTGCCTCGTAGTACTCGTAGGTGCGCAGCTCGTTCTCTTCGTCCACGTCCACCGGGTCGCAGAAGCGAAGCTGGGTGCGCACCAGCTTCCGGGTGTCGTACGTGCACACTGGGTGGAAGGAGCGCTTGAACGGGAACCGCCAGTCGGAGATCTGCGTACGCACAAAGCAAAACAAAAACACTGTGTTTATAGTCATCACCAGCACCGAAAATTCGACGACTTTGGGACCGCACCGCGTGATGTTTCATGGCAACCGCGGAGAGTCCCGTATAAAATTTCCTTTACACAGTTTAGAGACTGTCCACAGAGTTTTGCCAATAAGGTCTACAGTCTTTCTACAGACAAATCTTGTAGACTAGTCTATAGAAAATGAAAATCATACAGACTAGTCTGTAGACAATAAAAATGCTATAGACTAGTCTATATACCATAAAAATACAATAGACTAGTCTATAGAAAATACGAATCCTATAGACGCTTTCAGTAGAGCATTGTCCATTCAATCTATAGACTGCCAATAGATAAATGAAGATACTACATGAAGGCAACAAACTCTATACGAAGTATATATACTTTTTTTATACGGAATGGGTCAGCAAAATGGGACGACACAGTGCCGGTGTCTTCATTTCGTCCTCTCTTGTCCATTAGTAAGTGACAGAAATGCGCAGGAAATTTCGGAGGTTTGTCCGAATGGCTTTCCAAGCCCCACTGTCAACCTCCTGTGATGCTCCCGGTGCTGTAGGTTGTAAAAGTACAAACGAAAGTTCTGCTTTCTGTCTAGTGCTTTGTAGACGGCAACACGGTCCTAAAATGGCTCCAAAACCTCCATCCTTGAGCCAATGGCTAACTTGCCTGCGTATCACGGAACGTAGCCAGGAATTTTTTTTCAGGAGGGGCCAAGATAATTTCATATAGCTAGCGGGGGGACAGAGGGCATGCTGGCAGCTGGCTGAGCACTGCCAAGAGAACTTGGGAGGGGGGCGGTGCTGTCTGCGTGGTGCAGCTACAGCTAGCGCCTGGGTTTTTGTCGAAACTCCAGAAAAATCGATGCCAAAACACCACTCCTCCTGTGCTAGGCAGGGTGACAGCGCTGGTGCCACAAATGGGTGTGTTTAGCCTTTAGATGTTAGTGGCGAACACCAGCGGCCGGGGTGGCCTCGGGAAGCGTCGAACATAACACACTTTTTCGTAAGAATGCGAGTGAGGTTTCAGGTTTTCATCACAATCGATATCGGCCTTGTAGCGTGCGTGGGTGAGCTTTGAGGCATAGACGCGCATTCGGAAGTTTGCGGCTTATTTCAAGAAGAATATACAAGGACTCATAGAAGCGAAACGGCTTTTTAGATGGGTGAACAATTTTCTAAATGTATTATGCGCGTGTTTTTTTAGAGAGTCTGCAATTAATTGTGGGTCTATGTAGACGTATCAGTGCGTGAGACGCCACTGCCTGCGGCTCTCGAACAGCGTGCAACGAAATAAGACTTGTTTCTTGTTTGAAAATGACTTGTGCACAGATATATCTTCCTCAGAAAGGTCTGCGTTTGCATTGTGATCCACTCTACCATTTTTGGGCGCTCGCTCCTTTAAGCCAACTTCTGACGTTGCCACTGAAACATTCACTGTCACGTGAGCCGGAAAGCAGCTAGCGTCACCTAAGAATGCCAGTATCCCTTGTCCTGCAGAGTTCTTGCAGAAAAAAAAACAAACTCACAGGACGGTTACGACAATGTAACGGGAGATTCAACGATATCTGTTTAGGCGTTAAGTCACGTGACCACTGGTGTAGGGTGCGCTAGCACCCACTAGTTACGGCGACGAGAAAGCCACGGACGAGCGCCTAACTGCTGTCGCTGAAAAAAAAAAGCTGCTGAAGTTTTTCACAGCACTTTTCAAAATACCTACGGCGACAAAAAGCATTTTGCAGGAGGCACCGGGTATCAGACGCCCTCCCCCTACATTCTTATTTTCTTCTGTTGCTTCGATACTTTAATGCTCCCGGGCCCAAATAACTGACTGTTGAAATAATCGGCAATCTAGCCACCGAGCCCCACGTCAGAAAAATGTTTTCGGTCACTGCATGTCCTCCAGTGCCTTCACGCGGCCAGCTATAGTTAACGATACCTGAAACAAGTGCCCGGCTGTAAGTTCGCAAGGAGTGTAAGTCGGGAACACATCAACCAAATCACCTCGTGACCAAAAGCACGACTTATGATAACACCTATAAGCGATCCCGATCCCTAACTGCGAATTTTGTTTGTCTGTTCTTCACACATACCCAACAAATTTGAAAAAAAAAAGCATTTTTGAGCAGCAAACCGTTTGTGAACGCAATTTTTTTCAAAAAATGTAAGACATCCTATTAAAATCAATATATCTGCAGATCAACCGACGGCGGTCTTGTTTCCTTTTTTCTATTAACGTTATTGCTATTGTCAAAAGCGTTCCCCATTGGTTTTCTACGGCAGCGTTAACTGTTCGATGCGATCGATGGAAACATTTTAAAAGAAAGATGTTGCTACCCATCACAAGAGTGGACCATTACCTTCAATATTTCTATAAGAGTGTCTTACAATTTTACAAGTTTCAGAATTTTTTAAGAGAACTTCTTGTTGGGCTAGTTGGCAATTGATCATTGTACTTTAAAGGTGCCAAAACCACACACACACGCACACGCACACGCGCGCGCGCGCGAGAGGGAAGAACGGGACAGAGCGCCTTTGTCCCGTGTGAGTGTGCGTGTGAGTGTGGTTCTCCTTTGAAGTACAATGTTCAAAATGTTTGTCCGAAAATGTTGGACATGGCTAGGTGTTACTTCTGCTTGACCAACACGCCGCCAAGATGAGGCGAATGACAGCAGAAGGCGCTAAAGGAACTGAAGACGCGAAGAAGCTCCATGGATCTGGCGTTGCACATTTTAAGCAAGTGCGTCACAAGAAATGATGTGAACTTTTATTGCCTGACTGTTTACGTTCCTAAAGTTAAATGTATCATGCTTCATACTTAGTTCGAAGCACAACACAAAGTGTAAACAATCAATATTATCCCCAACGTTGAGGCCACTAAAGTGAGTTACGTATACAACTGAGACCGGGACTGTCGTCTGCTTTCGGTCGGACTACATTGCTTTGACATCTGTTTATCGAGTGGGAGACGTATTTAGAGTAGAAAGGCAAGGCCTTGAACTGACAATAAAGTCTAGTAAAAACAACGGCGGTTCACCTTGTAAATGGAGAGCTGGTGTTTTTAAAACACTGTATCAGCGGACGACGGTATTATGGGCAAAGAGTTGGAATGACTGTCTCAAAGTCCGCTCAGCGTTGCTGAATTTTGAGAACGACAAGACATGTTTGAGATGGTAAGGACGCAACAATCCTTGTTTGTAGATAAAACAGAAAAATCAATGCATGCTGTCTCAAGATCAAAGTGCTTCAGCAGCGGCTTGTTTTTGATCGCATGTTCCCGGATATTTTCTTTAAGAAAGGTAAAGAATAAAATGCACGGAAATGCTGAGCCCGCGTTTTAGACATGACGTTGTTTCTTTTTCCAACAAGACTTCCTTTAGCCAGGAGATCTTCAGAAGCCGGAGCAGACAGCACCTTGCACTTCACATACCCCAGTATGGTTTTCGAACTCGTGTGAAACGACTGCTTCCGACAACTCAGCAGCAAGAGCTGCGAAATGTTGTTGCTGCTCAAGGAAGTATGCAAGCACACCTGCTTAAACATATCATTCCTCATCTAAAGCTGCAAGGCTTTAGGCTAGGAGTGCTACTGGTTTTAAGAGGAAACTTCGGTGCAGGTGCAACTCTCGTTTTCCTATTTAAATGCACGAGCTACGAAGAAATGCGGTTGTACCTCAGATAATATACCAATATAAATGAATAAATTCGTCGAGCATAAGGGGCGAAAAGATAGGGGAGGAGGAGGATATGTTTCCGGAACAGATAGGCGCACAATTCCAGTTCCGTCCCTGTGGTGCACTGCGTTCATACACCGTCTGCAATTCGTCAGCAAATGCCGTGTTCTAGCTCACGGCCGATACCGGTTTTTTTGTCCATGCTGCAAGAGTACGGCAAATGAATGACTAACAGCCTTCACTTCCAGCCCTGTCAGCTTGCGAACACCTTGTCCGTTTTTTTTTACTCCTTTCGGTTAACGCATTTTTTTATCCACCTATAACGATGCAAGGTAACTAAGTAGCGGCCTCATCTTTATAATGCAATTGCATAAGATTTCACAACAGGAGAAAAATTCTCCCTCCGATGTCGCTAAATTCCCTGATTGGTCGAGAGAAATCACGTTACCTTGTGATGTCATCACAACCTGCTCACAACGCGCTGTGAGCAACCTAGTTTCTAGACAGCATAAGAGTTCATGCACAGCATAGATTTCAAGAACAGAGAGCATTAGAGAAGCCACGACCAATGTGAAAGCTAATGCTATCGCATTTAATTTTTAAGGTGACTTTAGCCTCCCAATAGCTTTTTTTTCTGACGCAAGCAATCGTATTGAAAGGAGCGTTTGCTCCATTAGAGTGCGCCTTCTGCTCCGTAGTTGCGAAATTATTACTCTAGAAGCCAAATCTGCAAAGTACAAAGAAGATCGACAAGAAGCCACTCATTGAAATGACGCGAGTAAGAGTCTTTCTTTTATTTTATTTTTTACCACTTAGCATACCCAAAGTTGCCACACAAGAGACACGTTTCCATCATCAATTGTTTCTCCATGACCGACAGAAAGGTTACCATTTTGTTCTTTTACTCCCTTCTGGCTCGAAACGTAGGTTTCGTCCATACTTATAATTCTTTCCAGTGGTGCGTTGTCCTTCTCACGCAGCCCAACGCAGCTTCGTAATACGCGGCAAAGCAATTGGCGCGTCTAACACGATCATTTTCCTCGTTCCTCGCTTCTTCTTTCTCGCTTTCTTCCCTCCTTCGTTCGTTCCCACCTAAAAGGAAAGCTATAAACGTGTCTTCGGCGTCGCCGCAGACAAGCAGTACGGCGCCCACGTGTTATGCGTCGCTAGTATTTCAAGTTCGATCCTGGCGAACAGCGTTCAGATCGCGACGTGTCCTCAAACTCCTGCAGCCAACAATCCCCGGGGAGTGATCACTAATACCGAAGGCGCCCTGCTTGCAAAAGTCTGATCCACACCTACAGCTTCTCGCTAAATGCATGCAATATTGATAAAGGCAGAGCGTCGCTTCAAACGGCAAAGAGGCTTTCCAATTATACCTGGAGTAGCGCACCACCACCACCACTGTCTACGCGAGTTTCTTAAGAGCTTCATCCACGTCAAAAGTTCTGAAAAGTGCTATATCTTCGTACTTGAAATAGCTAAACGTTAAGCGGAAGCGTCAATTTTACGTTTACAACGCCGCTAAAGCACGCTGCGTCACGCTTCGAGCACTAAAATTATTTTAATAGTGCTTTTTTCACTCTTTAAAGCGATATATGTAGCAAGAAAGATGTTATTAGGGACGTCTGCAAAAAAAGGAAAACATATTTTAGATATTTGCCTAAGCAAAAATCATGCTCTTATGACAAGGTCCCCGTATTCGGCCAATTGCCAGCCAAGCCAAGTAGGAAGCTGGAAATTTGAATAGCTTATGCCGACTACATCACAGCCGAGTATGTTTCTCCGCGTGTATACGTCGTCTCCTTTGCAACGGCAGAAGCAGACGACGCTGCATGCCGACGCGCGAAGTGTGACAGATAAGTAAGTCCACTCGAGCTCCTCGAGAAAATATGAACGAGTGAAAAGAAATTACCAAATATGCACTAGATTTCGTTCTTTCTTTCAAATACAGAGCCTCTTTCTTCCGATCAATCGAGGTATCTCGACCCCGCGTCAAGCTGCCACCATGCTGCGTCGTTTTAACGAGGTACTACTCGCACATGCTCATGCCATTGTTGCAGTATCTTCGATGAGTGTTCACGAACGCTGTCGGCTGCGATTTTTAGTGCCTCGCGCGCCTCCCGCCAAGCAGAGACGTAGGAGTTTGCTGATTTGTTGGCTTACTTCTATTCTTCTGCTTTTAGTTTGCGCACTTATTACGTGATCGCTCTGGAAGTCACGTCTCGTCTGTCAGTGGCTCGGCCTTGTTAACGCGCGATGGCGAAACGAGGTCGATGATGAAACGATGATGAAACGATGATGATGATGATGATGATGATGATGATGATGAAACGAGGTCGCGATTACGAAGCTCTCACCGGCTACGAAATATTGCTAGCTTTAGAGAGAATATCTCGCATAAATATTCGCAGCTTAGGCGAATGTCGGCTTGTTGTAATTATTCGATGCTCAGAAAGTATATTTTGGGTATATTTTGCACATTGAAGTTGCCTCGCAGTGCAGTAAGAACCCAGCCGTAACGAAAGAAAATTTACAGGATTGCACTTACTTCTGCTTATGAGCGGAAATGCGAAATCCTTACCCTGTCCTCTCTTTCTCTCATTTTCATTTTTTCATAATTTTTGTAGTTTTTATTTTTATATTTAGTTTTTAATTTCTAATTTATATTTTTGTTTTAATTATTTCTCATTCTATTTTATTTTTTGACTTTTTGGTTTCTAGTTTTTATTTTATTACATTTATATTGCTTATCAGCTGTTGCTTAACTTTTACCTTTTATTTTATTTACCATACAATTCATGATTGACAGTTCGAGCGGGCAACTTCCGTCCACAAACTTCTGTCCACAATCTTCGGTCTGCAACTTCCGTCCACGTCACTTATGAGCCAAGAAAGGCTTACGCCTTAATGCACACTCCGGTGTACTGCTGCGGTGTCTTTTGTCTCGGCATGTTTGTCGTCTGCTTGCTGAAGGAGAGGACACCATAACAGCGCACTGTGAGGCCCGCCCCTTTTTCATGTCCTATTTGCTCTGCAATATACCTTCATGTTAAACACTCGGCTTTTTTGTTTATTTATAGGTACCATCAGTCCTTATTAGGACCAAGAGAGGAGCGCATACGTGACGCCATTACTGAGTTACCAGCTTGGGGTAACAGAGTTTCTCACTATTACCGAGAAAGAAAGCTGGCGCCACCGTCCATGAGAGTTTCTTAAAGATGCTTGAAGAGCACTTCAACCACTGCGGGAACCCTACTGCCAGACACTGAGTGCTCTCAAAATGGGGGAACGAATTCTGCATAGTCGATGTTGCATCCACCCCGACCACACCATATGGCGGACTTCCGATCGTGATGTGTCACTGAAATTTACGTTAGAGTGTGGCGACCGTCCAGTGAGTTTTCAATTTTTAGCACGCCGTATAATCACACCGGATGATGCGCCGGAAACAAACCCGTTTGCTTCGAACCGTTACACGATGTGATCCACAGCACAGGTGCCTATTCTTCTAGCCAAACGCCACGGCCGGCCTAGATGGGACAACGGCGCGCGCTCTCGTCCAGTCCGGTCATTATCACTTTCCCGATCCTCTCCGCTCTCCTCATTTACTCCTTCGTCTCCTCACGCTAAATTCTGCCCACGGTGACTCATTGGTGAGGGCAGTCGGCTACTGAACCTGAGGACCCGGGTTCAATCCCGGCCGCGCCCGACGCGTTTCGATGGAGGCAAAGCGCGAAAGTCACCCCTTTGTGCGATGTCAAGGCACGTTAAATATCTACAGGTGTGGTAGAAATTATACTGGAGCACTCCACTACGGTCCCTCTATAGTTGATTCTTCCCCTGCCTCTTTCATCCGTCCCCTCACGGCGCGGTTCAGGTGTCCACCGAGAAGTGAAACAGTTACTGCACTCTTTCCTTTCCTAAAACAACCCATTATTTTGCCCACTGTCGTCCCGAAACGCCTTCCTCCTCCCCTGCAGTCTTCTCCACACACTTTTACATGCCGACACATTTACTTTGCATCGAGATCTCGGGGAAGGGGCCATTAACAAACAGCTGTTGCTGTAAAACAAGAAAAACCGCTGCCGTCACTGCAACCTGTGAACACTTCCGATATTCACTTCGAACTCCCCGAGACGGTATATCACGAAATCTGCGCGTCGTAAGCATGATGCGCAAAACTACAGAGGATCAGAAATGCTCGCCCATAATTGAGCCGAACAGAGCATCACGTGAGGTTCCAACTTCCAATAACCTGCCCCTGCGCACAAACAGGATGCTCCTTCCTTGTGCACTGCTGCCTGTCAGTGAAGCACACTTTACCGAGTGTGGCATGCCTCTTATTTCATGGACGGGTTTCTCGCTTCACATTCGTTCGGGATCACTGAATGCAGCATCCGGTTGGTCATTAGAAGGTGAATATCGATTGATTTGAAGACAAAGTGACTGATTTATTTATTGATTGGTTGATTTAAGTACTGGTTGACTGACTGATTACTGATGGATCGATCACTGACTGGTTTACTGACTGAAATCCTGACTGACTGATTGAGTGGCTGACTCAATGATTGTTTGACTTATTTAGCGACTGATAGATGACCTATTCAGCGATTGATTGGTTGTTGATTGACTGGTTGATAAAGTGACTGAGTGAACAATTATGACTGACTTATTTGCACGTTGACGGATTGACTGATTGGTTGGTTGGTTTTTGATTAATTAATTAATCGACAGGTTGCCTAAATGATTGAATGATTTATTGATAGATCGATTTATTTATTGACTTATTGATTGAATTAAGGACTAGTTTATTGGCTGATTGCTTGTTTGAATTATTTATTTGTTATTGACTGCTTCAGCGATCGATAGACTGAATGAGTTACTGCATGACTTGTTTGAGTGACTGACACGCTGAATTAATGAACCATTGGCGTAGTGAACGACTGATGAATCGACCGACTCATTGAGTGAGTGATTGGAAGACTGACTCGTTATATGACTGATTGATTGAGTTGGAGAATAAAATAATGAATAAATTGACGAATTAATTAAATAAAAACGTCCTCTAAAGCAAGTTAGGCAAGAATGAGCTGACCGACCCTGCTAGTCTGAGAGGTCCAGAATAACAACAGAAGAAATTTACAACAGAGTTATAGAAGGAACAGTACAGGGCACATGCTATTCAGCTCCTTACGTGTTCTTTGTTGTTAGTGTTGTTGCTTCGAAGTTTAAAAGCCTTTTGTTGAGATAGGCAAAGATGACTTGGGCACAGGAACAACGGTTAACAAATAATTAGCACTTGGCGTTGAAATACGGGAATTCCAGCAATAGAGACAGGCAAAGAGCTCTTTTGTAGTCATCGTGAACTATCTGTCGTAAACTCCGACTAATACTCCCCGTCGGTACATTAACACTTCACGAGAGGCCAATAACAGCAACAACCGTTTGGTGATTCGGTTACTAGTCGCGTTCAAGTGTGTGTACCTCGTTCCCCAAGTTCTTGGAGTCTATTTTCGGGCATCTTCTCGGCTTCAAATGTCAAATAAATTAGTCCGCGTTCAACCGCTTTTATGCTGTTCCTTCAAAACCGTGGCCCAACCTGTCTAGACAGAAGCTGCTCCGAAGGTTTGAGCATGGGAAGTGTTGCTTGCGCTGTGTGCCGCTATCTGTCGCGTTGCTTATTGTTGTTGGCGCAGCAAAGAGCAACCATGAGTCCAGGTGCATGAAGTAGTGGCACGCTTCTGGCGAGAATGTTACACAGGTGACGACAGTTGGCAAACACAGTGGACATCCTGACATAATGTCCCGCTGTTGCGCCGAGAACCTCTCGTTAACGAAACACGCTGCGACCGCAGCCTCTAATCGACAAGCGATGAGGGAGGCACGGCAACCGTTGCGATTCGCCAAAACTCACGACAAAACATCGGCCCGAATGTGAAGCACGCCCATCGATTCGAACTTGGCATGAGGTTGCGTAAACACGTTTGTGCCGCATCACTTGTGGTTGCCAACAAGCACCGGCATGTTTTTCTTACCGCACGACGCATCGAATGTCGAATAAAGGTCGCTCGGCCTTGTAGCTTGGCCTTCCTCAATGCTAATGGCACGCTGAAAGAGCTGCAGTAACGAGGACCGAAAGTGAATCGCTTGCTGCCCCACCGGTTTCGTCCCGTCCAGCGTTGACAACGACAGCAAAGCACACGTAGCAAGGGAGCGCTCAGCCCCTCAGCTGTCCTAATATTTGTCAAACCAATGCGCGGCGTCCTGTAACGAGTTTAGCGGCGGCGTGATCGGAATGACAGCGTATTCCCGCTAGGCCTCGCCGCCTAAAGGTTGAGCGTCGTCAGCGGACCTTACTGTCGTGAGGTCTTTCGTTCGTTGGACGCGTGGGCTGGCGCGGTAGTTGCGGCGAAACAGTGCGGTCGAACGAACTGGAGTTTCTTTTCAGCTGTGCATACAAGTACGATGGTACTCACGCTGGCCGGCAAGCTTCCGTTAAAATCTTAAACAGGCTGTAGAGTTCGTTTGTATGTTTTTCTGTAATTTCGATACTGTCCACATCGGTGCCCTTGATTATTCAGAGCTAAGAATTAACTAGTCCCTTTTTTTGACCAAGTCACATGACCTTAAAAGCCTAAACTTCCAGAAGCACACGTTACCTTTTCATTAACAAGAGTTGTATTACTTCAGGCTAGTTGATTTGTGGTCTATAGAAGCCATCGGAAAATTGCGCTAAAATACACGATACACAAATGGACACACAGAGCAGGGCGAGCGCAATTTTGTTCTGATGCGCTCCTCCTGTTCTATGCATCCTTCCTGTTTGTACAATGTGTTTTATCGCAATTTTTCTATGGCTTCTACTTTCCAGACAGCTGCTCTTTTTTTCCTCGAATGTAATCACGTATATCTGAAATAATAAGAAATTGATTCGAAGATAAGCCGTGCTTCAGAGCTCTCTAGCTGAGTAATGATTAATCCATATTTTAACTTTTTCTGAGTGGGGTGAATGCAAAGTCTGAATGTGGTGAACAAAATAACTGGAGACCTCTTCTCCTCCCTCAAGCTTCTAAAGAATTAATTCGATGAATTCTGTAGCTGTTTTTTCAACATCAGTGGAATCCCGGCCTCGTCTTACGACGCTCTGGGCTGTTATCTGCACTGTATGCTGTTTACTGTATACTGTTTATTGTATACTGTATACTGTACACTGTCTGTTGTATACTGTATATTGTACCAGACTCCTACACGATGCAAAGGCAAATCTAGTCGCCTCTGAAATGAAAAGTGTAGTATGAGACATTTTTTTTTTATTATATTCACGGGCATCATGGTCAAGTCACGGCATTGATACGCTTCGGCAAAAGAAAAATGCATGTACAATACTGCAATGTAATGGGCATTACGCTTGAAGGTACGATGCTGATATAGGTAAGGAATCGTTAATGTTAGGACTGCTAGCCCAGATTGCCTAACTGAATACTTAAGGGTCCTGTAGGAAACCGACTTCACATGCAACATGTGATGTCACAAACACCAGCGACATAAATTTCGGTTGTAGCGGTTAGTTGCTGTCTGTGTAATAGGTGTCCATGGTAAAACAGCGCGGAAAAACCCGAGGACGGAACAAACACGACGACACATCGCTCGTGTCGTCGTGTTATAGTAATAACAAACTTGCCTAGCTTTCCGTACCTCTGTGTCATAGGCAGGCGCCTGTTAACGTCTCCCTCCGAAAAATAGCGCTCGCAGGTCATTTCGATTTCGCTTGTTGACACTTGACGTGAACAAAAAGCTCTCGAGGAGAGGAGAGGCAATATACCATGAGGCGTAAGCCAAGCGCGCTTCCCAGACAACAGCACCTTGATCGAAAAACAAGTGGTCAGTTGGGCTTACGTAACGGCATTCAACGAGCATTTAGGACATTTTGCGTAACGCTTCTCCATGTGTCGCGGCTGTTTTGACGTCCCCAGTCCAATATCAACTCACTTCGAGAAAGTCAGCTGAGACTCGAAATGCTTGCCCCCTTTTTGGAGTGCCGCCGCGGTGACTGAGTGGTTATGGCGCTCGGCTGCTGACCCGAAGGACGCGGGTTCGATCCCGGCCGCGGCGGTCGCATTTCGATGCAGGCGAAATTCTACAGGCCCCTGTGCTGTGCGATGTCAGTGCACGTTAAAGAACCCCCGGTGGTCGAAATGTCCGGAGCCTTTCACTACGGCGTCCCTCATAGCCTGAGTCGCTTTGGGACGCTAAACCTCCATAAACCAAATCAAACCTTTTTGGAGTTTCGTTTATTTTTTCCTCGCTTTGGGACTACGCTGTTCAGTACCTTTAATTCTGTATATCTTGTATAATTTCTCCTATAGTAATAAATACATTCATTAGTTGCTTTCAACATGCACACCTTGGTTTACGATTTCACCCAGCTGTGCGCTGCTTTTGTTTAGATACCTCCCTTACAAAAATTTCTTTAGACAGTCTATAGACTGTCTATTGACTTCAGTTTATAAAGTCTATCGATTTTGTATAGAAAAACCCAAGAGAATATTTTTCTGGGAATACAAATCCTATAGCCAACCTGTAGGCAATCTGTAGATATATGGCAATACACTTTTAGTAGAATTTTGTGAATAGACAGTCTATGAACTATGAATACACAAAAAGAAATATCTATAGAAAGGCAATAGGGCTTATAAGAAGTCTGTTGACTGTGTACAGTGAACGCGATCGCTGTGTAGGGTCGACCCAACTAGATTGTGGATTATTTACAGAAACAAACGGTGACTTCCTCAGTGCCCGCAGAAGTGGTTTGCACCACGGAACAACCACGGAGCCCAATTGGCGCAAATTTTTGTCCTGTTACTGTTTTAAAGATTACAACAAATACTAAAGGCGCTGATATACGTTGTAATGCTTCTTTCAAACGAGTATTTCAGTACTCTCGTCGCTCTCATACGAAACTGCTGACGGGCGCTCGAAACTCAGCTGAAGTGAGTACGGTCTGCCAGCGAGTACTAAAGTGAGATGCCGACCAAAATGCGATGAGTACTCCGCAGCGGTGGCGTGGTGCTTTGAGCATCCGCCTCGCATGAAGGAGGGGCAGGGTTCAATTCCCAGCGCCACCGGGTGCCTACCGGTGATAAAATGAGTACATGCTTTCACCTGGACGGAGGACACCTGAACCGCGTCGTAAGAAAAGGGATAAAGGAGGGAGTGAAAGAATAAAGGAAGAAAGAGGTGCCGCAGTGGAGGGCTCCGCAATAATTTCGACCACCTGGGGATCTTTAGCGTGCACTGACATCTAAAAAAAGATTTGAGAGAAAGCTTTCGGCCACCCTGTTTTAATCTAAACAAATTAGCGCGAAAATAAAGACAAAGGACAAGGAAGGAAAGACATATGACGACGTTTCTATTTTTGTGCTAATTTCTTTATATTATGCAACACCAACTAGCTCGACCGTACGCCCTTCCACCGTATTATAGAATGCTACATATGTGAACCAGGTAAACTTTATTAAACTGTTAATAAGCGCTGGAGACTCGACAAATTGGCCGTAATTTATATTAGCACAGTTAACAAAACAGACCACAGTTTGTGCCCATATCGTCTAAACGTCTCTTTTTCCCTCTTGTCTGTGTTGTTCACGCTGTGTTGACATTACGGAACTGTCAAGGCAGAGCGCAAACCCGGCCGAAAAAACGGGGAGCGAACGAAGGCATGACGCTGTTGCGGAAAGTCCCGCCTTCTAACCGCCTTCCAGCTTTCACAAACTACGGCAGTTGTTGATCCTTCTTTCTTCAAAATCCATGCAAAACAGATTCTCAGATAAGGCCGGTGCGAAGATAGCCCGGCGCCCAACCCCGCATCGACCGCGTGACTTCGAGTCGCCGCCATAAAAGCGAAACCTCTATCAGTCGCTCAGCCGTGCAGTGAGTTACGCCTCTGTAGTGTTGGTGGCAGTTCTCGGCAGCATTCAAGTGAGTCGTCATCCCACTCGCGCAGTTGTCGAAAAAAGTGACCGACAGCATGCGAGTTTGATCTCTTTGGAAAGTGAGTCAGATTCTGGGCAAAGGAGCAAGAGCACATATCCACGCACAACGGAAGCGTCAAGCTTCCCCTGGAAGACGGTTGCCGTTGACGTACGACATCGGTGACGCTGCGGTCGTTGAGGCTCTCTGCCGAGCATTAATAAAGCAAAAAAAGTAGTTTAAGTTACGAGTCTTTTCTCGCACGTTAACGAAACTTCGTGCTCGGCGCGGTGCGATGTCTGGGTAATGAGTTTAAAACTGACGTCGCCGTCGTGGTTTCGATATGTGGTGAGCTTAAATGGTCTCCTTAACTTCACTTTGGTGGCTCGAAGCTTTTATTGGACGACATAGGCGATATTCGAAATTTTTTTTTGTGCGTTAGCAGTAAGAGCGACTGAACGAAGGCGGTGTGTGAAGCCTAGGCGAATGAAGCCTCCGTAAGTGCCACCCACTATCCCCCCCCCCCCCCCCCAACGGCGTGGAACGTCTGAAACCGAAGCCGAGACCTCAGCGAAGGAGTGAGAGAAGTCCACCACCCACAAGCTAATCTCCACCCTACCACCCATCTCAACCGTGTTGCGCACCACCCTTAGCTACCTCCACCCTCCTGAAGCGCCACCCAACAGAAGCTCACGCAACTTGGGAACGAAAAGGAACCGCGAAATCAAATTCGAAGACGCAGTGGAAGGGCGATCAATGTAAAAGCGAACTGTCATCATCATCATCATCATCATCAGCCTGACTGCACCCACTGCAGGGCAAATGCCTCTCCCATGTCTCTCCAATTATCCATGTCCTTTGACAGCTGCATCCACCCTTTGCCTGCAATCTTCTTAATCTCATCCGCCAACCTAACTTTATACCGCCCCTGCTACGCTTGCAATCCACTCCGTTACACCCACTCTGCCCTCTTCCGGTCCCTTAACGTCTCTTAAAGTGCAATACAAAAAGACACCCTGTTACTGCAAATGCAAATTTTTCGCATCAAATTGTATGATTGCCCGCTAGCGTTCATTTTCATTTTTATTGAAGAAGTTAGAGGGTCAACCTAAACGACGTACCGACCAACATGCGAGTAAATATGTTGAGGTTAAATCCGTTGGAATCTGTATTAAAAAAAAAGATTTTTTTTAAGGCAGAGCTTTGTGGGTAGTAGTATGAATGAAAAAAAAATCACAGGACGCTATTGCCACTGCGTAACGCGACATTCTTTGCGGCTAGGAATATGTAATTTTGTTTGTTGACTTTCACTTGCCTCTTTCTTTCTGATTTAGTGAACGTGACGTCACTATGCTGTCACTCGTGACCTAACTGTATTTAGACCACTCAGCATGGCGCGTTATTCTGGCCTCACGCATGACACCACTTCACGCTAACAAATCAGCATGGAAGAGCGTTACGCCAACATTTAACGTCTATGCCGGAGAACCGCAAAACGTGCCCTCAAAAGTTCAGGATTTTTCTGTATTTCATCATTGAGTGCAGCATTGTCCCAGCCTGTTTACTCCATCTTGTTCTTTGTCTCCTTCATTGCTTCAGTATTCGAAAGAATGCATCTACTAGTTCAGCTTCACAGCGGGCAGAGTGGGTAATGGACGAAACGCGGGTTAATGACATCCTAGTCGAAATCAAGAGGAAGAAATGGGCTTGGGCAGGGCACGTAATGCAAAGGCAAGATAACCGATGGTCAATAAGGGTGACGGAGTGGATTCCAAGAGAAGGCAAGCGTAGCAGGGGGTGGCAGAAGGTTAGGTGGGCGGATGAGATTGAGAATGCAGGCATTAGGTGGGCCCAGCTAGCAAAGGACAGGGCAAATTGGAGAGACATGGGAGAGGCCTTTGTCCTGCAGTGGGAGTAGTCAGGCTGATGATGATGATGATGAGCTGGAGGTGTAAAGCATAAAAGAACATGAAAAGCAAAAAACTACCGAAGCTAGGCTACAGCTTAGTTAAAACATTCGACGGAAGCCGTGATGCCCCTCCATTTTTCTCTTCTCTTTTCTCTCTTCTTCTTCCTCCTTCTTAGTTATCGGCTTCTCTCTCTTGGCTGCTGTCTTCATCGCTTCTCCTTTTTGTTCTTCTTAATACATCGTCGTTCTCTTCCTCTCTCTGACTTGACTTTCCCTTCGCATGACTTGGCTTTTGCCTACCAAGAACAAAGACAACAACAAGAAGCGAAGAAGACACAAGCAAACGGAGGGAGAGAAATAGAGGAAGAGAAAGATCAGGAAGAGCAAAATGAGGCCAACAACAATAACAACGAATCTCTCGATCTCTTCTTCTTTTTTCTTCTCCTTCTTTCCTTCCTCCTTATTTGTCTTCTTTTATTTCCCCTCCTTCCTTCGTCTCTTCTTCTCTGTCTTGGCTTGACTTGGCTGCCGTCTTCTTCCTCACAACTTCATGCTTATTCATGTTCTGCTGTTCTTTCTTTCTTGTATTCTTCCCTCTCTTGGCTTCTGTCTTCTTATTTGCTTGCTTTTCCTTTTTTTTCTATTTCTTTCCATTCTTCTTCTCTACCTTGGCTTGTCTTGGATATTGGTTCGCAACTACAACTACTGTGGACTTGAGTAAGATTGATGCAAGGTATACATTATTCCGGACACCCCCCGGGCCTGTAGGTGCCTCCTTGGGAGCAACCTCCGGTGGGTGCTCTTCTTGGCGCATTGCCAAAGTCAAAGAGCCAGGGTTGCACGAAGACCCAGGGTGGGCTCCGTATAACGGCTCTCACCGTATAAGACGCTCGTACTTGTTGCGTCCGCTAACGCCCCCTATCAGTGGGGATATGCTCTCAACTCTTGCGTCCATCATTCGATTTTTGGTCTAATGAGAACGCGACATTTTTGAAAGACAGGTTCCAGAGGTAGCTTTCATTGGCGTCACAATGGCCGTCATTCTGTGATATGAGAACCTCTGCGTAAGGCCGCACACTTGCGGGATTGACTCAACGCCACCAAATTTCGCCCATTGCGTCACAACTGATTTATTCCGAGCTATGCCTCATGCAAACGCCATCGCACAAAATGAGAGCGTGGTGCCACCGACCTCTCCGGAGTCGCATCGGCCCCAGCAGGACATGGCGGTGATGTCGTCCCAGCACTGGTTCCCCTTGGCGTCAGTGCGTGTGGCGCGGAAGGAGTACTCCCGCCGGTGGCACTCGAGCGTGGTGAGCGTGTCCACGGCGACGTCAGCGCCCCCCGCGGATGACGGCAGCGGCGATAGCAAGTCTTCCTCGTCTTCCTCCCGCACCGCCGAGGCCGAAGCTCCGGCGACCGCCACGAGCAGCCAGCAGTGGAAAAGCGCCACGGGCGCCGGCAGCGGCGATCCGAGGAAACGCATCGTTGACCACGTCACGTCCGCCCCCTGGTGGCGATGACGCTGCTGGTGCTGCCGCCGCCGCTGCGTAGAAGAATAGACTTCTTCAAAACCATTTTCAGGACACTTGAAGGATGCATTAAAGCACCGAGAGAGAAAGGGGAATTAATGATGGGGAAATTAACCAAGAGAAGATACGTGGCGGTTTGCTACCCTGCACTGGGGGAAAGAAATGTGGGGCTATAACAGAGAAAGGGGGAATAATTCTTTCGCATGCCCAAAAAAGGCTAGATTGATTCTATTCCGGATGACTCATACCTCTTGAATTCATTTTATTTTTCCCATTTTTTTTTATCTTGATTCAGTCTTCTGACGTTTCCTTCCCCGCGCAAATGCTTCATTGGCATTCTACCCTATACCTTGGCCAATCCCCCCCACGTGGGTATGTGCCATATTACTTGAGGAGAAGAAGAAGAAGAAGTTCGAATTAGAAATAAGTGCATAGTGAAGTCACAGGCTCTCACACAATTGCGATGCCTCCAATAAACTAAACATTGCCTGGTAGGTCTTAAGAGCCGATAATTGCTACTGACACCATCATAGGTCCTTCATTTCTGTAACCGGGTTAAGGTGACAACCTTCCAGTACACAGCGTAACGAATGTTTCTCGGCACAAGAGGCAGGACATGCACAAAAGACGTGATCAATCGTGTACCGATCAATACCGTGCGAAATGAGTCATCAACATCATCAACAGTAGCCTGACTACGCCCACCGCAGGGCAAATGCCTCTCCCATGTCTCTCCAATAAACCCTGTCCTGTGCCAGCTGCGGCCACCTTATGCCCGCAATCTTCATAATCGCATCCGCCCATCTAACTTTCTGCCGCCCCCTCCTACGCTTGCCTTCTCTTGGAGTACACTCCGTTACCCTTAAGGACCAGAAGATATCTTTCATTCGCATTACATGCCCTGCCCAAGCCCATTTCTTCCTCTTGGTTTCGACTGGGATGTCATTAACCCGCGTTTGTTCTTACACCCTTTCTGCCTGCTTCTGGTATTTTGACGTTACACCTGTAATTTTTCTTTCCATGGCTCGCTGCGTTGTCCTTAACTTAAACTGAACCCTTTTCGTCAGCTTCCACGTATTGGCTCGAGTATTGGTGCGTAAATGCGACATAAAGTGGCAGGCAACACGGCAAAGTAGCGTCACGGCCTCATAAGCAGAGTGGAGGTCGAGATGTGGATGCGAGTTGGAAAACTAGCCCGCATTTTAGGAGGCAAGCGTGATCAAACATAATAAAATATATAAAGCAAGGAAAAGGGAAGGAAATTAACGCAAGAAAGATAAAAATAAAGGTTATTCATTGGAAGGTCAAAGAGGTCGACCGGAAAGATAAATATCTGACCTGCTACTCTGTACTGGGAAGGGTAAGAGGAGAAGACGTTGCGCTTAAAGAAGCGACCATTAACCCTTTGTGGTGCTACCATGATACTGTGTAGAGTGTGAGCGGAAAAAGATGCGCAAAATTGTCTACTGGTTGCTTCAGAAAGCATTGAATTCTCACTAAAGATGATATTTTTTTGTCATTCAAAGTAGCCTGATCTGAAAAACATGATGACGACCGGTTCTCAGGAAATAAAATGCCCGGTAACTTTCCTACTTCTCGGTGGACACCTGAACCGCGCTGGAAGGAATAAAGGAGGGAGTGAAAGAAGTAAGGAAGAAAGAGGTACCGTGGTGGAGGGCTCCGGAATAATTTCGACCGCCTGGGGACCTTTAACGTGCACTGACATCGCACAGCACACGGGCGCCTTTCCGTTTCGCCTCCATCGAGACGCAGCCGCCGCGGTCGGGTTACGCATTTCGACGGTGGCGAATCGCAAAATGCATCCGTGGGCAGCGCAATGTCGGTGCACGTTAAATATCTCGAGGTGGTTACAGAACAATGAATTTTCATCTTTATAATAATAGCTACCATCGGGGTGTACAGGTTAGGATAGCGTGATCTCGAGAACTGGTTGGTTGTTACCTAAATTACCAAGCTCTACATTGGCAGACAAACATTTCGCTACTAAGAAGTGCCGTTACCAAAGTGGCTTCCACCACTGATACGAAGTAAAAAGAAAATTTTAGTTTATCTCAGTGTGGACCGTAAGTGTAAGCGTGAATGCATTGCAGAATATGCATAGCACATCCCAACACGGCTTATAGATGTGTAGGCCGATGTCCGGAATGGGTCACGTGCCTTGGCACCTGGGCTTGCCACCGCATTTGCCCGCGCCTATTCTTCGACATGGGCGAGGTGCATGGCTTCCCTGGCAGCTTTCGAGGCTTGATGAGCAGTCGCCATCAACAGCTTCGCTTTCAGCTGGACAGCGCACTCGTCGTTACTCGCTGCCTTTGGTGGTTTACGCGCCACCCCGATCAGCTGCTTCTCTTTTTCGCGCGAAGCTGCGCCCTCGGCGTCCCCCGCTGCTTTCTCTGCTTGACACGCTCGTTCTTATTTGTCCTTAGCGATGTCTTAGGCCGCCTTCTCACCTTCGTGTGCTGCTGCATTAGGCTGGCCTTGGTGACATAGGGCAGGATTTTTATCTCGTGACTAATCCGGTTAGGTGGTAGCGCTACTACCGCCGTTCAACTAGAAGATGACAAAGACGGTGATTTAAAGCACTTGGAGTGATATGCTGCCAAGTAGAATGTGTCTGATCCGATGGCCGAGTGGGCTAAAGCATCAGAAAGCAACTCTACGGCGACGCTGGCTTAAACCCTCCACGGGGCCAATATATTTTTTTCTGATGGGTTTCATTCAGACAACAAAATCCGGAAAAGGTCGGATTCATATTCGATCCCAGGTTGGACGCATTTTTCAAACAATGTCAGCCTGAAATTGCCGAGGTTGGGAGCTTGCTCATGTTATCTTTGAAAGCTGACAACATGGTTTCCGCTCAGCAATGCGAGTATAGGCTGCAGCTGTCAGCGGGTGTGCGCACTGTGAAGATAGCACCCACCGCAACCCTGTGTGAAAGCTCGATCTATTTTCTTCATACGATCTATCAGGTTTCATGCGGCGCATTGGAAGACACGCTGCATTCTTTCTTGCTTCTGGGCAAGGCGGCGAGCTGGCCTGTGCCCTTGTTCGTTTGCGCGGTAAAATATGCACTCTACTGTACAGGAGACCAACGTCGTATTTTTAGTTCGTCGTCGGAACATTCGGTGAAATCTCGCGGTAATTTATGCTTCATATTTTCACCTGCCGAGAAACTTCCGGGTCACTGCTGACACCCTATACGGTTCCTCTTCTACATCTGTAGCTGCGCTATGCTAGCGCGTCTTCGTAAGTTTGGAGTTTTCATCAAGACGCTTAACTCTATTTCATCCCCTAAAAAAAAGTAAAACGAATTATTTGCCCCGGGTCGCCGCACTAAGCCTATTTTAATGAAAGCAGCCAAGGAGGCGACCTCATAGACGCGGCCGAGACAGCAGCCAATCGGGGTCATATTCCGGGTGCTCCGGCTGCGATGACAGTCACGTCACGGCCTCTGCGATTCTATTTGTTACTCGTTCATCCATACTACGAACCATGAGACGCATACACAGAGATTAGAGCACCACTACCGGATTCTTGCGACCACCGTTTAATTCTCTAGCGCACTTAGTTTCCGAAAAGTGCCGTAATTAAATGAAAAAGTTTTTGCCTGACCTTTGCAACGCTGCAGTTTTAGCACTATCAAGTCAGGTCTGATGATTTCCAAAGATTCAACTGGTAAGGTGCTTACAATGCAAGGCCATGAAATACTCAGAGTGGCAGGATGCAAATATCCCGGGGTGTGGGTAAATGAAGGAGAGTTATTCATGGTAAAGAATGTACAGACAGTTAGGGTGAAAGGGTGAAGAGATGCCGCGATAATGAAACAGGGAATTATTTGCGTACGACACATATCAGGTGTTAAGGTATTTGGAAAGATATAATGGTGCCAGGGCTTACTTTCGGGAATGCGGTTTTGAGCCTTAGGGCACAAGTTCAATCAAGACTAGAAATGAATCAGAGAGCTGTTGGTAGATCAGCCCTGAGTGCGAAGCCCAGAGAAAAATATTATATGAAGAACGTCTGAAGAAACTGGACGATAACAGGTGGGTAGCTCAGGTATCTGAATGCTTACACACAAAAAGCGTTGACTCATAGTGGAAGAACAGGACTAGAAAACTAACCAGAGAGTATGTCGGATACAAGTACGGAAAAACAAAGAGCTTTAAACGACAAGTAAGAAATGCAGATCATAAAAACTGGATTATTTCAACGGCAAATAAGCAGAGTACAACTATATGGATATTGGAAACGGCAGATCAGGAAGGAATCGTTCTAAAATAACTGAAGAGCAAGTGCCCTAATCTACAAAGATAGATGAGGGTGTCCTAGAACTTGAAGCTACAAAAAGAAATTACACGAAGATGACACATTCTCATTGTGTGTGAAATCTGTGGATACAATTGGACGTGTTATACTCGAATGCGGTGGTGTTCATCCGGATGTTGATGCAGGCACAGTACCTCTCCCTGAGACCATATGGTTTAGATATAACAATGGTAGTGTGACTGAATCTCGGCTGAAAGTCAGCAAAAACTGATTGGAAAATCGGTGGCTCAAAAGCAGAGAGATGGCACAAAGTTTTAAAGTGTTGGATTAAAAACGTATTTAAAGAAAATGGCGAATTTATAGACTGATTTATAACATCGTTAAAGAAATGTAAAGGAAACAAGCCGAGCATTTTGGCAACTGCCACCACTGTTTCAAAGGGGACGCTCCTATCTTCCGTCCGTCCGTCCGTCCATCAGTACATACATACATACATACATACATACATACATACATACATACATACATACATACATACATACATACATACATACATACATACATACATACATACATACATACATACATACATACATACATACATACATACATACATACATACATACATACATACATACATACATACATACATACATACATACATACATACATATGTACAGTACATACATACATACATACATACATACATACATACATACATACATACATACATACATACATACATACATACATACATACATACATACATACATACATACATACATACATACATACATACATACATACATACGTACAGTACATACGTACGCATGTATACGTACGTACGTACGCATGTATACGTACGTACGTACGTATGTATGTATGTATACGTACGTGCGTACGTACGTGCGTACGTATGTATGTATGTATACGTACGTGCGTACGTACGTGCGTACGTATGTATACGTGCGTACGTACGTGCGTGCGTATGTATACGTGCGTGCGTGCGTATGTATACGTGCGTGCGTGCGTATGTATACGTGCGTGCGTGCGTATGTATACGTGCGTGCGTGCGTATGTATACGTACGTGCGTGCGTATGTATACGTGCGTGCGTACGCGCGTGCGTATGTATACGCGCGTACGTATGTACGTACGTACCTACGCACATCTATCCAATCCATCCATCCATCCATCCATCCATCCGAAAAGTGGCTATTGGGACTAGTCACTTCTGGCCGGATCAGAGAGCTGCGACTACTATCGCGACTCTGCCCAGAGGGCTTCTACGGTGAAAGACGATACCAAGCATATATTTGCGCCACAACAGAAAACACGGGCCTGCCTTGAGAGCTTCTTCGCCGAACGTGGCACACTAGCATGAGCATTTTAATGCAGCTTCAGGCAGCGTTGCGCAGCACAAAAGTGCGGCAGCCTGTTGTTCATCCCTCGGGGGCAAGCAGATTACATTTCCCGTGGCTCTCCGTATAGTCCGTGTAAGTTGGGAATGGCTGGTCGCCATCGGTGTGTTTCAGTGTGCACTTTTTTTTTTCCTGCAAAGGCTTGGTATGCGGTGAAATTTGTATATTTGTGGTCCTCTAAAAGATTTTACTCATCTACACTCACTTTCTTCATATTGTGTTTTAAGGCCTCTAGCGAGATAACCGAGTGACCGGTTTGAAAATATTGTAAGGTAATGCATGGTATGGTATGGTACGATATACTGTAGAGTAGTGTAGGGTAGGGCTAGGGTATAATTTGGGTAGAGTATGGATATAGGTAGGGTAGCGTATAGGTAGGGTAGGGTATGGATAAGGTTATGGATAGGGTATGGGTAGTGAATGGGTAGGGTATGGGTACAATGTGGGTAGGGTGGGGTACGGTAGGATAGGGTATGGTATGGTATGTGGGGCTTACCGTCCACAAACGACTCGTAGGCGATAAGGTACGGCGGGATGGCGCGCTCTGGATTAATTTAGATTTCCTGGTGTTCTTTCAAGTGCCCTGACATTGCGCACCACATACGCGTTCCTTCATTTCGACGCGGCTGGAATTCGAACACGTGACATTAGGATACGCAGCCGAACGCCAAAGGTGCAGCGGCTGGTCCGCTCTGAATAACTAAGCCTGCAATGCTCAGCGTATTAATTACATCCTATACATGCTGAAAAAACTAGAATGGTTTTCAATTATTCCTTAAAAGAACATTGAATCCAGGCAGTATTATATAAATCATATTTCCCAGAATGTTTCACAAAGCACAATCTCAGCTGTCCGCAGAGCCGGTAAGCATAATGTAAGATCCCTTGTTGCAAAAGCTAAGATCATTTTACCCAGAAAGCCTTCCGGCCAAATAACCTAAATTTGGGCGCCAACACCGTTACAGGGGCAGATGATTGAATGGCTTCCGATTTCACTTTGAATGTATTATTTTTGCCTCATTTTGCACGTCTAGTCTTTAATGTCTCAGAAATGAGCCTAATATGCCAATTTTATTTATACCGGAATAAAACTGTTCTAAATAAACTTTGATTGATGTCTAAGGTTCTCCTGACGCAATTAGCGATTACCTAAGTGTCTTATAGGCAACGGACACTAAGCTGATTGGTATGCAACGTTTCAATCGTTGACGTCCTTTTTCCTATGCTAAGATGGTGTTAGAATTCTTCAAAGCTTCTGGTACGCTCGAGGCCATAAGGCATTGCATATACCGGCCGGCTAGTATTTCTAGCGCAATTCCCCCTCCGTCCTTCAACAGGCCTGCTGTTACCTGACCCTCACGCGTCTCTCATAGCCTGAGTCACTTTGGGACGTTAAACCGCCATACACCAAACCTGACCCTCACAAGGTGCTTTCCCCCCTTTGCATTGTTCCTAAAGCTTTCTTCCTCTTTCGTTACTCGCGGGATGTCCCGTTGTTGCGCGATACTACAGACGGCAGCGATTGCTTAGAGGTAGAGCATACGCCTCACGCGCAAGAGGACCCGGGTTGGAATCCCGGTGCCGCGCTATTCTTCACCGGGTTAAAAAAACTCCGACTGTCGATGGAATTGCATAACCAGGCCTGTGGTGCAGCTTGGTCTCCGTTACCACAAACAAACCCGCACTCCCTCACCACAGCAGGATTTGGCCGACCTGGTGCTGTACCTGGCCACAACCTCCTATATGAACAAACCAATTAACCCTCGACCCTCAGTCCCCAGCGGCTGCGCAGCAACTGACCAAGGCGGCGGTCAGACCTGTGACGCAGCGGAGGGTTCTAAGAATCTCTGGCTCCGGACAGGCCGAAAGGTAACGGAGTGGATTCCTAGAGAAGGCAAGAGAAGGGGGGGGGGGGGGGGGGCAAAAAGCTAGGTGGGCGGATGAGATTAACACAAGTTTGCGCTAATACGGAGGGCGCAGCTGGCAAAGGACAGGGTTAATTGGAGAGACATGGGAGAGGCATTTGCCCTGCAGTCGGTGTAGTCAAGCTGATTATGATGATGATGATGGCTGATTATCTCATTAACATCCTGATCGCACTGCCTACTGGATAGATTTGTGTAGAGGTCATCGGCTACATTAACTACAATCTTATCCATGTTGCTAATGACATTGTCCTCTTTGTCTCTACAAGTTGTTTTTTTGCGTTTTTTCTTTTAATTGCTGCCAAATCAGATTTATTTCTCTTTTCCACTTCCGCAGATTTTAAAGGAGGCGGAGTTAGCCGAATGTGAGACAAGCGCATCGAGGAAAACATCACATTTCCGTTCGCGCGTATCTCGAGTCCGCGGCCGAGAAATAGCGAACGCAAGCGGAGCACCCGGTCTCTAAGCGTGTGCCCTGTGCAAAGGCGAAGCTCCCCTTTAGGAGCCGCTATAACATGGAAACGAGAACGGCTCGTCAGCAGATTGTGTATCGCTGAAAATTGCTCGCCGCGTCCTGTTTCGCCCTGATCAAATGCAGGCGTATTTCGTTCCAGTGTAAGCGAGGCCACGACTCGAACGCAACATCGCGATTAACGGGGAAGCACGAAAACAATTGTTCGCTACTGGATAGACGTTCCTGCGATGTAACGGCGCTATCCGCTGTACAAAAGCGTTCAAAATTTCCAATCCTATCGTAACTGAATACGCCAGGCCCAGCTTGCGTTCGCGATAAAATATTCCGAGTCTTGAAAGATGTCAACAGGTGACGAGAGTATCTTTTAGAATATAGGCGGCGCTTAAATTCGCCCGCTACGCAACCGAGCGATTTGCTAAACGTCGCGCGTGACAGATCCCATGCCTAATATTTGGCGATAGTTATTATGAAACGATGCTCGCGTCGCATCCAAACTGAGCGATTGTTAAATGTCGGTTTCTTCGCATCGTATCCAGTGTACGCTTGTACTTTGTTATGAACGCCGAACGATTTATTAATGTGTTTATCCGGCTCATCACTGCACGGATCGAATTAAATTGACTTTGCGGTCATGTTCGTTACGAAATGAAAAGCACCGTATAGGTTCTGTTTTCTCTGCCCTTTGTTTATTTTTTACATGCACTTGCCTCCCTTAGTTCAACGGCGTCGTTGCTGCGTGGGCGCTTTCTCGCAAGTTTCGAACTTAAAACGCAGAACCTATTATTTGCAGCTGCAAAGAAAATGTTCATTCATGACTGGATATAAAGCCTGGTAACGTATTCTCTGTTATCACCACCCGAAAACGGGACGGCCGCGCAAGTATAATTGCTCGTTATACAAGGCTCTTGCGAGCAACTGAGAGCTCTCATTACACAGCGTACGCTACAAGCCCACGTTCGCTTGATGTGTGGTCATGATTCGATATGGCGTTTTGGCGCTGTGTAGGCGCTCACAACCAATCTTCGCTCACAGCAAGTTGCAGCATCTCGTAATCTGAACAGTCTATCTGCAAAATACGCCACCGCACAATCAGGTCTAAGTAGCCGGCAGTTTTATGCCCTCGTCTCCTTCTGTCTAAAAAAAAAAAAAAGTAGGTCGTATATGCCTAGCATTCTACATGTGTGACAACACTTTTTTGCGCAGTAACTCTAAAAGTTTATTGCGTAAAAGCTTGCCCCCGCTAGCGTGGGTTCAAAACGATCTAAACGCTTCACGTTCTAGGGTTGTGTTGTGTGCGCTGTGTGCGTTCAGAAAGATCCGCCTGTACTCGTTGGACGCCTTTTTTGAAAGTCGCTCCATCGACTGCGTTGAAATTATGCAAGAAAAGCAAATGATTTTTGCGCATTGTGATAAGGAAATCAACGCGCGGGATTAAAAATGCGATATTAAATTGAATGTTAAAAGCGTTACGACACGTAATAGGTAGAGAATTTGCTTACATTCTCGAAAGGCTCAAAAGTTGTCGTTACGAAAAATATTTCGACCATTAAAATGGTTGTCTGAATTGTGAAGTGCAATAAGCATTTTATATCGAAAAATATTTCAATATTTTATCAAATTTATGAAGGTTCGGCATATATGGTTTGGTTTATCGGGGTTTAACGTCCCAAAGCGATTCAGGCTATGAGGGACGCCGTAGTGAAAGGCTCCGGAAATTTCGACCACCTGGGGTTCTTTAACGTGCACTGACATCGCACAGTACACGGGCCTCTAGAATTTCGCCTCCATCGAAATTTGACCGCCGCATCCGGGACCGAACCCGCGTCTTTCGGGTCAGCAGCAGAGCGCCATAACCACTGAGCCACCGCGGCGACGTTTCGGCATATATGGGTTTAATTCTGAAACCCCGGATCTAAACACTGTTCGATGCTATGCACATCACCACCCGAGTTCCAAGGTCCGCGTGGTGAGAAGGATAACATTTATATTGCGTTTAGGTGGCAAGCTTCCTTTATAACATAATGTATTCACTTGAGAAAAGAGAGTCCCCCCACCCCCTCCTCCGGTATTTTTCTGTCTTTGCTTTCCCGTTCAGATACCCCCTTTCCCCTGGCTGAAAGATTTGGTGAGTCGGTCTTGTACGTGAGTTATTGAGGCTCTTTTTGTGCAAAGATGAGGCACCAGCATTGGCACATTCAATCATTTTGGAGACAACGCGTTGGACGGTGCTATCGAGTTGGCATTGTAGCGCGTGACAGTATCTGCCTGATTTTTACAACAGCATGAGAAAAATTTGTTAAAAGCACGAGCCGAAAATCTTTTGCGATTTACGTCACTTTTCGCCTCAAAGATGCTTCACAAAAACGGCTTGTCTGCACACTGTCACGTTTGCTGAGAACTTTCGGTGATTCTAGAACTCTGCTGCTGGCGTTATCGAAAGCACAACAATAGACATATTCTCTTTCTTCTAAATGTTTTATTACGGACTGAAAGACGACGGCGTAGCGTGGAGCGTTCGCCCTATGGTCCACCGGCCATTAAAACATGTAATCGCTGCATATCGAACGAATCATCGGCTTGCCACAGCATAAGAGTATAAAAAGCTAGCCAAATATATTTGCCTATTTTTTGGCGCCATTGTAGCACTTTAAACCGACATTAACGCCCCCAAGGCAACAGCGGCAGTATCTTAAAATTCAAAGAAATTTAAAAAAATAGGTGATAAAAAAGCACGAAGCTTTGCCGCGATGACAAAAGAGCCCTGCACGAAAGACCACAGGACGACGCAATGAAGACTCGACGGTATAATTGCAGTCATCATCATCATCATTATCAGCCTGACTACGCCCGCCCCAGGACAAAGCCTCTTCCATATGTCTTCAGTTAATTCTCTCCTGTTCCTGCTGCGGCAGCCTCATCTTCGCAAACTTCTTAATCTCCTCCGCCCATTTGACTTTCTGCCACCCCCTGCTACGCTTGCCTTCTCTCGGAATCCAGTCTCTTACCTTTAACGATCAAAGGTTATCTTCCCTTCGCATTACGTGCCCTGCCCAAGTGCATTTGTTCCTGTTGGTCAGGACTAGGATGTCATTAATCCATCCGTCCTTCGTAGCCTACGTCGCTTTGGGACGTTAAACCCCCATAAACCATTAATCCGTGTTTGTTCACTGACCCACTCTGCCCTCTTCCTGTCTCTTAACGTTACACATACCATTTTCCTTTTCACTGCTAGCTGCGTTGTCACTAGTTTAAATTAAAACCTTTTCGTTATCTTCCATGTTTCTGCCCCTAGAGGTGAGTACCGGTAGGACATAGCTGTTATATGTTTTACTCTTGAGGGACATTGGTAAACTGCCATTCATGATCTGAGAGATGCCAAAATGTGCTCCACTCCATTCTTATCCTTCTGGTCGTTTCACTTTCAGGGCCCAGATTTGCGGTCACTACCTGTCTTAAGTAGACGCATTCACACAGCACCTCACGAGCCTCGTTACCGATCGTAAGCCGCTCTTCTCTTCCGAGACTATTGAACATTACCTTAGTTGTCTGCATATCAATTTTTAGACCGACCATTCCAGTTTGCCTGTCTATGTCATTGATCATGTTTTGCAGTTCCTCCCCTGAGTGACCTAGCAAGACAGTGTCTTCAGCGAATTGCGGGTTATTTTTTTCATTAACTCATCCCAAACTACTCTCACTCCAGGTCTCTGAACACCTCCTGTAAACAGGCGGTGAAGACCATTGTAGAGATCATGTCTCCTTGCCTGACACCCTTTATTATTGGAATTTTATTGCTGACTTCATGTGGGACGATGGTAGCTGCACCCGCTATATACGTATATCTTCCAGTATTTTCACATAAGACTCTTCTACACTCTGATTCCGCAATGCCTGCATGATTGCTGAAATTTCGACTGAGTCAAATGCTTTCTCTAATCTATGAATGCTATTATAGGGGTAGGTTATGCTTTGCGCATTTCACTATCACCTGATTGGTAGTGGGAATATGGTCTATTCTCGAGTATCGTTTACTAAAGCCTGCCTGATCACTTAGTACATTGAAGTCTAAGTCTGGTCCTAAGTTTTTTTTAGCGATTACAGTATTAAATGCTCTGTAGGCAAAAGACAATTAGCCGATCGGTCTATAACTTTTCAAGTCAATTATTTCCCCTTTATTGTGCATTAATATACTTGTAGTAAACCGGCGTTTTTCTTGGAACCCCCAGTAAATATTTGATGGAAAAACTGAATGAAAAAAGGCGGTGGTGGTGTCTGGGATTTAACGTCCCAAAATGACTCAGGCTATGAGAGATAGTGGGGGGATATGGATAATTTCGACCACTTAGCATTCTTTAACATGCACTGACATCGCACAGTACGCGGGTCTCAAGCATTTCGCCTCCAAGGAAATGCGACCGCCGCGGTTGGGATCGAACCCGCGTCTTTAGGGTCAGCAGCCGAGCGCCATGACCTCTGTGCCATCGCGGAAGCTGAATGATGAAGGACAATGCGAGTAGAACTGATTTTGGCAATAATTTCACTACAATACCATACTGGTAGACTAGTCTTAAATGAAGAAGTCTAGCCATAAAAGCGCGAAGCAGATACTGCGGCATTGCCTTTCTCCAAAAAAACAATTTTCATTTTTTTTTTAATTTCAGCATATTTTTTGTCAATAAAAAACGAAGCATTAGGGATACAATATTTTCCTTTGAAGTTAAAATAATTGACTAAATAGAAAAATAAACTACACAAAAAGAAAGAAAACTAACCAAGGTAATATATCGGGCGTCTTTGTGGTGAAAAGTGGGAAGAAAAATTAATTGAATCTATTGTGCAGTCGCTGTACAGGAGACTGTAATGCGATGAAGAACGTATAGCCGACTTTATTCCTGTGCTTAATCGATGAAATTTTGGACGGAACTTTGATAATACATATGTTAAAACTAATTTTATCCTGTAATTAGAATCGTGCACTCCGTTTTCTGTCTGTTATTTCGGAAGCCCATTAAGGAATTAGATGAGACGAGAACAAAAAAAAAATTTTAAGCTGACTGATGCAAGAACGATTGACATTTGAAGGAAGCTGTATGTTTTAACCAAGCACGTCGCATACTGCCCGGCGCTGATAAGGAAAGCTCGATTTCTCGCATTTCCAGCGCACGCAGACGTTCGGCATCGAGCCACGGACGCTGTTGGAATCGATGCGTGTCACTTACGGCCCGGCGTTTGTCGGGAGATAGGTTTTATATCAGCCGGGGGAGGGCACACGTTCGCGCGCTTTTGTGATCGAAGCCTCCGCTTTGGGGACACTGCCGGAGATGCGCCCCATAAAGAGAGGCGGGAAAGCGCGCAGCGACGCCGCTCGACAGCAGGCACAGAATAAAAATGGGAAAAGAGGAATGAATAGTGTAAGTGAATGGGGAAGGAAGAGAAAACAAAAAAGAAAAGACCGAGGAAATTAAAAACAAGCAAGGAAATAGGGAAAAGAAAGGGAAATTAAAGGGAAGGTGATAATAAATAATAATAATTGGTTTTTTTTGGGGGGGGGGAAGGAAATGGCGCAGTATCTGTCTCATATATCGTTGGACACCTGAACCGCGCCGTAAGGGAAGGAATAAAGGAGGGAGTGAAAGAAGAAAGGAAGAATTAGGTGCCGTAGTGGAGGGCTCCGGAATAATTTCGACCACCTGGGGATCTTTAACGCGCACTGACATCGCACAGCACACAGGCGCCTTAGCGTTTTTACTCCATAAAAACGCAACCGCCGCGGTCGGGTTCGAGCCCGGGAACTCCGGATCAGTAGTCGAGCGCCCTAACCACTGAGCCACCGCGGCGGGGTAAAGGGAAGGTGGCAGGGGGTGGTTTTGTACCATGGCTGAAAAAAAGTAGGAAATGAGGAAAGGAGTAAAAGGGAGGGAAATTAAAGCGGAGTTTAAGTACCTGCTCTGCATCGGCGACCAAAAAAAAAGAGAAAAAGGAGACAGTGAGGACGAGAAGGGAGATATTTAAGAGTAATAATAATAATAATTTGTTTTGGGGGAAAGGAAATGGCGCAGTATCTGTCTCATATATCGTTGGACACCTGAACCGAGCTGTAAGGGAAGGGATAAAGGAGGGAGTGAAAGACGAAAGAAAGAAGAGTTGCCGTAGTGGAGGGCTCCGGAATAATTTCGACCACCTGGGGATCTTTAACGTGCACTGACATCGCACAGCACACGGGCGCCTTAGCGTTCTGCCTCCATAAAAACGCAGAAAGACGAAATTAGGGAACCGCAAAGAAAGGGGAGTTAAAGAGGAGATAAAAGTGCTCGCTCTGCGTCGGTGGCCTCAAAAATAGGAACGGGGAAGGCAAGAGAGGTTCGAACCCGACCGCGGCGGCTGCGTTTTTATGGAGGAAAAACGCTAAGGCGCCCGTGTGCTGTGCGATGTCAGTGCACGTTAAAGATCCCCAGGTGGTCGAAATTATTCCGGAGCCTTCCACTACGGCACATCTTCCTTCCTTTCTTCTTTCACTCCCTCCTTTATCCCTACCCTTACGGCGCGGTTCAGGTGTCCAACGATATATGAGACAGATACTGCGCCATTTCCTTTCCCCAAAAACCAATTATTATTATTATTATTATTATTATTATTATTATTATTATTATTATTATTATTATTATTATTATTATTATTATTATTATTATTATTATTATTATTATTATTAGGGCAAGAGAAAATCTAAGCAAAAAGAGAAGAAAAGGAGATGCAGGAGGGAAAGGGAGGAGAGAAGGAAAGAAAAAGGAATCGGAAGCAAAAGGAAGCAAATGAAAAAAAACAAGAAAGGGGAAGCGGAAGAAAAGAAAATGTCCAAAACGGGTTGAAGAAGTAAAATCGAAGGAGCCACAGACTGGGCTTCCTTTCTTCCCTAGTGTGCCCGCAAATATTCACCGCACCGCAACACGCGCGGGCCCTCATTTCAAACAGTATGGCGTGTAACGTACGCTAGGAAAGCGGAAGTAACTTTTCCCGGCATCGGGGCTCAAACCAGCGCCCCCAGATTTGATAGTCCATATCGGCGGGACGTTTTCACCAAGAAAACACCGCCGGTGCAAGAAACGAATGTGCATCGTTCCGTGTGGACCCTCCGGACACAGGGATGTTTGCTTCTAAAGCACAGACTCTGTCAACAGCAGCCCGCAGATTTTATAGCTTGGATGCGAGGCTGCTGAAATTGCAGAGCGTCAATGCAGTATCTTTGTGCACCTTTGGACAAGACATGTTCCTTGTTGCAGAGCCGAGGCGCGCTTATTCGATGGTGTCTCCTCGAAGGAAAAAAGCAGTCGACAGTAGTAGCTAACGGCACATCACACGAATGTCCTGAAAAAAAAAATTGGGAGTGTGTGCCGAGTGTGTGTTTATGGTCTTTCACGCATTACAAACTTGACATTGAATCAACAGAAACAATAACAGTCGTGCGCGCATTGCCAGATAAATGAGCTGAGGAAATGTACGCACACATGATAGAAATATAATCACACAAGCTTTATCGCCTCCAGCAGGCCACCTTACCACTTTCTTCGCTCAACGTGAAGAGAGTTATCGTGTGAGACGCGCATACACTGATAGCGAAATTAAGAGGTTTTGGTAAATTCGACAGTGTGTGCGGTGTGCGCCTGTTAGCTGTAATGTTTCGACTCAGCTTTTTAAAATGCGCAGGGCATCATACAAGGTGATGCCACAAATTTGCGCGAGCGCTACGGTTGTACAGGGTTGGTCAAAGGTGCCCAGGCCACAGGGCCTGCACTTCTTCTGTACATCCTATAGCACTTAAGATGCTGATAAACTATCAAAGCGGTCAGAGGTTAAAACAGCACTTCCTTTACTCTCTAGATTTGTTTAGCTTCGCGGGTGACTATGCTACTCCAAAGCAGATCCTGTGGCCTGGGCATTTTTGACCAACCCTGTGCGTACCGCTGCTACAATGATCGCCTTCCCGTTTCGGCTTTGAACTGTGTGTCACCCTAGTCCTCAGTTCTGTGTGGACTTCTCGTGGGTGCCATCGTATGGAAGGTGAAACTGTGTGGATAGGTGGGGACTTCTGAAGTGTAAAGGTGGTACATTGTAGTTGGTGATGGTTGACGCTTCGAAGGGACGCATGTCGATTGGTTGGTGGTGACAGGCGGCTTTTGTACAGATAGGGTGGGCTGGCAGTAAGTTGGGGCCATCTGGAGGGTGCAGGTGGGTGAATTGTGTTAGGAGACGGTTCTGGCGGGTAGAGGTGCGTTGTTTAGTGTCGGGTGGAGGATTACAGAAGGCGGGAGATACGTGCAGGGCAAAAATGAGCGGTAGCGGACGGAGGAGTTCTCCTTAGTGGCGGCATCACACAACACCACACGGACAGGTTTTGACAAAGTAAGGGTAGTAACGCTAACGCATTAGTAGAGCTTGACCTGCAGCCACGGCCATTCCATTGCCGAGAGTCGCAAAGAGAGTGAGTCGCTCACGCCCCCGTCCCACTTTGCAGACTGCCTATCAGGCCTCCATCCGCCCCTAAGCGTGTGTGGTTGTCACTGCAACATGGCAATGTCCTGCTACGCATGGTTATGTTTCCGCTGTCCTGCAACATGGCAATGTCCTGCCCCGCATGGTATTGTTTCCACTGTCCTGCAACATGGCAATGTCCTGCTCCGCATGGTTATGTTTCCACTGTCCTGCAACATGGCAATGTCTTGCCCCGCATGGTATTGTTTCCACTGTCCTGCAACATGGCAATGTCCTGCCCCGCATGGCAACTATACATATTTTAGCGCTAGCAGGATACGGACGCTAAAAATATGCATAATTTGTCACAAATCCAACTAGCCCAACATCTAAGTCTTTTAACACACGACAATGTTTCCACTGTCCAGTACTCGGTATGTGAGATGCATTGTTTTCTCTTTTGCACTTTGTTTCCGCTTCACTGCTTTTAAGTGCGATGCTGCTTCACTAGAACCGATAATCAGGCCAACGGCGTATTGCAAATCAGTTTATGAAAGAGCACGTCGCTAAGTGCAGCACCGAAGAGCGTTTTTCGTCGGAAGCGATGCGAGCTAAAGCATTTGAGCAAACACACCGCGGAGAGCTCAGCGATCTAGCGTACACGGCGGTCACTGTGTCGGCTCGACGCGTTGCGTAAAGCAGCATCATGTGCGCCTTCCACTTTAATTCTCGGGGTCGCGCTCGAAAAAACGCTCAGTAGAAAACGAAGAGGAGGGGGGGTGGGGGGGTGGAAGGGAGAGACATTATTGGAGCACTCGATGCAGTTCACCGGGCGTTGTTTTACGTCGTTCAGCCCGCATTGGAAAGAGGATTTGTGAGCCTCGCCGGTGCAAGTGTAACCCCGGCTGTTGACTTCTACTCGAGAGAACTTCCAGGAAAATACTGCGCAGCGCTTGAACTGTGATACAGGTGGCGCGGCTTCTCGCTGTTGCGTAAGTGGGTAGCGAAGTGCGCCATGGTCGGCCGGCGCTCTCGCCTTGATCAAAACCTCCCGGCACAAGTCGCTCAAAGTGGAGAAAAGTGCGGCCGTCTGACAAGCGAAAATACAGAAGCGAATCTGACGCCATATATACGGAAAGAAAAAAATTAACTGAAATCACACCAGGCGTTGCCCGACGAAGCCCAATTCTGCGCTCAGCCAGTCAAAGCCCGACCGGATAAGGAGTGTGGGAAGTGCAATATATCCTGCATAGGACCGCCGTTTCCCATCTGGGCACCGCGCACATCTTATGAGCGAATCCGGCGAAGCTTTCTCCCCTTGGAAAAGAGCGATCAAGTCGCGGCATTCGGCTCGAAGTGTCTTAGAGTTCTCGGGTGTCCAGCCACTCTATAGCGTCGCGGCCACTGGCTCCATCGCTTGAAAATGTTCAGAAAATGTCCAAGTGGTGCATGAGTCCGTTTTCGCGATTTCCACCGTGCCCGTACGGCGAAGACAATTGGCGAAAGTTCATTTGTACTGAAATTCTACTAGACCCTGTGACCTCTTTCTTGTGCCTTTTGTCTGTGTATAATCAGCGCCTCCTCTGCGTTTTTTTATGCTGGCTCTATACCACGTTTTTAGAATAGGCGAATGCACTGCTGATGTAGGAGAAAAAGCGGCAAACTTGGACCATCATAGCCCGCTGTGCAGGATGGCATGGACAATGTTTGGGAAGGAATGGATAATCTTTGTCGTTGCTGGATGCATGTTAGAATGGAGCCACAAGTACGGAAAATACTGAATGCGCTATATCGGATGCACTAAATATTCCGAGAAATTTCTCAACTTAGTCAATCATATTACCACCTCTATTAATGTTGGCGATTTCAGTGGTGTATCGAAGAATCGACGATACAGTTTCTGTATCGGAAATTAATTTTGGTTCTGCGTCTTATGTCGGTATCTGAAATACAATTTTTGAGGGTATCGAGGTTCGTTATCGAAGATACTTTGTTTAACGGGCTCAGCTGTGATGTCTACTAAAGCTATCATTCAAGCATTTATCCGCGCTTAAAATGCGAGCAAAAATTACTCCCACAAATGCACAAAACATTTCACCAGTGAGGTCCTCTAGTCACCTGAACAAACTCTAGACTGAAAAACAAGCAGAGATAGTTTCCGCGACAATGGCTTTGCAACCCTATGCACTCGTGTAGACAAACGGCCCCAACCAAGAAAACCGAAATGCTAAAGTTATGCTAAAGTTATCCGCTTGTTATCACATTACGTATCGAAATGATGGTCGCATCCCGTCTATGGGCGGATGTAAAGAGGGTTAGGAGAGATCTGAATTCTACGCGCTTCCGGTTTGGCGCGGTTTTAGCACGATGCCCGTTTGGACGGATCGTTCTTTATTAATGGCTTATTTCCGCATCCGGTTCTCCTTTAATGGAAGCGTGAGTGAGGGAAGCACGTATCGCTTATTCCATTTCTCGGGGGCGTACCTCCCACTAAAGCAATCGATTCCTCTGCACATACATAAGCTTAAAGCCTGTCAGCAACGCATTATGTTTTTATGTTTCCCTTATTTTTCAAGAGAAGTTCACTTACACCGCAGGGGTGCTTTTTAATGACCTCCATTATGCCGAGAGAAAGCAATATTGCGCTCGATATGTCGCGACTCTTGACTTCCCTTTCGGATATCAAAACGTTTGACTGGGTGATGCAAGTCTTAAAGGTGCTGAATCGGAAATCGGAAAAGCAGTGAGCGTCCCCCCCCCCCCCCCTTCAACGAATGGCCCGCTCCGCGAAGGATGCGGTGATCATGTCTACTCCGTGCGTCGACCCCGAATCTTAAAGACATCATACGGCGTCACTTTTTGCGACTTATACGACGGTCGTTAAACCTGGCACGAAGCCGCATCGAGAAATGCGCTGCTTTTGGTCGAGAGCACCACGCTAGATGTGAGCTCCAATCTGTATACATTTTCTTCTGCTGCCCGGTCTCCGGACTGAGTGCAACCTGAATTTAGATGGACATTATTCCCGGCCTCGTTGAAATGTCGCAGCTACGGGGTGGCCAGTGTTAAGGTCGGCCAGCCGTGGTTTCAATTCCGAACGCTGTTTGCACGCCCGGACATCTCGTCACTTTTAGGTGCTCACGCGATGACCAGTAACGCTGTCAAGCTGAGCGACAGCCAATCAGGAATAATTATTGCGTAATATTATTAATAATACCAATGTTTATTTCCAAAAGAGGGTAGAAATGCAGAACATTACGTGACAGTCAAAGCCTACAAGGGCTTGCGTGACTATGGCCGGCAACGCTAGAAACTTGCCGGTACGTTGGCTATGCTGCAGACACTGTACATAAGCAATTACTACTAGTTATCTTGCTAAGTTAAAGCAGAATATTACACACTTTTAGAACCTTATGAAATAACTGGGCATAACATATCATTGTCTTAACTTAGCAGGGAGATAAAAAGAAACCTTAAGTTCCTAACAAGTTCTTAACAGATGGTTTAACGCACTCGATGAAGTAGCCGCTAACACTTCGTCTGGAAGTCTATTAGAAAATTCAGGATCATAAGCCCAGCGCTTTGTTCTTCCAAATCAGGTCTTGTATTTGGGGACCTCAAATCTACGCTGGCTGCGCAAAAAGCGGGAAGCAGCATAGGTAATCATAAACTCCGTGTCCCAAAAAAGTCTTATGGTAGCCGTTATGAAAAATAGCGAGTCATACGTAGGGAGCTTTAGCGTTCGGAAGAGGTCAATCGATGACGTGTTAGAGGAGTTGTAAGCAGTAGTTAGTAGCATTTATTTTGTTCAACAATTTATCACTGCGTTCTTTCCAACTAGAAGAACAAATGCGGAATTCTGAGACTCTGTACCTGTGTACACTGTAGGCAAGTGTATGCATTAGTTTTTTGTTTTACTTATATTGAAGCCCGCTTTTTTCAGTTATATAAAACCCAAGCTTCTCTCCGCAGTCTGATGCAGATGTACGCCATATGGAAGTTCCATAAGCTGTTAGAATCAAAGATTATGCCGAGATACTTGACTGCATCAACATAATCAAGTATAGCTTACAGTGGCATGCGTGATTTCGCGCTTCATGCAAATACACGGTTTGGTCGAGTACCGCCATTTTTAAGGGATTTATACAATATATTTTCTTCATTCTTCTCTTTTACTGACGTACCATTGCACGAGAAACATATTAGTGATAACAGTAATAATGTTTTAGTATGCGCAATATACATGTGAGTGCAAAATAAACCCACTATGTGGTGGTGCTAGACCGCTGGAAAAAATCTACGGATAGGTACAATTTGTGGAGCAAGCGAAAATTGTAGATAAGACCACTACGATTTAGGGTAACGAATGAAGGACGATGACGTCACACAGCATGGAATAATGTGGGAAAGAAGGGAAAGGATAGAATTTTGGAGTTATAAGAGACGAGGATTAATTCAGCACTATCGCCTCTTTCCGTTCGTCGTCGCATAGCCACGCTATCACTGTACCACAAGTTCTTTTACTCATCACTTAACCGTGCCCCTTACATCACGCCAGCATCATACATTTCTCATCGCACTAGCCACACGCTTCAAGTTTTTCGCCCACGTGCCCGAACTGTTACTTTTTTAGCCTCCTTCTTCCCACGTGCAGCTAAAGATTGGAACGGCCTTCCCCAGCATATCGTCGACATCACCTGTCCTTCATCATTTGCAAGCAATCTAAACAACATTTTTTGTTCATGATCACTAATGGCATTGTTTTGTGCCTTTTCTGCTAATCCCACCCCTTATGTAATACCCCGCGAGGGGTCTTTAAGGTAATAAAATGAAATGAAATGAAATGAAATGATCTCGGCTACTCAAAGAGCGTATTTCACTGGAGGTATCTGGTTAATAATTCGTAATACGTGGTATGTGCACAGGCGCCGGTCGCATCTAGTTCGAGCCCTGGGAACTGCAAAACGGCAAAAAAATAAGATCTTAAGAAAAAGTAAGCAGAGAGCACGAGCCTAGTCCAAAAGCCTTCAGCAATCGTCCTGTAATTTTCTTCTCTCCTTCATGTTTTTGCCTACACGAGGAAAAGCGAAGTTTGACTGACATCTACTCTCCGCCCTAACTCGTCCACGCTGAGCTGAGTGCCAAGTGCTTTCTTTCCATTCGCGTGAAAAAGTAACCACTCGCTCCGCGACAGGAGATAATACGCAATAATTGTCCCCAGCGGTAATGTTAATAAAACTAGAATTAATGATGACTAACGCTAGCTGTATATTCTACCACACCTTTTTGATACACAACCCGAATGCTTCGTCCCATTCGCTACTAAAAGAGCCTTTGAATGTGATTCTTCGAGGACCGTGGGGCTGCGGGAACACTATTGACGAAACAGAAAATCTCAGATGCCCTGAATTGGTTAGGAAAAATTCTAATGTGACTTAGTGATTCGTGACTTTCAAGACTATGCTTATACCTCAGGTCGAAGACGATCGTTACACAACGATGATGCCTTCTGGCCTCTATGAGCTGAAAAAAAAAGTGGGAAGATATGAGGGTAGAGTTGGGAAACATAGAGAGGGCGGCTTGGGTGAGAGAAAATATGCCAAATGTAATCAATTTCAAATGGAGAAGGGGAAATGGACTTGTGCAGCACGTTTCATCCTTGCAGCACATAATCGGTTGTTTGTTAAGGTAACAGAGTAAACTGGAAGGGAAAAGAGAGAGACGGGGAAAATAAGTCAGTTGAAGAGGCTAACCTCGAGAAGTTACCGGTTTGCTACGCCTCACTGGGGACGGAAAGGGGGGGGGGGGGTGTTGATGGAGAGAAGGGGGGAAGCCTGAGTTAGAAAAATTGCCTAGAGGGGCGGAGACTAGAGGAGAAAGGCTGGCCGTCGCTGGCGGAAGGGAGAGGTTTAAATGGAGACTCACGGGAGCGGTCCTTAGGCCTGCACTTGAATTAACCTGGCTATTGATGATGATAATGATGACCGCGTTCGAAAATTTTCTCGGCAGAGCACCTGCTTCGTACAGTCGATGGACTAAGTGGGCCCGCTGCCAGATGCATTAGGCAGGTGACGCATCGCACAACATATTATCACTATCTGGCTGTTCTAATGGCGACTCATCCGCCGGAGAGTTTAAAAAACTAAACATTAAACAATAGCCCCTATTGTACTGAGGGTGCCTCGTGGATGGCTTACCGATTTAAGCTGCGAAATGAAGATCCACTGAGGACAAATTTACACTGCGGCTATTTCTGTCCTCACACTTACCGCAAGTTTTCCACTCTGAAGGTCGAATGTATCGGCTCTTCGATTGTAACTTATAAAATTCAATGGTGTGTTATTTCTCTGTAAGTTTTATTGAAACATGCCGCCACACTTCTAAATACTGAATATCCTGAAGGCAGGACAGGAAGTTCTAGCACCTGCTGCTACCTGGCTAATTATTCGCACTAACATAGTAATCATAACAAAAATTTAGTACCTTTTTTAGCTGCAATATGCGAACAATATCATTACTCAAAATTTAGAGTTAGAGTCACAAACGGCCTCCGTGGTGGCTGAGTGGTTTTGGCATTCGGCTGCTGACACGAAAGTTGCGGGTTCGACCCCGGCTGCGGCGGTCGAATTTCGATGGAGGCGAAATTCTAGAAGTCCGTGTACTGTGCGATGTCAGTGAACGTCAAAAAAGCCCCAGGTGTCGAAACTTCCGGAGCCCTTCACTACGGCGTCCCTCATAGCCGCAGTTGCTTTGAGACATTAAACTCCCATAAACCAAACATAAAGTCACCATCAGAAAACGAGGTCCTGACCTCGTCTACAGGCCGAGACAAAGGATGTTTATATATATATATATATATATATATATATATATATATATATATATATATATATATATATATATATATATATATATATATATATATATATATATATATATATATATATATATATATATATATATAACGTTTCGTTAAAGCGCGAATATACATTAAAAAACCGGCTTGCGTGAGGAAATAACAGCACAAAAAGATGTCTAATTTTTGATGGTGGTTTGAAAATCGGCACCAGCTATGCTCTATTCTACGGAACGTTCTACGTGTATTTTGTCACTGGAATATGCGGAGTATAATAATAATAATTGGTTTTTGGGGAAAGGAAATGGCGCAGTATCTGTCTCATATATCGTTGGACACCTGAACCGCGCCGTAAGGGAAGGGATAAGGGAGGGGGTGAAAGAAGAAAGGAAGGAAGGGGTGCCGTAGTGGAGGGCTCCGGGATAATTTCGACCACCTGGGGATCTTTAACGTGCACTGACATCGCACAGCACATGGGCGCCTTAGCGTTTTGCCTCCATAAAAACGCAGCCGCCGCGCTGGGGTTCGAACCCGGGAACTCCGGCTCAGCAGCCGAGCCCCCTAACTACTGAGCCACCGCGGCGGGTGTCTCATTTTTCGTTGGACACCTGAACCGCGCCGTAAGGGAAGGAATAAAGGAGGAGTGAAAGAAGAAAGGAAGAGAGAGGTGCCGTAGTGGAGGGCTGCGGAATAATTTCGACCACCTGGGGATCTTTAACGTGCACTGACATCGCACAGCACACGGGCGCCTTAGCGTTTTGCGTCCATAAAAACGCAGCTTCCGCGGTCGAGTACGAACCCGGGAACTCCGGATCAGTAGCCGAGCGCACTAACCACTAAGTCACCGCGGCGGGTCCATACGCAGAGTCGAAGCAGAGCATTTCGTGACAGAAGGTACACCTGCAAAACTTGGTTTTATTGAAGAAGAGAATCAGGTATTCGAATGAAACATTCTTTGCGGCGTGGTGGATATCCATATGGGCAGATTTACGCGGGCGCAGTGTGCCCACACAAACGCCGAAGCATCAAGGCGCTCACAATTCGTTCCATGTGTGCTTTTACGTGCACAAGACGAGAGCCACGGTCTCTGCGCGTACACTTCAATCACCACCTCCCACTCTTAGAACTCAGCGAAGATTTTTGTGCGTTCAGAACTTATGCGTTTCATACAAGATCGTGTCTCGGGTGCCAATAACCATGTGATTCGACCTGCAAAACATTATTTCAGAACTGCACCGATATTTACATTGTCACTCATAATATAGCGCACACGACTAACTGCAAAACAGAGTTAACTAGAGTTAAAAAGGGACAAAAAAGCATGCACAATGCTAGCATGTGCCATAACATATGACGAGCCAGGCCCAAGGTACGCAGCCGCGGTGGCTCAGTGATTATGGCGCTCGGCTGCTGACCCAAAAGACGCGGGTTCGATCCCGGCCGCGGCTTTCGAATTTCGATGGAGACAAAATTCTAGAGGCCCGTGTACTGTGAGATGTCAGTGCACGTTAAAGAACTCCAAGTGGTCGAAATTTCCGGAGATCTTCACTACAGCGTCCCTCATAGCCTGAGCCGCTTTGGCAATTTAAGCCTCCGTAAACTAAACAAAAAAAAACAGTCTGAAGATACAACCGTGATCGCCTGAACAACGCGCTGCAAATAAAGTTGCCCTTTATTTCTCAAAAACTCAACATTCTGGTACAACTGACAATCTATCTCCTCACAAATTCACTAAAGTCGCATTTAAAGCACTACCCCCCCCCCCCCCCCCCCCCCACGTCGCCCTCTTCCCCGGTTAGCCGTTCTCATCCCTGAGGGAGGAACCTTTTTCTTTTTTTCGATACATCGGGTTCATTTTAACCGAAGTCCCGGATAGAGACGATGTACACCCTCTTCCCAGTACTGTCGAGCTCTGAGTCGTCGCACCAAAAAATATCTCGTGAACTGAAAACAGTAGAAGAAAACATGCCAGCAGTCACAGACCCACAACATCCAGTATTATAACAGCCAGCGGACACTTACATTGAACACCTGTCGGTAGTAATGCGTCGACGCCAACGGCGATCTGCTGTCCGGCCCCTCGCTACGAATTGCAGACACTGTGCGCAGACCGCGACAGGTGGTGGCTGGGCGTGCAGGTGATGAAGGTGGGCCGGCGGAGGCGAGGAGATGCCTTCACCGCCAGTCCTCCGAGAATGCGCGGCAACTTTTTCGAGCCGGCGGTTCTAGATGCGCGTCACACCCACGCTCGTCAGTGCATCAGTGGCGCCCTTGTAACAACGACGAGAAAGACGGTACTAAAAACAACAAAAAAAGTCTTTATGCCCTCCTCAAACTCTTCGCGCTGTTTGTTTATTGGCGGCGACCTCGACGGCGCAGAACCGAAACTGGCAGAACAGCGGCCCAGCGCCGACGGCCGACCGGGGGAAAGTCGCCTGTTGCTCAAGTAGTATTCGTACAGCGCACGCCTGCGCTGGCGAGGAGGGAAGTGCGGTGCGGGAGGGTATTCGCAGCGCACGCCAGGCTCGCGCTGATTGGCTAAAAGCGAGAGGCTCGTCATTCGTTCAGGGAAAGATTCCCCTTCTCCCTACCCTAGTTTGGACTGTAATCCCCTTTCCACTCGTCATCCCTCTTGCCTACGTAGTCCGTTACCTTCCCCTGTGGGAAGAGGAGGCGGGTGTACGCGATCGCTGCGCCATAGCGCGAGAAAGGGAATTGCTGCCACATGTTGACTGCCATCGCCATCTGTCGTGAGGTCTACGAAATGCATCGAAAATACCGATGGATGAATGCCACCACCGAAGGAGAGCAGACGATTTTTTTGCCACACCGTCTCGGTAGATTAGCAGGTGGGTTAAAAGCGAATAAAGGCTGAATAAGGGCCGAATAAGTTTAGAAGTACAGAATGCAAGCCAAGGAAAACACAACGGTACATGTCATCTTATCACATGCCGAACATCGGCTCCTGAACTAAATGCAGAACGCCGTCAGGCAAGCGTTTCGTAAGTCGCCGAGGACCAAACAGTGAATCAGTGACCAAGTCCTCCTGTAAACGAGTGAACAATAAGTACTGATGTGAAACTAAAACGAAACGAACTATGTGTATATACTGCGGAAGTAAGCAGTATGAACTGCTTCTTAAAGTGGTCAACAGCTTTGTTTAAAGAGACGGTCAGAGTAGATTGAAGCTGGTCTAAATAAAAGAATTACTGAGTTAAAAGAGAGGCCGCTTTACTTTAAAACGGGTATTTCATAGGCTAGAAAAAACTTGCGTGTTGTGTCTTCTTTCTTGTGTGTTGTAAAGCGCCCGTGTTGTCTTCCTTCTTGTGCGTTGTAGGTTTTGGAGCTAGAATCCTTTTATTATGTATAAAAAACTCACGAGAAGGTCCCAAGCCATCGGCTGTACAGGACATGTTTTCTTAAAGTGAACACTAAGATGTTCATATACAGTTATAAGATATTCAAATACAGTTTTAAAGGATGCAAACAGAAGCATGCTGGGAATGAAATACGCTTTTGATGAATATAATGACAATATGGAAGGCAAAGTATAACTTCAAAATAAAAGACGGGTACTTTGTATGGTATTACTGAGGAGAAGAAAGCAATATGACGTGATTAAAGAAATAGATCAGATTTCAAAGCAGAGATACTAGATCGTTATTTAATGCTAAATATGGATGAATTAAAGATGCAGCAGAAAATATTAAAACGGGCAGGACAATCGTTTTTCGCTCAGGAAGAAAATTGTGTGAAATTTTCCTTGGTTTCCGTTAAAATTGCGTCCTCCTACAATGCACCATTACACAGTTGCGTGGGACACCCCGTATATTGGCGTTCGTATGTAGAGGGGAAAAAAAATTTGCCAACGAGAGGCAAGTCCGAGCTGTGCGAATTGGTGCGTGAGTTGATCTCTTCGACTGCCTCTTATTTTGTTTTGACGTGTGTTTAGCTCTGTTTTCCACGTTCCCAATTGTGGACTTGCGAAAGGCGATTCAGTGAGGCGTGGTTTTTCTCAGTCATGGTTTCGCTGCCAGTGCAACTCTTGTAGTGATGTTCGTCGATTAATCATGCCCCTTCTCTTCCTGGGTGGCGGTAGTGCTGTCCGGCACAGTGCCGAGGGAGATCGGGCAGAGACGCGGTGGTAGCGGCAGTGGCCTTCCCGACCTTGGCTAAATTAGCTGAACGTTATTTCGTGCTGAGCCTGCATGCAGCCAGTTGGTGAAAGTGGCTCAACAAACTGAAGAAATACCTTCGTCGATTCCAGTAAAGGATCCTTTCAAAATGCGAATTGTTCAATATAAACAACTGTCGAGAACATGGCAAGAAAGAGTTTAAAAGTGATTACATTCTGAACACGCTAAATTCAGCGAAAGCTGTCACTGCGCTGCTTCCTGTCTTTTGCTAGTGGCTGATACCTGCGTGATTGGAACTGAACCTCTCTTGGCCGTCTTGCGGACATCCTGAACGTCCACAGGACGTCCAAGGGAGTTTCAGTGCTCATCGGGTACAGTCTACAGTTGAGTCCGGGTTTATCGAACTACTTGATATATCGAACACACAGATGAAAAATCCCCTCTAAAGTGCACGAAATTCGAGCAGTACATCGAACTCCAGTTTCGCTGACAATTCGATATATCGATCTCCGCGATGCGCCTCTGCAAGTGGCCTTCCTTCTAGGGACGATCCTGCTATCATTTTAACGCGCGTGAAGACGAGTCACCTACGGCACTTTGAGCACCTCCTGGCAGCGCTAGCGCTGTCAAACCGCGTGATATGCTGAACATAAGGGGTGTACTTGAGGGTGACCTTCGGTCTCTAGTGTTTATTTCCACGCCATATCACTGTCATGTGCTGAAGCCAGTGCTTCACTGTCGAAGGCGTTGCGGAAATTACAAGTAGATTAGTTTTTATTAAAATAATCTTTTCATGTTGTACTGGTAACAGGATAAGACACCTTGTGGTAGGCAGTGGCTAATTGCAAAGCACCATCCACTACGTCTTCGCGAAGCCAGTTAGGCCTAGCAGTGACTAACGAGCGGTGCGCGTTGCGCAAGAGGCGGCACGTTGGTGCAAGATGCGCGTCACTAGCATGGGTGCAATGAATCATTGCATCTAAGGTACGGGTAATTTTACCTAGTACCATTTTTGATATACTGAATTACCGATATATCGCCCTACTTCGCAATACTTTCCAGTTCGGTGCATATATCCGGGTACGACAGCACAACCTGGCCGACCACAATGGTCGCAACGGGCGCACGGCGACGTGCGTGATGCTAATTATCTCTTGATGGGTGATGTCATCACGGTGACGTGACCTTCAATCGGCGATAGTCACGCGACGGTCACTTGACCACGGATAAAGCACGTTGGATCTCGGCTCTGGTAAGGACCCCATTACACTTTTTGCTGTAAACAACGCAGAAGACAGCGGAACCGAGACCTCTGTAAACGCGCAGCTCTCACAGCATGTCCTCGAATGAGCTGCAACCAGCCCAACTATACAAAGTTAATAAGAAATTCTTTTTAAGGAGAGGCGAGGAAATAGCATATTGAAATGGCACATCCTATTGGCTACCTGAGCTGCACTTTGATTTTAGGAAAAGAAAATGGCACAGTATCTGTCTCATATATCGTTGGACACCTGAACCGCGCCGTAAGGGAAGGAATAAAGGAGGGGCTGAAAGAAGAAAGGAACAGGTGCCGTAGTGGAGGGCTCCGGAATAATTTCGATCACCTCGGGATCTTTAACGTGCACTGACATCGCACAGCACACGGGCGCCTTAGCGTTTTTCCTCCATAAAAACGCAGCCGCCGCGGTCGGGTTCGAACCCGGGAACTCCGGATCAGTAGTCGAGCGCCCTAACCACTGAGCCACCGCGGCGGGTGAAGAAATGTGGGAACGAAATAAGAAACGGGTGTCATAGTGGAGGAAAAACGCTAAAGGCGCCCGTGTGCTGTGCGATGTCAGTGCACGTTAAAAGATCCCCAGGTGGTCGAAATTATTCCGGAGCCCTCCACTACGGCACCTCTTCTTCCTTTCTTCTTTCACTCCCACCTTTATCCCTTCCCTTACGGCGCGGTTCAGGTGTCCAACGATATATGAGACAGATACTGCGCCATTTCCTTTCCCCCAAAACCAATTATTATTATTATTGTCGTAGTGGAGGGGTGCTCCGGAATAATTTCAACCACCTGGGGATCTTTAACCTGCACTGACGTAGCACGGCTCGCGGGCGCCTTTTACGCGATAGCGTATACAGCTCGTTCGGTCGAAAAGCCATCGGCGTAGTAGTAGTCGGCACCGCGTGTCGGAAAAAATCAGGGGCTGCGTAAAAAAATCGTACCATGCCAACCACTTGCCCCAGAATGTTCCGGGTGGTGCCATGCGATTCAGCGTTTCGTGCAGCATAAACTTGATAGTTCAGTTAGAGCCTAGCTCGCGGCAGGGATTTGAACCGGCGACCTATAATCGGAGGCTGCGTATAAATAATTGTATGATGGTAATTTGTGGTTCTGATGATTGATGGTTGATTGGTGCGTAATAGGCGATGACGAGTTAATGAAATCATTGCGTTTACTTGACGAATTAAAGAAATGAATTTTTTTAAATATGGAAAAGGGTGTCTAAATATGTCAAAATGCGCAGAATAAAAAGCCAATGCTTGGTGATGCTAATTAGAAAAATTAGGGTGTGCAGTTGATCAATATATTAATTGAAACAATTGAAAAAATGAAAACAAATCGTTCAAATGTGTCGAACTGCTCAGGCTGGAAAGCCTAACCGTTCTACGCTATCGCGTCGTATCCTTAACGAGGCGCTTAAGTGTCCTCTCCGATTTGCGTTTCGCCTCCTTGTGCTGTGGAGGGCTCCAGAATAATTTCGACCACCTGGGGATCTTTAATGTCAGTGCACGTTAAAGATCCCCAGGTGGTCGAAATTATTCTGGAGCCCTCCATTACGGCACCTCTTTCTTCCTTTCTTCTTTCACCTACTCCTTTATCCCTTCCCTTACGGCGCCCTTCAGGTGTCCAACGATATATGAGACAGATCTGCGCGATTTCCTTTCCACAAAAACCAGTTATTATTATTATTATTATTATTCCTTGTGCTGTGCGATGTCAGCGCACGTTAAACATCCCCAGGTGGTCAAGCCTAGCAAGCTGTTAATATGGGTAGTTTTTGAGGAAAGGAAATGACGTAGTAACTGTCTCACATCCAGGTGGACACCAAAACTGCGCTGGGAGGAAAAGAACGAAGGTGCGACTGAAAGAAGAAGTAGGGAAAAAGGTCGTACCACTGGGCCACCACAGCGGGTGCGCCTTGAAGGAAGGGATGAAGAGGGAGTGAAGAATGGAAGAGAAGCCGCAGTGAAGGGCTTCGGTATGTGTGTGTTAACACTTTTATTTTCCAAAAACAAGAGGAAAGGGGAGTATGAGGGTTGTCGAAGCAAGTCGGGGTGGCATATATACCTAGTCCAAGATGCCGCCGGTTCGCACTGATTGACGTACTAGCCGGGCACCACCCTACCGCTCGTATGACTGGTTTAATTGCCACTGCTGAGTATTTGGGTTTGTACGTGCACTCCCATAATATATAGAAAAGAGCGAGCACTGCACCAAGGGCATGTCGGAGTATTGTATTGAGCTGATCTTGCCTGAGATAAACAGGTTCGGGTAGGTGTTTGTCTTTGTCTCCAGTCCATCGCTTCGGAGGTGTCTAGATCTTTGTGTGGAGGTGTAGATCTTTTTCATTCCAACCTGGTGTGTTCCAGTCTATCCCCGAAGATGGCTGGCGTAGGATCGAGGGAGCGGCGTGCATCCACCCGGTTGGTGAAAGCTCGGGCTAGATCATTCTCTCCCTCGTTCCCTTGTAGGCCTTCATGACCTGGAATAACTTCGATCTTTAACGTGCACTGATATCACAAAGCACACGGGCGCATTCTGCGCTTCACCTCCTTCGAAACGGAGCCAAAGTGGCCGGGTTCGAACCCGGGTACATTGGCTCAGTAGCCCAGCGCCCTAACCAATGAGCCTTTCGGATCACAAGAATTGTGTCGGGCATTATTGTGGACAGAAAGCTTCTAAACCTTAATTTGATATTAGAGTTCATCATCATCATCATCATCATCATCATCAGCCCTACTACACCCACTGCAGGGCAAAGGCCTCTCCCATGTCTCTCCAATTAACCCTATCCTTTGCCAGCTGCATCCACCCTTTGCCTGCAAACTTCTTAATCTCATCCGCCCATCTAACCTTCTGCCGCCCCCTGCTACGCTTACTTTCTCTTGGAACCCACTCCGTTACCCTTATAGACCAGCGGTTATCTTGCCTTCGCATTACATGCCCTGCCCAAGCCCATTTCTTTCTCTTGATTTCGACTAGGATGTCATTAACCCGTGTTTGTTCCCTCACCCACTCTGCCCGCTTCCGATCTCTTAACGTTACACCTATCATTTTTCTTTCCATGGCTCGCTGCGTTGTCCTTAACTTAAGCTGAACTCTTTTCGTTAGCCTCCACGTTTCTGCCCCGTAGGTGAGTACCGGTAAGATTATGCTGTTGTACACTTTCCTCTTGAGGGAAATTGGTAAACTGCCACTCATGATCTGCGAGAATTTGCCATATGCGCTCCACCCCATTCTTATCCTTCTAGTTATCTCCCTCTCATGATCCGGATCAGCTGTCACTACCTGCCCCAAGTAGACGTATTCCGGCACAATTTCTAGGCTCTCGCTGCCAATTGTGAACTGTTGTTCCCTTGCTAGGCTGTTGAACATTACCTTGGTTTTCTGCATGTTAATTTTTAGACCCATCGATCTGCTCTGCCTGTCTAACTCGTTGATCATGATTTGCAGTTCACCTCCTGAGTGACTCAGCAAGGCAATGTCATCAGCAAATCTCAGATTATTTAGGTATTCTCCATTTATTCTTATTCCCAACTGTTCCCAATTCAGGCCTCGAAATACCTCCTGCAAACATGCGGTGAACAGCATTGGCGAGATCGTGTCTCCTTGCCTGACGCCCTTCCTTATTGGAATTTTATTGCTGACTTTATGGAGGACTATAGTAGCTGTGCAGTTGCTATATATATCTTCCAGTATTTTGACATAAGGCTCTTCTACCCCCTGATTACGCAATGCCTGTATGACTGCTGAGGTTTCCACTGAGTCGAATGCTTTCTCGTAATCAATGAAAGCTATATATAGAGGTTGGTTATATTCTGCGCATTTCTCTATCACCTGATTGATGGTGTGAATATGATCTATTGTAGAATATCCTTTACGAAAGCCTGCCTGATCATTTGGTTGATTAAAGTCTAACGTTGCCCTGACTCTATTAGCGATTACCTTAGTAAATACTTTGTAGGCAACGGATAGTAAGCTGATCGGCCTGTAATTTTTCAAGTCCTTGGCGTCTCCCTTCTTATGAATTAAGATAATGTTTGCATTCTTCCAAGCTTCTGGTACAGTCGAGGTCATAAGGCATTGCGTATACAGGGTGGCTAGTTTTTCTAGCACGATGTCCCCTCCATCCTTCAACAGATCTGCTGTTACCTGATCCTCCCCAGCTGCTTTTCCCCTTTTCATTGCTTCTAAGGCTTTCTTTACTTCATCTTTCGTTACTGGCGGGATGACGCATTGCTGTGCACTGCTGTCTTTCTCATTAGCGTTCTGATTACATTGGCTACTGTACAGGTCTGTGTAGAACTCTTCGGCTACGTTAACTATCTTATCCATATTGCTAATGACATTGCCCTGCTTGTCTCTTAATGCATACATCTGGTTTTTACCTATGCCTAATTTCCTCTTCACTGTTTTTAGGCTACCTCCGTTCTTTATAGCATGCTCGATTCTCTCCATATTAAACTTCCTTATGTCGGCTACCTTGCGCTTATTTATTAACTTTGATAGCTCCGTTAGTTCTATTCTATCGGTAGTGTTAGATGCCTTCATGTTTTGGCGCTTCTTAATCAGATCTTTCGTCACCTGAGATAGCTTCCCGGTATCTTTTCGAACTGTCCTACCGCCTACTTCTACTGCGCACTCCGTAATTATTGATGTCAGGTTATCGTGCATTGAATGAACATCAAGATCATCTTCCTCAGTTAAAGCCGAGTATCTGTTTTGCAGCGCTATCCTAAACTCCTGTGCTTTCCCTCTTACGGCTAACTCGTTAATGGTCTTCTTCTTCGCTAGCTTCTTCCGTTCCCTCTTCAAGTCTAGGCTAATTCTAGACCTTACCATTCTATGGTCGCTGCAACGCATCCTTCCGAGGACGGCCACATCCTGAATGATGCCAGGTTTAGCGCATAGTATGAAGTCTATTTCATTTTTAATCTCACCATTGGGGCTCTTCCAGGTCCACTTCCTGTTTTCTCGTTTGCGGAAGAAGGTATTCATGATCCGTAAATTATTTCTATCCGCGAATTCGACTAATAACTCTCCCCTGCTATTTCTAGAGCCTATCCCATAGTCACCTACCGCGTGGTCGTCAGCCTGCTTCTTGCCCACCTTCGCATTGAAGTCGCCCATCAGTACAGTGTACTGCGATTTTACTCTATTCATTGCTGATTCTACGTCCTCATAGAAGCTTTCAACGGTCTGGTCATCATAGCTGGATGTGGGTGCGTAGGCCTGCACCACTTTCAGCTTGTACCTCCTATTCAGCCTAATTGCTATAGCTGCTACCCTCTCGTTAATACTGTAGAACTCCTCTACGTTGCCAGCTATATCCTTATTAATGAGGAAACCCACACCTAGTTCTCGTCTACCCTCTAACCCGCGATAGCACAGTATGTGTCCGTCCTTTAGTACTGTATACGCCTCACCTGTCCTCCTAACTTCGCTAAGCCCTATCACATCCCATTTAATTCCCGCTAGTTCCTCGAACAGCACTGCTAGGTTAGCCTCACTAGCTAAAGTTCTAGCGTTAAACGTTGCCAGGTTCAGATTCCAATGGCGGCCTGTCCGGAGCCAGAGATTCTTAGCACCCTCCGCTGCGTCACAGGTCTGACCGCCGCCGTGGTCAGTTGCTCTGCAGCCGCTGGGGACTGAGGGCCGAGGGTTAATTGGTTTGATCATAGAAGGTTGTGGCCAAGTACTACACCAGGGTGGCCAAATCCTGCTCTGGTGAGAGAGTGCGTTGTCGGTTCTGGTCACCGAGATAAGGCCGCACTCCAGGCCTGGTTATGCAATTCCATCGACACGCGGATTTTTTTTTTTTTAAACCCGGTGGAGAATTGCGCGGCAGCAGGATTTGAACCCCGGTCCTCTTGCACGCGAGGCGGATGTTCTACCTCTACGCCATCGCTGCATCAAAATAATCACGGCACCAAAATTAATCTACACATTTTCTACATCAGCTACTCGGCATCAGCCACTCTGTTTTGTACACCACAGCGTCATTTATTTCGCTGCATCGTTCCGCGTCCTCCGCAAGTAAAAAATTTGAGGGGGCACTCACGCTCCTCCTGAAGGATGCGACGCGACAGCGTTAATGGGGTGATGCCCATATGTGAGGAATCGGTCATTCGCGACTTTGTATTCACAGCTTCCTGGGAGACCTCATACCACTCCTGGCGCAGTGGTGCTGCGGTTATGGGATGTGCCACTGCGATGGCAGGTGGGGCTTGTGTGACCCAGGTTGCTCTTCCCGAGCACCCTCTCGCGACCAATCATTAATTTAACTGCCACCCGCAGCGGTGGTCAGTTTGCTCACGGTTACATGTGCCGAAACATTACTGCACGCTATAATCATGCCTCAAAAAGCCCGAAATGAAATACTTATAAAAATATTTTGATGTGGCCAAATGAGCCCCTCCTTCCGAACTGACGGAGATGTCCCCACCCTGTCAAGGAATGCTGCATTGTGGCGTCTGGGAATATGGCGCCCTCTGCGGCGATAGCACGAACCAGACGCGATGGTCAGCGCTATTTGCTCTCTGTGGAAATGAGCGGGCACGCATCTCAAAAGAGCCAGCCAGTGGCCGCAGTATGTATTCGGTGACGCGTGCCGGCCTGGTGGGTCATATACAGTATTGTGCGTTTTTATCGCTGACACATTCAAAAATTTCCCCGCCTCAACCGCTGGCTCGTTTGCGGTGCAACTGCACACAGAGCTTGCGTATTATGGTGACTTTTGTATCGTAGCAAGTTTGACAATGGTACTTACTTAGTTCAGGCGCACATGATGGGAAAACGTAAGCGTCTTCGAGAGGTCGGCGAGCCAAAACCCGCAGACGACGCTTTTTCGCTGAGAACCGGCAGTGGCGCCATCTGTTTTCGGCAGCGGAAAGCGTATCGACTAGGCCGCCGAGGCGAGCATTGCAAACAATATTCCTTAAAAGGTAAAGCCTCGTTAAATCATTTGTTCTGATATTTTTCCGCTTAATTAGTCGAAAATGTTGTAAGCGCTTCACTAGAAGCAGACGAAACGACAGGAACAGCATATTCAAACGGCCCGCGCTCCTTGCAACGCTCTCCTCGACGGCCTTGTCGTGACGCTTTGCGCTACCGCAGACAGATGGCGGAACTGCCGCCCTTCAGCGAAAAAGTGTCGTCTGCGGGTTTCGGCTCGCCGATCTCTCGTAGACGCTTACGTTTTCGCATCATGTGCGCCTGAACTAAGTAAGTACCATTGTCAAACTTGCTTCGATACAAAAGTTACCATAATACGCAAGCTCTGTGTGCAGTTTCACCGCAAACGAGCCAGGGGTTGAGGCGGGGAAATTTTTTAAAATGTCAGCGATAAAAACGCACAATACTGTACATGGGCGTCTTTGAAAGTGGGCCGTCGGTGGGCTTGTTACCGAGAGTGGGCATTTCTATGCGCCCCTAAGAGACGAGCTGCCTCATCATCACTGCACCCGCTTATAGGTTATTCGAGGAGCTGCGGTTAAGTGTATGGCGCAGTTGGAGAACCGGGCTCCCTCCTCGCCACCCGCAGGTAACAGACAACACGCGTGTCAGGCAGCCTCTGCGCACTTCCTTGCGCGCGACCGTAGACATAGCATGCGTGTTATAAAGGCAGACGGCAAAGGGCGCCTCTGAAATATACACGGCCACTGCGCGCTGATGAGCAATCGACTTGGGGCGGACCTCCGTACTAAACGACTCTAGCATCGGATAATCGAAGAGCAGGTCAGTGACTCCATCGCTGCAATGGCGTTGCATGAATCTGTAACGCAGTGCCCGCAAGCGGCAGCGCTCGAAGAAAAGAGCTATATTCAGTCGTGCCCCATTAAATCGACTCCCGTTCATATGGACGACTCGAATTATGGAAAATTCTTCTGAAGACCAAACTTTTTCAAAGCATTTACGCCTTCTTAATATGGAAACTCGCTGTCCGGACAATTAACAGGGTGAAAATGTACGGAGTCCATTGGGACCCATGTCTTTTTCTTCCGTTAAAATGGACAACGATGAGAACAAAAATCCCGAGTGACTACGCCAGATTTTCCGCCCTTGGCATTTTGAGTGCAGAACACCAGCCAAAGGCAGTGCGAATGTGTGAATGCCCCGGTAAAAGTCTTTGTGCTTGTCTACGGCTTCATGAGTTACAGAAGCAGCATGCCTTACCATTTGCCGCATTACATGAACGGTTGCTAAAAAGTCCTATGTGCTACGTATAAAACCACATTCACCAGCTGCCAGCCGAGTGAGCACAGAGTTCTTGGGATGTGAACACTCGGAGTAGGAGACACTTTATCACTTCAAGAGGCACCATCACGTGTCTCATGGACCACTAGGCACTCCAAACGTGCTAAAAGTTGCACCGCATGATTTCAAATATAATAAGCGACACGAATAATGTACCTGGAGCTTCCAAGATTGCTCGATTTCTATTGTAGTGCCCGCCGCGGTGCAGAGAAGCAGTCCGTAACCATAGTTTTTTTTTTCATATTTATTTTCGGTTTTCTTCATGATTCGTTATTACGGACGACTCGCTTTGTGGACACTTTTGCTCAGGAACCAGTGTCCATATTAACGAGGCACGACTGTATAACAGTGTGTAAATGGGCTGGCTACTGTGCACGGGAAGTCTTTTCTCAGGCTCCTGGGAACCGTATGCTCTCTAGGTCGCTGTTATGTAAGTTGCTCGTGGAATTAGCTGGAACATTAAAATTGTTCCCGGAGCAATTGTGTGCGGTACCACCTATTAACGTGTGAAAACATTAGAACCGCGATGTCAAAAAATATGTGTCCGTCGTTTTCTCAAGACTTCACCTCCCACCTGCCCCTGTTGGCAGGTTGAAAAGTGGAGAGAGGAAAACCCTCTCTCCACATTCGTTCACGCTATGGCCGGGGCCACATGCCAGCCTGCGTGAAAATGTGAAGCCTCCTATTTTCACCTGCTGCTCTGGACAGCTTCGCGATTGCTTGCACATTCGCTCTCTCGATTAGTGTGACAAAGCATAGGCGGGTTTGCCCGACCACTTAGTTAGGGTGGCGGGGGAGGGGGGTTGAATGTAGAGGAGAAGCGGTAGTCATTTTTATTTTTATCGTTGATGTGCCGCGTAGGAATAGCAACGTTTATAACTAACACTCTAGCAATGATGACAAAATTTCGCTGTCATGGGCAAAAAAAAATCGTTACGAATTAAAGAGGTGCCTTCAGAAAGACAAGGTGGGAGGGTGGGAAGTCCTCCCAAGAAGGTGTGTAGGGAAATCACTGCCCGCGGCTCAATGTGCCATATGAGATCGGTTGTGAGCAGCATATAAGACCATACTAACAAATTGTATGATCAAGCTTCAATCCACCGCAAGCCTGCATTTCATTGGTGGAGAAGTCCCTCCGCACTGAAAGAAAAAAAAAAAGGGGGGGGGGGAAGGGCTCGTTAATAAACCGTGAATAAAGAAGCGTATATATAGCGCTGGGACGCGCAATTGAATGCATGGACACGTAACGTACGTTGTTTTACTGCAAGTGCTAATAAACACTCCTATGTCTTTGTTTTACTTTACTTTGCTCGTTTACTCATTTGCTTCACTTGGAGTATCGTATTTAAATGTAAGCTCATATTCTATCGATCATTTCTGAATCAAGAGATCCCTGTTCATCATATGTGTAAATGGACTAAGCACGCACTGCTTTTAAATACATGAGATGCGGTTACATGGCTGTGCAGACATTTTCAGAAGGAAACTAAAAAATCGCCGTAATGTGGCGTTTGAATCTGTACTCCGGGCAGAGCCTTATAGACCACAGTACTCGGGGGCAATTGATACCGCACTTGTCACAGCTGAGATGAACGAGTCAGATATTCCAAACTCTGCATCCCTGACACTATAATATGCACACGTCTGCTCCTTTTACCTTGCCCGGATTACCCGCAATAAAAGCCATGCGGACTTGAAAATTGTTGAACTGAATCGGCTTCATGCATGCAAGCAAAGGCCAGAGGAAGCGGCGCGAACCGGGATCTCGCCGGTAGCGCCACCGCTGCGGCATGAAAAAAAGAAGGCTTAGTAGTGGCATAAGTGGCGCTATGGTGGCGGCGCTCTCCCCGTGAGTCTTTAGAGGCGGTTGCCGCGGCGCGGCGCTGGCGTAGACTCCTGCAGCAGAAGCAGCGCGTTGTCGGTACGCGCGGCTACGAGGGGCCGACAGGACAGTCGCGCTGTTTGTTATTGTGTTATCACACAAGAATCCCATTTTTTAATGCATCACCGCTTGGCTGCCAATGAAAATGCACAAAATGAGTGGATAATTATTTTTAACCTTTCAAAGAGAAATCAGTGGCCGCTGCCTCGAAAATTTGCCCGGCGCTCCTTTCTGTCCCCTGGAGGAATTGATTTTGTTCGCTCACAAGCACCTAAGCGGCTTAATCTGCGTTGCGTTATGTGAAACCAATATACCGCTGTCTCAATACCGCAATTTGTTCTTTTTATTTTGTCTTGAAGAGGAACAATGCCCAAAAATTAACTTCCCCTTCGACCTACACCACCCCCGTAGGATATCCTGGGAAGCCCTTGGAATGGTAAGACAATAACCTACAACTTTCGGCTGCAAGTTTTTTTCTATTTGAAAAAAAGGCAACTGCCAATCTTGGTTTTTCTGGTCTTTTGTTTTATTTTTTTACGAAGGTCAGGTGGAATACCTTCCGCACGAAATAGGACAGCGCTTGAACGATGAGTCCGCAAGAGCTTTTTGCTGTTTCGCTCACTCGTTGAGGTTCAGAACACACGACACCGGATCCTTGATTTTTTTCCTATTCAATAACTCACCACGGTTCTGATTGCACTTCTATTCGTGAAAATTTTAAAATTCCATTAAAATATCATGCGCTCAAGGCGTTCTTATAACGCTACTAGGAGATTTTATAGCTACCCTTCCATAGTTGGACATTTCATGGCTTATGGAACGGGCGGATGTAGCATCAGCTGCATGGGAGTACTACGCCCACTATTTTCTAAATGAAGGCAATTCATTCATTCATGCAAATCGCCTTATAGTGCGCGATTTTCTACCCATGGTGTCAGGGCTTATTCTTCGTTAAAGTTCACTTAAATTGCTTGCGCCATTAATTATAAAGGCAACCTATACTTTTACTGGTTCTTCTAATACTCGCTTCTCAAAGCTTTGGTTTTCACTACTAACTAATTACTGCAGACCTTGCGATTGAGTTCCATGTCTCTCCTGCCTGGTCTTAGAAATGATTTTTTCAAATTTAAGTTTAACGTTAACGTAACAAGCCAAATACATGCATTTTTTATAATTATAGAATGCTAATTTTGATCCAATTAACAACGCAACAAACCTCCGCTTTTAATAGAGCATTCATTTCGGGCTTGGACGTAGATTCTCAAATGGGACATATCCACTAATAAAAAAACAGCTGTTATGTTCACATGATACATATATGCAGAAAACTGCCCCGTTTCTACTTTGTACTGGTGCTCAGGCGATGGAAAGGGTGATTCAAAGGTACCGTGGCGGACGCCTTAATGGTGTCACTGCAGGGACTGCGGCTGCCTGCCAGTCTTTGAGAGCTGCTCAGTGATCACGAATAGTGGCCGCCTTACCAAAGAAATAACTGAAACCGTTCAAATTACTTCTACCGCATCAGCGAGCCCTCTCTCATTCTCACAGATATGGATATGTCGTTTCTGTCCCCGTCGGCGGACGTAGGTCTCTAATCTGTTTGTCTCTTCCCATAGTTTTATTTATTGCCTTCTTTTTCCTGCTTAATGAGCACTTGCTTTATTCTATTTTTTTTTTCGCGTTGACCTTTTCTTTCGCCGCCATGATGACTGATCAGTGGTTGTGGTGCGCGCTCGGCTGCTGACCCGAAAGATCCACAGCGGTCGCATTTAGATAGAGGCGAAGTGCTATAAAGGCACGTGTGTACCGTGCGATGTCACATTAAAGAACGTACCCCAGGTGTTCGAAATTATCCAGAGTGGCTATGGCGTCCTTCGTAACCTGATACACTTGTCCCAATAGCTACCCCGGTTTACGAGGTTAAACCCCAGGTTGAACCCCATAAAACCGATCCAAACACGTTTCACTTTATCTTCTCAAACACCTCCGTTCGTTCCTTTTACTCTTCGTCCACAACCTTTCATTCTTGCTTTACCGCCGTTTCGTGCTTTGTCCGAGTGGTTTCACCTCCATTTCATTTAGCAAATCTTCTTTCACCTCCTCCTCGAGCTTCACTGCTCATCGCTTGTAACAGTTCGTCAAATTTGCCCGCATCCTCCTTTCCCTGCCCCAGATGGTGTTTTGCTGTGTGTGCCTTTGGTTGGCAATGCATCTTCAGGATGCTCCGCTCAGGCGAAATGTTCGCGGTCAGCTGGGTGTTGAGTGGTACCCGCGTTTTATAGACTTTTTGCAAATTTTTATGTCTCCGAGGGACGCGCTTACCCGCTTTTATTATAGCAACGAGCTTAAAGCGCCGCCCTTTCCCAACGACAACGCTCAAACTCGCTGAATACAGCGACGCAGCAAAGCAGACGGCCAGCTTTTCCCCTACAGTATTCGATGACAGCGCCGCGCGCGGCCTACCGCTTTTTTGCTTCAGCACCTCCCGTTGAAACCCGCCTCACTCTTGCCGCTACAAGGCCTACTCTATTCATAAGACAAGCGCCAGGCGGTGGGAGGCGGTGGCGCTGGCGTCAGTAGTGACTTTCGTTGTGTAGGCAAAAGGCAGCACCTTGCGCTTGCATGCTTTCGAACGTAATTCGCGATATCCCGTTGAGTTGGGGTGCGGTTGGTTGAGCCACAAGGCTGAAGAAATGCAGCGCATAAGTTTCCAAAAATGTATCGCGGTCAGCTAGGGGCGAAAACGATGGGCAGTGGACGTGAATCGGGACAAGTTCGTCGACGGATAGGCTGCGCGGCTAGCATTTCTGCATCTAAATATGATAGTCTGTATCTCCTAATCCGCATGCATGGTTGCTCTACAGTCGCGCGCGAGCAAGAATCAACGCCTGCATCTCGTTCGCGCTCTGTCGGGCTCTCATTATAAGAAGTTTGGGTGCGACATTCTGTGTGCATGTGATCGGAAGTTGAATTCGCGTTTGGCCGTCATTCGGACTACGTCAACGGTATCCCGTCGCGCAAAACAGACACACGCACGCGCACGCACGCGCACACACGCACGCACGCGCACGCACACGCACACTACAAACGCAGCTCGAGCCACTACGTTCACGTTCGCGTGCTTGAGCAAGTCTTTTCAACACCGCTCATAGAAAACGATCAAACGTCGCTCGGATCACGGCGAAGTCACGCAGTGTAATTTCACAGGTTACCTGAATTATCATGCAGGTGGATCAGAACCTGGCGAAAACAGCTAATTTATACCACGCTCGAATGCAAATTTCAAAATCAGCAGAATGACTTCAAATACTTTGCTCTGAAGTGTAAATTTAGTTGGAAGCTCGCGGAAAACTTATGCGCTTGTGAGCTGTACCTAAGCCAACAATAACGATTGTCTACGACTCTCTACAGCTCTGCAGCGGCAGGGTCCCCGGAAAGGGGGGGGGGGGGGGGTCGCCTCCCAACATTTTTCCAGGGGGAACAGTGCCCCCCCCCCCCCCCCACCTCCCCTTAGTCTCCAACTGCTTGCACTTGGGTCAGATTTCTGACAATTGAAACCCTTCATTTCTAGGACTCCTTTAGTGCAAATCACAGTGGAGCTGAGCTACTTGGCTTCGTAGCCAGTTGTAAATCATTTCGTATACTCATAACCGAAACCAGTCATGTCCCAACAGAAGTCGACTGTCTGACCCGTGTACATGATCATGATTAGCAGAATTTAAACAAACTATACACGAACTTTTTAATGCAATTGATCACTCCTCGTGAGTAAAGCTTCCCATTTCAATTTGTTTTTTATTGCCATGAATCTTTGCACCGTTTGTTCGTTCGCACTCAAAACCGCCGGCACACGGCTTTATCATTTTGTTTTGTAATGCCAGATGCGACCAGACTTATCTCCATTGATCGTGGCCACGTTCAAATGCTTCCACTTTTTTCCAGATTGTTGTAGTTACTTTTGGTTCTTTATCTTCAAGGTTCCTTGCCAGCTTTAAACCGAGGGTGGCCAAGCACTGCAGGCATTCAGTTCGATGACCACCGAGCACGCTCGTGGCTATCGCCGCCGCCGAGTCATTCAGTTCTTAGTGGGCGCGAGTAAGCCCCTTAAACAGTTTCTTTTGGAAGCCTTTCCGTTGTCTTCCTGACTGCTGGAGTGTCGTTACCACAACGTGACAGTTTGCATCAACCTTTGAACATTGAAAAATAAAAAATAATTAACAAAACAAGTTTGAAGTCATGCCCCCCCCCACACACACACTGAAAAAAAAAAGTTCCTGAGTCCCTGTACAGCGGTGCTCTGCAGTTCTACAAAACCATTGAAGCGAGACCTCGACTCCTACCACATATTAGACATTTGTGGTGGGAGTCGAGGTCTCGCTGAATCAAGCAGAATAAAGAATTTTAAATTCGCTGCTCTTTCGACTAAGTTCCAAAGAACGGATGCCGTATTCAAAATAACTATATGGCTTCAGTGTAGTGTCCTGTAATATTGCGCGTTCTCCATTGTGAAGTGGCTCGGCAAAAACGGGAAGCACATCACAAGGTTCTTCATGTGAAAAAGCTGCTTCGCGTCGTGCATCCCGTGGCACTTAGCAGTCAGGCATGCTGATCGGCCCAGAAGTTGAGGTTGTAGACGATTAGTTTCCCTATACCTCGTGAAAACGTAATCGCCGAGGAAGCCGATGCAGCGCTACACCAAGTAATTCCCTCTGCCGAAAAGACTCAAAAAGTGCTGTACTAGTCTCCGGGCATCAGTAAAATGTGCCTAACCAGATTAAACGCGTACCAATAGAGTTTCTTACTATCACCAGAGCGAAAGGTGGCGCCCCGTCTATGGGAGTTTCCATGGAGCTTCATCGAGACTACAATGCTCTAGAAGGCCTTCTAGAACACTGTACTCGAGACCACCTCAGCTACAATGTCAGCCAACATAAGTGCTCTAAGCATCGGTCATGGGTCTGACAGCTACCGACTGCAGAACAACTTTGGTCAAAAAATAATGCAAAATAAACGTTGTTCGAAAATTAAGAATGCGCTAACATTCAATATCCTGTCTATAAATAGCAACAGACGAGCAAAAAAGCATGTAAATGTAAAGTTTGCCCAAAATAAGCGATGGCTGGCTCTCCTATAGGTGGTGCTCAAACTACAGCGGACATTGTGTCACGGCGAAGCTCTGTCATGTGAATTTGGACTTCCGGTTCGTTCCTGCGGTTTCGTTTGCTTGCAGAGGTGCGGCTTCGACCTTTCTTTCCTTAACGCCAACGCCCACATGGTTGAAAAGAGTGTTGTGGGCTGCCTCAAACTGCCGCAACTTCAAAGCAACGGAATGCAACATGTTCCGAGTGCCTTCAAGTAGTGAACGGCGAAAACAGTACGGCGTTGCGATCCGCTGGCAGACTGCCTGCTACGAGCTCCACGGACAACTCTTGGCTTTGCTTCGAGCATTTTGTTGGTGGCAGACGTTTCAGAGTGTTGTGGAAGTTTGGGAATTTGGTTAAGTAGGCTGTTTTCTCTTCTTGAGGAGCTAGAAAATCTCGCTCGGACAACTTCGGACGCAACCGTCCTCGCATGACGGCGGCAGAACCGCGCGGTCGTAGGTGTGCATGTATGTGCTGTTCGGCCTCCGTCACTACAGCTCCACTAGATCTTAAAGGACAGAACGATTTATTGCTCAGGAATTTGTGCTCCGTGCGAGTTGCTCGAATCCAGAGCTAGCACTTTAGGCCTATGCGATCGCAACAGTCAGCTGCCGAAACGGGCGACACCGGCCACGGCGGGGTCCCGTTGCCTGACATTGCTGGTCGCAGTATATGGTTACGAGCACTTTTAGGATTTATGAATTGTTTTGTGTGAACATATTTCCCAACTTCATTCCCAAAGTGAAACACATGTTTTCACCAAGCAGAGGAGTCGACATGTGCACGCAACATGTATGGGGAAATTATAAGCGAGCTGTTACCTTAAAGTTCCCCGTTTGCATAGACCCCCACGTTGCAGTTATGTTTCTCTGCTTCCTGTGTGCGGAGAGGGAGGGTGATAGACAAGGTGATCACATTACAAAGTGATAAGAATTATTCACCACCATTCTTTTCATACTCTGAGGCAGTAAGTTATGAGAAGCTTCACTTCAGGATTACCGTCGAAATTAATATATATATATATATATATATATATATATATATATATATATATATATATATATATATATAGCAGCCAACATAGTCTAGCTTTTTATCACGTTTCATTGTACAACATGTAGGAGAATTGACATCTGAGACAAATGTTATAATACTGAACTGTCGCTGCACAGCAAAGCATCATTTGAAAACGGTCTAGGTGCTAAACATGCGTGTGAAGTAGACAAATGTCTGCATCTCTAGCCTACGTGTGGTGCATTGCATGCTTGCATATAGGAATATTGCACTGAATGGCTGACTTTTGATAGGGACATTGGTGATTTCAAGAAGTCCGAAATGCTGCAAGGACGGCAGAGGCCAATCTGGTGGTCGTTGGGTCAATTATCCGTAAGGATAAAGAGTAACAAACATGCAATAAAATTGCTCGTTTTAAAAGGCAAGGGAGCACATTGTGTCCATGGACATACCAGATTTTTTTATATAACCAGTGTCTTAGGGACGGTTTACTGCAGTCAGTTAACATACAAGCTATGCCGCAATGTTCACTCCAAAATTAAAATTGGGTGGGAATGCCTTTCTTTAGCGTTGCACAAGACAGTCAAAAGAACTTGTAGGAAATGCTGAAAACAACTCGGATAAAGCTTCTGTTTGTGCTAGAAAAGCCTCTACCATGCTTTTTATTATCATTTGCTATTTGTCACTCAGATGTCCTGCATTAAACTCATTTATTACATGCTGTGCTGTATAAAATGTGCCTGCAAAAGTTTTTCAAAACAAATGCTATATAAGATGTCAATACCTGCATGACAATTTTCCAATTAACAGCTGATGAACTTTCTCATTTTGCAATTCAAAAGTAACGCTGCCTATGTGAAGAGTTAGTTCTGCTTTCTGTTTTGTCATTGTGCCTGACTTTGTTTATATTGTGCCTGTAGCGAAGCTGTGCTGCAGGCCTTGATGCTTTGCTTTGGCTTGAGGTATTCGTTAAAAAAACACAAGGCAAGCCAATCTTCTGCCCAGCTGCTTGTGTTACTACTTACCTACCTTACTTTGAACACTTCGCAGACAATGCACAAGTTTTATATTTCCACATTTCTGTGCATATGCATCAACAGCTGAGGTGCCAGCCATTCGGACGTCTGTCCGTAGATTGGCTGGTGTTTCTTCTTCGACCAGGCTCCGAGCACTAAGTACACGACAGCAAAATGGCTACAGGCTCACCTCTGCCCTGATGGGAAGCCCTAATGCCATAAAAGAGATGCCATAAAACAATGCATTTATTTTGTTCTTTTTAATGTACACAAAGTAGCAACCAGCATTGGGAAATCAAGCACAGGAATTCTTAACATTCAGAGCTTCAAGTTATATGCAAATGGCATGTAATGTCCCGCACCACTGTATGCAGGCTGTGAAATGTATTGCTGTGCATAACTATGCATGGTTAATTTTGTGGGAGTGAGGTTCTTGTGCACGCACCAGAGCCTCAGTAAATGGGCGCACCTCTTTCAGTGCTGGAATAGCTGCTAAGTCACTTGCCTATCCATGCCCTTGACGCAGATTAGAGGCTTTTAGCCACAAAGTCGAGGTGCACATGCTCGGTGCAATTCGTACTGGCAGAAATAATACAGTAGGGCTGAAAATGCAACACATTGGTCATGCAGTTGCATTTTTGAATTACAGACGGACTGAAATTCAATTGCTTGAGACAGTTGTTATGCATGCGAGCTAGTGCAGTAATTATTCCATAAGCCATAGCAAATATTCGACAAAAGCATTTTTGGTGACAAGGACATAAGACCGTAAAACAGATTGTGCACTTTTGCCGAGGCTGTGAAGCATTGTTAAGTACAGATTTTTGGTAGGAGCTCAACTTGCCGCATGTGCCATTCATAGCGCAACTAAAACGCGGTCAACCTTGCTTGCAGGCAACGACAGCTCCGGTGCTATCGCGTTGCAAGAAACCCTTGCAGCTCCGATGCAGTGCATATGAATGCTTTGTAGGCTAGAAAATCATAAAATATTTCAAATTGTATGGTGTTACATCTAGACGGGATACATGGGCAATGAGGGACGCCGTAGTGAAGGGCTCCGGATTAGGTTAGACGGGTTCTATCGCACAGCACACGGGCGCACCTTTCGCGCTCCGCCGCCATCGAAACGGGGCTGCCGCGTCCTGGATTGAACCCGCGGGTCCTCCGACTCCGTAGCCGAGTGCCCTAACCACTAGGCCACCGTGGCTGGTGTAGAAAAAGTACCTGAACTCCAGCAGCCACTCAGTTGCTGGTTGTTCATATATTCAGCACCTGCTAGCGCGAAACCTCTCGGAATTATGCTCCGTAACATATATTAGAGGTGAATGCAGCAGCCGAATAACAGTAGAACTTTTTAGCGAGTGAATGAAGCGTCCTAAACTTCTGAACGAACAGACGACGCACGCCGAAACGTTCGCAATTGCAACCCTTTTTCGCCATTAATTCAAATACGGAGCGTCGAGCGCGGACATAATGCAGGTACAGCATCCTGACCTTTTTTTACGGCTTCATTCGCGCGTATTAACGCATGAAAAGCCGAATTCAAGCTTATTAATTCCGCACTCCAAGCCATGTCCAAGCGAAGCCCTGTACACACGCATCTCGCCGAAAGACCCGGAAGTCGGAGTACCCAGCATGCCTTGCGGCTCGTTCAGATTGGACACCACCTATTGGCCAAGTATTGCAGACAACAAAAGCCAACACTTCGTGCTTAACCAAGACTTCTTTATGAAAAATATGTTCTTGAAAAAAATGTCGCTTTGGCATTTTAAGAAGTTTTTAATGGCACTTCGGAAACAAAAAAATTTATTGCCGTTGTGTGCTATTTTGTTTTCCCTGCTATGGTTTTTGCGCGCTACGTTTGCGTCAAAGGGTGCGTTCCAATATCTCGAAGTAGACGCCGCCGGACAGCCGCCATTTTTGGACGCGTTCCATTTCAAGACTGCTTCGCCGAAGTCAACATCGATGCAGGCTAATTTCCTGTCTAAAGATGGCGGAGCCGACGTATGCGTCATAGATAGGTATGCGTAGCGAGTTGTGCTCTTCGCGGGCGTCGGACTGCAGCCGGAGTATGGATATATAGGCACCGTCCTTCAAGTGTGAGTCATTCCTTTAAATTAATTGGTACGCAAACTAGTGACTAATTAAACAATCTTCGTGGACGTGCGATTCCTAGCGGTGACTATATAGTGCGGTTGAGAGATTTGCTACAGCAGCGTACGCTGTAGGTCTGTTTATAATCTGACGATGCCGGCTCTCAGCGCCTTGATTTTGTGAATTAAAACTTTGATTTCGTTGGCTTCTTCGCCGGGGTTAAGACGGCTGGCGTTATGGTTTACAAATGTGTTTTTCTGTTGCTATATTAGCTGCATCTGCTCTTTCATGCACATTCTTTTTTACCTCTACAGTCTCAGAACAAACACACCGGCATGTTGCGAATTGATTTTAGTCTGTGCAGGATTACAGCTCGCTGCTGTATTTAGGTTTTTGGTTGCCGCCGAGTACCACGTGCAGCAGACAGCAGGTTTAAGGCACGCATGTGCTTTTCTGCTTCAGTATCACCTTTCGCGAATTTTAATTTTGTGTTTACAGTCTTTCGTATTCTTTTTTATGTTTACAGGGTCGTCCGGACGAGCAAGTTCGAGGAGCATTATCCTCTTGAGGACAACAACAACAATAGTGTCAATAATAAAATAATAATGGCATATATCTTCAGCGTCGTCTTCGGAGAGCGGACACTACCGTCTGCTACAAGTAGAATAACCGCTATGCGCTGCCACCAGTCTGATTTACGTGTAAAATTATTGCAGCAAAAAATGTGCCAACTGTTGAAAATGCGTTTTTAATGATAATCATTGCGAAGTTTAAGAAAAATTGCAGTATTACTGACCATAAGCTCATGCCGCGAGCTACTGCTCATGCCGGCTGAGCAGTAGAAAAGTTCCAGTATGTAGACGTAGACGGGTTCCTTGACGTCACACTAGACGTCTTGTCGGGCGTCTAAAGGATCGGAACGCACCCAAAGTCGTCTGCGCCATGGACGAAACGGTATTAGTAACGCCACTCTATATTTCTGAGAAAAAAAAAACCCCGACTGTCCCGCACCAAGTAACTCATCGCCCCATGATGTTTTGAGCGCCCATGGTGGCTCAGGTGCAGCGCCGCCAGCTTTCCCTCTAGTAGTACGAAACTCTATGGTTTGCAGTTTTCCCGCGATGTATTTTACTACAGGACTGCGCTGAAATGTGAACCTCATTTTCCGAAAAAGTAAGGCACCTTTAATTTCTCCTGTGTGGCGAAAGCATCAACCTTGCAGCGGCTAAGCCGCTAGTGTGTGGTAGTTTGGTTTTCATACCAAAGTGTTATGTTTGATGCACGGAAACAGGGCGTTTCCACGTGTTTGAGCTTTCGTTAAGTGGGTACAGACAGGTTGCTTCCGCATATTTAACACCCTCTATGAGCTGCTTTCTTACGAAGGCCGTCAATAAGTTGGAACCCTAGAAAAATAAAGTGTCATCATTTTTGACATAGCTTCAAAGTGACCACCTTTGCTTAAACGCGGGTTGGAAATGAGCAAATTTTTTCAACACTAGTTGCTCGATTGCAACCTGACAGGATTTTATTCTTGCCAACTACTCTCTTTTGTCCTCGTGAGTGTTCCAGTTCAACACCACCAGCGACAGTCGTGTCAAGAAAGCTTTGGTTATGCTTTATGTGGTGTCCATTATCAAGTGACCATGAAGCCCGTCGTGGTGACTGTGTGGCTTTGCGTTCGGCTGCCGGTCCCAAGATGGCAAGTTATTTGACGCCGGCCGCGGCGGCCATGTGTCGATAAAGTCGAAATACAAAAATGCCCGTGCGCTCTATTAAGTCAGCGCACGCCAAACAACCCCTAGTCGCCCAAATTAATCCTGAGGCCTCCACTACTGCGTCCCTCGTTGCCGATATGTCGTTTCAGGATGTTAAACCCCGCAGTTTACAAGTAATTATGTAGCGGAAGTTGTATTGGTTTCATGAAATTCAGTGACTGCATGCATAAGCCAAGAACTCAAGCAATATATTGTTGATGGCTTTTGTTCCAGGTCCGGATGAAAATATGGAATACTACTTTGTTAACAAAGATTGCCTGATTTCTGTTTTTTGAGCAGGCACCCTAAGCTATTTCATTTGCTGTTTGCACTTTTATATGCCTAGTCGCTGAAGATTATAGTAGTGTTGTGCCCTATGTCTGCAGTTGGTTATGAACCCAGATAAAAAATAAAGGAGCTGAGGGAACCGTGAAAATCCGGATGCATTACTGCATGGACTTATTGGACTTTTCAAGCTTTTTTTTTTTTCATTACGATTGATAGCTACGACACTGAGAAAATCTACTCAGTGGTACTGTTCTGTATGTGTGCTGGCTGTTTGATGATATAAGTGGCCCCTTGGCAGGCAGGCAGGCCTCCTTGCATTTTATTGGTATGCCTTTGCAGTGTGCACAGCTATTGTCAATGGATTCACTCTGTACATTTCTTTTTAGGCGCAGGCTGTTCAACAGTTGTTTTCAGAGAACTTCCTGGCCTGCTCAACTTCTAAACTTTTGGCAAGCACTCTCCACAGCTGACACTGTTTTTTCTTCATGGTTTTGTTGTGCATACATGCACACTGTTTGCAAAAATTTATTTCACAGATTTTGTTGTTTGCTTGGCCCGATCTTTTGTTTAGACCTGCTACAGTTAGCCAAAAGAGCAAGGGCTTTGGCTAGTTTCAAGGAAAGAATGAAAAAGAGAGTTTGAAAACTGTGCCTATGTGGGCCTGTCTGAATGAATGAATTGCAACATAAGCAAGCACAGGTATGCATGCTAGCAGATTACGAACACTGGAAACTTAACATCACATTGTTAGAGATTTGAGGACAGCAATAACTGGAATACTGAAGGGCAAATAGCAGTGCCTTTACAATGACTCAACAAAGAGAAGGCAAATATGTAAGCCTTTGAGAAACAGCAGTGTTTTATAAAGCGAGGGCAGTTGGACTAATCTTATTCAAGTTTCAAAACTAAAGCAAGATTTCAGTTATTTTATTCTTTTGCTCTACCTACAGCAGCATGCATAAAAATCCTGAATGGAACATGGTATACAGTTTTTAGTTGCTGGCTTTCTTGTGTATTTTGTGACTGTTTACATGCACGCAGTCAGACACAAATATTGAGTGCTGAAAATTGACATTAATTCTTCTGTTCACCCAGTAACCATGGCCTTTATGCCCGCCGTGGAGTGCGGCTGCGAACATCTGTTTTGGAGTCTTCATGGGAGACATGGGCCTGGTACCTACCATGTATATAGCTGACAGCTGTCAACTGTTCCTCCCAAGTGACACTTTGTTCTCTTGAGGTATTTGTCATGTGTTTTGATTAAACATTTCACTGTTTTTAATCTTAAGTAGCAGGTATGTTTTACTGAGGCAATAAAATGTTTGATTTGTAGAGCAGTTTATTGGCACGTTGGAAGCGCCGGCGACGAAGACCTTAGCACATGTAATCTACGAGCCAGCGAGGCGAGAGACTGGGACACAAGCGGCAACGTTCCAGCACGAGCATCCGACAGGCTTCTTCTTCTTTACCTAAGTAAACGAGGGCGCAAGCGCTTCGTCGTCGTTGGTGTCGGTGCTGGATCATGTTCTTCGTTCCAGATTCTTTAATTGAAGCCATTTCTTGCTCTTTTTTTGCACTAAGAACACTGCCTGCATTGAGAGCCAACCACATTGGTTCTTTTTATTACTTCGTCTGAATTTTTGTTGTAGTTCTACGATTACATTTAATTAACAGTTTGCCTTTCAAAAGCTTTCATCTTCCAGCAGGCATTGCAAGAATATGTCAAGTTTGCACAGTTCACTTATAGTTATGCAGTAGACAAAGTGAAAGGTGCTTAGCACTTTACAGAGAGCCCTACTTGATGTCTCACGAGCTATAAGAGCTCAGTTTAGAGAAAATACGGATGTCCTGCATGCTGGGAGAAAAAGTGCGTGTATTGAGGGTGCATGAGAAAACTTGCTGTGCTCTCTTGTCGCTCTTGCCTGGCGTTTGGCCAGTTGTCTACATATTAAAGGAGTGTTTGCACTTAGTATAAGTCTAGGTAACGGGCAGTCAATACATGAAATGACGCAGTAGTTTCTTTTGCACTCTTGACATGCAAAACGTTGCAAAATAAATGCATCATCTCATGAACTAATTACCTGGTACCTAGACTTCTGCTGAGCAAATGTGCCTTTAATCTGCAGACAACAGGCCAAATGTCAGACGAGGGTCAAGAGGCAGCACAGCGACAAGTTTTCTCACACACCCTCAATGCACACATTTTGTCCCCAAAGCATGCAAGATGTATTTTCTTCATAGTTCTTATTGCTTGTGAGACATCAAGGATGGGCTCTTCATAAAGTGCCTTTCATTTAATAGCATTACATTACCACATGGCTAAAATACATCTATACAGCTAGGTAAGACCTCTATTAGCCAACTGCTAGCATTGCTTACCACAGCTACAAAAGAGCTAAAACGCTCCTTTATAGCTAAACAAAGTATCGCCTAGAAGTCTACAAGATGTCAAGGAAAACCTCTTGTAGTCGACAGATAGCCTTGCATTAGCCTAGGCTACAGGAGGTCTTCAAGACTTCGGACAGTTATATAAAATCTTGGCGATAATTTTTTAAGACATCAAAACGTCTTGGTATGGACCTTCTGCATGTTTGTAAACAAACGAGGTGGCGCTGCAGTCGCTAGCGAGCTCGTGGTAGGCAAAAGGTCGGGGAGTGGCGTCGCGGATATGTGTTGTGCGCAGGTTTTCAAGGCTTGTAGGCGCGTTTCCAGTTTCTGCAAATCACAGCAATGGTCGATGCTTCCAACTTAGTAATTTGTCGAAGTACACCAGCTCGCGTTGTCCACGTGCGGCCTATAAAGAGAAATAGTTTGCCACTGTGTATTGTATATATGGTTAGTAGTAAACATGTAGAAAGTGTTCCTGCCGTTTATTTATGCGCTAGGCATTGAATAAAACAAGTTTTGACACTCTGCACTAGCCGGAATGATTTTACTTCGTGACACTAGTGAGCGGAAGTGCTGGCGTTGTTTCGCCGGAGCAGACATGCGCTCATCGTCTGCTGACATACGTACGTGTCGCGCTGCGCGAAAAGTGGGGACAGAGTCGTGTCCCCGATCTCCTGTCTCGCTTAGCACTGTTTTTAGCCGCATGACCACGCACCAGCCAGGCCGACTTGTCTTGTTAAGCTGGTCGATTTGGTGAAGATTTTTGATTTCTAGAATTATTTCCTTTCCTAGCCCTGAAGTCTAGTTTCGTGACGAAAAATTATAGCAAAATATTGAGTACAAATTTATAAATTACACTTTTTAGAAGTGTGGTCGTCAAAAATTGTGAGGTAATTTCTTTGATTTCAGTGCCGCATTTCTTTGACCAAAGCGAAAGCGAAGATGCCATAAACGAGGGAATAAACTTTAAGGTTCGTTTTCTGACCTCTCACATTTTCTGTGACTGGATCACTCACCTTCGTAATTCGCATGAAAATCAAATGATTCCATTTGTCGCAAACTATTCCTGAGACGTTGAGGAGCGTAATAAATCTCTCGATTTTTTCCCTACACGTGCAGTATTGTGTTAGTTATTTTTTTGTAAGAAACGTTTTCATGTAACTATGCATGCATAAGTGCTGATCATATAGAAAAACAACTGATCGCGTCATCATACAGAACAGGGCTTTATGCACATGCTGGCATAAAAAAAAAACTGCGCACTATCTACTCAATTAGAGACCTAGCTTGGGGGGACTTGACGACGGTGTTAATTATAATTACCCAGAACTGCGCCAGGTATAGCTATAAATAATAGGAATGACTGAAACTAGCGTAGGAATTTCATATTTGCACCAAGTTTAGTTACAACGAAAACACTTTTCATGCCGCATCCCCTCTCAATCTCGCCACGTGTCTGTTAGTAGCACGCCTGCGGCTGCTTCTTTCCAAACAAGCTTCGCGATCATGTATTACCTCATGAAACATGACACATGCATGATGCAATGAAAAAGCATATGGCGTTTAGCACACTTAAGGTACGCTATTCTAAGCACACCAACGCGACCGCGCAGGATTGACACAACTTACCAGACTTCTTTCTACTCGAATGAAATAATTACGTCGTCATATCAAGAAACAGTTTCAAGTAACTATTAAATGTCACAAAACGCGCCATTTAAACATGGTGTGCTATTAACAAAAAAACGCATTCCTTGGGGGCGACTGAACCTGTCGGCGCCCCGTGCACTCCGGCTCAAGGTGATAAGTACGTGTGCAGTTACATGTCTTTTTTTTCCTTTAGCAATTATCAGCCTACTATCCTGAAGTTCAGGTGAATGAACGCAGTAACTTGCATGCTATTAAGTGCATTGAGTGGCAGTGCCTATCGACTCCCAGACTTCGCGCTTTACTACCGTGGCCCAATGCCTGTTAGCCAGTTTCCGAATGCGGCATTTATGCGCGAGAAACCTACCGAGGCTAATTTAATATTTTTTATGCTACTACGCGGATCCAGCAGTGACGCAGCTGGTCAATATATGCTGCTTCTGCAGTGCACAGGCTTGAAGCAGCCGCCGGTAACTGCGGCAGCTGCGGCAGGCACGGGAAAGCGGAACCTGTTTTGCCTACCATGCGAAAGTCGCTGCTAACATCAGCGCCACCGCATCTTCGTGACGTCGCGGGGTGAAGGAGGTCCATAGATGACTTGTAGATTTCTACAAGCACTTTTTGTGTTTTGTGGGAGGTCACTTAACCTTGTGGCGTCATCACAACCCGCCCATCGGATTGTGAGCGAACTGCACACTGTAGGGGGTGGCTGGTAAATTAATGAATGGTCCTTGGAAAGAGCAACCTGGGTCACACAAGCCCTACCGATGGCAGTGCCGCATCGCTTATTAACCACTGCGTCACTGCACCAGGAGTGGCACGAGGGGTTCTAGGTATCTATGAATGTTAACTAGAGAATGAGCAATTCTGCATATGTGGGCATTAACCCATTACAGCTATCGCGTCATACCCTTAAGGAGGAGCTTAATTGTCCCCTCCAGTTTTCTTTGCTTGTAATAATGAATTAAGCCATTGCCAACTAGTCCAACTAAACGCTTTAAAGTTTGCTGTAATAAAGGTTCATCCTTGCTTTTATTGGACACTGGGTTAATGATCCCATCATTGCGTTTTTCTGCATTCAGATCTTCCGCTGTTCTCTTCATACCCATTGCAGTTGATGGGAGTGCAGCGCTGAGTTAGGAATAACTTAAACCGCGCTAGAAACAGTCCAACCTATGAGACTTAAGCTGACCGAGAAGGTTCTGTTCTTGGAAGTGGATTTGGCTCATTTTGATCTGTACGTCAGCAGGATACGGCTCATTGTTGATTAGACACTGGATTTACACATACATTCTCAAGCCTTTACTGGGAACCTTTTGTTTCCACAACTTTTTTTTTATGGTAAGATTATGAAGGAGCTTTCCATTGCAGCAATATTTGGCTTGGTTTGCATTTCTGAAATTGTAAATTGGTTTTTGAGGAAAGGAAATAGCACAGTAATTGTCTCTCATTTTCGGTGGACACCAGAACCCCTGTAAGGGAAGAGAGAAGGTGGGAGTGAAAGAGGTTCTGTAGTGGAGAGCTCCGGAATAATTTCGACCGACCGCCTAGGGATCTTTAATGTGCACTGACATCGCACAGCACAAAGGCACCCTTTTTTTTTTTTGCCTCCTCTGAAATGCTGGATTTGGCTTATTTTGAAAAATAAACTTACCATATATTCAAGAAGTTGAGAGCATATTTGATTCCTTTTGAATAATTTCTAAACATACGCTATAGGATTCATTGGAATAATCAAACAGGAGGATATCCAATTTGATATTCCAATTTCCAAATGCACATCCTTACGAAGAATGCCATATTTCTTCCCCGTAGCATTTACCATGGAACTTTCCACAGCAAGCCATACAAAGCATTGAAGCCACCGCTGACAATACAGAAAAAACAGGCCGTCAGCATGGCGGCCTTTGGCATCTCATTTTCAAACTAAGTCAGATCACTGTGAATACAGACAAGCTGGAAAATCATGGTTTTTATTGAACTTCTTGAAGCACGGGATAGAGCACGTCCAGGACCTGGAGTATGTGTTGAGCAGTTGAAGTTTGCATTGTCTGCAGCAGTGCACGAATCACATCCAGAACCCCCTAAACCATCGTTAGGACTAACTGTCCTTCATCAGAAGCCTGTTTGCAACACAGCTACAGCTTGGTGATACGACTTCGCATGGCCACTCTGGCAATGCTTTTGCCTACAACTTCTGGTCGTACTTATCCATGGCGCACAGACAGGGCATACTGAGATGGGGCTGCAAGCAAGTAAGTTGTGGAGAAGCCATGGGTGGTATCCGCGTTGCTGACATTACCAGTAGCCATTCTGGACATCTACCTGTTCGCTATCATGAGGTTTGACTATATAGCTTAAACAACATTGCTTATGTTATTAAAGGAAGGCCTCAGCAAATGCTGCTATCTTACAAGGCTGTAATTTTCGTATCGATGTCAGTGGTGGCCCATGGGGCACTTCTGCCTGCTTTTCAAAGCCGACGCAAATGCAGGACTGCATTAGAATGGTCGTCGCGTCCACCTATGTGCTTTATGCTTCAGTTCTGGCCTGCGTAAAGCCTCTACAAAAAAAGATGACAAAAGGTGGACCTTGGTGTCCATGAAATCCATTATAATGACGGAAGGCAACCTTTTAAAAAGCATGACCACCATGTTTGTAACACGCTCACTTGTATTCATGAGCAACAAATCGTACCTTTCACTGCAACTTTGCTCACACACTCAAACTAGTAAATGGGCACGCTAAAACATGTATAGCTGGCTCCTCTCTATGGGCTATGCAAACACAAGACTCCACTCAACCAAAGATTAAGCAAGAAAAACTTTTATTCAAAAGAACATGATATTCACACAAACCATTGAAATATTTAACATATAGCAAGATGCGTCAAAGAATAAATCGGAATTAGGCAAAATATAGCCACATTCGCAAAAAAAAAAACATAACTGAATGCTTTATTAGGAACATTCCATACACTGCAAAATATGTACAACAAATCTGTTGCTCACATTAAACGCAAAAACTCACCGAGCAGTGGACTCAGCCAGTGAACTTGGCCTTGGTCCTGACTGTGACTTAGAGGAGGCTGAGAAACAAACACAAATGCACTGTCCTGTACATCTAGCACACCAAATCGACCGAGTTAGACTTGCGACATGCGCTAAGGGCCGGACTGCTTGTATTTCTTACGCAAGTGGACCAGATGATTCATCTGCTCCCTGAGTAAGCTCTCCAGACTGTCTGTCTCCATTTCCCGCGGCAAACTTTCTGAGACATGCGTTATGGCCACTTCTTCAGGCGACTCAGTTTTGCACGGGTTTAATTTTACTACTGAGACCACCTTGCCAGGTGCCAGCCTGACCTCTGGCGTTCGTGCCAATGCGAAGAGTTCCTTGTGTTTTATAGAGGCCAGGTTCACAAAACCCTTCGTCATGAGGCGGTCATTCAGGTGGTACATGCTCACAACACAAGGTCTATCAATGCAGTTTGAGGAGAGAATGTTGACATTCATTTCATCGCTTGGACTCTTTGAAGGCTTAGCATCTAATTGTGGTGCAGGAGAATTCTCTTTCTTTACCCGTCGCCGCCGCTTGCGTGATCTGTACTCCCGCTGAATGGATGACCTCGGTGCAGCACGCTTGCGGCCTCGTTGCTTCCTGTGCATCTGGGTTGTGGGGGCCCAATCCTCGCTGCAGCAGCTTGAAGTGGATGAAGAAGAAGATGAGGAAGAGGTGTCCAACCCTGCCTTAAGTGGCTGGACTTGGATGACCTTGTTGGACACCTTAAGGAGCACTTCTGGCTCCAAGATCCTCGTCGTGTCGTCATCACACACAGTGGAGTATGCCGGCCTTTGCAGAGGAGCTTGGGGCATATTGACTGAGCCCACCAAGCCTTGTGGAAGGCTGGCATCTAAACCCCGAGGCTTAGGGTTATGAGACTCTGCGTTCACACGCACTACGCGCGAAACTGTCACAGGCACAGAGGGCCTCTCTGCCACAATAGGCATGGGCTTCGCGGGTTTTGTTTGGATTAGCTTAGCGGTTGTTTGCTGCAGCGAATCTGAGGAAACCACCGGAACAGCGGGAGATGACGAGGTAGCTGACTTTTGAATAGGTGCCACCTTTGTGCCCACGGGCGGCACAAAAGGAAGCACCTGTTGTCTTGGGTTCAGGGGCTTCTCGATGACTTCACCAGTTTTATTGATGTACCGAATTGCTCGTGGCATGAAGCAGAGCTGTTTTTCTGCCGAAATGTTGTCTCTGGTGGTTGACACTGGTCCCAATGGCGCCACGACGACCTTGTCACTGTCTGCGACACATTTCACCCTGATCGCTCTGTAGCCACATGGCATTGCTGGCTCACTGGTGGAAACCTTAGACCGTTCTGGAAGTGTGTTGACCTTCGGAGGTGTAGTACCAGAACCAGTTTGTCCACCTGCCAGGACTGTGACGGTGGCAGTGTCAGATGGTTCAATTCCAGCACTGGCGTTAGGTAGTTTGTTGCCCCGGAGAATGTTAGGCTTGATTTTTTGAGGAACAGGCACATCTGGTGGTGGGTGTGGTGATGGTGATCGATTGCTGTTCATGTCCCGGAAATGAAACGTGCTTAGATTCCTTCCATCCCAGTGTAGTTTGATGACCTCGTCTTTGGAAAAATTGTTTGGGATGTTGTTCTCAATCAAAAATGCTTCAATCCCAGCCTTTATCTGGTCTGAGGTAAACACCGGAAGCTCGTCTGAAGTTATAACAATGCGACGAACTGCTTTGTTAGGTGCAGCTGCACCGTGTTCTCCTTTTGGAGCCTGTGACGCCAAGTCTTCTTGCCGGGCATCAGGCACCGAGTCACCCTCAGACTGCTCTGGAGAAGTAGGCTCTGCCTTTATGACAACAGGACTTTGCAATGGCTCGTTCCGACACTGAGTGGTCAAGTTTTCCAGCGTTTCGTCTTGCTGGGCATTGAACACTGAGTCATTCGTATGACGGTCTGGAGAAGCAGGCTCCATTTTGACGACCTTGGGGCACAGTGGCAGCTTGTCTTGACAACTCTCTCCTGCTTCTGATCCTGCAGTCAATGTCTCATTTTTGACACGCCGAAACAAAGATGTCAGTATGTTTTTCTCTCCTTCAGAAAATAAGTCTTTGTCCTGAAGCATGGACTGCTCAAGCAACTTCATGGCCGCCTTGAATTTACCCGACTTGGAAGAAGGCATGGCATTTGTGCTCACATGGCCAGCAGAAGGTGCTGGCTTGAATACTATCTGTGATCCAATTACAGAGTTTCCCCTTTTAGTCTGAAATGAACACAGCTCAATGACGTCATTTCCCCCCTCATTTTCTTTTGTATGTGGGTTGCACTTAGAGCCCATGGTCTCTTTCAATTCTGGTCCTTTTTCGGGGCTGCCATCTTTCTCTTGGCTTGTCTCACGAGTCTTGTTGCTGGTCGTTGCCTTGTTTGTGTTGCCTCCATCGTTCCCAACTTGCGGTACTTGTTTGGGAAGGTTCTGGCTCTCGTTTTCTTTTGCAAGACTGCAAACACTTACAATCTTAAAGCCATAGCTGTCATCTTCCTGCTCCTGAGATGCCCGTGGTTGCACCACCCTTGGTGGCCAATTGTCACTCTGTCCCTTCTTCAACACTGGTACACCAGTGTTGGTCGGTTTTGCCAAGACTGAGACTACACTCTGGCTACTGGGCGGTGCATTATTTGTGATTGGTTTTGATACAGTACACGTGTTTTCCAAAAGTTTTCTGACTGTATTGCGGCAAGGAGTAGAAGAACCAACATGGACCACCGCTGGAGAGTGTTTGCCCTGCAGTGAGCTGCTGGTCGTGTTGCCCATTTCCGTGGTGGCCACACAGCTACCATCTTTTGCACTGTTCCGAAGCTTTGTGAGTGGGACACCCACTTTTGTCTGCTCTTGAAAGACAATGCGAGCTCCTCTCGAACCTGGTTCAGAAGGGTTCACAGCAACCCTTACCATGCCTCTATCAGACAATGTGGGTATAACGTTTTGATGAAATGCTCCATCACTGGTCACTGCAGGTGTCGATGACCCACTGGCATGAGTGACAAGGCACTGCGGAGGCTTAATGCCGCTGCCCAACACTCCTTGGGTCGCGATGATTGTTCTACCACTCTGTGTCTTCTTCACGACGAGAACGGCATCTGAGGTGGCCTTGGTGACGCTCTCATCAGTCCTCAAAGGTGTGGCTAACTTGTGGGTGGACACCTCGATCACACGCTTCAGTTCTGGCTGTCGAGCAGTGCTTTGGGAAGAGCAAGATGGCATGACACTAAGAGGTAACGTTGGTGCGTCATTCAGCACCGCATTTGGGTTGCGCCACAGTTTTATGGGAACCACTGTGTTTGATGGCCACGAAGTTCTTGACCATGGCTCTCCAGAGGTTGACGCCCAGCTTCCTGCTCCTGCAGTTTTACCTAATGTCAGAGAGGAAGCAGTAGAAGCTGGCGCTGGCCGTGGCAGAAGCACTCTTGCCATTTTCGGAGCTGGCGAGACGGTCACCTTTCCATCTTGTTTTTTTTCGGTTGCGGAGGCAGATGACACGCTCACTATCTGCGGCACTTTCTGCACTAAATTCGACATCCTGGGCTCCATTTCAATATCGGAAGAGTCGAAGGGCCAGCCACTTCACTCACGATGGTCAGTTATTGCCTGCAATACAAGTCATATTTCGTAAGGGCAAAAAGCATAACTTTAATACATAGGCATTAAGTCAGTTTCACAGTGCAATAAGTACTGGACCCTCCACCTTGAGCCTATGACAATCTTTCTTTCTGCTGTGAATATTGCGTGATGGGCTTAGAATCAGGTCACAGCATGTTTTCAAAACAGTACGCACTGAATAAAAATAAATTAAGATTACCATCAACAAATATAAATTTACTTCTGTGGGACATGGGTTTGGATATTTTAGGCACCCTTCCACCGTGAACCATTGCCAGTTCCACAGAACTCTGCTGCCTCAGGGCCACTAACTCTGAGGACAACAGGGCGCTGTTTTCAACCTTGAAGCATTTGCTTCCTGTCTGTGTTCTTCAGAATGTATGTTCCCTGCAATCTTTAACTTGTATTAGGACAACACTAATGGCCAAATTTATTTAATCAGCTTATTTGGCTCCACCGCTTGAAGGTAAGAGCTTTCAAATGCTTCACTGGCTTTCTTTGTGACATGTTTACGATTATCTTCCTGCATAGAAAACAGTACATTCAGGTGCATGCTAGCCATGGCAGTTCATAAGAGGAAATCAAAATAATAACAATCACTGAAAACATCAACCAATATGGGAGGTGGTGAGAACCACACTGCCAGCGGATGTTTCCAACTCGGACCATCAATGTCCAGTGAAGTTGTAACTGTCACTGAAACTTGGTAGTTTTGCGGACACAAAGTTTCAATGCATTGTCACTTGCAAGTGAACATCCCATACTGGTTTTTGATGACTGCACAGCAAAGGCGGCGGACACTGAATTACAAAGTAAGCCTGAGATTGTCAAGCACGTTTCTGCATAGTGCTCACGCTATAACCCACTTAGGGGCCTTTAAGGGATAATAAATAAAGATTATGATGATGACGATAAGGATATGTGCAAGACACCGCTCAAGAACAAGCTACACAAAGGGGGTTTAAAGCAAGCGTTCTCAATCTCTGTAGAGTCAGGGAACCATAATGGCCTTCAAAAGTTGCTGAGGAGCCCCGCATGCCTTAGCTTCCATCTCTTACTGCATGTAGACACATATGGCAGCTCAAGGAATGCCCATATTCCATATTCAATTAACCTTTTACTTGCCAATGTTCCAAAATCAGAACACATGAAGCTAAATTTTACTGCCCTTCAAAATACACCCTCTTCGAAATTTTTGCTTTTGCATACTGCATGATGATCGTGGAAAACATACCAACTATGAGATTTACTACTGAATTGACTGATTTAAGGACATTGAATTGTTAATCTGACACGGACATATCTGGGCTCTCTCACAGCTGACCGCTTGCAGAGCCTTTTCACAGGGAAAAAAAAGGTTCAAATGTAAAAAACAGAACAAATTTAGTAATGACAATTAGTTGCCAATTTCGTGACAGAAAAAAAAAAGAATTAAAGCCTGTGTGTTTGTCACTGGCAGTGAGTTTTGTGCAACTGTTCCTTTTTTTTTAAACATTGGCATACGGCAGTACAGAATCCAAAGACAGGTGATACTCCCATTTTAGAGTCTCACGCATTATGTCGCCTGGCATAAATGCCATCCCATTCTGTGTGTGAAATGTCTGGGCACAGGCTTGTGGAAGTTATTGGGCAGCGCATTTGTGGTATAGTGTCTCAAGCGCATGCTACATATGCAGGACTCGCTGCACGTATGAACGCGCTGCAGCATGTTGTGTGTGCAATACCATTCATACAGCTTTCATGTTGTTTATATTTTTCCATTTTAGGAAGCTTGCGGGTGAAGAATCTTGATAGAAACCAACGTATAACTCCATTTCATGACCACAGCTCACATCCGCTGCCGTGCGCCCAGCAGTGTAGCGATGATAATCGCGTGTAGTGCAAAGTGTGATTGACCATAATGCACTGCTCCATGCACCAGATGATCACCAGGGGTCTTTCCAATTATGAATGCACAGCAGAGCCCACTTGAATGCAACGATGATCACAAACTTCCTAATCCCAAGGATGAAAAGCACGACTGTGGGGCTGCAAATTTTCAAAAGAACATGGAAGACTGAAATGTCACCGGAAACGCTGCCAAAAGTACTCTGGGTAGCGAGAAGCAAGAAGAAAGTACTTGCAGGGCGGAGCTATGATGTAGGCATGTGATGTATTTCCCACCTAGCCCTAAAATCGAACTTGGAAGAGAAATTTTACTAGCAAAAGCTAGTCGACCAGGCAGGAAGGAGAAAAACCTCGGAGACTGTACAAAAAGAGGAGAGCATGTAAAAATCCTTTGATTGCAATGGTGGTAACTCTACTATTATTGCATATTTTTGAAGATTTTTTTTGCTATGGCATGGCTATGGCATGGCTATGGCATGGCTATGGTATGGCTATGGTTGGTTTACAAAAGAAACATTTAGAAACAGCATCTATCCTGCTCTTATCATCCCATTAGGTGCTCTGCTCATGAATTATTTATTCAGTTACCACATTTGCATAAATATAACAGGAGGCGACGGTGGGGAGGTTTCCTGTAAGCTTTTCCTATTCCTCACTACACTTTCACTGTCCTTTCTTTCACAGCGACCTGCAACGCCTTCTTTGAATGTTCATGGCCAGCTTTACTGTTTTCCTTTCCTGCGCGCGCCAAGCGCTTTGCCTCATGACCCCAACGGCCTTCAAAAGTTGGCTTTTCCTCATAGCTTGCAAACCTCATGGTTAAGCCATCTCAGAAAATCGCCGTTTTATTGTCTTAGTTGTTATCCATTTGTTGACAACTGTTGGCTTGGTGTTTACACCATTACCTGTCTGTGGCTCTGCGATGCTCTAGACTGCACGTGTGCCACGATGTTGTCATTCTGTGGAAAGTGCGATGCCATGGACATAGGCTCTTTACTATCGGATGTTGTCATTCTGCAAAATGTATGTCGCCATGGACATACACTCTTTACTACAACCGATTTTTTATTCAAGATGCCTTTACTATAAATGAAAAAAATAATTAAGTCATTTATGGAAGGCAAAATGGGACCACAGTTTCAATTTACCATATATGAGTTTTTACTATATCCAAGTTTACTACAAAAGGGGTGCACTCTGAAAGAAATTTTTGACCAAAGGGCAGTCGAAGGCCCTTAAAGTATTGCTCAAATGTTGCTCCCTGTTCTGCATTCATCAAGCACCCAGCAGTTACAATTAACCTTGAGGTTGTTTACCTTAACAGATAGTTACGGAGAATACTGACCACTAGGAACTGTTAGTCAGACCACCGTCAGCAGAACTTTAGTTGATTGCTTAACTGTTAGAAAGCCGACAGGAACAGGGTGTGCTTGAAAACCAAAGAAACTGGGAGAAACAGATTTTCCTATAATGGCAGACCAAGGTATTGCCATGGAAAACGGAGTCCGAGCATTGACTGCATGCATTTCAGCTTGCATTAAGGGCTGAGTAACTCCTTGGGCACACGCCACAGGAGCCACACTGTGCAGTCTCATCCTTTGAAGAACACAGCTCCACAAGTTTTAGCTACATGTGTCAAATGCAGCTGGTACAGACAGCTCGTCGCAAAATTTTCCAAACGGCAGTTCAGGCTCAAAAGTCTCGAAATCTGACTTTTTTTTTTTTTTTAAAAGGCGAGACATAGCCAAACCCCAATGGTGAGAAGAAAAATGAAATAGACTTCACACTATGCACTCATCCTGGCATCGTGCAGGATGTGGAGGTCCTTGGAAAGGTGCGTTGTAGAGACCACAGGGTGATAAGGTCTCGAATTAACCTTTGCTTGAGGAGAGAACAGAAGAAACTAGTCATGCAGAAGCCCACTGAGGAGACAGCGGCAAGGAAGAAAGCAGAGGAATTCAGGATCTCGCTCCAAAGCAGATATTCGGCTTTAACCGAGTACACCATCCTTAACGTTCAAGCAATGAACGATAATGTCACAGCTATCATTACGGAGTGCGCAGAAGAAGTAGAATGGTTCGACAGGATAACAGCAGGCTCTCTGAGGAGATGAAAGGACTGATTAAAAAACGTCAAAGCATGAAAGCATCTAATTACACAGACAGAATAGAACCAGCAGAGCTATCAAAGCTAATCAATAAGCACAAGGTAACCGACATAAGAAAGGTTAATAATATGTAGAGAATCAAGCACACTAAAAATAACGGAGGTAGCCTAATAGTGGTGAAGAGAAAACTAGGCAAAGGCAAAAATCATGCGTATGCGTTGAGACAAAAAGGGCAATGTCATCAGTAGTATGGATAAAATAGTTAAAGTAGATGAAGAATTCTAGATAAATCTATACAGCTGCCAATGTAATAAGGACGTTAATGAGACGGGCAGTATTGACCAGCAATAGGACATCGTGCCAGAAACAAGAGAGGAAGTAACGAAACCGTTACAGCAGCATCATCATATTCGTCCCACAAAGCAGCCCTTCGGGCCGCATGCAAGAGATTGGGATAATGTCCAAAGCTTTACGATTATTTAATATTATGGTACGAGTATGACATCACATACTCTGATGCAAAATACATCAGCAATATCAATCAACAACTGAGTGCAGTCATAAAATCACTGGAGTGCCATCCTAGAGAGAGCCAGGATGGCAGAAGACTTCTTTACTGAACTGCAGAGTAGTCAAGCCAAACATGGATCTACGCAACACCTGGGAAAGTTAACATCAAAGATACAGACATTCTGATTGTAACTAAAGAGGTAAGGAAATCCTTATGAACAACGAAGAGAGAAAAACTGGCTGGATGGAGTCCGCTGCATGTCAATCGAAAGAAAGAAGGAAAAGAGAGAGCTTGAAAAGCGTGCAATATGCGTCACAAATTGTCTTTGACATAGCTCAAATTGCAAACAATATGCTAATCTGTAAGAAAGGCAAAACCACAGGTCTGATATTTACACCTCCTTTAGCTTACTGCCCCCTGAGTAAAAGAAAAGACTCACCAGAAAAGCTGCTAATAGAATCGGGCCATACTACAGATCTGAAGGAGCCAAGACAGCAGGAAGGTGTTCGCAAAAGGCACTCGACAGTATATCACATTTATGCCTCTGATCAAGCTGCTGAGACATCTGCAAAGTTCAATTTGCCTGTATATCTATGACTTTCACAGAATAAAGCAGCAATAACATAAAAAAGAAGTGAATGGAAAACCTCAGTCTGTTGACCAACATTTTAATAAGAGACTTGTCGTCGTTAGGGCATCAAAGCTTGATGACCCAGCTTCAAATAATAATAGGAAATACTTCAGCATCTTCTGATTTCTCGACAATTTCGTCGTCATAGCAATGCAGGGGGATAGATTACAGTGAACGACTGAACACCTAAACAGGCAAAATGCAAAAGTAGGCCTAAAAATTAATACAAATAAAACCAAAGTATTTCTTACAGACTGGAAAAAAGGAAAAGAATTTGTGATAGACAACTGAGTATTAAAATTAACTGAATGAGGTAGTCAATACTCCTGCGGATGCGACAGACAAAAGATGGATGAGCAGAATGCAATAACAGATCAATGCAGTTGGTAAGTGGGCCGCCTTTAAGAGGCATTTGCTGTTTCATTCTTGAGTTGTGTTCGACCATAAGAACAACGCAGCAAGTGAAGGAAGGAAAAATAGTATACTCCATCTCATAATTTCCTCGCAGCACTATAGAAGGTGGAAACTTCTTCAGGCAATCAGGCGAGCGCATTACATGTGTTCCTCCAAACCTCACTGAGTGTCTGCTTGTGGCGTGCACAGGTATCGTTAGAAAAAAAAAAAAAAGAGTATAAATCAATGCTACCTATGTACCGTAAGTGTGTGCATGCTTACACATGCTAAACCTAAGCATTTTGCGGGACGTTACGCCAGCTAGTTGTCACATCTCCACATTTAGTTCAGCATACACAAGCGGAGACACAACAGTCTGGTGTATTCGTCTAGTTTTTAGTATGGGAACAATTTTTTCAACAAACCGACAAGTGAGATGAGACGAAGCGAAAGCCTGGTGTCCCATTTATGGCCAGTGGAGGTACTGATAACGACAATAGCAATGACGAATTCAGTTAGAAGCGAGGGCTCCTGCTTCGAAGGGTAGCGCCATTTTGAAAACAATATTTTAGTGTACACAAAACCCACACATGCTGGACTCTGGAAATGGAGCACATGACGTGAGTGTACAGTAAAGCTCTATTTGAAATAGCATTTTGCAAATGTACACTATGAAGCAAGCTATTTTTTTTTTAGCATAAGCTATCCCAAATGGCCATTGTATACTGGTACCTCTGGCACAACATTCTGCGGTGCCAGAATGGTGCCTCTGCACTCACTGCCGCTTTCTACTGCTGCAAGGGATTGCTAAGACAGAAGAAGAGTGGCACAGGCCAGATAGAGAAAGCAAGTGTGCGAGTTGAGAATATTTTTGCTGTCATGGCCAAAATCATGATATGCGCAGGACTGAAAACCAGTGCTCTGTCATCAGCATTAGAGCAGATACCATGAAAAGGAAAAAAGAACAATCGAGGGCTGCTCACAATCAGATGGAGTGCCAAGATTGAGAAATTTGATGAAACAACATCGCTGTGTCAAAAAAAAATAATTGGGGTTGCTGGCACAGGCTTCTTTCTTACAGCAGACTCAGCAGGGCTAATGATGATAGTATACAAAGTTTGCCTGATGCATCTCACACTGACAATGTTGAACAGGGGTGCAGCTGACAAATGTTAGTGCAGCAAATAAAGCATTTCGGAGGGAAAATAAAAATTCCTGCACATCATGGTGAAAAAAAAGTTCAACGTTCCATTTCTATTTAGCAAACAAGCCGTGCATTTTTTTTTTCAGATTCGTCTGCAAGCTTTGTTCCTTCTCAGCTCACGCTGACTGCAGTTTTGTGCTGCACAAGTGGAACATACCAGAGCTGCTCAATTACCCTCTGCACAGCTAGACAAAGGATAAAACGAGGCTTACCAGCAGATCTAGATGTGGTCACATGGTCGACGCCACCGCGGCTGCTACAGTGCAAACTGCACTCTTTCGGAGCATCAGTGTCTTACCTGGAACAAAGTGAATGCAAGAAAAAAACTTTGTGTGAACACAAGAACAAACCTTTGCTCTGCATGTTCACAGCTTACTCCTTTCGCACATGCTGCATTTTACATTCTACTATCTCATCAAAGCAGACAGCTCACTGTGCTTCCCTAACCAGGTGCACCTAAAGTTGCTATGGTTGCCCAGGGCACAACATCACATTTTATATGTGTCAGCATGTGTCCGGCTATGCCCTGCAGAAAGCCCGATGTCAGTTATAAAGGACAGATGCCCATGGTCCCTACTCACAAACTCGATTTCAACATATCCAGAGGCAACTTGTCTGGCATCTCTCTTTAGGGGCTTTCTACATTCTGCCACATAAGCATACCTTGGCACCATGAGAGGTAGCTCAATCACACTCACTCACTCGCACTCACACTGACAGCCGCTCGCTCACACTCAGATTCACTAACACTCACAGCCACTCACTCACACTCGCACTCATGTCCACTCACATTCATGACCACACGCACCCACAACCACTCACTCACGAGTCACAACCATCACTCACGCTCATGTCCACTCACTCACATTCACTCACTGTTTCCTTGTTTGCTGACAAGGAAGGGGATGAGAGATTTACTGCTGCAGCCGACTGTGCTCGTGGCTTCCCTGGCACAGCCTTGGTTGCACCGAAGTGGTGGTCAGCTAAGCGGGGCTCTGTCGGACTCTTTAGAAAAAAAGAAAATTTTAAGTTTCGATGCTCTAAGGAAGTGGTAACTTATCACGCATCTTCCATGTCCCGAACGAATGTTACGCACGTATGCTCCCGCGCTTGCTGCTGCAACGATGAGCAGTGGTCTTGGACGGTGTCTAAGTTCCAATATTGGGTTTGTTTGACAGTCATGTGTCCATGAGTCTACATGAACACATTAGAGGCAAGTGTTGACTATGGATACCTTTCGTGGCATGGGATATGGAGAGTGTTTTTCAAAAGAACCACTGAGGTCGTCACCAAAAGGTAAATGGCTGGAATGGGTGCCAAGTACAGATTTGCCCTGCAGAAAAAGGATCCAAAGGGGAGTAGCCATTATCAATCCCTTTACAACAGCCTCCTGGGCTCACTTTGGGATGTAGTTGACAGCTGGACAGGGCTGGGTTCATCTAACCAGAGCAGGTATGCATGACAGATCTGTGGATGTGCCTGCCGTGCAGTACGTTGTCTGCACTCCACATAATCCCTGCCTGAAGGAGGATTTAAGAACCACCACGGTGTTTTTTTCCCCGAGGCCGGTGCGTATGGAGGCCATATGCACATCTGAGTGGGAATAGGGACTGCTAACACTGCACCTAGTTATTGTCCCGTTGTCTGCCACTCCTTTAGTCGTCGAAACATCGTTTGTGGAAGAATGTGTATGCAGCCAACTTGTGAGTCATTTTGCAGTGCAAGCTCTTCTGGAATGATGGGACGGTACTGGGAAAAAGCCTTATACAAGAGTTCTTAGAGGAAATCGTAGTATGCGGCTCAAGAATTCCTCATGCTGTCCAGATATCAGTGCGGGTCATCATTATCAACAGCATGATTATGCCCACTGCAGGGCAAAGGCCTCTCCCATGTCTCTCCAATAAACCCTGTCCTTTGCCAGCTGCGCCCACTGTATGCCCACCCCACAACTCAGAACCATGCCTTGCACACACGAAGCTGAAGTTTGCATGCAGGTGTTGACTTGTCAGGGCAGCCCTCAGCAGCCCAAATTGACGGCAGCATACTAGTTCCACGTACATGATGCTGATGGGAGCCTTTTCATGACACTAAAAAAACGGCTTTTTGGACTGTGGGGAGATCATGGGAAACTTAAACCTCAATTCTTTCCTGTTCCACGAGTACAGTCCAGTGTAAAAACATGCCGACGCCCTTCGACCTGTTTGCCAGTGAAGTTGCCAGTGAGCCAAGTGTTATAGTGTCACAGCTTGCTTGACGTAGAGGCCGGCGGCAAGCACAGGTGGTGATAGCAGGAGCACAAGAACACAGGAACAGGCAGGTCCGCCAGCAGCAGTGTCTTCGTCGGCATGCGGCAATCGCGTTTCAACTTTCTCTTCACTACACTACCTCCCCCTATAAAGAAGCATCATCCCGATGCTAACCAGAGCAAAAAACACTTGGCAGAAAACCACACAGGGGCCCAGAAATCTTGCTGGCCGATGTAGAAGGCAGTGGGAAATGCAGGCGATTATCGCGCGTATATGGCTTAAGCTGGACAACGTGCACAATTTCAGGGCGGGGGGGGGGGGAGCGACGAGATGACGGTCGCATTCCTTCGGGCAGCACCTCGTAGTTCAGGTCACCGATGCGGCGAAGAACCGTATACGAGCCAAAGTAGCACTTCACGAGTTTCTCGGAGACACCTCGATGGCGTACCGGCGTCCACACCCAGACCTTACCTTGTCCCCAGGGTAAAAATGGACATCACGTCGACGGAGATTGTACCGACGAGCGTCTGTATATGCTGTTGGTGCTGGAGGCGGAGTCGAGCGAGTTGCCGAGCTTCCTCCACGCGCTCGCAGACTAGACGGGCACTATCGACTATGTCGACAGACGGCTCGTGTGGCAACATAGCATCAAGCATCGTGGTAACCTGTCTGCCATGCACCAGTTGGAAAGGGGACATACCTGTCGTCTCCTGGACAGCAGTATTATACGCGAATGTAACGTAGGGCACTACCCCGTCCCAACTGCGATGGCGACGTCCACATACATGGCAATCATGTCAGCCATCGTCTTGTTCAGCCTCTCCGTCAGCCCATTGGTTTGCGGGTGGTACGCCATAGTTCGGCGGTGGCTGGTGCAGCTGAGACGGAGGATCTCCTGTGTGAGCTGTGCCAGGAACGCGGCACCCCGGTCAGTGATCAAAATGGCAGGGGCACCATGACGGAGCACAATACACTCAATAAAAAACTGAGCTGCCTCAGCAGCCGTCGCTGACGGAAGTGCTCGGGACTCGGTGTATCTGGTTAGGTAGTCGGTGGCTATGGTAATGTACCTGTTACCCGACTTCGACGTTGGATATGGGCCGAGAAAATCCATTCCGATTGTGTGAAACGGAGCATGCGGTGGGTCGAGCGGCTGGAGAAGTCCAGCTGGTCCTGTAGAATGTCTCTTCCGCCTTTGGCACTCTCTACAAGTTTTTACGTGGTGACGGACGTACTTAGGAAGTTGCGGCCAATAATACTTTTCTCGAATACGTGCAAGTGTTCGGCTGTAGCCAAGGTGACCAGCTGTAGGATCATCGTGACAAGCTTCGGCCACCTCGGCGTGCAAGTCTTCTGGCACAACAAGGAGCCATGACTTCAGGCTGCTGTAGAAGTTCTGCTTGTACAATACGCCGTGCAGAATCCGGAACGTTGGCAGAATACGCAGGAAAACGCGGAGCACCACGTCTTTGTGGCCTTCCAGGTGTGCCATCAGCCGACGAATCTGAGGATCATTGCGTTGCCGAGTAGCCATATCTGCCGTGTCCAATGCCCCAAGGAAGCCGTCCTCGTCGTCATTATCACCCCCTAGCGCCGGATTCACGGGGGCTCGAGACAAACAGTCAGCATCATTATGTTTGTGGCCGGATTTGTAGGTGATGGTGACGTTGTACTCCTGTAGCCGCAGGCTCCACCGAGCAAGGCGGCCTGCGGGATCCTTGAGATTGGCGAGCCAGCACAGCGAATGGTGGTCGGTAACGACGCGAAAAGGGCGACCGTACAGATAGGGCCGCAATTTGGTGATCGCCCAGATGACAGCGAGACGCTCTTTTTCAGTTGTCGAGTAATTGCCCTCCGCCTTCGAAAGAGCTCGGCTGGCGTCGGCAATAACCCGCTCGGCACCGTCCTAGAATTGCACAAGCACTGCCCCTAGTCCTTGGTTGCTGGTGTCCGTGTGGAGTTCAGTGTCGGCGTCTTGATCGAAATGGCCTAGTACGGAAGGCACTGCAAGGGCATGCTTTAATTGGCAGAATGCTGATTGCTGCTCCTCGGTCCACTCAAAGGCAACGCTATCCTTCGTAAGGCGGTAAAGTGGCGCTGCAATCTGGGCGAAGTTGCGAACGACACATCTGAAGTACGCGCAGAGGCTGAGAAAGCTGCGGACAGTCTTCTTGTCAGATGGTGGAGAGAAGGACTCTATGGCAGCCGTTTTCTCTGGATCTGGCTTCACACCAATTTGGCTGACGACATGGCCTAGGAACTTCAGCTCACTGTATGCGAAGCGGCACCTCGAAGGCTTGAGCGTGAGTCCGGCGGTCAGAAGAGCTTGATGAACCGCTTCAAGGCGCACAAGATGGTCAGCGAGAGTGCTGGAGAAGATGACACCGTCATCCAGATACACGTCTGCCACTTCAGTCCTGCGAGCACAGTATCCATGACTCGTTGAAATGTCGCGGGCGCAGTACACAGGCCAAATGGCATGACCTTAAACTCGTAGAGTCCATCCGGTGTTATAAATGCAGTTTTCTCGCGGTCGCGCTCATCCACTTCAATCTGCCAGTATCCACTCTTCAAGTCGATGGACGAAAAATAGTGGGCATGACGAAGGCGGTCGAGAGTGTCGTCGATGCGAGGTAGTGGATACACGTCCTTCTTGGTCACCTTATTGAGTCGCCTGTAGTCAACGCAAAGTCGAAGGGTCCCGTCTTTTTTCTTGACCAGTACTACAGGGGCGGCCCACGGACTGTTGGATGGCTGGATGAAGTCGTCGTTAATCATTTTGCGCACTTGCTCTTGTATGGCTTCCCTCTCCTTCAAGGGAACGCGGTACAGTGGTTGGCGAATCGGGGGCGTCGCGGTATCGACAATAATTCTATGCTTGACGACGGGCGTCTGGCGAACTCGGGATGTCGTCGCGAAACAGTTGTGGTACCGATGCAAAACAGAGAGCAGTTCGCGTGTGTGGGCAGGCTCAAGCTTGGGATCGATGTCCAAGGGCAACGTTGTAGGGTCACACGACCCGGGCGGGGCCTCCTCCTCAGGCAGCACAACAGCTTCGCGAACGTCACTAAGTTCTTGCAGTTGGGCTATAACTGCCCCTTTCGTCAGGTGCTGCGGCTCGTTCCTAAAGTTGGTCACTAAAATGTTGGCACGCCCACGTTCAACATTGGCGATTCCCCGCGCTACACCAATGCCTCGCGTAAGTAGCATCTGGACACTTCCTTCGAGAATGCCTTCGCCACATGCGGTTGTATCGGCTCGGACAGGAGGAAAAACTGTCGACAACGGCAGCAAGTGAACATGGTCGGCATCAACTTTCATCGCAGCGCGAGGGGCCCGAGGAGGTATTGGCGATGAAGAACATGTGCGGAGGGTCAGTCAACTTGTTCCTCCCTTTGTCAATTACAGTGCCATACTCACGGAGAAAGTCCATGCCAAGAATAACATCTGTGGAGCAATTCTCCAAGATCACGAATGTGGCTGGGCACGTCTCACCGTGAATCTCAACGTGGGCAGTGCACTTGCCAACAGGGTTTACGAGGTGACCTCCCGCGGTACGTATGGGCGGGCCCTCCGGTCTGCAGTCCTCCAGATGGCGGTTTTCCTGCGGCCCAGCGGCTCCAGGCGTGCATCAGACGGGGGCACGAACTCATGGCGTCGAGAGCCGGAATTGGCAGCGGTCCGGTACTGACGATGTAAGGGAGGTGGACGACGGGCGGCGGCGGCGTAGCTCAGAGATGGTTGGTCGGTTGCAGCTACTATGGGTAGGTCTTCGGACGCCAGCGCGTGTCGCAGTTCGTCTCGAACAGCCGCCGCGATGGAGACAGATGCAGGCTGTTCAGGGGCTGGGAACAGCCTTTTCAGCTCCTCTCGGACGACGTCACGGCGCGGATAATTTCGCGAACATCGGTGTGGCCAACACCGCTCAGGCGAGATGAACCAAGTCTTGAGACGACAGGAAGGGTGCTCAGTCGCTGGAAGTGACTGGTTCTTGTCGCCAATGCATGCTCGATGTTGGTAGCTTCAGCGACAAATTCGGCCACTGTGGTAGGAGGGTTGCGGATGAGGCCTCCAAAAATGTCATTCCGGACAACCCTCATCAAGGCCCGCACCTTCTTCTCTTCAGTAGCCCGAGGGTCAGCGCAGGCTCTCAGACGCAGTACGTCTTCGATGAAACTTCTCACGCTCTCGGTAAGAGCCTGGATACGAGCGTGGAGCACATCTTAAGCAAGCTGTCGCCGGTGCTGGTTTGTGAATGTGCGTACCAGTTCACTCTTGCACGTGTCCCATGATGTTAGCGAAGCCTCGTGGTTCTCGAACCAGTATTTCGCTGTGGCATCTAAGGAGAAGTACAGGTTCTGCAGACATTGGTCGGGTGTCCACCCATTATGTCGAGCTACCCGTTCATAGTGCTGGACCCAGTCTTCAACATCAAGTCCATCGCCACGGAACGGGGCGACAGATCTTGAGGTGACAGGCACGTAGACGATCCTCGGCGCAATCGCGGGGTCGGCTTGTTGTGACTGGGACGGCATGGTGGCGTTGGTCCTAGATGTCCTCGATCCGTGGGGCAAAAGTCCGAATTCCGGCGCTTGGCCTTGCTGACGTCAGCTAGCGCGAGCCTCTGTTTCTCCCGAGGGCTCCAGGAAAACCCGACGGCCAGGACTTAGTACCGGGCTCAAATTGCGAGGCGGGGTGCATTGCATGAGGTGCATTACCCAGCACCTCCACCAAATGTCACGGCTTGGTTGCTTGACGTAGAGGCCGGCGGTGAGCACAGGTGGTGATAGCAGGAGCACAAGAACACAGGAACAGGCAGGTCCGCCAGCAGCAGCGTCGTCGTCGGCACGCGGCAATCGCGCTTCAACTTTCTCTTCGCTACAATAGAACCATCAATAAGCTGTTCTCTGAAGAAAAGGCAAACAACTTTTTTCCTAACCTTGAAAAAAAGTTGATTTTTGGTCCCCAACATTATTTTGCATTTCAAAAACTGCTCAGCACAGCAAAGGCTACAATACACCAAACTGCTTTTAATTAAACTTTTTTTAAAAATCATTAGGGCAGTCAGTAACGCGGTTTTGGATATATATTAACAAAATTACAGGAAAGTAATTTATAACAGCACACACAAGAAGAAACATCTGTCACTATATTAAGCTGTGGAGTAGCAAATCACAGTTTAAGATAGAGAGAATGTGTGCCCTGCCCAATGCTATGCCACACCAATGCACATTTCCTGTATCCCTTTCACAAGCACCATTTAAAGACTGGGGGTCTTGTTCAAAGTCAAACAGTGCACAGCCACACAACATGTTTTCCGCAAAGAGCTAAGGATGCGGAGGCAGCCGTCCAAAACCTTTGAAGCCCAAAACAGTAGCCTTCGAGCAGTTGCAATTGCAGCATCACAGAGCTCAGAAAAGTAGAAACAAATGAGAGAAATCTTGGTAGTTGAGAATGCATTCTATAAATATAAAATGCTTGTCTACAGTTGGGGACAACAAAGTGGATAATTCCTATATAAAAAAAAAAAACCTTCCAATCAATGGTGTCGACCTGTTGTCAAGATGTCATGCTCAACCACCTTCTGCTTGCTAGTATATGCACCTGCTAACCCAGTCAAAAAAAACCAATTGGTCCAGTTGGGCATACCATTTGGTTCCAGCTGGAACCTCTTGGATCAAATTGATCAGCCAGTTGGGCTCATGAATCCAACTGGGTAGTCCACTTGGTTTCCCTATTCCCATTTGGACATTCCAATTGGTTCTGTGTTTCCAGCTGGATTACCCAACTGGTTTGTGAGGCAGTCCCAGTTGGATCGCCAACTGGAACCATTTGAAACCAATTGGGCTCCCAGTTGGAACCAAGAAAACCAATTGGAAGCTGATCACCCAACTGGAAACTCCAGTTGGTTCCAAATGGGCGATCCAATTGGAAAATCTAAGTGTAAGTCAGTGGTGTCCTTCATTCTGTATATATATTTAGCTGGCTATAAAACAGAACACAAGGCTAAATAGGTTCTTGTAAAAGAGATATTAGCAGCTTAATCTCTTGAATTATTTTCATCACTTCTACCATCACCGTGGGCGTTCTTAAATTAAATAACTTTGCTTAATGTTCACCCGCCACTGTCTCCAGCTGTCTGTCTCATGAGTGGGGTATATAATTGGCTGCAAAAGTGTGTTCTGTGGATATACGTTAATTAAGAACTTGTGTTGGTATACAGTGTTTGACTATATGTTTGTAATGTGCTTGTTGGTCTCCCTTGATTTTCATAACGACGTGTAGTTATAATTTCACTTGCCTTGTATAAACGTTGGCAGCAGTCTCACGGCAGCCATAGAAGAAAGGCCAATTGATTCCAATGCAACTCTAATTTTTTTTTCTTTTTAAAAGCTTAATCTCTTGAATTATTTTCATCACTTCTACCATCACCGTGGGCGTTCTTAAATTAAATAACTTTGCTTAATGTTCACCCGCCACTGTCTCCAGCTGTCTGTCTCATGAGTGGGGTATATAATTGGCTGCAAAAGTGTGTTCTGTGGATATACGTTAATTAAGAACTTGTGTTGGTATACAGTGTTTGACTATATGTTTGTAATGTGCTTGTTGGTCTCCCTTGATTTTCATAACGACGTGTAGTTATAATTTCACTTGCCTTGTATAAACGTTGGCAGCAGTCTCACGGCAGCCATAGAAGAAAGGCCAATTGATTCCAATGCAACTCTAATTTTTTTTTCTTTTTTTTGCTGACCCGTTCAAACCATTTGAGCCGAATAGGTATGCCAATTGTGTTCAATCGGTGGGCCATTTGGTCTAGTTGGATGACCAATTATTTCTAATTGGAAGCACCAGTTGGGCTCAATTGGTCGAGCCCAATGGGTGGCGAAAACACAATTGGTTTTCGACCCCTTGGTTTCAACTGGAAATTTTCCAACTGGACCCATTGGCTTTTTTTGACTGGGAAGAGCCATGGCAGGTGTAAGGCGTCGTATTTTTTGCATGGCTTGCAAGAAAATAAACGCGTCAAGGGAACGAAAACATAACAGGGTAATCATGAAGCAGGAAATATGATTCAGAAACAATTCATTTGCAATAAAATAACAGAAGATAGGTTTGGGTAGGGCATATAATGCAAAGACAAGGTAACCGGTTGTTGATCGTTCAAGGCAACAGACTGGATTCCAAGGGAAAGAAAGCTTAGCAGGGGCAAGAGAAAGTTAGGTGGGTGGATGAGATTAAGAAGCTTGCGGAGAGAGGGTGGGCGCAGCTGACACAGGACAGAGATACGGGAGAGGCCTTTGTCTTTCAGTGGGCGTAGTCAGGCTGATGATGATGACTAGGCAATCCCACACTAGAGCTCCGTACAAAAGTTAAAGAAAAAATTGAAGTGGAAATAATTTTTTGACAATTTAGAGTTTGGGTTTGTTGGGTCTTGTCATACCCAATTATAATGTAACTGCTTTGCTTTTCAGGGCTGTAGCATAGAGTTTGGCTACAAAATGCTACTGGCAATAATTTACATGCCTCAGTCTATATTTGTTATTACTGCGTGCAAGGTAGGAAAAAAACAGAACATATGCTTATCTTACGTGAGGCCCTTCAGCTTCCTGTGTACAAAGACATCACCGAGTTTTGAACATATGCTTAGGGGTTTAAAAACAACTTGGGTGCAATCTATTTTAAGAACATGGAAACAAGTAAAATGAAATTGGGGATTGATGCTAGAGTGAGAAAATAATTTAGCTAGAGAAAGAAAGTGACAGAGTGCAGTAAAATATCACCTAGGCAAGAACCCGCACTGCTGTAATGATGCAACAGGTGCACTTTTTCCTACCACCTTTCCCTCATTCTCCAATGTGGACTTTCAGCACTCCTGGACTTCATGCAACCCATTTTCATCAACTCCCTGTATTCTCAGTCAGCTCTTTCAACAGACTGTGCAGTGGTCCTTTTGACCACCATAGCCAGTACAGAATACAACCAGTTAGCCCTCAGTTCAAAGGAAACTAGTGCCTACATAGCTCACAATATACATCAACAAGCACTGCTAAATAATCTGCACACAAACCCATAAACTCAAGACAGAGGCATTACACAAACATATTTATCATCACCGACATCATCCTTTCCTCAATCTTCCTTTTCCCCCACCACAGGATAGTGGCCCACCAGAATGCGTCTTATCATGCCTACATCTATAGCTTTTCCTTCAAAACAAACCCTTTTCCAACTTATTAGGACTTATCTACAAGTCTAAAATCCCATATTTGGCATACTTACAGCACACAGGTGGTACCATAAGGCAGGGCCACACTTTCTTCTATGGATGAAAGCACAATCGCCACCCAGCCATGGAATGCAGCTTGTTCACAGGTCACTGTGGAAAAGCAAGAGAACCAGAACAACGTTGGTGACATTAATATTAATAGTTTTATTCAATTCAGTCACCAATGTACACATGTGGGCATGCCTAAGCCATTTGTTGGCTTGCACGGCAATGCCCCAGAGCAATGGCAGTAATCATGCAGCGCGACACACAACAAGGTTCACCATGACAGCGTTGAAACATGAACAGGACGTCATTCTCATAAAATTATGTGTGATGATGCTGTAGAGGCACGGCCAATTTAAAAGTGACACTTAAGAGATAGCCAATCAAATAAACCAGTACAGTTGCCTACTAATACAAAGAGTGGCCCAAACAAAGAATAAAAATATGTGCTAACGTGCTATTCTCGGCACCAGGAGTGCATCGTTAGGTGGCATTCGCATGCAATGCGGTATGGCTCGGAACATGAAGGGGGGTCAGCTACTTTTGTTCCCGATGATGGTGATGTTGAAAAATGTTTTATTCAATAGATAGCTCTGCACCCTCCGAACTTGGAAGGGCATTTAATCCAGGGCTCCTACAGCTTTAGATTTTTGCTGCACCTGAGGAACCAACTGTCTTTAGTCCTCTAGTCTTCAGCTGGACAGTGCGGCCTCCTACTGCTCAAGTTTTGGGTTTGGAATTTTCGTAGCTGCCTGCACGCTTTGTGAAGCCCATGAAGAGTGATACAGTGTGGGGCATCCCCCCCAATCGTGACCATGTGTGTATGTGGTATAAGAGGCCGAGGTGAGTGTATGGGTTCGTCTGTAGCTGCCTCCAACTTATAACTTCTTCCCGCATGAGCATTTTGTGTGGTGGGGAGTAGATTTCTCAATTTAGCTTGTGGTTGTCAAGGATTTTACCATACTATTGTGGAACTGGCTCCGGGGCCGCTGAGTCTTCTTGTGAGACTCGGTTAGTGTGAGCTTGGGCTGCGGTGTGCGCGCACTGATTACCGCTTAGACCCGTAGCCTGGTGTCCAGACAAGTACAGTTTCAGGAAGTTGGCGTTTTTTTCTCACATCATTAAGATATATGGTATGCATTTGCTGATACGTAGCCATCCGCGTAATTTGGCCCCAAAGTGCACCGGTCTCAGCACCAGGAGTGCGTAATCAGGTAGCACCCACGTGCAGTGCAGCACGATTCAGAATTCGGAGGGGGGGGGGGGGGGGGGGGGGGGGGGGGGGGGGCGGGTCAGTTGTTTTTGTCCTTGATAGTACATGGCATGGAAGTGAAGCAACGACCCATAATTGCGTCCGTGATCCTGAAAAGCTTCCTACACACTGGCAATAGAGCCTGCAGCTACTCCTCCATCAAAGAGGGGCTAGTATGTCTTTCTGTTCTCGTCAAAGCAATAATAATTCAGAATCTTGGTCAAGCCATCTGTGTGGCTCAACTTATTGGTATTAAAGGGCAACTCCGGTGGTTTTTCTACCTTCTCTGATTTTACTTAAACATTCAGGGTACGTTCTCAGTGGTTTTCTGATCCTTTGCCTCAAGTTTTGCAGTAGGAGGGCAGTGTTTAGTTGCAACGATCAATTTCAAAATTTCCCATTTTGTGGCCTCTATTGGGGAGATTTTTGCAGGAAACCTTGCCTTGTGTATGTGATGTCACCGGTCCCACAGCCATCAATATTAGCTCTGTGCTTGTTGAAGGACCAGCTTTTGGTCATTTAAGACAAATAAAACCAAAACTCTCACTTACAGTGAACAGTTTAGCCAATCAACGTGCGCACGAGATTTTGTGACAGTATCCGTGGCATCATAGTACGGTCCGTCATGATGTCATAGTTTGGTCGAAACCCAGTTTCAGTTCTGGATTCCCGGTTTTTTATCTTTTTAAATACTTCTGTTTGGTACATTGAAACAGTTTTTTGCACCATATCGAGGGGACTTGATGTGACTATCAACTCAGAATGGTCACAAAACATCCGCAGTTGGCCTTAAGTATTGACTGTATTAGCAGTGTATTAGAGTATTAACAGGTAACACAGCTAATGAGCACATTTACATTTACCAACATGTCTCGATAATTTCAGCTCAAGGAGATACGAATATAAACTTGTGTTATGCTGAATTAAAATTAATTTGAGCATTTCAAACATATAATGCTGATGAAATCAAAGTGTTAATTTGAATCAACCAGAAGTTCAAATAAGCGTAGTTCAAAGTTGCATGCTCCATCTGTAATAAGGAGACTACATATACATCCATGTCAAATATTCAGCGTGTCATGGACAGCTGGCATTCTTAATGCCAACTCAACAAAGAGGACTACATGGACATACCACACAGAGTTTTTTTCATGTTAAAGGTAGGTTGGGGACATGTTTGAGGTTTGTAGGACTATCTGATCCTCAGGTGTGCTTCTCTTTACACCATAGCATACTAAAATCTGAACTCACTATGCAATCTAAGACATAACTATAGTAAATTATGGTACTGCTTACTGGCCACACACCGGAACTAATGAGGCCACAAGGTGCTATTACCACTCCAACATAGCCACGGGAGCAGATAAAATGACAGGACGCATGCAAAAAATAAGATGGTTGAAAAAAAAAAAAAAAACTCTCCACCCTGCGTACTCATTATCAGCCTGACTATGCCCACTGCGTATTACCACTTTTCTTTCCACTCACATAGCACAAAATCCTAATCGAAGTTTCCGGTTGTCAAAAGAAATCAACTATGCAACAACAAGCAACACAAAGAAACATCCCTCGGAGATGCACAGTGCATTGCTGTACGTGCAGGCTGCTGCTACCCGGAGCAGATAATGAATAAAACTGTTGCTTAAGAAACAAAGGGAAAATATGTACATAAACCAATGGCATAGCAACAACTGTTCTTGCTTTCAAACCTGTCAGCCATAGTTACATATGCCCCTAGCACCAAAGGTATGATAAGCTGAAACAAAAACTTGCTTCTCTCATCAATAGTTTTTTCAAAAAACGGCACCTTATTTCATAAAGGAGCAGCCCAAAGTGTTGATAGTAAGGATCCCAGAACTGAAGCAGACTTGTCACTTATTTGTGAAATTTCGAAATATAATTTGCATTACTTCTATGACAAAAACAAGTGGCTGCTACTTTTAAATCAGCAGTCATATAGCTTTTGTTTCACTCTTGTACCTTCATTACTGAACCCAGAATTATATTTGCAGCCTCAAGCTTTCAACATAAAAATAAACATGTCTACAAAGTGGGAAACTGAGTTTTTCTTTCCTACATGTAAAATAATTTTGGCAAACATGAGTGGCTTAAATTTTCTTGTCTACTTTTTATTCCTCAAAGCACTAGCTGTTTTGGTCTGGGCTCTTGCTTAGGCATGACACGTCTTCACTCACAAAAATTTCAATATACTGTCCACAGCTTTTATAGAGACTGTTTACAGATGGAATGAATTTTTGTCACCTCCAAGGCCCTTGAAATAAGAGTCCTTTAAGTTAAGCAGCTATGAACACTTGTGTAGAGGCATATAACTTTCACATAGTACATAGTACCTGTGGCTACAAGGTAAAAAATGGGTTTCCAGGCAGTAGTGCAAAGCTCTTCACAGCATTCAGCCCACAAGTGAAGGGGGCAAGTGTGCTACACCAGTGTCAGTGTAACCATTATGCTCCTAACTACTGATGTTACAGAGCTTACCTCTTTTGTTACCACACCACTTTGCATCGATCACCGGTGATTGACGGATCTGAATTGTGATTTCAGTGCTACCACAGCCACCGAGGATTTGTTGCGTCAACTAGTTCATTGTTACGCACTCTACTTTCATTCCTTGCATAGTTTTCATTTTTTCTCGTAAGGTGGCAACTTCTGAAATGCCTCTGAAGTTGAGGTTCCGGCGCAGTGCACTCATGGTACCGCATCAGCTGCGGAGACGGAGCAAGCTCGGAAAAATCCTGCTTCACACGATTCTGCTGCATCTGCCGCAGATTTTTTTCAGTGCTTCAAGCAGCAGCTACCTCAACAAGGATATTGCATTGTTGGGATTTGATTCTGCTGAAGAAACTGCTCAACTTCAGCATTAAACATGGACACCTAGCCACCCATAGGCTCCGTTTCCACTTGTCTGTTTTGTTCGCTAGTGGAGCCAGTTTATGCATCTCACTGATGTTATGAATGGTATGGCTGATTTCTGTAGTGTCTCGACATCACATGGGCAAGATTTACTTCCATCTTCCCAGGAGGAGAAAACTTCAATGTACTCTGCGGTTTTGGGACATCTTCAGAGATGTTCTCTCCTTGGTAGTATCCCCAGCAGTCCTTTGTCGAGCTCGTCCAGTTTTAATCAACGGTTGGCTGCCCTCAGCCCAGGGCTCCGCTGGCTACTGCCGCCCGTTGCGCTTGCTGTACCAGACATTGTTGGTCGTCACAGCGGTCGCTGGACAGCAGTCTCTCCCATTGCTCCACACTCGGGTTCTGTATTTTGGGGACCACGTTTTTGAGGTGATATAGTGTGGGATTTTCATCGCACCAAAGTCATTTGTCCGCGTATATCGTAAGGTGCGTTTTTTTTAGTATGTGTAGGTTTGGGTAAAAACCTGTCTGTAATTGTCTCCAAGTGACAGATTCCTCTCTGTTGAGAGATGTGTGCAGTAGGGGATATCAGATTCTTCTGCCTCTGTAGTTTTGTTGTATGGCTGAGTATTCCTTTGGTGCTGGCACGAGTTACACGGTCTCGTCGGGTGCTCGGAGAGTAGTGTATCCTCGAGCTATCCTGTCGGCCTCTTGGTTCCCTGCCACCCCCCGTGTGTCCTGGTACCCACACAATTTTGTGTGTGGTCATGTCGTTTCCTTCTTCGTTGTTTTTAATTCTGCTGCCCACTGCGAGGAGCATACGGAGCGCTTGACGACCTATCCTGCCATTCATGTAACTTCGGCAGGCTGTTTGAGAGTCCGTGAGTATTACTAGCAACCGCCCGGTTCTATAGCCCTCCGCTCCTGCTAGAGCAATGGCTGATTCCTCGGCCTCTGCTACCAAGCAGCCTCACACAGACACACTGGTCATTTCGCGTAAAGACAAATCGACCACCGTGGCCACTGCAATTTTGGTGTCTCCTCCTCTCGGGGACACGTCTGCATACACGGTGGCGTCATGAGGAGCATATATATTCTGGATAAATTTGGCTCTCGCTTCTCTTCTCCCTCGGTGGAGGTTGCGATCCATGTTCCTTGGAATTGGCACTATCTTGAGGGATTTGCGAAGCTTGTTGGAGATCGTTTCCGTCCTCATTTCTTGCATCTGCTCGCGGTATCCGAGTCTCTTTAAGAGCGCTCTTCCAGCCGTTGTCTGCAGCAGCCAGAATTTTTGCGACTCAAGCTGCGCCTCCCATAGCTCCTCGTAGGTGTTCGGCAATCCCAGGGCCATGAGTATTTCTGCAGACTTGTTGCGCGGAAGTCAGAGCGCTGTCTTATACGCTTTGTATAGCAGGGCATCCACTTGTATTTCGCTCCTGTTGAGGCACTGGTAGGGTAGGCTGTACGTGATTCGGCTAATGACCAGGTTTCTGACTAGTTTTAGTGTGTCCTCTTCACGCATGCCATGACGCCTGTTAGTGATGCGGATGGTCATGCGTGCGACTTGTAGTGCTGTTGCTTTGAGCAGGGTGAAAGTGTGAGTAATGCGTTGGTTGGATCGAATCCACATGCCCAAGATTCGTATTGTTGTCTTTTCTGGTATAGGCATTCCCTGTAGGTAGGCCTTGAGTTTCATGTCCTCACTGGTTGGGACGGTCTAGTTTTGCTTGCCTCCCCAGACTCACAGCAGTTCCAATTTCTCGGTTGAGCATGCGAGTCCTCTTTTTCTGAGGTATTGCTCTACACAGGAGACCGCTTCCTGTAGCCTGTCTTCCTTCTCCCCGAGGAAGCCCGTGTTTGTCCAGACTATAATGTCGTCGGCATACATGGTGTGCCTGATGCCTTCAATCTTCTTTCGTTTTTGAGCTAGGCCTATCATAGATAAGTTGAAGAGTATGGTTGAGATGACTGACCCTTGGGGTGTTCCCTGTTCGGTATGTGAATTTTGTCCGATCCAAGCTCTCCCATGCCGATGGTGGCAGTTCTATCGGACAGGAAGGCACTGACGTATCCATGGATTCTGCATCCGCAGTCCAGGTCATCTAGGCCCGTAAGGATCGCTTTATGGCTGACGTTATCGAATGCCTATTTGATGTCCAGGGCCATTATGACATTTTCACCAGTTTGGGGTACGTTTCGGAGTACATCTTGTATTTGGAGGAGCACATTCTGCATCAAGAGTTTAGCTCTGAAGCCGAACATGGTATGGGGTACACAGCCGTTGTCTTTCATGTAGCTTTGCAATCTTAGCATCACTACTCGCTCGTAGAGCTTGCCAAGGCACAATGGGAACGCGATGGCCCTGACATTTTCAATTTGGAGCTTTTTACCAGGTTTAAGTAACATTATTACTTCGGAGTGTTTCCAATTTTTGGGAACCGCCTCCGCCTCCCAGTGTTTAAGAAAGTTTAGGAGCTTTTGTCGACTCTGTCCGCTCCTGCTGCCATGTTTCTGGTCGTATTGCTTATCACTGCGTAAACTTCTTACACTTTTAGGAGGCCGTCCGATCGAGTCTCTGGTTTTCGGCTTCCCGATAAGTTCCTCGCTATCGCGAGGGGTTGTGATTGCCGAAACATTTTGCTCGTGCCTTCTCTAGGAGGGTGGTGTCAGATCCCTCGAAAGAGTGGATGAACCTGTGGATAGCTTTTGCTTTCCGATTTGATTTTGGTCAGATCGATTAGTGCTCTTAGGATATTGCAGGTTCTGGCCATGCCTAGAGTTCCTTTAAGCGAGTCGCTGAGTTGTTCTTAATTTTGTTTTGAGAGTTGCGTCGCATATTGTTCAGCTTTTGCCGTGACTTCTGCTATCTTTAGTTTTAGTTTCCTGTTGTCTTTTTGCTTCCGCCATCTCTTGGCGAGACTGCATCTGGCTTCCCATAGTCTGAGGAGGTGCCCGTCTACTTCGGGCACTGTTGCTGTTCCCCTTATATTTTCTGTGCATTTTTTTCGCGTTTCTCTCAGCATGCCGCTCCATTCCTCCAGTGATTGGATACCACCTTAAGATTGGTTGCACACCCTGCAAAATGCATTCCTGTCTGTGATTTTTGCTTGTCCAATCTGGCGTCTTATCCTGTACAATGCTATTCGCGTCCGTAGGATCTTCACAAAAAAGAATAGACTTGGGCCTGCTAGAAGTTAGTGCACCAATCTCAGATTGACGCTTCGCGATTGCCCACAGCTGTTCATGAAAGCTGTGACTGTCTTCAGACTGGTGCTAAATCGTCCAAAATGTCTTCCGAAATTGTCTGTTGCAAAATAAAAGCATTGTAGAGCGTTTTCCAGCAGTTCAATGTCAAGCCTTTTTATAACATACATGGATATTACGAATTATTAGCTATATCAAGCTGTTCCTGAATATTTTCAACAAATAAGAGCATTTCTTATTTTATATATTGAATGCGGCTTCCTATAAAACTGACATATCGAACAGCCAAGCGCCAAACTTTGCTCGCTCAGATAGGAGGCGGCAGGCTTTGCCTCACTACAAGTGATTAGTGGTAGCGTGGCAAGTGTTGGCGCCACAGTTCACGCTTTATCTCGCTTCAGAAAGAGCGGCGAGAACAGCTGGTAGCCAGGCAACCAGCATCCATTTGCGCCTCTTGCACCCGTAGTTAGCGCCACGGAACCAGCAACATGGTTGCTTGTTGTAGCTTTCCATCAACTGTCATCTGCTCACGTCAACTGCCGTGGAGCAGAGGTGGTGACAACCACGATAGCTTTCGCGCCGGCGGCAGGCTTTGCCTCACTACAAGTGATTAGTGGTAGCGTGGCAAGTGTTGGCGCCACAGTTCACGCTTTATCTCGCTTCAGAATGAACGGCGAGAACAGCTGGTAGCCAAGCAATCAGCATCCATTTACACATCTCGCACCCGTAGTTAGTGCCACGGAACCAGCAACATGGTTGCTTGTTGTCGCTTTCCATCAACTGTCCTCTGCTCACGTCAACTGTCATGGAGCCGAGGTGGTGACAACCACAATAGCTTTCGTGCCGGCGGCAGGCTTTGCCTCACTACAAGTGATTAGTGGTAGCGTGGCAAGTGTTGGCGCCACAGTTCACGCTTTATCTCGCTTCAGAAAGAGCGGCGAGAACAGCTGGTAGCCAGGCAATCAGCATCCATTTACACATCTCGCACCCGCAGTTAGTGCCACGGAAACAGCAACATGGTTGCTTGTTGTAGCTTTTCCATCAACTATCCTCTGCTCAGGTCAACTGTCATGGAGCCAAGGTGGCGACAACCACAGTAGCTTTCGTGCCGAAATCCAATTTTTTATGCAACACTGCTGTAGTATGAGAAAGCCACCCCAGCTCACTGCAAGCTGCTTCGAAATGGTGCTAAGGCTACGGAGAAAGCATCTCTCAGATGCTGTTTTTTCGCTGATTAAATTTTGCTTCTCCAGCCAGAGTTCTTGAGGAAATTTTATATTACAAGTTTTGACTATATCGAGCCATTTTACACTCTTTTACCTATTCACTGTAACGAATTATCACTGTATTACCTTCTATAATTTTCATGTGAGTAGATCATCACAGATGATATCGCAAATGGTATGACAGATATACTTTTTGTTTTCTGCAATTTTTTTCAACTTATTTAAAACCAATTTTAAGGTCAAACTGATAATGCTGAAAAATACATTTATCAAGTTATGTTGTGACAGATTAATTTTGAAACTTTTTTGCATGGTGTGACAAATTTATATCAAGGACACATTAAAAATGGTCTTTTTGTATGTAGTGTCAGAAAAAATATTCTTGCTAAGAAGTTTTTGAGCTATAATAATTAAAACTTTTGGTGGCTAGTTTATAAACAAATTGAAAAAATTTTATATGTTCAGAAAGATGATGAATTTTCATGGCACAAGGGCAGCTTTGGCCAGAGTTCCATGGCACAAGGTTGTTTTCATTTCACAAGGTGGGGTCAAAGACCCATTTCCCAAGCATTTCACCCTAAGAAACCGAGCACCAGGCAGGGGAAAGCTTGTACCCATTGTATCATTGGTGGGTACCCGCGGCACTGGGAATCAAACCCCGCACCTCCCGCATGTGAGGCGGATGCTTAAGCCACTAGGCCACCGCTGCGATATTTATATGTTCCAGAAATTTTTTATATTATATAAAAAAAGTTTTTCCTAATTTTCAACATTATGAGTGTTTACCAATTTTTTTTCAATATTCACACCAAGTATTTGTGTTGAAGTAAGGGTCTTCAGAAAACACATTCCATTGCCATCATTTCTGTGTCTCAGACCTATCTAAAACAGTCATTTCTCCCACAACATTTGGCAAAGCAAGGAAGGAGCTCACCATCCAGATATAAAAATCATTAGTAGATGAACAATGACCAAAGACTGTAGGACTGAGTTACCAAGAAACAAGCTAAAGACGAATCCAAAAAGCAACAGTTCTCAAAGTGGGTTCAACACAAGTCTTGAGTTCCTTTGAGTGCATTGTGGGCTCCCCAAGGCCCTAAATCCATGCATGCCTTTATCCTTTATCCACTTTACTTTAGGACTAATGAATCTGTAAATTCTGTCAGTCATTACTAATTGAATGGGCATTGTTTGAGGGCCTGTAAACCTGCGTGCTCTCCTTTGCATGTGTGTTAAGCAGGAAGTTACTGAAGCTTAGACATGGGAGGTTCCTCAGCCCCTGGTGGAGAGCTATTGCCAAAGGGCATATCTGCTTTTGAAAGTCTCACTGTAAGTTCGTTCACATGCATATAATAGGAGAACTGCAGAAACAAGACATCCAATAGTGCAGCCAACTCAAGCCAATTCAAGATCCAAACTGTAAATGAGCTTTTGTGTGGTGTTTTGTGCACCAGTAAATATTTATAAATGTACACTCAATATGATAAATGGCTGTTCACACATTGAACTATACATTGATGTCCACACATGCAGTGCAAAGAAAGCCAAAACCAAGCACAAACATCATCACATATGGAATGAAACCAAATTTTTGTTTTTTATGAATGTTCAAAACCTTGGGGAATACACTTGCACAGTGAGGGGCAACATGCCTAGAACCAATTCCTGAGGCTAAAGATGGCCACTATCCAATGAAAAATACTGATAGCATCATTATAATAAAATTTCTAGCCACAAATACTAATATACAAGAGCCAGGCTTAAGGTGGCAGTAAGAGCCATACTTAATTGGCAGTAAGAGCCATACTTAAGGTGGCAGTACGCCAGTGGCAGCAAGGCAAGTAATCATATTAAGCATTGCATACTTTTTTATGAGCACTAGAGCAGCAGTATATGGCATTTTATATCTCCATTGTTAAGTTAAACGACTGGTCCAAACACACTCCCTCAAGAGGACTGTAGTATGCAGGTTTTCAGTGCACTGCTGCTTCATTGTGTTCAGAACATGTAATAGGACCATCCTATGCCCTAGGTTGCACACAGCTAAGCATAAAAAAATGAATAGCATAGCTAGCAGAATAAACATAGCACAAAATGGCATAAATAACATACAACCATGCAGGTAACAAATGAATAGTGCATACACCATCAGCACAATGATTCTTTTTAATCTAAAAAGCAACTAATATATGGAAAGCACAGACAAACAAGAATGAAACAACACAGTATATCAGACTCATATAGAATGAACTAAGTACTATGTAAACCCTAATTCAAATGCAAGAAATAACACTCTCAATTCGTTCCGCCGCGGCAGCTCAAGTGGCCAGAGCGATAAGGTTCCAACAAGTTGGAAAATTTTTGCCGCAACACGCAGCTCACTTCGCTCAGTCACTTGAATGTGAACCAGCCTTTAGGAGGGATCTTCTTTGAAGAGTACCGGAGCAAACAAATCAAATGTGATGCCTTACATGAATTGTGTCCATTAATTCTTATCATAAGCTTTTAACAGGCCTCGCGTACAGTGCCTGCAGTAGATGAAAATGACAGCAAAGGCACGCATGTCTTGAGTATGGCAATATTTTAACCGCTTGAACTCTCGTCATCAAGTGCCCACAAATTGCCTTCAGTGCCACAAGCACTTATGCTATATATTGATGTCATGATTGAAGTAAGCTTCAATTCAGGCAGACCACAGGTTCCTCAGCAGCATTAATAAAAGTCTCACAGATACTTGCACTGGCCTCTCTTAGAAAAAGAGAATCATTTTTTTTTCTATATGTGTGCAAACTGAAACCTGAAGCAGAAGGCATTTCCTTGCTATCGCAGCCAAGCCACATTAGTATGTGGACAACTTTGAGCAGAGCAGTATGTAAACGCTACTGACATGACTAAGTCATGCAACAGTAGAGGGCTTAAATGCCCTTTTCATGCATAAAGCGACACAAAACAGTACCAGTATTTCACTACTCCACACATTATAAACAAATTCCGGCTGCTCTCGCTTTTTTTTGGTTTCTTATCCAGAAAGTACAATTGCTTGGATAATACAATGTTTTTTTTGATGGACCCAAGAAAAAATTAAATTTAATAGCATAATAAATTAGTGCAATGTCCAAACTTACCTCCTATTTATTGTATGTGTGTGTCACTACAGTATTTCAAAAAAATAAAAACATACTACTCCTTTTTCACCATGTCCTTGGTGCTTTGTACATCCTCTACCAATGATCAGTGTGTCTACAACAGGTAACAAGCAATATGACAATATCTCAAAATTCAATCTGATCATGTGACGCACGTTAAAGTGAAGTTTATTGCACACTTATTTTTCTTCTGGTTGCAATGAAGGCGTGCAATACATTTACAGAAGGCAACCGAATCAAAGTAAAAAAAGAAAGCTGACAAACACTCTAGAACAAGAGATAGCTAAGACACCACGCAGTAAGAAAACAGGGCAGGCTGGTTTGTAGAAAACGGTATGAATCTAAATAAAATTCAAAAATTAGACATATGAACAATGTAGCCATGTCCACATTTTTTGTTCCATTAATATGATCATTTCCAATTCATTTTGTGAGGTGCTGGAGCTGGCCTAAGGAACCACACTATCCAATCTATCGGGCTTGGAAACACACCTGATGACCAAGAAAATTCTCTGTCAAAAGATGAGAAATAAAAACTCTGACAATCAATGGTTCTGAGCTTAATAAAGAAAACCTCACAAGATAAGTATCTGAGTAGATACTTCTGCTTCCAGCCAATGAATTTAGAAAGCAGAGATAAAATCCAAGTGTGACATGCACAAGAACAACCATACATAATTACCTATCCAAAGTCAAAGATCTTTAAACATTGAATCAGTGCCAAACACAGCATCAAAACATATTGTATAATCCACACCAAAACAGTTAAAGAAAAACGGTGCACCTTATTTTCCTAAAAAACATCACAGCAAGAACACTAATTTAATTTTTTATGGCTTTATTTTTTCCCTTTATGAAGAAGGATTGCATGCTTTTTGATGTTGAAATTCTTATAAAATAAATTCTACCAGACCATTTCACATTACAGGGTTTTTTGGCAATTTTAAAACAGGGAATCGTGGAACCACTTGCTTTGTTCTACAACACAAAATCCCTTTATTTTCACCAGGAATTAGGCTGAAGAAAGTAAAGCTATGCTAAAAATGCTTCCTAGAACAATTCCCTCTTTCATCTCTTCATATCCTGACACGGTGGCTTAGTGGCTGGAGTTTGCCAACTGTGCCCATAGACACAAAATCGAATCCCGACCATGATAGCTGCACTTGATGGAGGTGAAATGTAAAAATGCCCATATGCCTATGCTAGATCTTTGTGGTCTTTGCACTTACTCCAACTATAAAAATATTGTTTCAACATCAGAGTTGCCATTCAGAATGCACAGCAATATATGCTGCTGAAGGGCATTGCTATCAGAAAAAAATTATTTGATTAAATCCAAAGAAAAAAACATCAGGATCAAAGCCATGCTATATCTCACTCTGACAGCTACTGTTCAAATTTATTCATAAATCCACACCTTGGGTGACAGGAGTTGCAAAAGAGTGACACCACGAACAAGGGACTTACCCTTCCTGAAATAGGCTTAGAAAAAGTGCTAGTTTCTGCAACAAGCCCCAAGTTTCTTGCAAGGCAAATTTTGAAATTGCATTCCAGTTTACCTTATTTCTGTAAAATTTTCCTGTAGTGTGATAACTGAGAAGAAGTGGGTATCATACAATAAAGTGCTGAAACCAAAAATAAGTATGTGTCCACCATCAGCCATTGCAAACATGTGACAAGGATCCTGCCTTGAAAAAGAAAAAAATCCCTTCTTTAAAGCTACATTTGAGACTGAGGGGAAGCCAGGAATTTCTGTTCTGTGGGTGACGGGAAGCAGGGACACTTCAGGCCTAATTGGTGTTGCTTTTGTAAAAGCTTGAAGCAAGAAGTAGCCATATGAGCAGAACTGTTATACATAACTTCTTGAGCAGCTGTTAATTCTTGTAATTGTCAAACTAAATTATGTGACTAAAAATTTTAAAAATTACTATACTAGGGGTCAGCTTTTAAAATAAATTATAAATCAAAATATGGGCAACAAGAAATTCTGGTGCAAATTCTGGTTCAAGTGTACCACATCTAGGTAATATATTACGTAGCGAATGTCTGGGTGACTGTCAAGTACTGTACTACATAGTGAATGTCTGGGTGACATGTCCACAAATACTGTACTACATTGGCGAGCGCATAGTCAGCGTAATCAGCAGAAGAGAAATATGGCTTCCCATTTCCACTGTACAGGATGAAGTTTCGAATCGACCTGTATGCATATGAACGCATTATTATTGAGCGCAGGGCTTCAGAATCAGCATGATGCGACCAAAATGGCCGCCGACAGTTGACAGGCATGGCGGCGCCACAACTGCGTACCGTCGATTGGCTGTCAATCTGCGTCTCAACTTCCGGTCCACAAAGACTTTAAACTAAGGCCACACTATGGCAACGAAATAGGCCTTGAATACTCTGCAGATCAGAGCCCTGGCAAGCCATCATTTAACGCTATAACAAAAAAATGATCGACATTCCCCATGTAGCGCACAGAAATGAACAATAATGCCACTTTAATGCTGGAAAAAGCTGTCAAAGCGCGATAACATACCAAGGGGGCAATGATGCTAACGACACTTCCGGGTACATTAACGCCTGGTAATAAAAAATCACTACAATAAACGTATTCGACCAAACTTTACTGCGAGAACACACACACATTGACAAGGCAGTCGTGGGCACTCGATAAGCGCACCCGCAATAAAGATAACCGATTATCGGAAGGACGTGGCATAATATCTCCCGCAGAATGCTGGGCGTCAAGGCATTATACTGCATTACCACATATAACTATGTCGTGCAACCGCCGTCGAGAACCAATACGTTCACCATATACGCCATTGCTCTCTTTTCGCCAAACACGACAATGCTGTCCATCTAAAGCTGCACAGACCAGATAAAATAAAAGCTGCATGTTTCAAAACACTGTGCAGCGCTAGGCAGCGCCAAGAGGGAATACTATGTTGGCTAGGGCTACGATGAAATTTCAAATGCAGAGAAAGGCTTAGCGCAATGTTACCAGCCTTGGTTCGACTTCCGTTTTCACGACCCCGCTTTGGTTGCAGCAGGCTCCGAAAACGAAACAGTCGCGAGGAACAAAAGAAAGCGAGTACGCACAGAACTGTGCATTCAGACATGTAAAATATCGTACGTGCAACACGCTTTCGGGAAATAAATGTACCGTTGCTTACCGCACCTTGGCGCCCGTTAGGGTTAAGTAAATATCGAAAGCTGCAGTGACCTCTGGCGTTCCTTGCTGTTATTGCTGATGGCGCTACTGCTGTAAATTAGGGTAAAAAATGTAGTGTTGTTCTTCTGATTATGTTGAGATTAATACGTTACTCCAGATATTAGCTCATCTAAACCACTGGCGGCCTCACTGCGCTAACCAGTTTTCAAATTTGCGCATAAGCATTGACATTCATAGACCTAAATACGCATATAATTAAGATATGCATTAAAAACGGGTGCTTTTAACAAAACTTTAAGTCGTTTTTCTTCGCTAAATTTCTAGCTGTACCGCATTTCATTTCGTAGGACGTGGTGACATATACATCTACAACTATAAAGAAGTAGACTATGTCATTTTCAGCCTGCACTGCATTTCTGTTCGCCACAAAAAGTTCGAATTTTATCAATACAGTTCATCTTTCAACATTCCTAAGCGCATGACATGAGTAAAATGCAACTTTCCCCCAAATTAGGACGTAAAGACTAAAGCAGTCTGGCTACTGCGGTCGCCATTCATTGTTGCCTGTGTTTTGAAGCATCAGGCGGCGTTGTGTAGTTATTGTAGGGTTGTGGGGTATCGTCGTGTCGATGGTGTCGTCAAGATGCACCTTCACAGTTTTATAGTAGTTCTCTAAGTCGTTTACAAGTGGATTCGTTCAGCAACGTCATTTTTCCACATTTTTCTGCCTGGCCAGCAGGCACATCGGTCGACGCAGGCACGGTGGCCGACATACGCATGGTGCAGGCGTGGTGCGGAGGCACAAATAAAGTTCGCTTTGTTTTGTTGAAGGAGTCAAGGACGCATTCAGAATTATTTCTCACCTATTTAGAAATAACTCCGGAGAAAGCATATATTTCTAATTTTAAGATTGTTGGCGTGCGCTCGCATTGTTTTATATATTGTTCGAATCATAATAAAATCAAATGGAAGATTATGCTGTTTTTAGCACTGCTGAGTTTTTAGGCAGGCCATGCCTTGCTAAAGATTGACGGTATTCCATTTCTTACGAAAGCGCGTGCCTGCTCGTAAAGCTTGCAGCCGTTACACAGACGTTGATTCGAAGGTCATGTTGGCTCGCACACACATTGCATATATTCTGCCTCCTTAAAAGGAAAACTTGATGACTGGCGTTTACCGCCCGCAGTGTTCGGTCCTCTCTGGTCACCGGAATGATGACGCAGTGTATAACGATTTTGTTTACGGCCGCTGCTGTGGTGGGTTCATGGGTAAACATTTAATAATAATGCGTATATTTGCATTTGCCCATGCTTTATTCGCTCGAAGCCGTTTGCGGTCCTTGCATCCTTATTATATGCCTGCTTTGCGGTCGAAAATGCGCGCTTTAACATTGCACCGCCTACTGTACTCCTGATCGCTGCACATATTTCGTGGTGTCGATTGCGTTGGAATGGTTTCGAGAGAGCTGCCCCCATGCGCTGTCGAGGGCGTATTAATTGCTTGTCTTTCATGACGCCGACATTTCCAGTCGGCAGAAAACATAACTGGCGAAGGACGATCGAAACCACCGACGGTACATTTGGCGAATTGCAGGATGATTCCTGAGGGCGTTTCGAGGCGTTTAACCGCGCGCCCCACCCGATGATGGTAAAGGCACTACGAGGCTCGGGCTGCGTGCACATGGTCACGCGATCGTGGTCGAGCCCCCTCCATCCGACGACCACAAAAATAGCCCGATGTGGTGGTGGTGGTGAAAATATTTTAATGAAATTGTTTAGGAGATTTTAGCGGTGGTTGGAGCTCTGGAACGCCATTGGCGTAGGCTGCCCTCCGGGCTCTTCCGATTAGTTCTTTTTGACTCGTTTCGTCCGAGCTGGTCAGATCTGCCTCCCACCCCTTCTGCGTTGGCTGGTTATTAATAGTGACCACCTGATTTCGTTGGTAGGCCCATACCATGTGGTACAGGTCTACCTTCTCCCCGCTGAATTTGCATTGTGAGTAAAAAAAAAATGACCCCGGATCTATTGCGTGTTGTCTTCGTGGATTGTTGTAAGAGTTGGTCTGCAGCTTTCGGAGGTGTAGTTCCTCCCCTTTGTCTAGTGTCTTAGTCGGCGGAGGGTAGACCCGACGGGATAGTGTTAAGTGCTGAAGTATGTCGTTGTAAGTTAGTAGTGGGGTAGGAGGTTCCAGGACAGCCATACTGGGTACCCGGGGGAGAAATGCTGACGGCAGGAAGAGACAAAACCGGGAGAAGATAAAGTAGAGCGGCAGACTCGAGAAGTTAGTAGACTTGCATTTTTAAACAAGGGCTGCAAGATACAGTCCTGACAGAGAAGCTAAGCAAAGCTAAGTCAGCTATATTGCTGGAAACACAGCAAGCAGAAACATCGAGCACTTGCCAGAAGCCTGGGACAGAGCACCAGATGCACGTGAAGCGATGCAATTGTGTTATCAAAGGGTGGCGTAACTTAAACAAGTGGCAGTTTCTAACACTGGGCCACTGTTCCCGACATCGCGTATTACTCTGCTGGCCAATTGCAACAGTAAATGACACCGGCTTCTAATGTCTGACTAAAATAAACAAGCCAGGTATTCTAGAACTTTTTTTCTTGTGATAAAATTTTATTCAGGTAACAAAGAAACTTTCAACAACGGACTACTTTTTCGTCGTGGAGGAGTTTTGTGCGGTGGTCCTGAGTGTGTGCAGAGCTTCACTGCAGACTTAAGTTGCATCCGACTACGTACAGGCGGGGTCAAAAGTCTCCGGACCACGTGTTACTCAAACGAAGCCGATAACTCTGCTATTAGCCGGCTGCTGGCGACCACATTAGTAGAGTTGAAAGGGAAAACTGTTCTTTCATCTACACAAGTGTGGTCCCCAGCCACCAGCTAATAGTAGAGCTATCGGCTTCGTTTGAGTAAAAGTGGTCCAGAGATTTTTAACCCTGAATGTACATTTCTGAGAGAATCGCATATTGCTCTTCCGCACGTCTGTCGTGTTTTGAATACTGGAATTCGAATGTTTCTTTGAATTATTCTGAAGAATCAAATAACCTCTACTTACAGCCCTTGTAGCATACTAACGAGAACTGCCGATGCATCATTCGATTCTTTCGATATGTTGATCTTTTAAGCGCGGATCTCTTGAGTTAGTGTGTTTATCAAAAACATGTCATAATAGGTATCATAATTAGAAGGAACAATGCAGACCTTTTTTTGTCGGGGATCGAAAACATAGGTAAGTACCGCCACCACCTCTCGTAATTAGTGGTTTCTGGGGAAAGGAAACAGCGTATGAAATGTCTCACTACTTGGAGAACAGCTCATCCGCCCCGTGAGGGACGGTGGGAGTGAATGAAGAGAGAAAGGTGTGCCGTAGTGGAAGGCTCCGGAATAATTTCGACCGCTTGGGGATCTTTAACATGCACTAACATCGCACAGCACATGGGTGCCTCTTGCGTTTCCCCTCCATCGAAGCGCAGCTGCCGTGGTTCGGACCGAGAATAAAAAGTTGGGAACTTAATTTAAAAGTTTACTTGGAGTTAAATATTAAAAGTATCCCATTGGACATATTCTGGCAAGGGACTACCCTGAGGCTTAAAAATGTGTTAGACAGCACGAGAAGGTCGGTTAGATGTATAGCACGTTAGGGCGGGGCGCCGTCATGGTTCCACATGTCCGCTTTAAGGTGAGACGTCAGGTGGCGTGCAGCGACATAAATGTGACCGTGCAGTGTACACAGTTCTCCGTTTGGGCCAGGAAACTGGAAGGGTCCACATAAATTAGTCTTCTGCAGAGATCACTGCAAGAGGCAGTTTTAAGACTCACTGCTGTGCTTGATTTCCCAGATACCATACAGTACTGCAAAACGCCACTTAGCCGCCGTGGTGGCTCAGCGGTTATGGCGCTCAGCTGCTGACCCAAAAGACGCGGGTTTGATCCCCGGCCGCGGTGGTCGAAATTTCCGGAATCCTTCACTACGGCGTCCCTCATAGCCCGAGTCGCTTTGGGACGTTATACCCTCCTAAACCGTAAACCATGGATCAAAACCTTTTTTATGACGATTATGTATTTTTATGGCGCAAGGGTATCTATGGCCAAAGAGCGCCATGGCACAATGTATTTTCGACTTCTCAAGGTGGGGTCAAATACCCCTTTTCCAAGCATTTTACACTAAATAAGCCGAGCACCGGACCAGGGAAAGCTTGTACCCAAAGTATCCCTAGTGGGTACCCGGAGGCACTGGGGATCGAACCCTGCACCTCCTGCATTCGCGGCGGATGCTCAAACGACTAGGCTACCGTTGCGGTCTGACAACGCTTTTTAGTGTTGTTGTGGTATGTCCCTGCGTGGTGACCGGGTTGTGTACAAAAACAGTAGAGCAACAGTTGGAGGTTGCATACAATCTCCTAGCAATCATCTGCATAGTTTGGTGGTCTGTAATGCCATGAGTGTACTCTATGCACAACGTTTCAAAATGCACCGATTGCTGAACTTCGGTCCGGAATCTTCGCAGATCTCACATTCAACACCTGGAAGCACACTGTTAAAGCTGCCGTCTACGGACTATAGGGTTAGCTGTTAGCAATCCATTGCAGCTTTTCATCTGTGTGCATTAGAAGTAACCTCGAGGAGTGCATTTTATCGCATCAGGTGACAGGTGATGCGTCACTCAGCTACTGCTCACCAGCTTTCTAGCTTATCTCGCCTCCCGCCTCTGGGTCTAACACTCTGTCCTACTAAATCATGTTTCATTCGCATTGGAAATAAAGCCGGCTTACAGAAAGATCCCTCTTTAAATTTTACGATACATAATTTTTCGAATCCTCAGGCAGAAACTTCGTATTCTTGGTTTTCTCCTCCATACATCTGGGACTGGCACCCCGTGGCTGACAGCCACCCGTAAATCGGCTCATGCTACTCTAGGTCTGATTCGTCGCATAGCTATGCGCTCTGGTGGCGCACGTGCTCATACGGCCCGCCAGCTTGTGCGCTCTATCCTTCAGCCACGGATAGTATATCAGGCACAATTTCAACGTCTCACCCGGAGACAGTGAGGTCGAAAACAGTCTCTCCAACTTCGTCGTTTAAAGACACTTCCTCCGTGGTCATATTGACAGCTCACAGACAATCGCCTCACCGTTTCCCCGTCGGTATCAGCCGCGTACCTGCCTGAAGGGTGTATATTGTACACGGATGCATCATATACTGCAGAGAGGGGAGTTACTGATGTGTATAGTCCGTCTCATCCGCATCTCAACTCTCGCGTGACGTATACCGCGGATACGTGCACTCCCCTGGCATTGGAACTTCAAGCCATTTATAATGTCACTGCTTCCCTTCCGCTCGTTCCAACATTTAATACAGTTCATATTTACACCGACTCCCGCGCCGCCCTTACACAGCTTAAGGCTGTTCGACGCACATTCCAGATTTCACAATCAATTCATGTGCTCTGCGCAAAGTATCCATGTCCTGTGCGCATACACTGGATTCGCGGCCATGCTCAGGATCCCCATAACATTCTAGCGGATGCTATGACTCATCTTCACACATCAGACGACCCGCCACCTTCCCCTCTTCCCCCAGATCCGTTCCTGTCCCATGTTTCCGATTCCGAAGTTCTGCGCCAGAGAACACGCTCTCTAATTCCTCCGTGTTCGCACCCTCTCCCCGTAGTCTTACTCGGCAGGAGGAGGTATCCGTGCGCCGGATTCCGGCAGGGGCGGCTCTGACACCATCTGTCCGTCATCGGTGGCGTGCAAAAGATCTGCCAGCAACTGACAGGTGCCCCACAGTAGCGCTGCACCGGACATTTGTGATGTGCGGCACTTGTTGTGGACGTGCCCAGCGACGGCTGTTATTAGAAAATGGCTCCTCAGGGAGGTGGGCCTGCGGTGGAACCGCGAACGTGACTATGTCAAGTGGACTATGAACAATCGTTTCGTCAGCAACCTCTGCGACTACCTCAGCGCAACGGGTCTTCACTCCGTCTTTTAACTTTCAATCTCTTGCATTCTTTTCCCGTTTTTGCAACTAATGCCTCATGGCACACTTCTCGAATATTAAAATAAAAAAGAACCATGACGGCTGTAGAGACATTCACGATATATGAATAGAGGATTAAATGACTATAAATACTCAATTTTCATTGTGTGTTTTCTTCTTTCAAATTATGCGTTAGACATCAGAATACACAGATCACCGCGACAAATTTATCGGAATTTCTTCTTGATGCTGTAGCGGTTTCGTTTTCGTCACTTTAACGGTTGCATGAGGTAGGTCACACGAGGCACAAACAAAACAGCAGCCCAATTCACAATACACAGTTTTAATTGTATATCACTTGAGCCAGCTTGTTTCAAGAGCTGGAATGACAACCAGTGATGTGTCAGCAGTTATATAGCCTTTTTTAAGCGTCATGTGACATAAACATCACCTACATACCTCAGCCATCCTTTTGTTTGTGAAAACGAAACCGAAACTGGATCAAGGAGAAATAAACGTCTTTGTGGCCTGAGACCAATACCGCATGGTAATCCATATATTCTAATGTCTAACACATCACATGACAGGGAAAAGAATCTGCAAAAGAAATTTGATGCCTTTACTTCTTTAACACTATTCCTTTAAAGAGCTTTGCTTGCATGTTTATTCCTTTCATATGGTGTGTGGGTATTGGAGCACAAGGAACACCATATGGTGTCCGTTTATGATCTCTAGTTAATTTTAATTGAATTTCTTATTGATGCCTTTTCAGTTTCGGCTTCATCAACCACCCGATCGATGGGAACAATGTGTTGGTATGGTTTAGGACACGCGAGAGATGGCAGAAATTTCAATATAACTGCGAATAGTCATTTGTTGTTCTAGCTTTTGAAATAGGCTGGCTTTAGCGTTTTAGTAAATTAAAACTACATATCAATGATTATAACATTTTTATCGCGCCTCATGTGATCTAAACGCACGTTACGTGTGACAGCGATCGTTAGGTTGTAAACGAAACAAAAACAGCATGAGGTAAAATATCAGTTATAAATTATATAGCGCTTGCTGGTGTATAACATATGGTGATTTATAATTTCTAATGTCTTATGCATTATTACAGAGAAGAAAATCTGCAATAGAAGGTCACTTAATACAAGCACACGTGGGGACGAACCCCGTAGATTTTGGTAACAGCTCCGTTTGTCTGGCCACGATATTCTTTTTTGGTTTTCACATGAAGCACTATTTCCACGGCCAAAGGACGTCGATTTACGGGGGGGGGGGGGGAGGTGCGTAGAGTGCTGCGAATGAGCAGCTTTGCTTGCTTCGCGTCACTCATTCCATCTGCTTGATGAGACATGCTAAAAGCCGGTCACCTTTGCTGCTCCTTTCTACCCTTCGTAATTCTCCAACTTCCCTATCCACTCTGTTGGTACTCGAAAAGTGAACAAGGAAGGGAAAAGCCCCAGGTTGCTTGCCAACGTTTCGAGAAGAGGACTTGTCTTCGTCTGGGCAACGCGTTCATCATTGGCGGGGTTTAATTAGGGTCTTCATTCCGAGGAGGAATGCCCGGTGAGGGGCAGGAGGACGTGAATTTGGAAGGGTGTTAGGTTGAATCACGGTGTAGAAGAGCCATATGTCAATATACTGGGATATAAACAGCGGGTGCACAGCTGCCAGAGTCCTACATAAAGTCAGCAATAAATTCCAATAAGAAAGGTGTCAGGCAAGCCGACACAATCTGTCCAATGCTATTCACCGCCTTGGGAACAGTTGGGGAGAAGTAACTCAGAATACTCCAGTTACCTCCGATTAGCTAATGACATTGCTTGCTAAGTCACTGCTAAGACATAATCAATGACTTAGACAGACAGAGCAGTACGGTCGGTCTATAAATTAACATGCAGAAAACCAAAGTAATTTTCAACAGTTTCGCAAGGGAATAGCAGTTCACAGTTGGCAGCGAGGTGCTGGAAGTGGTAACAGAATACGTCTACTCAGGGCACGCAGTGACCGCAGATGAGGATCACGACAGTGAAATAACTAAAAGAATAAGGATGGGGTGGAGCGCATATGGCAGGTTCTCTCAGATCACGAATGGCAGTTTACGATAACGCCTCAAGAGAAAAGTATATAGCAGCTGTATCCTACCACTAATCACTTATGGGGAAGAAACATGGAAGCTAACGAAAAGGGGACAGCGCAGCAAGCTATGGAAAGAAAAATGATAGGTGTAATGTTAAGAGGCAGGAAGAGGGCAGAGTGGGCCGTGGATCAAACGCGGATTAATGACATACTAGTCGAAATGAAGAGGAACAAATGGGCTTGGGCAGGGCATATAATGTGAAGGCAAGATAACCGATGACCTTTGAGGGCAACAGTCTGAGTTTCAAGGGAAAGAAAGCGTTGCAGGGAGCGGCAGAAAGTTAGGCAGGAGGGTGAGACTATGAATAATACCCTCTAGAATGTATTTCCAAATTGATAGAAGTTTGAGGTGATAGGGTGGCCGCAGCTGGCACATGAGTGAGTTAATTGTAGAGACATGGAAGAGGCCTTAGTCCTGCAGTGGGCGCCGTAAGGCTGATGATGATGAAGAATGTTGTATGTTAATATTCATTCAGATGGTATACAGGCACCCCTACTTATTCAAATATTTCCAGCTATTCGCATATGTCACAACGCGGAATTCTCCTGCGTCGGGTAAGCAATTAAAATTTGTGTGGTTTCGGTTAAGGTTTGAACAGTCCCAGCTAAGGAAGTGGTCATGTGAGGCATCCTTGTCGTTTTATTTTGCTTTTGCTCTTCCTCAAGCCTATGTTTTGAGTTCCTCACATGGCCTCATTCCATATCTGGACATAACTACAGAACGGTTGTTGAAACCGCAACCAATACCGCACCATAGAAAATCCCAATAGTGGGTGGAGATTAATCCCTGCTGGTGATTCACGTTTACTAATTTCTAGCACTGCATTCCGAAGCAGGACCACGCAACAAAAATTTGATGTGCGAAATCTTTCAAGCTTTATTGTCCGTTTGGTGCACCAAGCAAATATAGTCTAAATCAGCGCGGGCTCGCGCTGATGCTTCCTCTGTTCGCGGCACACGCACAAACACCTGTCCGGCGATCAATGTATGACGGCAACTCAGAGAACCCTTATTGAAAAGGTTCGTAAATAGCAGCAAGGGTTTCACTGGAACTTATAAATATAAAACATTTTATCCCAGAGTGCTTAGCAGCATCGTGGTGGTATGCGAATAAAAGTAAAAAAAAGGGCTGACGCCATACCATGCGTGTCCCTTCGATCTGAAGGAAATTTCCCGATCACACTAAAATTAAATACGACACACGAGACGAGTATGCAAGAAGGCGCGGCGGCTGTTGTGCATCTTTTATCATAGTGAATTAAAAAAAATTCTCTCCTTAGCTGCTGCCTGTTTAGCGGGGAGATTGCACGCGGAGCTTGCACACTGCATCAAATTTTGCTTCGTATAGTAGGATGCAACTAAAAAAAAGAACAACAGTTGTTAACACTGGGCCACGGTGCGAGGCGTCCTGTATTACTCCGCTAGCCAATAATAACAGAAAATGCAATATGTTTTTAATGTTCGACATTATTGAACAAGCCAGATATCAAAATTCTAAAGCTTATAATTTTTTTCTTGTGATTAGCTTCTTGTTAAGGTAACAAGAAAAGTTTTAACAACGGACTACTTTTTTTGTAGTGAAGCAATTCTGTGCGGTGGTCCTGAATGTGGGCGGAGCTTCACTGTTAATTTGTATCCCGCTATAGTACGTTTGGCAGCGGTACTTCCCTGGTTTAGCCGCACATGATTTAAACCTGCCAACCTACTGTGGATAGAAAAAAAAACGCCATGCTGCGTTCTCTGGGTGAGCGAATAAACGTTGCGCATCACTAACTAGTATAACGTTTTAATGGCTATGAACGACATGATCTGTTCATATATATTTTAACGATTGTTCGCCTTATGCCTACCAGGGGCTCGTTATTCTCAACTGATTCCGATCTGGCGCTGTTTAATTAAGCAATGCGCGAAGCTTCGTCGACTACACTAAAAACTGGATGAAAACAAACTCACGTGGGAGGCGTGGTCCGCCTTTACGAGGCGCCTGCTGCACATGCAAAGAGGCAGACGCGTGCTTTACAGCTGCCATCATCTCTCTTGTACATTTTACCAGCATGAACTACGCATGCGCATTGTAGTAGGATACAACGTTATAACGCGGCAGTTGTTAACACTGGGCCGCGGTCCGCGGTGTCCTGTGTGTCTGCCGGCCAACCACAACATCGTTTACTGCAGTAAACGAAATCAGATTTTTAATGCCCGACGACTGTATTAAACATCATCATAATCATCAGAAGCAGCAGTCTGACTACGCTCACTGCAGGACAAAGTCCTCTATCATCTCTCCAATGTTCTTTGCCAGATGCAGCCGCCGTATCCCTGACTTCTTAATCTCATCCGCCCACCTAACTTTCTGCCGCCCCGTGCTACGCTTGCCTTCTCTTGGAATCCACTCCGTTACCCTTAAGGACCAGCAGCTATCTTGCCTTCGCCTTACATGACCTGCCCAAGCCCATTTCTTCCTCTTGATTCCGACTAGATATCGTTAACACCTGGCTGACTCCTTGTCCACTTTGCCCTCTTCCTGCCTCTTAAGGTTACACCTATCATCTTTCTTTCCATACCTTGCTGCGCTCTCCTTAACTTCAGGTGAACCCTTTCGTTAGCCTCCACATTTATGCCCCATAGGTGAGTACCGGTAAGACACGTACAGCTGTTATATACATTTTTCTTGAGGGGTATTGGTGAACTGCCATTCATGATTTGAGAGAATCTGCCAAATGCGCTCCACCCCATTCTTATCCTTCAATGTTTCACTCTCGTGATCCGATTCTGCGGTTATTAATTACCTGCCCAAAGTAGACGCATTGCCTTACCACTTCCAGCACCTCGCTACTAATATATTAACTGCTCTTCCCTAGCGAAACTGCTGAATATTACTTTGGTTTCCATCATGTTAATTCTTAGGGTCCATAGTACTGTCCTGCCTGTCTAACTTATTGATCATGTTTTGCAGTCATCTCCTGAGTGACTTAGCAAGACAATGTCATCAGCGAAACACAGATTCCCAATCCAGGCCTCTGAATACCTCCTGTAAACAGGCGGTAAATAGCATTGGCCAGATTGTGTCTCTCTACCTGACAGCCTTTCTTATTGGAATTTTATTGCTGACTTTATGTATGACTATGGTAGCTGTGCACCCGGAATAGATATCTTCCAGTATTTTCACATAAGACTCTTCTACACCCTGATTCCGCTATGCCTGCTGAAGCTTCGACTGAGTCAAATGCTTTCTTGTCGTGTATAAAGGCTATACATTGGGGTTGGCTATACTCTGCGCATTTCTCTATCGCGTGATTGATAGTGTGAATATTGTCTATTGCCGAGTACCTTTTACGAAATCCTGCCCGATCATTTGGGTGACTGAAGTCTAAGATTGTCCTGACTCTATTCTATTCGCGATTTCGTTAGTACATACCTTATAGGCAACGGACAGTACGCTGATCGGTCCGCGTATTACTACGTTTTACTTCGCCGATTGCTCGCGAACCAAACAGAATTTCTATGACTAGGTTTCAAGGTTGTCACCGGATGCTTCCTCCTAAATTTTTTTTCTCCATGGCCGCGAGGCTTGCGTCTGCACGCAAATGAAATTACATGAAGCTTGCTTTTCGTTTCTTTAATGAATTCAATCACAAGTGTTAGGCTGCAATGGAAGCAGTCACAGCATTTCTTTGAGGTTCGCGGGGAAGACAGTCGTATTGTTATGGCCGAATCTACATTTCTAGCCTAACAGTAGTCAAGCCAAGTATAAATCTTCATCTTCCCGGTGTTCTTTGCTTCTCCATGGTGAAGTGTATCTTTTCCAGCTTTCCCTCTAGGTCATACAGGAAACTGTTTTTGAATCAGTAAAACTCCGGAGACGGGCAGGGGAGTCCTGTTCATGCTGATGTCACTAGTTCGCGCTTCCGAGTCATATTTGGCGCTGGTCTTACCTGTTTATTGCCATGTCAGCTGCTGTAGGCACGGACGCGCTTTACGTACTTTTTTGTCCACCTTGCTGCTGTGGTGTATGCAAGTGCTGGGAGCGCTGCAGGCCATCGTTAACCACAGCGGCGGGCTAGTATGTGACAGAGAGAACCAATTGTGCTTGTTTTCTTTATTGCCACGCCTCCATCTCATTTTCAGTCAAATATATTCTTTGTCAAAATACAATACATATTTCAGCAACATTGATTTGCAGTGCGTGCAAATAACGTGCGTGTTTACGCGCAAATGGAAATATTGAGCTGAGATATCCTAGTTAGCCTCCACATTTATGCCCCATAGGTGGGTACCGGTAAGGCACAGCTGTTATGTACATTTTTCTTGAGGGATATTGGTGAACTGCCATTCATGATTGGCAGTCCACATGCCACGGTTCGTTTTTGGGCCGTGTGGTGGGGGAATTGAAGCAATGTGAAGATGACCCTCGCCCTCACCATTAATTTTGGTCTTTGGAGATGTTAGTTTCAATTCAAGGCTCAGAAGTAAACCATATAGTCAGATGGCCACAGTTGTACACAGACCCTAAGTTGACGAATATATATGGTACCTTAATCGCCATACACTGAATTTCCAGAATGAAACATAAGTCCAGTTATTAGTCGAATTCCAGTGGAAAACTCTTAACTGCTCAAACTGGTTAATACTTGGTTCCATCTGGAATCAACTGGGAATTGTACCATAAACCAGTTGGGAATTTTTGCACACGCCCATGCAAAAGCTTTAGACCTGAAAAGCAGGTATATAAAAGACGCCATAGCGAAGGACTCCGCATTAATCTTGGTGAAATGGGTCCAACGTGCGCATACATCGAACAGCCTTTGAGTGTTTTTGCATTTGCTCTCCGTTGAAATGACACCACGGCCAGGACTCGATCCAACATCCTTGGGCTCAGCAGCCTAACGTCACAGCTAGCCAAATCACCGAGTAGTGACATGAAAATGTGAGGTTATCTCATACATCACAATCAGGTATCCTCAATGCACATACTACTACCATATGCCACAGCGATAATTTTTTCACTTAACATGCAGCACTGCATCGGTGCCCACGTTGTGCCGGCTCATCTAAGTATCAAATATGGCAACTGCAATCAGCAGCTGTGACGCTGTGACAAAGACAGCTCGCCGAAAACCGCGCCGTCCGCTGCAAAGGAAGAGACAGAGTGGGCCGGTACCGCTTCCTCTCTGTATTTTGTTGTGTCTGTAAAGACATTTCTGTTTTTACTATCGTGCATAAACACACAACGGTTAGCACTACCGTCACTGCTTCCTCACCAACAACGCCCCTAATGCCGCTGTGCGAAGGATTCATGATGCACGCCGAACAACCGAGACGTGCCCCAGGTTTCGTGGTGAACACAAAGGTAAACATGTTTCTCTGCACTGCATGAGCACGAAGCATGGTGATGTACTGATACACACGGAAGCACCGAAGACCACGCCTGCCTGCAGCGGTTCGCGCATAAGCCAGTGAAGGAGATTGATTTGGCTTGATGCGATCTCTAAACCAGACTACAGGTCATTTCGCATCTGGTCTTTTTTTTAGGTGGCCTAACGTCACTGCTTATATATTAAAAAAGCTTTGTTTGTATGTTTTATTAGTTTTCCGACAGTTTGTAAGTGCTTTTGTGATATAACTTTGATTCATGCTGATCCCCCCAATGTTTCTCGCCGCCCTGAGCAGTTGAACCAACTGAAATCATAGAGTTAAAATACTATTGAAAGAAAGGCTGGCCATCACGGGATAGGTATTTAAGCGCTTTAGTAATATGATTCAACTGTTAGCATAACGGAAAACAAACTTTTCGGCTGTTCTTTCTTTCTGCCTCCAAGATCGCCTTATTATTGTTAGTACGTTTCGCAGGCTCGCGCTGTGCCCAGGGTACAGTGAACTAGAAAAGGGGTAGTATGCTCACTGGCCGGGCTGGAGTGAAGCCGCCGCTGTCGCAAAACGGCGGCGGCGCTGCTGTCGTATTCACTGTAGGAAAGCAGGGAAAGCGGTCCAGGCGTATACGGGATAAAATGCCGTGTTACTGCCAAAAGATCGTGCCTGCGCGGACTAAACTAGGTTGCATCATGTGTGTTATTCAACATTAGCGGATATCCTCATTCGCGTGAAGGCGGAGTCAAGCGCGTGGAGCGCAGGTGCACAGCGGCCGCTGCTTTTCGATTCCAAGAACTCATCAGCTGAAATTGCGGACTGGACGCTCCGCATCGTCCGACCAACGCGACTTAAAGGCACATGCTTTGGGGACACCAGTTCGGCTACGGCGTGTCGCTTTATTACCAACTTTAAAGTAGACAAATATCTCTTCAGATCAATGCTAATGACGGCTGTGAAACTTCACGCATGCTCGCCGATCTAATCGATTTGCATGTACCCACCGACTCCTTTGAACTTGCATGCTGTAACTCCTCTGCCATAGCATCAGCGTAAAGGTGTTCAGGAGATTTGAAATTATGGTTTATGGGGGTTTAACGTCCCAAAGCGACTCAGGCTATGAGTGACGCCGTAGTGAAGGACTCCGTAAATTTCGACCACCAGGGGTTGTTTACCGTGCACTGACATCGCACACTACACGGGCCTCTATAATTTTGCCTCCATCGAAATTCGACCGCCGCGGCCGGAATCGAACCCGCGTTTTTTTTTTAATTTGAAATTAGACAGTACACGAAGCCCTTCATCTTCAAATGGGGCAAATACAAATTTATTTATATTGTTTGAGACAAGCGCACAGAAAAAGCAAGTGTCGCAGTGGTTCAGCTACGGCTTAACTTCAAGTGCTTGGCCCGTTCACCTCTGCTAGGGCTCTCAGTGTTCACTCCTTTGACAAAAAAAATGAAGCCTGACTACTGTCAAATTTTAAAATTAAATTGGAAAGAACTTCTGCGTAAAGATGGCAACCAACCTATTTACAAAGCCTTGCCCTGTACCACATCCAGCAGATCAAAGATGCTGTCTGAATGGAGTTGGCTTCGGCCGCAGCATTCTGCAAATGTTCTCAAGCTTCAGCACAGAATAATAGAGCTGTGCGGAAGGGTAGACGAGTCGTATACCTTGTCGCAGTATTTCGCGTGCCTTCCAAGTTGAAAACTGTCAACAGCGGCTGGCATAGTTAGGAGGGCAATGCCGCTTTCACACTATGCTTTTACGACACATTTTCGTGCTATATACGCTGCGATGTGAAAGGCTAGTTGTGAGTCACTCTTGGCTACATGCTAACTGTGATCACGGCACGGTCCAGCCAGATCAATTGGTAACTTCAGTACGATTCCTCTGGTATGCGATGTTCAGATATCTTAGAGGTGCCTTTATCTTCCGGATCAAGGAGGCCAAAACTTCACATTTTCCCCGAGAAATGCATTTCACCAAGCCAAAAACGAAAGGCAGTTTACTATGATTAAAACTCCGATTATGATTATCAAAACTATAATTAGAAACTCGGCACGGCAGAAGAGGACTACCTTCGGGCCATCTTTCCTGTAGGCATAGCCGGTATCGAAACCCGGTGAGAACCAATGGTTCTGCAGGCGACCTGGCATTTTTTTTTCCTTCACGGAACACTCTCTCACTCTATCCAGAATGCTAAATCCTTGCATTGCCACCGCCGCGGTGGCTCCATGGTTATGGCGCTCGGCTGCTGACCCGAAAGACACGGGTTCGATCCTGGCTACGGCGGTCGAATTTCGATGGAGGCGAAATTCTAGAGGTCCGTGTACTGTGCGATGTCAGTGCACGGCAAATAACCCCAGATGGTCAAAATTTCTCGAGCCCTTCACTACGGCGTCGCTCATAGCCTGATTCGCTTTGGGACGTTAAACCCCCATAAACCAAACCTTGCACTGCAGGTTCATGGGAGACGAAATAATGTTCTAAGCACGCCACTGAATCCTCCAAAGCAAGCACAAATTGACATGAGCACAACAAACAACAACAACCAGAAAAACGACTCCCAAGCAGATGACCGCGCCTACTTGTGTCGCGGTGACAACAGGATGAATGGATGGATGGATACGGCTGAACCCTTCAAATCGGGCGGTGGCTCAAGCCACCTAGCCATGGCTTATGAAACTTTACTCTTGTCTTGATTTTAGCCACCGATCAGATAACCTTCGCTTGGTTACTTCTACCCGCTTAAAATCTACTTTCCCTTCATGGTCCTTAAACCATAATGCCATTATGAACAGTGTTCAAAACGGCGACGGCACTTAGCGGACATGCGGGAAACTAAAAAATGCCCACCGGCGTCTTCACATCGGTTAGAATATTGGGTAGTGTGCTCACTGCGCCTCGTCTCCATAGGCCAATGTGGAGCCGCCAGTGTCGACATATTTTAGTTTCTCCCTTGTTCGCTAGATGCCGCCGCCGTTCCAGACACCGTAGTCACCGCGGCACAAGTAGGCGCGGTCACGATTCACCTACCAGGGGGGTATCATATTCAAAATGGCGTCCCTCCGTGCCGTCATCGAGTGCATCAGCTACGTCAGCATTGTTGACCGTTTACGCTTTCAGTGGCTTACAAATAAAAATGCAGAAAATAACCAAATTAAAACTTAGTAAAAATATAAAGGTAAATATTTTTTTTTTGTTTTATGCCGTAAACACGGCAAGCAGCGAGCGCCATCTCGTCACCTTCGCGCAGGCGAGTCAGGCCAAACGCCAGCGAGGGCCAGACGGATCCGCGTGCATGTAGCATGTGAGCGCAATATTGGCATGTATTGGTATAGTGCCTACAATATGCCAGTATATTCTAGGCACTATACTATTGGCGTTATGCTTTCGCGGAGTGTCCGTGAATGCATTGAATGCACGGTGCAATGAAGCGGTGTTTCCGTGTTTTCGCCAGCGGCACTGCATGCGTACTGAAACGGTGAGCAACTTTTGCTAAATGTTCGTCGTGAACTCTTTTCCGGTTCTGTTTTGTGTTGACGCTCTGCATTTCTGTTTATTATGACTGATGACGCACGCTTACATCTGATAGCAGTGATGCTTTTGAACATTCTCACGTTCCCACGAAGACGACTAAGCGTCTAGATGGGTCTTGCGCGATCCAAAAGTTGCAGGAAATTGTTGTGCGTACGGAACTGCGTGCAAACTGCCGTGGGGCTCTGAAGCCGCACCTGTGGTCGACTTTAGAAGATTACTTGAATTTGCGTGGAAACTAATTGCTAGGTATGTCTAATTTTTCAAGGCGCGCCTTTGAGGAAGCCTTGTTCGTCGCCATGCTGTGTGGGACCACAGAGCTGTTAGTATCTTACTGTTAGTAAATTTGCGTGGAAGTTGTGGGGTTCTTTCTGACTTGCAACACGTATATGTATCGCATTTCAGTGTGCAAGTAGTGTTCTTAGTGGAAACGCTTGCTGTGCACGAGTTTGTATAGTAACGCTTTCTCAGAAGCCAGGTGATAGCGTCTCGCGACAGTATCAATGTTTTAGGGAGGATGGTAGGCATAGTTGAAAAAAAGTGATTTTTTGATTTTGCGCTTTAAAAATGTGTGGATTCCGAAAGAAAATGCCTTCCAAACAGCGTTCTTGTGTGGGCACCGGAAGGTACCGTATAATGGTCCAAACCACCCCAATTCACAGTTTAAATGAAGCGCGACTTAGGACTCGTTTGTGGCACTTCTTTTTGGGTTAAAATAAAGAAAAGCTAGCCAAAAACGTGTCTTCCTTTTATAAACTAGCCTAAACATACTGTGGAAAAAAAACAGTATGTTTAAATAGTTCTGTTTTAGGTGCACTGGCACTGTTTGTTAGTGTGGATCTGCCATCAGCTGTTTTGCTAGTTTTGCAGCCTAGTTTTTCGAGTTTACAAAACCTGGCAGCTGCTTGCAGCTCTGCGAGGCTGTTTTTACTTTGGTCTACGAAAGAAGGGCATGTTTTCAGCAAATCAGTGTACTGATTTGCATTGTGATACGTATTTTGCATTGTGGCACTGGACCACAAGAAAACCTGACAAGTGCATACATTCATGGCTCTGCTGAATGCAAGAAGAGTTGTATGGTGCGGGTGTAGGGAATCTTCCAAATATGACCACTGCTTGTGCTATATGTTTTTGCATGTGGAGCCAGAGGTGCAAGTTTTTCTAAGAAAGGGTCATTATTTTTGCGACAGGCATGATGACATTTCAATGGAAGTGTGTTGAACAGGTTCGGTAGTGGTTGTAATCAAAGATCACCAAATATAGGTTTTGTGTGTGCGTGGTCTGGTGCGTTAGAAATCATCCTTACTGCTTTTTTCTCCAGTACCTACATATTGGTAGTGTTTCCGATTGCTGTTGTGCCCTACGTTGCAGTGGATTATGTTGTCTTAGGCGTGGCCTGTGCTTGGAGAGCAGCGTTAGGTTGTATCAGAGCTGTGGTGGTGCCCTTTCAGCAGTTGGATATATTGTGATTTTTGTGTAAATTTCAAGAGAACATACTTTGGTTCATTGCATACGCTAAAAGGCTTGATGAACGTTTTCACCAAGCACTATTCAGTTTTTGACTTGCACATTTTCCCACATTTTCCATTTTTCGGCAGTCTGTTCTGATGTACCTTGTCGTTGTGATCCCTTATGCTGTTTCATAAATATTTGTAGCATTTAACCTGTGTATGTGAGACTGTCACTCTTCATTGCAGGAATTCTATGAAGAAGGGCTGCTTGGATAGTCTGTAGAAGGCACAAAAATGCCTTTGAAAGAGGCTGTGTAACTTCCACAACATGTCATCAAAGTTAGAGCTAAGCATGCTGTGATGCATGCATATATTTTCTTGTTACTTAAGTTTTTTTTCTTAGCTGCTGGGCTAGTTGTTTGTCAGATGTAATAAAAAGATTTTAGCACCAAGACATACTATACACAAGTAAGAAGACTACATAGGCGCTTACAACTGTTCAGTGAAGTGGAAATGATCAACATATAAGCCCACCCGAAACCCTAGTGCATGTACATGCGTACAAGGTGATAAGAAAATGCAAAAGGTTTTATCATGCTAGGCATGAAAGTAAATTCTTTTCAGTTTCATTGAGAAAAACAGGCGTGTCACGGAAAATCCTCACTTGTCCAGGCGGGGCATTGCATAAACAACAGACTTGGGGAAATGAACAAAATATAGAAAATAAGGGTGAGCAACATGAAGAACACTGCAGAGCTTGAACTAATTGTATACCACGGTTCTGCGATGTTAAGATTTTGGGCAGAGACAACAAACAGCTCGTGAAACTTTGGAAGCCTTTCACATGAAAAATGCAGGTCCAAACTGTGTCATTGATGCATCTGTGTTTCTCTGTGAAGTCTATGAAGCTGAGAAATTCCTTGCATGACTACTATGACAAGACCTTTTGCTTCTATTTTCTTGTTGCCTTTTATGCATGCACATGGTTTTTGGGAGGGTATATATGTTGATCATTTGCACATTTAACAGTTCAGCAAGTGCCCGTGTTGTCTTCTTTCTTGTGTGCAATACGTCTTGGTGCTAATATCTTTTTACTATTTTGTTGTTACTGCCAGGTAACTTAAGATTTTTGCCATGCTAGACAGGCCTGAACCACAATGGGGGACCATATTGTAATTTACAGTTTATTAACATATGGATATGCAGTGATGGACATGGTGGACAGAATGAGCATTGCAGAGCCTTATGGTGAACATCTTTTGATGGGTAGCTAAATGCATAACATTCCACCACGACCAAGCTTGGCCTGCTTTGTGGAGTATGCTGTAACTGTAAATTAATGCTGTTGGCAGTGTTCGGTGAGATAGCACATAAGAAATTTAACCAACGTGATTACACTTGTGGTGTGAGTGCCAAATCTATGGAAGCAGTTGAACATACTTTAATAGAATGTGGCAGCATCCATTCAGATGTCAACACAGATGCGGTCACTATCCTTGATGTTCTAGGGATTAGAGATTAAGATAATGTGAATGAATGTGGGGTAGGTGTTAGCTCTTAATTTAGAATTGGGATAGGTTAAATGTCAATAAAATTTTTTTTCCTTTTTGGAAAAAATTTTTGGGTATTGTCTGTAAATTTGACAGATTGGTTAGACAAATGTAGCAAAAAAAAACGAGCCTGGTGGCGTCCGCCACCATCTTGTTTCAAAGGGGATGCTCCTAACATCTATCCATTTTATAATGACTATGGATGCTGTTGCAGCTTTTGAGACTTGGCAACGAAAAATCAAACAAAAAGAGGAAAAGCATGAAAGTGAGGTGCCGAGAATAAAGGAAAAACTGAGCATTATGGCAAATGCCATCGCTCCTTTCACAGGGGACGCTCCTACCTTTTATCCGTCCGTCCGTCCCGTCCGGTCCATCCGTCCATCCTTCGATAATGTCACGTCACGCTTGGACAGTACAGTGCAGTTATCGCCGCTACCTTCTCGCCCATGGGGAGGGCAGGAAGACTGGGAGCTTTTTGAGCAGCAGGAGATGCACGAAATGCTTCCATTAAAAAGTGAACTAGAAAGTAGAGACTTTATCGTAGAACGTCTTCATTGTGGAACTGTGGAAGGCTGGAGGAGTGGAGTAATTTGAATATTGTGCTGCTACTTTTACCCTTTAGTAGATTTGAACCCAGTTTTATTTGCAGGCTTCATGTTTGTTATATTGCTCACTGTTTGTATGCATAAAAGATTGTTTTCAAATTTTAGAAAAGTTTGCAGAAGTTTACACTAGACTGCGTGATATCTGCATTCTTGAAATTTTAGTGAAAATGGGGTACTTCGATTATGCTTATCACCAGTGGGTATTGATTTGCTAGATACTGCAATCCAAAGTGGATTCAGCTGATTTTATCACTACTTGCAGGGTAGTGTAAAACACGGGATAAGTTCTTTTTTTTTAAACAAAGTGAAAGTATGCTTCAGAAATAGTGTGGCTCATAGCTTGAGGAGTGCATCACCATCATGCAGTAGCTTCACTAACTTGCCTGTTTCTTTTTGGGACATGTTTTCAGCTTTTATGTACTACTAGTGTTCACAATAATGTCCCTCATGTAAGAAGCTGATGTGTGCATGTATTCATTGTAGAGATTAGAGAAGTTTTTTGTGCTGTGCTTTAGCTGAAAATTACACTTTTGCTGTGTTGGATGTGTTGTGCTACTGTTATGCTGTGAACCCTTTGGGATAAGTTTGTTGTTCTAAGTGAAGTGTTTTCATGAGTTTATGAAATAAGGTAGAATACACATATTGATATGATATGCACTTTTTGTTTATGCATCTTTTGTCTATTCTATATGGTACTCTGCAATTAATGGTACTACCGTGTGATTTTTACAGAGGAGTGATTGAAATGACTTGTTTCAGAATAGTTTATTTTGCCACAAAGTGTTGAAAAATTCTTGATTTCTAGTTTGCCTTCACATGAGGGCTGCTCTGCAGAAAACTAATTGACAGCATATTTCTGTGATGACTTGCTAAACTTGGCACATTGCTCCCAAATTGCCCCACAAACACCATTGTACTGTCCTTAATGAACAATGCGTTGCAGAGCTGCAGCCACCAGGCTGAGATTGCTGAAAATTGCACTAGCAAGTGTTGGGAAGGTTTTTATTTAGAAAGGAGGAACTGTTTATGTTTATTTGCAATTCCTGCAGCTGTAAACATGCACTTTCCATTAAGTTAAAAAAAATTGTTTTACTTGAAATTGTTGATAGCAATGCAAATTGTGTAGCATTCACAAATATCTGCCTCTTGGAGTGGAGTCTTGCGGTAAAAAGTTACAAGAAATCCCTGAAGATAAGTGTAGGGTAGTACCTTCAAACAAATTTAAATTTTCTGCATCAGATTGTCAACAAGAGCGTGATATGGAGTTGCTTGAATTGTCACGTACTGCTTGTGTGTAGCTCACACCCACAAAATAAATTTGTTCAGTGTGGAACTTTGTAACTGTGTTCTTGTAAACAGGCGAGGTGGTAAAAGGCAGCAATATTTTGAGATGTGTAGAAGTAGGAGCTGCTTGGAACTTGCACAGTTGCATACATTGATTTGCACAGATACCCTAAAAATGTCAAGAAAATCTCTGCTTGAAGCATTGATCCAGCAGATGTTTTCAGTTTGCCAGGGACATTTACCCAGCTATTTTTCTGCAGCATATTCACAAAAATTGCTAAATTTATCATTTATGCAGCAGTGAAAATGGTAACGCTGTAAAGCCGTGCTGCTGAAACTTAGATGTAAAGCACAAATGGCTTCATCATTTCTCTTAAAGTTTTGTGAGATACCAACTACAGATTGTAGTGGTGAAGTACTGAGGATTCATGAACAGCTGGATGATGTTTGTAGATGAGCCAAATCCACCTTGGCAGAAAGTGGGTGAAACGCGGAAGTTTTTCATCCACAGGAACACATTGGAAGCTGTTACGTGATATGGTTTAAAAAGATACTTATGTGCCACCTTTAATTTTGAGTTATTAAAATTGAGATTGTATAGGTGAATTACAATTACAGCTCAACTCAAGCTAAATTCAGTGTGTCTGCATTTGGCTGAGTTGAAGAAAAAAAAGACAAGCTCTACCCTGTCGGCGGCGAACCTGCAATTTGTGCAGCCGAACGATTGAAAGTGCACAATGAAATGAACTGAAGCCAAGAGAAAGACATCATTAATAACAGCAATAGAAGAGCGCTGAAAAGCCCTCTGGAGTTCGCAGCACCCTAACCCGTGTAGCATCTGCCGATGGATGACATCGTCTCTTCCGGCTTGCAGTCAAACGTCTCGGCGAAACTGGGCGCGTTGGCCGCTCCGAACAAGCACGCTGCGTAGGCTGTCGTGTAGTCGAGTGTGTTGGCATCCTGCGCTGCGCCCCGGGCTGTACACAGCGAGAGGCAGGCACGCTTGTACAATATAGCGTTCGAGGCGCGCATTCGGTTGGTGCTTTTTTTCACGTAGTCGCGTTCGTAGTCGCGCTTTCCTTCGAACGCTATGTGCATCGACGCCATGACGCTGAACGCGTCGTCAAACTGTTCGCCGTTTAGCTTCTCGTGCAGATGCGCCGACTTGTTGTTGTAGCAGTCCTGGAACGCGGAGTAGTTGGCCAACGTGCCCTTGCTCCAGGAGCTGGTGGCGTTTTTGGTGGCGCCTGTCGTGGCCTGGAGCGAGCTGCTCCTGTCCACGAGGGAGACAACCTTGCGGGCGAACTGTGTTCCCAGCACTGCGATGTTGATGAACTTGTCGTCTTCCACCTGCCGGTAGTACATTGGAGGAACGACGTACATGGGCGGCAGTGTGACCATCAGCCTGGAGTGGTCCACAGTGAGCTCGTTTCCCAGCAGTATCTGCCTGATGAGCGCCTCGTTCCTGCTCACGGACAGGGACGTGCAGTTGCTGACGTCGCGATATTTTAGCCGAACCATGTTGGACACGAATGATGTGTCGCTTACCTGCCTACCGCTGGTGCATTGTATCGCCTCCTTCGACATGCCGTGGCCATAGAATCGAGTGAATTGGATGTTCCCCAGCTTTTCGAGCGTGGCGCTTCTGTCTCCCTCGGCCATCCAGGTCCAGTTGCCTACTTGGCTCTTTATGCCCATTTTTATGTAGCTCATGTACGCGTTCACGACCTCTTCTATCCAGCTGTTGATGAAGAGAAAGCCGCTGAGGAAATGTGGCCAGACGCCTTCGAACGCTGATGCTGTTGCGCGGAAGCAGACGTCCCTTACGGCGCTTGCTTCGCGGTTTTCAGACAGTTCGTAGTCGTACGTCAAGACGTGCGCTGAGACTTGGGCCAGAATGTAGAGCGGCCTGGCTGCTGTCTTGGTGTCCACCAGAACTGCGTTCAGGTCGTCGCATACGGAGCCAGCAACCGTGGCGGACACCGTGATGTTTTCCGGAAGGGAGACGTCCTTCTCAATCGCATCCCTCCATGTCTTTCCCGGGAAACTCTTGCACTGAATCTCATTCAGGCTCAGCTGTGCGTCGCCTCCCTCGGGTAGCTTTCCCGCGCGTTTCTTGTCCAAGGCGACAACCTCGTTGACGACGGCTCCGGTGGCGCCGTCTTTGCCGATGGCCTTCACCACTTGGCCCAAGTACTTGGCAAGGCTTGCGTGGTAGACCTCCCTGACCAAATTGTGCAACGCGGGAATTCTGTTAACCTGCAGGGTCCTCTGTTCTCCCGAGTGAATAATGCTGACGTCCATTATGACGTGAAAACGGTTAACCAACGAAAGATGGACGATGTGGTCGAACAGCTGCGTTGGGTCTGTCATCTTGAGCCATTCCGTGACTGATATGTTCAAAGCCTGGAAGACAACGGTAACGCACTGGGTTAAAAAATGAGATTTTGCTGTAAAGGAGGAATATTGTAACGTACTCCAGTTCAGTATTTTTCCCCCTTTTTTTAATGATCTGGCTGAGTAGCCTCAAGAAGGGCCTGGGTCACACGCTTGTACGACCATTAGTCATTTTTCGCAATGCGTGCTCGACCGCTGCGGCCCATCCGCTTATGGCATGAATGAATGAACCTTGGTTAAAAAGGGAGGCTTGAAGCCGTTTGTTGGGAAGTTGGGTTGTGAAGGAAGGGAAAAGTACGTAGGGCCCATGTAGATACATGGCGGGACGTCCTGGGTCGTCGAGCCACGCTCTATACTGCTTTGTAGAGGCCGCTTATCTCGGCATACTTGCCTATATATTCGCAGATGCTGTCAACTGCGGCTCTGGCTGATGTACGGAATTCCTCGCCATCTTTGGGAAAACTATGCTTCGCGATGAGCTCGCGCCCCCATAGAAGTTCAAGCAATGCCATACTAGGGGGTGTAGATAAGCAAGGCATATACAGTCGAGGTACGGTCACATCTTGACAACATCTACACATTGCCCCCATGATGCCAGCGATGGTCGGTACCCATTCACGGATGATGTTTGGCGTGTAGGTGGCATTGGCGATGATCTTATTAATATCTGCTCAGGACATGTGAGAGCCGTTGAGGTAGCAAGGTAACCCGTCGGTGTAATGGCCTTAACTCGAACATGACTTCTGTTTGGCACGCACTAATCTGCATGTTAGGACAGCCAAGTTGTATACAGGGTGTTTCAATTAAGACTACACAGTTCTAAAAAATAGATTTTTTTGAGTTAGAAGAACGCTTTTCTCGCCATAGCATTCTCAGAGGTGTGCATCATTATACAGCTAAAATGTGCTGACCCGCAGGCTAGTTAACTAAAATTGAATAGTTAACTTTCTAACGATTATCGTTAGGCTCCTGAATTATTTAAAGGCGTGTAGTACACCGTAAGTGATATCTATATCAGTTTTTAGAATTTCGAAACCATGGTTACCCTCGACGTTGCGGCTCAACAAATGTTTGCTATTTAGATGAGTTGCGAGCACTGGGGAGGTGTCTTTGCCAACAAACTTCTCGAAAGCGCATTTATTTTGGCGCGATGTAGCCAAAGCGCACTCCATTTTATGAAAGGGAGTGCACTAGAGGAGAACTTACGCGCTTTTTACTCCCATATAGGTGTATTCCTGTTTAGAGTGTAGAGTCTATGCATCAAGAGGACGCTGAGGGTTAACTAAAGTTGACCAGTATCTATGGCTACCGATTCTAACGAAATATGGGGTTTTGAACTGAAGATGAAGCTTTTTATAACATAGGGAGGGCAAAAAAAAAACACGCAGGTGTCGCCATCACCGAAAAATTTGTCAAGTATGCTGTGGAGCGTCGACGCAGTAATCGCGAATCTGTACACTCTGAACAATACCCCTTGATGGTGGAGTAAACTGTCCTCTAGTGGGCACCCTTTGATAGAAGGGAGTGTGCTACAGGACAGCTTACTCCCTTTTTACTCGTTCCTGTTTAGAGGCATGGTTACAATGCCCGTAACTACCAAACGGCCATTACGGAGTCCTTCAAGTTTGAATCGAGTGGCGGAAATTTGAACCCGATTTCTTTAGCGTAAATTTGTATTTTGTTGCTCGACAACGTAAGCGCAGTTCCGTGATTCGGTGCAGTGAAATGCTTGTGGGGCCTGAGTACTGGAATGAGCGGCGGCGCAAACAAGGACACTAACAAGAAAGACACACCACAATTGTTAGTGTCCTTGTTTGGGCCGCCGTTCATTCCATCATGCACCAACTCGCCGCTCAGGCCGTTATACTGCACCTTGAAGAGCTCCTCCGTGGTGGCCTTGAGGTCGGCGCTCTTGCCCGCGAAGGCGAGGCAGGAGTTGTAGAAGAGCGAAGCGCTCCTGCGCACCTCGATGTGCTCGGCCTCGCCCTGGTTCTGGCTGATCGCCTCGTGGCGCACGATGGAGAAGTTGTTCCTCACGTCGGCCATGAACGAGGACGGCCGGTTGGTGTTCTTGATCCAGTGTCCGCACACGTGTCGGTAGAAGTCCGTGCAGGGGTTTACGCTGTGGTCCATCAAGGATTCGGTGAGATGCACTACCTGCAACGAGCGGCGTTGATTGTGTACGATACTGAATGGCGAAAGGACAACTGCGGATTAAGAGCGGCAAGCACGAGCTGAATGGTATACAGGAAAGGGAAAAAGATTGGCAATGGCTTAGCTTGCTGGCTAACCCTGGAATTCAGCGAAAAGCAAGCTCTACCTGCAACGAGCGGTGTTGATTATCATATAATGTTCATTTTAATGACAAAAGGACAATTGCGGATTAAGAGCGTCAAGCAGAAGCTGAATGGTATAGAGGAAAGGAAAAAAAAATTGGCAGTGGCTTAACTTGACTAACCCTGGAATTCAGCGAAAAGCAAGGACGCTTCCTAAGCCTCTGAGGCTCGTCCATGGCAGCTCCGCTACACGCTCGCGACAGCCGTTCTATATATTCCCACACGACCACGCGGCTATGACGTGGTATCACACGGTCTTACGACACCCCTATCGGATGTCATCGCGTGGCTTCACATCACCCCGTCGAATGTTCTTAAGGTCAACCCAAAGGTCACCTAATGTCAAAAGTCGTGGGCCAAGTTCAGGGTTCAAAGTTTCGACACCATAACTGTACCACATATGGTCATATATGGCTATACTTGGTTGGACTGAAGGTGGTTCAAGGTCGTTGTGCTGCCTACCCTAAGACTGCTTTACCTAGCGTAGTGAAGCTTTCAGCTTAAAAAAATCACTGGGACACGTAATTACATTATGTGTTGCCAATGCGAAAGCGTTGTCTTTAAATCGAGTTTTATGAGATGCTTTCATGCTTGTGTTGGCGGACTCGTCTGCACACAACCAGACGTCTATTTATGCCCTCTGGCTGGGGGTTACATATGTTTCCCGCGAGGTCTCTTGTGGTGGCCACAAGGACGCAATGGAGATACATCGAAACGTATATTTATCACTTCCGGTCTTGAGAGTTATGTACAACGCATTTTTCCCCTCGTCGAGGCTTTTAATGATATCGGGTTGAAACGAACTCACGACATAGCTTGACGTTATGCGACCGGCCTCCTCAAGCTGAATCCTCTTGAAGCAGGTCCCTCTACACTTTCTCCTGTTACGTCAAAGCCAGTCCCACGTAAGGTTCGAGACCCGCTCGTGACTAATGAGACAAGCCACGGCCTGTCACGCGGGGCTGATTCTCTCCCCTTTTCGAACTGGGCTTCAAAACTTGTGTAACGCTCTCTTCTATCTTTTCCTTCGCATTCTGAATGTCGCGGGTACAATTCCGGCCGCGGAGGCCACGTTTAGATCGAGGCGAAACGCGGCAGGTGCCGTTGCGCTGTGCGATATCAGTGCAAGTTGAAGATCCCCAGGTGGTCGAAGTTGTCCCGAAGTCCTACACTGCGGCACCTTTTTTCTCTATTTCTCTCGGGACATAGAAGAAGGAAACACGCTGGGACGCTGTATTCCTGCGTGTTTCCTTCTTCTATGTCCCGTTCGTCGCGCTGTAGTCATGGAATAGTCATGGAGAAAAGACCAGGGATAGCCGGTAAGCGGGACAAGGGCTAGTCCCATTCATCTGCTGTCCCTCGTCTAATCTCTCGCGCGACATGCATTATCAGAAATTGAAAAAAATGAGTATTTTGCGGGAAGGAAATGGCACAGTATGTCTCGCATCTCGGCGGACACCTGAACCGCGCCGTAAAGAAAGAGATAAAAGAGTTACTGAGGGAAGAAAGGGGTGCCGTATAGCGGAGGGCTGCGGAGTAATTTCTACCACCTGGGGACCTTTAACATGCGCTGACGTCGCACAGCACGCGGGCGCCTTTTTGAGTTTCGCCTCCATCGAAGCGCGGCCGAGTTCGAACCCGGTCCCAACCGGAATCCGACGCCGTCGCTGTCCGCGTTACCTCTTGGCATTCCTGGCTGATGCAGGGCATGTTCGAGATGACGGGTTTTTTCGAGCTGAAGCCCTCCATGAACACCATGATGGCGACAATGACCACAAAACAGAAGACGACGCCAGCCAGGACCAGCCGCTCCTTGAGGAGCTCCTTCCCGTCTGCAGGGAAAAAAATTACAGAATTGCGCTTTTAAAAGCGGAAATGCGAAAGGCTTTCCGTGTCCCGTTTCTTCCTCCATGTCTCATGTTATTGTTTTTTAATGTTTAATTTTCATTTTTTATGTTGTATTTTTACTTTTTCCATTTTTTATTTCATCATATATATGTCGCTTATGAACTGCTGCTTAAGCAACTTATACAGTTTATTTTATTTACCATACAACTTTTCATTGACAGTTCGTGCGGATGACTTCCATCAACGCCACTCATGAGCCAAGAAAGGCTTACGCCTTAACAATGGTTGCGGATTTCGCAGGGTCGACGCGCGAACAGCAGGACCAAGTCGAGCATTCGTGCAGTGAGGACGCATGGATAGATGATGTCTGCATTCCCTTTGAATCAGGCGCGGGGATGGCAGGTGCCACCAAGCTAATCTCCTCTTGCCTTCTTAAAAACTTTTTTCAACCACAGAACCCGTGCTTCCGTTCAACAGAGAGCCTGTCATTGCGTCTGACTCTACATTGATTTCTTGTTGTCTTCACTTTGAGGCCATAAAGTTGTGTAGCGTAGTCTACATAGCAGGGCGCTGATGGAACTGTCTGCAGCCGGTGTCGGGCATTGCATGTAAATTGGACAATGAAACAGCGAGATATTCATGGGTGGAAGTCAGGCTCTTTGCTGCTCTTTGAGTAGTTCGAAACTAGTATCCAGAACCGTAGCTCGAAACATGGGTCAGAATAAGCCTTAGTAGCCATGACCTTCGTAGTCAGCAAGAAAACCGCGTATTGCAACTTGCAGCTTTACATCAGGCCCCTCTAGAATGCGGCTCTCAGACTGCGACAAGATGACGGCTGGGGCACTGGCCTTTTATTGATGACGACTGCTGGAAAGTCTCCTTGTGAGTTACAAGATTAGCCTTAAAAAGAAATGCACAGGCGATCATGCATTGTGATGCGACAAATCTGCGTTAGCAATATTGATTGTAGTACATTTCACTTTTACATTGATCGCATTCGTTCCGCGTGGACTCCAGATGGGTTGAGGTCGGTGCGTGGGTGGTGGGTGCAGGCTCGAAAGTGGGAGATGTATGTTTAACGGTGGGTGCCGGAGGTGCACCCACCACGCTCTAAACAGAAATGAGTAAAAAAGGAGTGAGCTGTCTTCTAGTGCAGTCCCTTTTATGTTAGCTGTCCTCTAGTGCTCTCCATATTATACATAAAAGGGAGCGTACTAGAGGGAAAAAAAGGAAAATTGATTGTTGAGGAAAGCAAATGGCACAGTAATTGTATCCCATATGCCGGCGGACACCGGAACTGCGCCGTAAGGGAATTGGTAGGAAGGGGGGTGTGAAAGAAGGAAGAGAGAAAGGTGTCCGTAGTGGAGGTCTCCGGAGTAATTTCGACCACCTGGGGATCATTAACGTGCACTGACATCGCACAGCACACGGGCGCCTTTTGCGCTTCGCCTCCACCGAAACGCGGCCGCCGCGGTCGGGTTCGAACACTAGAGGACAGCTTACTCTCTTTTTTACTCCCATATAGGCGTATTCCAGTTTAGAGTGCTACGGAGGAGGCACCGTCAGGGCTACGTAGGGTACCCCGACCCGCTCCGTTCCGCTAAGAGCGATCGGGGATGTAGGCTCCGCACGGAGACGTAGTCTCCGGCTTTTTCGACGAAAGGGGACTATACTGCAGTATAGTCCAGCTGGTTTCGTTTACGCAGCTTTCGAGACACTTCGGAGGCCTCCCTTTCGGACAGATGCGGCAGACGCACTTACCATGTCTGCCGCTGCCGGCGTTGGCTGTCGGCGGTATGGGAGACGTATCCGACGTCGTGTTGGCTTTGAAGGCTGTGCAGGAAATCGAACCGCTATGAATTGTCAACGGCATTTAGTGTTTACTAATTTTATCCGTTTATTTACCCTCAGGAGACTACAAGGAGCACTGTATAGAGGGGAGGCGTATAGGGCTATGGAAACTAAAATTCAGCAATTATTGTGAAAAACAGACGCAAGATAAGAGAAAGAAAATGCTTCTTAAACTGCCGAGTATGCTGTATACCGTTATCCCGAGGAATGAGCAGTTAATGAATCAAAGGTTATAAAGCTTTACATGACAAATTTCAGAGTAATGAGATCAAATGATGTCATCTAGGAATGTACACAAGACGCGACTAGAAACAAATCAATGTGTGCGTCTTGCCACTTTCTTGATGCATAAAATGTGCAAAGAGGCCTGGTATGCCTTGTAGGACAGCGTAGCGACATATGAAACGAAAAACTATGGAGGTAACATTAAACGACATAGAGGAGGAACCACGGAATAGGTCACAACTTTGAGTTGACGATATCCTGTATAACTACTATAAGGAAGGGATGGACTTATTCCGGAACGTAATGTGGATAACACGTATGGTATAGTATGTGCGGTTTAACGTCCCGAAGCGACTCGGGCTATGGGAACACCATAATTTGAGGACTCTGGATTAATTTCGGCCATCTGGGGGATCTTGAACGTGCACTGACATCGCACAGCACACGGGCACAGTGGCCGAGACTGAACCCGAATGCTTAGTATCAGTAGCCGATCGTCGCAAGCACTAAGCCACCGCTGCCGGTCGAGAACAGGTAAGTGTCGGTTTGTTAAGCTATAACAAAGACGATTCCGAGAGAACATAAAAATTACAGGGGCGCTTAATTATATTGTGATGAGAGTGCTTTAGCACTACGCCTTCTCCTTGCATGAGAAACTAATTTTGCCGGGTTAGTGCATTAATCAGTAAAAAAGCTGATCGACATTGACTGATTGACCCTCCACTTCACTGTAGCCGCCAGCCGGGCTGTTCTCGTGGATACCACTGTCAGGTTGCGCATTCATCCACCCACGTCAGAACCTCGTCATCCCACGATAACCACCCACTGGGTTCTCGTGGATACCACTGTCAGGTTGCGCATTCATCCACCCACGTCAGAACCTCGTCATCCCACGGTAACCACCCACTGGGTTCTTCCAATTGGCAGCCACTTTCCGGCCTCTGCCTTGCATCTGCAATTCCCTCTCTCCACTTTGCCACCTGCCAACCATGGCAGGTGGTGTAAGAACATCATGCTGTCGGACACTTTCTTCACGGTGGAGCTTCTAGTGCAAACGTTCTAAAACTGACAGACGACCAATGCAGTTGATGCGGCCGAGTACGCGTTAGCATTAGTGTTTCCCCCTGACGGTGGCCAGTGGAGTGATCCATTCCATCAATGACCGCGTGATACGCCGCACCCCCTTCCCCCCTCACCACTCGCCCAATCCAGCAATCACTGTGTGCCATGCCGTACATCTTCGTCACTTTCCGTCTCGTCAGCAGTTTGCTCCCACCGACACGCCCCCTCTCCGCTTTCCCCTTCCTTTCGCCCTACTTTCCCCTAAATATGGAGAGAGAGAAACAGCGGAGAGGGGCTTTTCCTTTCTAGACTTTGCCCCCTCTTCATCGAGGTTTCCCACGCTAGCGCCGGACACTACTGGCGACAATGGGCGTTCTACTGCTAACATATTAAAAAAAAACTCACAGGACGGTTACGAGTACGTAACGCGAGATTCAGCGATAGCTGGTGTAGTGGTCATGTGGTGCACCCTTTTACTGGCAGGCGGCAGTTCAAGACAGAGCCACCTGTAGGCTTATGCGACCCACGTTGACCGTGATATAAGGTGAGTGCGTTAACGACATCCACCTACCGGGTGGTTGCGTTAATGACATCCACCTGCCGGGTGGAAGATAATAATAATTGGTTTTGGGGGAAAGGAAATGGCGCAGTATCTGTCTCATATATCGTTGGACACCTGAACCGCGCCGTAAGGGAATGGAAAAAGGAGGGAGTGAAAGAAGAAAGGGAGAAAGAGGTGCCGTAGTGGAGGGCTCCGGAATAACTTCGACCACCTGGGGATCTTTAACGTGCACTGACATCGCACAGCACACGGGCGCCTTAGCGTTTTTCCTCCATAAAAACGCAACCGCCGCGGTCGGGTTCGAACCCGGGAACTCTAACCCGACCGCGGCGGTTGCGTTTTTATGGAGGAAAAACGCTAAGGCGCCCGTGTGCTGTGCGATGTCAGTGCACGTTAAAGATCCCCAGGTGGTCGAAGTTATTCCGGAGCCCTCCACTACGGCACCTCTTTCTCCCTTTCTTCTTTCACTCCCTCCTTTATCCCTTCCCTTACGGCGCGGTTCAGGTGTCCAACGATATATGAGACAGATACTGCGCCATTTCCTTTCCCCCCAAACCAATTATTATTATGGATGTCATTAACGCGACTACCGGTTACGACGACGACGCGCAAGCTAGGGACGGGCGCCTAACAGCTACCGCTGTAAAAGTAGCCATGGGACAGCAGAAGGTGAGGTGGGTGGATTCGATGACTAAATTTTCTGGGATACGGTTCTCGCGACACGCACAGGACAGGGTTGATTGGGGATCAGCGGGAGAGGCCTTCGCCCTGCATTTGTAAGTAACCCGGGATATAGTCGTGACAAAATGTTTCAAGTCCCATATCGATCACGTACATAATCTTCATTAGCTTCCCTTAGAATGGGCTGTGGACTAGGAGCAACAGGTGGCTTGCTTTCAACCATTGGGCGTACTTACGCTGCGAAGGCGCAATCGGAGACGTATCTTCCTTGCCGGCAGCTGCTGGGTTCGGGAAGCCGATAAGTTGAGAGCAAAATCCGTTACGCATTTGGCAATTTAGAATAAGTACAGTTGAAGCGCTTTAGCAGTCGTGGATCAGCAAAGAGAATGTGCGAGAAGAATTGAGCACATTGCTTCGATAAAACAGCTTGTAGCACACTCTACACGCAGTGTACTTGTGATGTCGCAATAAGAATTGCTTTAGAGCTTAGACTGTGCTCTAAAGAAGTGCGAATGAATTCTCATAGAAGATGTGTCAGAGTTCCCGCTTCATACACACACAAAAAAGACGCTCATCAATAGAGACCAATCAATGTAAATCCTGTCTTGACTGTGTTCGGCCATGGCTAGAAGAGATGCGGAATTTCTGTTACATCTGGTTCGGAAGAGTGCAGGGATAACATTTAACTTAAAGAATATAGTGAGATGATACGATTGCGTAAAGTTTCATTGCGTTAAGTATTAAGGATTTCAAACGGCAGTTTTCCAGTACTTATCATCGCAAAGTAATTTAATGATTGCTTGTGCTACAGACGAAGTTCCTAAAAGACTGCCATATACGCATGATCCTGTTCAGCGCTCGCCAACGTTAGAACAGCACCTCTTGAATACTGCACAGTGTTTCTTACAGCGCGCTTTCAGTAATTTTTAATAGCACCCTCTTGGTAGACGATTGCAAAGTTCAGCGGTGAAATTGGCTGATCGACCTGAAACCAGTCCCGCCCTTACCCCTTCTTCCCCGAAACGTAGGCGGCCTGTAATGGGCGCAATTTTCGTGTCGCTCAACCCTTTCTGGCCCTTCCATATCCAGAGATAGTTTTTCAATTCAATTCATTTCGTTTATTTTCAACTCGAGGTTGAAGGCCCCTAAGCGAAGAAAGCTGTTTTCTTACAACTTGAAAAGTGCCCGGGGGCATATACAGGAAAAAAAAAAATTCTGTACCGAAGTGGCGAACACTAGATTTTGATCGTTTTGTGGTGCATATTTTGTTTCCTTTATTAACCAAAATTTTTTACTCATTGTCACGATTATAATCCCGTGCTATGCACATTTCTTTGTGCGCGCGTGTGTATGTGTTCGTGTTTCTACGACTGATTGTGTAGCTCGTACTGACTGATGTTACTTAGTTTCCTCAGCTATTTAGTTTGATAATTTCTCATGTCTATGATTTCAGATATCTCTAATACTTCAAAACTGTATACACGTCCCAGTTCGAACGGAACTTTACATGCATGCATGTTTGGTATGTATTTATGCTTTACTATAGTTTCATACATGTGCTTCATTACTTTATATGATATGCCTTGCCTAGTATCGCATTGGGCCCTGGGCCTCGTCCAGCTTACAATAGCAGGTTTTAGCCCAGCTTATATCCCAATAAAAATATTTCTGGAAAATAAAGAACTGAATCGTGATCTGTGAGAGGATGTGCAGTAGAGTAGTTCGGACCAACGCGAAGTGGGCCACGTGATTTGAGCGTGCAGCCTGACTGGGATTCAGCAGCGGTTCGCGGGGTTTAGTTATTATAGCTGTGCCGTGATGCCCAAATTCTGCGAACAGTTCACGCCGTTCCCAGGATCGGAGACATTTTCCCGTCTTTTCCTAAATGTGGCTTGCGAGTTTGGTCACGATCGAGTTGGTCATGACTGCAGAGTTGCTTTTCTAAAAGAAAAATTTGAAGTTCTAAGTATATTTTGACTATAGTAGGGTACAAAAAAAAAAACAGCAGCTGGTAACACTGGGCCACGGTCCGCGGCGTCTCGTATTAGTCCGCTGGCCAACCAAAACAGTAAACGAAATCAGATTTTTAATGTCTGACGGCATTAAACAAGCCAGATATCAAAATACTAGGGCTTATAATTTTTTGGTAAGCTTCTTGTTTAGGTAACAAGAAAAATTTTAACTACGGACTGCTTTTTGTCGTGGAGAAAATGTGGGCGGAGCATCGCTCGGTTTGACCGCAATACTGCAGACGAATGGCGCGCGTTCAGTGGCGGGCACACCACGTAAAATGCCCGAAATGCGGGTAATGCCGCTGGTTTCTAGCTTTTGTAATGAGGAAAGATTATCCAGGGATGGAATAACTGCTTCGGAAGATGAGGTATGCAATGCAAGCTCTCTTGCTCGACGGAAGTTTGCTCCGTGCGAAGTTTCTGATATCAGGTATTGGAAGGGGTCTTACCTACTGTTGCTTCCACTTCCTTCGCTGTGCCTGCAGCTCCTGCACAGTATAAAGTGGCGGGGCGGTGCAGCTCTGTGACAGTCTGGCTGCGCAATTTCTTCTCAAGCTTTTCATGAGCTCAAGCTTACCATCTTTTTCTTTCTTTTCGGAGGCTTGTGCATCTGGAACAGAATGCCATTTTATAGAAACGCATCGAGTGCAGAGATAGGTTCCGGGTGCCAAAGTCCTGACTATGGCACCGCCTAAACTGTCGCCGCTATCGGTGAGTGTCGTTTATAAAAGTGCTGCCCATGCCGGCGTGAAGCCTTCTTCCGCTACTGGTCAGGGAATAGAAATCTTGAGGTCTAGGTTTTTTTTTCTGGTATAAAGGGGCCGAAACACACCTCGGAAATTTCTTACCTCTCATCTGTCTCATTTGTTGGACATGATGTTAGGCTTCCTAAGCCAAGCTAGTGACTGGGAATCAGAAACCGGTCATTCAAGGCACCCTGTGAAAAATTAATCTGTGCACTTTGTGATCGCCCTCATTTAATAGGACAGCATAGGCAACTAACTAACTAACTAACTAACTAACTAACTAACTAACTAACTAACTAACTAACTAACTAACTAACTAACCAACTAACTCACCTTCCGCCACCTCACCTTCCTTGGCACCCTTCTCTGGCGACGAGTAACCTGGAACGCAGGCGACCGTCATACAGATAAATAAGTTGAACAGGAAAAAAGTTCAGGAAGCGTTCCACGTAATGCGACACTAGCTTCAGCACGAGCTATATTAAAGGGAATTTGAACTAATGAGCCAGGAAACCGATTACAATCTGTCAGGTGACCATGCTATGTGATGATGTAAATAAGAGCAGACGACGGCCGCAAGATCTCGAGATGAGGGATAGATAATGATGGATATAACAGCTGACACGGTGAAAGCTAATTAAATCTAACGAGCGCGTAGATAGAGGCGCCAGTTGCTATAGAAAATTGGGAACCATAGCGGAAGGCAAATAACTATGGGGACACCTAAGTTACCGTAAGAGAGGAATTCGATAGCATTAGATTTGCACATTTGTCGTTGTATTGCTGCGACTTCTGTGTGTGTCTGCGTCAGTTTCTTTGCCATATTCGTACTGCTAGCTGCTGTAGCACCCATCCCCGATGCTGCAACGGTGCCAACGTTTACATATATGGCATTTTTTATTTTTGATTGCGATTCTCTATCTAGGTTCCTGTCTAAAAACTAGGTTCCTCACAACCCGGAGGGTAGGTTGTGACGACGTCATAGGATCACTAGAACCCTCTCGACAAACCACTTATTGGCGGGCTCACAGTCTGGTGTCCAGGTTGCCATCTCCCATGGTGGACAGGTTGGGACGCCGTCACAAGGTGACGTGAATTCTCTCGACCAGTCAGCTAATTTCGTGAAAGGGACATCTGCGATGTTCTGGCCTGACGACAACCCTAATATGTGACATTAACATAGGAGAGCCCTCATCTATTCTAGTAGCATTGCAGAAAGCGCGCCGGAAGCCAAGTGCTTTTTTCGCAAGGAGCACTGGAATTGTTTGGCCCGTAGTCATGGCAATGACGCAAACTTGACCGCTCAGCAGACCGAGGCGGGAGGGTTTATCCACAGTAGCTGCCGGCCCGAACTGCTCGCGACGCATGCCCGGGCATTGCAGTATTAACGAAGGCGCTATAATCGGGTACAACTCAAGAGCGAAGCGGCTTTTCCCCGTTAAAGGATTCCCTTCCAGCTAATAGCGTCAGCCTATTCTCATGAACATACTAGCGTGGCAATGCAGGGAGGGGAGTATTCCCTTTCACCTGCCATTCCCTGCACTTTCACGCTAGCAGACCCATGACAATCGGCCGACGCCATTGGCTGAAGAGGGGTCCTTTGACGGGAAAAAGCCGCTTAGTTCTTGAGTTGTACCCGATGCTCTCGGTTCCCTGATGAGCGACTGATTGACACGAGGGAGCCTTCGCTTCCCGTTTAAAGGAAGGTGACGTCAGGGCACCTCCTTAAATGCCTCGATCATGCACGATGGGTACCAAAGCGCTTACTCGAGCCGAGGTCACTCTTCGACGCCTTCGTGTCTGAAAGGAAAGACACGATTAACAATTAATCTGCCTCATGTGCCTTCTGTGCGAAAATGCAACGACGTACATCTCATAAGGGTCCTACACTGTGATTGAAGCGCTTTGTGTACGAGCTCGCAGCAAGGAAGGCGTTGTGAAGGCCGGCAGTGTGTGAGATGGGGCGACGACTCTGAGCTGTGCAGATATCCGCGGACTGAAAGGCGCAAGAACGCGGGAAGAGCCGATCTCGGGAAATGGCTTTTGTCTTTTAAGGAGTAAGCCTCTCTTGGCTGGCGAGTGGCGTGGACGGAACGGTTACATCTTTGCGCTGAGCACTGCGTCATCCACAGTCATTCCGATAACTCGAGAAACTGGTATAGACAAGATAAGCAGTGACGCGCGAGACACTGTCACCAGCAGTCGTCCCGAACAGCGATGCTTCTGCGTAGGAAGGTCTTCTGATACTTATCAATGCTCATATAAGAAATGGGCAGTGCTTTCACTTCTCCTGAAGAAATCGCTAAACTTATCAAACAAAACAACACAACCAAGTGTCTTAAACTGCTGCATTTGAATGCGAGATCAATCGAGTCAAAAAAGGAGGACATATCTGCATTGCTTAAATCTTGCCATTGCAAATTTGATGTCCTTTTTTTTTTTACGGAGACGTGGTACAACCAAAACTGACTTTTTTGTGCTACCCGAATATCACCATTTCTGTTTAAATCGCATAAACAGGAGAGGAGGCGGCGTGTCAATACTAACGTTGTTATCGCATGTGAAATTTTAAATGAATATAGCTTTATCACAGACGACTACGAAATACTTAGCGTGAAAAAGGATAAAAATTTGTTTGCAGTGGTGTACCGCCCTCCCGCCGGTAATGTTAGCTTATTCTTCGAATTCTTTGAACGCTTCCTTTCTTAGATAAATGACTCGGCCTATACATTAACAATTGGAGGGGATTTTAATGTAGATCTATCTAAAACGTCTACCCAAGGCATAGAATTTCAATCATTACTCGAGTGAAATGATTTTTATAATTTCATTTCACTACCAACACGAGTCACTTCATCATCGTCATCATTACTTGACTTGTTCATTACAAACTCATCTGATAACATAGTAAAGTCGGTAGCTCTAACCTGCGACATTAGCGACCACCTCCCAATATTTTTGATCTTACGGCGCAAAGAGCCCACGTGTAAACAGACACAGCTGAGCATGTATCGTTCCATATCACCTGAAGCATTAGCACATTTCAAGAAAATGATTAGACAGACTGACTGGACAGATATTTTTGGCATTTTAGATACGAACACAACATATGAAACATTTTTAACCAGATTCAAGGCAATATATGCTGATTGTTTTCCGCTTAAACCTTATTGTTTAGCGTTGTTATTTAGCGTTGCGGATAGTTAGCGTTCGCTCGAAAACAAACATGGCGGCGCCCTGCACGGCCGCTTCGGACCAAATACAGCACCGCCGCCGCGCTCTTCGGCGCCATTTCTCGCTATATATGAATGGATTCGCTTTTAATTTGCAACCTCTCACTCATACGTTGTGGTTTGAGTAACAACTAGGCCATGTTTTTGAGATTATTTGCCGAATTTTGAGCACTTAAGCCTGACTGTATGTCGTGTACATAGCCAAATAGCAACGACTACACTGCAGCTCTTCAGTTTTGTGCCCTATTTACTATTATTCTATATTTTCATGATTTTTCCTCGAAAAAAAGACTGGTAATTATTTTAGTATATTCATAAGTAATTGCAGAACACAAAAAGTTTCTCCGGCCTGGAGTTGGCGCGCTTTAACTTACTGCCACTAGATGGCGCCACAGTGTTCACATCCATAGACATAAAGGAGCGACGATGCGGCACGGCAAACAGGTGTCGTAGTTGTGCTTTTTTTACAGCGCTCGCAACGCAATGTGCGCTGTGTTTGCATGCTTACTGAGGTCTACGTAGTGAAATTGTCTACTGGCCAGGGTAGGCAAAGGTGTCTTGCTTCACGGGCACATTTGAAAAACCGCTGACTCAGCTGTTAGCTGAGGTGTAGTCGGTACGTCTTTATATGCAGAGAAAAAAATTATTAAAGTGTAGCATTTAACTTCATAGAAATGCTTGCAATGCATCCGTATTTTTTATCATTAGAAGCTGGGCATCTGCGATCATCATCACTCGTTTTAGCCTTACGGTAACTTGTTACGGGAGAGACGGTACGCTAAAACGTCTTCTGGCGTGCGCCGCGCTAACCGGAAAATCCGGCGTCCGGTAACACGGTAAACGGTAACGTAAACACGGCAACGATATGCTATAACTCTCTATTAGACAGACAGTTGCCACAAGCTGGTAATGCGAAATTTGGGCGCAGTTCTTCACACGCCGCCTGCCACCACTGCTGTGGTGTTATGTCACATTCTCACAGCCGGTTTTTCTCTTGCTCCGTTGCCTCCCTCGCCGCCGGAGTCAACGGAGGGGATGTTTTTGGACTGGCCTCCCACACAAATCGGGCGGCTGGTGCCGCTGGGCCCTGCTCTATGTTTCCGTCGAGCGGCGGCGATGGAGCCCCGCCCCACAAAAAGCGTGCCAGTCACAGCGCGAGCTCGCCCCACGTGACCCACGGCTTGCTTGCTGCGAGCGAGAGATGGCGCTGGCGAGCGTCGGCGGCGGCGATGCGCCGGTGCGTGGGTGCGCGTTCGCAAAAAAATAAGCCCCCCCCCCCCCCCCCCCCCTTTTTTTTTTCATTCCTCCGTCGGGAGATGTACGCTTCTTGCGCCCCGAAAAGCGCCCGCTGCCAAGGAACAGGGAGCGGATGAAGGTTTTATTTCATTTGGCAATATACAAGGCGTTCCAGGTAAACGAGTCTCCGATGAGTTTTGTGTTTGCACTGGGCGCGGGATATACGATAAGCGAATTTGCATCTGTTGCCCTCAAGTAGCACCACTGTTGTGTGTTTGGATTTCTCGCGCTATCTTTTAGAGCTTGAAGAAAAAATTACTCGGACGGCACTTTGCTGCGAACAAGAAGTTAATTTCAAGGTGAAAAACGTAGCGCAAAGAAACGAGGACACAGAAAGACGGACAACACACGGCGCTTACTTCCAACAATGGTTTATTTCAGAAAGAAAAAGTGGTTTTATAACGAAATCACGACCAATACGCCGTCAAACCATGAGCTAGCAAAGCGTATCAGCCAGATATGCGAGCTCTTTCGCCATCAATGATACAGAGGGGGTACTCACACAATCATCTTTCAAAAGTGATATCCATTCCGCTTCTATGATTTCTCGTGTCAACCGGTTATTGAGCACTTTTAAAACCATGCATTGTTCAAGAAGCGGTATGCAGTGACATGACCGGCAGTGGACTGACAACCCTTTTCCACGCATATCATCTACGTCACGCCCATGCTCTCGAAGCCTATCATTCAGGCATCTGCCGGTTTGCCCTACATACTGCTTGCCACAGGAAAGAGGAATTTGATAAATGACATTTTCAATACAATGGACAAACTTTTTCCTATGTTTTTTCGTACAACCAACACCGTTTTTAGATTTTTTGAAATGTTTCGTACACAGATGACTCAACTTCTTAGGCGCCGAAAAAACCACTCTGGCTCCCGAACGTTGCGCTATTTTTTTGAGATTATGAGAAAACTTATGAAAATAAGGAATGACGGCAACTTTTTCTTTCTTACTCATGGCTTCCTGGTTATCCTGGCCTTTTTTATTGCAGACTTTCTTCAAAACACCTTCCGCCACAGACACTAGGACATGGGAAGGGTAACCAGCATTCTCAAGCCTCTTACATTGCTGAGAAAAACTTTCATGCATGAGGTGCGGGCAAGACTTCTTCAAAGAATTAAAAAATGAAAGGCTAGCAATAGATCTTTTTGTCACTGCATACCGCTTCTTGAACAATGCATGGTTTTAAAAGTGCACAATAACCGGTTGACACGAGAAATCATAGAAGTGGAATGGATATCACTTTTGAAAGATGATTGTGTGAGTACCCGCTCTGTATCATTGATGGCGAAAGAGCTCGCATATCTGGCTGATACGCTTTGCTAGCTCATGGTTTGACGGCGTGTTGGTCGTGATTTCGTTATAAAACCACTTTTTCTTTCTGAAATAAACCATTGTTGGAAGTAAGCGCCGTGTGTTGTCCGTCTTTCTGTGTCCTCGTTTCTTTGCGCTACGTTTTTCACCTTGAAGTTATGAACCAACAAGCCCTAGCATATACCCTTCTGAAGAAGTTAATATTTAAAAAGCTAGCTAGTCAGTCTAAACTAATTAATTGACTGTGCAGTGCGAAAAAGAAAGACAGGGCTAAATCGTGGTTATACCAAAGGTCGAGCGAAAGCATTTTAGCAATGGCCCGGACCAGATTTGGAGGTCGTCATCGTGTCGGGCACGCCCACTTATGGTTGCGCGCTCAATATGGTTGTACGCTAAGTTATGGTTTGTGCAAATTGACCGAGGTCCGAGGTGAAATTTTGGGGCTGCCCGGGTCAAACTTAGAGACTGCCATCGTATCGAGCACATTGAAATTAGCCTGAAAATAGATTTTGGCCCAAATCAGAGTTCTACCTTCAACGATAAATAACTGGACGCCTCACTCCAGTTGTAGCCAACACAGTGCTGTGCGCGTGTTTTAATTCATCTAAAATGAACTAATCACGCGCACAACCTGGACACATCTCTTATTGTGTAAATAGTTTGTACGTATTACTTCTCCCCCTATCCTCTCTTCCTGTTCCCTCACCTCTTTCATTTCATTTCTCCATTCTGCCTGCTATCCTTTATTTCCGCTGCCCCAGCTCAGGTGCTTCAGTATCGATGGCAGATGCCGGGGCTCGCAAAAATCTTTTCCTTCCTTTGTACTATTATTTTTAATAAAACCACTACCACCACCACCACCAACAAATCAATGAAGGTCAAATTTCGAGGGTGGGATGGGCAACACTTCGGAAACGACCCGGGTCTAATTTGGAGACACCATCGCATTGGTCATAGTCAAAATAAGCTTGTCATCTGACTTAAAGCTGTTGCTATGAAATCGCTCAGTGCGAAGGTCACTTCAATGTCATATACGCACACCGGACTGAAACTATAAAGCTTTGCCTTGAATAGATACTGCAGAGTAGGCCACGCGACTCTCAGCAGTACTGAACTCATTTTACGCACCTAGGACACTCCTTCAATTGTTAAAAACGTGGTTACATTTAGCTGGACACCTGTTTTATTTACATGGACAGAGAGAGAGAAATGTAGGGCAAAATTTCATCCCTTCAGTCAACAAAACATTGGCTAGTTCGAGCACATACAGTAAATACACAACTGTAAAATACAAGCATTTGCGATAGACATGGTTGTACACACAGATGAATATCAGAATAAAATGCATTAAAACAGACAGGAATGTCAGCAAAACGATCCGGTATGGAATGTTACTAGCATGACGGATTTATCTCTTTCAGACACTCATTGAGTTCTGCTATCGAGGAAAATTTGAAAATTTGCATGTGTATTAGCCGATACTGGTAAAATATTCTCCAAACTGTTTTGCTACCCTAATTCTCGAATGTTAGTATAAAGACGAAACTAGCAAGCCCTAACAAACCATTCCTGTATTGATAACAAAGTTCATTACCCCCTACATATGTTCGATTTCGTTCATATATATTGGCCAGAATAATGTGACTGCAGTGCGCGCAGCGCTTTAATAGTAGCTTGCTATATTCGTACAAATATGTTTTGGTGCTGTACTCGTAGTGTTTCGCTGTAAAAACTGTGGAGTTGCGCAAAGTTATTCAACTAACTTCAAACTTTTGCCACCGCTTGCGAGATCGCATTGTTTTTGTCTGCGATAATAGTCAAGCAAAGCAACGCAAGCAGACGACAGACGACTTTCACCGCACCTTCGGCATCTCCTTCGGACCCCGCCGCCGCTGCCGCTGTTTTTTTTTTTTTTTCCACGCGGGAGAAAGAAAAGGCACTGGGCGTAGAGTCACGTGGGAGAAGCGAGCGCCCGCCACGACTGGTTTGCTGGTGTCTGGCGTCTCTTTCGATTAGGACAACGCGCCGCTCTGTTGCTGCCGCGGTTTTCGGCTCCGTCGCCGCCGCGCAGTAGAGGAAGCCGGCTGTGAGCCACCCTCCGATATCTTCCCGTTTCTAAAGATTCCTCTAGACAGTCTACAGACTGCCCATAGACTTCTATCTATAAAGTCTTTAGATATTCTATCGACAAATGCTAGAGAATAGTCTATAGGCAGCCTGTAGATTATATATAATTGTTTTTTTGGGAGAGGAAATGGCGCATTATCTGTCTCATGTCGTTGGACACCTGAATCGCGCCGTAAGGGTTGGGATAAAGGAGGGAGTGAAAGAAGAAATGAAGAAAGAGGTGCCGTAGTGGAGGGCTCTGGAATAATTTCGACCACCTGGGGATCTTTAACGTGCACTGATATCGCACACCACACGGGCGCCTTAGCGCTTTGCCGCCATAAAAACGCAGCCGCCGCGGTCGGGCTCGAACCCGGGAACTCCGGATCAGTAGCCCAGCGCCCTAGTCAGTCAGTCAGAAAAACTTTATTTCCCACCGATATAGGAGACACGCCTACCTTCCCAGCTCAGGTACGCAGACCCGGGAGGGAGTAGGGGGCTCCGCGACTAGAGGCCTGTGTGGTGAACCTCTTGGTTCTTCGAGGCCTCGGTCGCCAGGCGGATGGCTTCGAGTTGGTCTTCGAGTTTTGAGCTTCGAAGGAGAGACTCTCAAGCTTCCTCATTAGGAATGTTTACGGCAGCCCCAGGTGAGTAGGGGCATTGCCAGATTATGTGGTTTAGTGTCCCTCTCTGGTCGCAATGTTTACATCTCTCGTGTTCTCTTGCGTCTATGTTAAGGAGGTATAGCCAGTGTGGGTTCGGATAGTTGCCCGCCTGGAGTCTTCTCAGACACCTGGCTTGTTCGTTGTCCAGTTGTGTGTGCGGTGTGGCGTAGGATCTCCTACCCAGTTTATAGTAGTCGCAAATGTCTCTGAAGGTGGTCAGCCGCTCCTCGTGTACTGGGTCGTCGAGCCGCTCTGCGCTCGCCCGGTAGTAGACGTCTCGAGCGAGCGCGTGTGCGGCTTCATTCCCCGGTGCCGATTCGTGGCCAGGAGTCCAAATAATTCTGACCTTACGGGAAATCTCCCTGGATTCAAGTATTTTCTTCGTTTCTGCTGCCACCCTTTCTTTGGCGAGGTTCCAGATGGCCGTCTTGCTGTCACTAATTATGGTGTTGGCTTGCGTCCCGACACACGCGAGTGCAATAGCCACTTCCTCTGCGATGTCAGCATTTCTTGTTTTGATCGATGCTGTAATTAACGGGATGCCTGCCCCATCTACCACCGCGGCCCCAGATTTTCCGGTAGCTGCGTCCGTGTATGCCACTGTTTCCGGTGGTTTCGAGTCCATTTCTCTAGCTATGGCCTTGGCTCTGCTTTCCCTTCTTTCCTTGTGGTGAATTGGGCTCATGTTTTTTGGCATCGGCGGGATGCAGAGGTTGTCTCTGTACCCGTTGTCGAGACTAACTTTCGGGGTGGTGCCCCTGTCGTGTTGAAGCCCCACCCATCTCAGTATTTGTCGCCCGGTGTCAGACAGACTGAGCCGCTCTATCTGTGTGGTTCGTGTGGCTTCCGCCAACTCGTCTACTGTGTTGTGCATTCCAATTGCCAGTAATCTTGTAGTCGAGGTTGATTGAGGGAGACTGAGTGCGTTCTTGATACTCCTTCTTATTACGGATGCTTCCATCTTTTCTTTTTCCTTCGCATTTAGGTGCAGGTAGGGGATGACATAGCAGATTCTGCTGGTGATGAAAGCCTGCATTATTGTGGCTAAGTTCCCTTCCTTCAGACCTCTGTTTTTGAGAGAGATTCTTCTGATGAGCCCTGTTACTTGCGCTACGGATCCTTGCAGTTTGTTTATCATGGTCGTGTTCCTCCCGTCGGCCCGGATGATGAGTCCGAGGACCCTGATCTGGCTGACTGCTGGGATCCTTAGGCCTTCCACTGTAACTTCGATGTCGGGTTTCTGTCTGCTCTTGGTGTAAATCAATAGCTCAGATTTTTGAGGAGAGCAACTGAGGCCGATTTTCGCCGCGTAATCGACCACAGCGGCCGCCGCTAGTTGGAGATTCTCTTGAATTTCTCCGTCTGATCCTCGGTTGGTCCAGATTTTAATGTCGTCGGCGTAGAGGCTGAAATTGATGTTTGGGATGGTGCCAAGTCTTTGCGGGAGTTTGATCATCGCAATATCGAAGAGCAGGGGGGACAAGACGGATCCTTGAGGTGTGCCCTTCCCAGCTATCTTTATACTCGATGATTTTGCTTCCAAGAATGTCAGGGTGACCCTTCTCTCCGGGAGGAAGCTGCTGACGTAGGCGCCCTAACCATTGAGCCACCGCGGCGGGTGGTCTGTAGACAATATATGGATTTATGACCATGCTCTTTTAGTAGACTTTTGTCTATAGACAGTCTATAGACTGAATAGACAAAAAGAAATATCTACAGGAAGGCAATAGAGTCTATAAGAAGTCTATAGAATATCTACACACCTTTTGCATACGGGTGCCTTCCATGGCTGTCATGTCGTGTGTTACACCGACGACGCCGACGACTACGACGTGTAAACCACGAACGGGCGTCCAACAGCTATCGCTGTAAAATTACACTGCGCCCGAGGAATTAAAGACGATCGCCAATAGCGCCTGCACGTACTACGATTGGCAAAAGCAGGTATCTTTATTCCGAATCAGTGCCAGTGTCTTACTGAAATCACTTCTACAGTATAACTGTTGAGAACAATGTTTCGTGCGATAATGCCGTTTTACAATCTGCCGTTGTTGGCCTGGTTTGTGTGGGTAGAAACGTAAAAAAGAAAACAGCTTTTTTTTTTCACGTTCAAATGATCAACTACTTGATTAAGCCATTTCAAGCACAAAACGAGATTGACAAATTTCGATGAAGTAATGTACGAAGAGACAAAATCAGGCTTCAAGAAACTAATTGCACACCCACGTTGCGGGGGTATAAGTGCCAGGAGAGTGGACGACTCGCAACCCTCGTAAGCTACAAAATTGTAGCCATAGCCCATGACGTGATCGAGGATACACAGATTGAACTTATACCTAAAAAGAAAAGAAAAGCTAGGAGTACCTTCATAGTAAACCTGTATAGTCCCCCAAGGCAGAAGAAAGCGGACTTTATAAATCTCTTCGCCGGGGCGAGCAGGCTTGCCGGGCAGAACACACTAATTGTAGCGGGAGACTTTAACGCCAAGAGCCCGAGCTGGGGCTACCCCAAAGACGAACAGAAGGGTCGTAATATCTGCGCAGCTGCAGAAAGCATCAGATGCGAGCTCCTCACAGACGAAAATCAACCAATTAGGCAGGGTAACAGCGTCAGCCCAGACACGTGTCCCGACCTAACCTTTGTCAAGGGAGCAAAACAAGCGGAATGGGAGAATCTGCTAGAAAACTTCGGCAGCGACCATCACATCATAAGAATAAGCACCGCAGCAGATAACGTCAAGGGAAAAATTGGCACGGCCCGCCTCACGGACTGGGACGCCTTTAGGAAGCACTGCCGGCAACTAGAGGGCAACATCACCTCGATAGGAGAGTGGTACCAACAACTTAAACAAATACAGGAAATGTATACCAAGGAGGTAGATCGTACAGAAGAAGCACCACAGGTGAACAGGCGGCTACTCAGGCTATGGGAGGCAAGGCGCGGTCTTACTAAGAGGTGGAAGAAACAGAAATTTAATAGGAAGCTAAAGAAGAAGATAGCCGAGGTAACATCCCAAGCAGAAGAGTACGCAACACACTTAGCCAGGCAAGGGTGGCAACAGTTCAGCACTTCGCTGAATAGAACACTCAGCATGGCTAAAACGTTGCGGATTCTAAAGGCTCTCATGGATCCTACCAAGACTAAAGCAGAGAGCGGAAAAGCCATACAGAGAGTAGTGCACCAATATCAAGGAACAGACGAGCAGCTCCTCGGTGAAGTCAGAACCAAATGCTACGGCACAGATGAGCCCAAGGGCTACGAAGGAAACTACCTTGGAGAAGAAAATCCAGATATGGACAAGCCCATCACCAGAGAGGAAGTCACCGCGGCAATGAGAGCCATTACGAAAAACACAGCGGCAGGAGCAGATAGAATTAGAAACTCTCTCATAAGAAATTTAAGCGACGAAACGGTGGACCAGTTGACGGCCTATCTAAACAGACTATGGGAAGAAGGAAAGATACCAGCTGAGTGGAAGCATGCCGTAGTAGTCATGATCCCCAAACCAGGCAAGAAGCTGCAGATCGAGAACCTCAGACCGATCTCGCTCACTTCTTGCGTGGGAAAACTGTACGAGAGGTTCGTCACGAAACGCATCCAGCAACACCTAGAAAACAACAGGCTCTACCCTGACACCATGTTCGGCTTCAGGGCGAACCTCTCGACGCAGGACGTACTTCTGCAGCATAAAGAAGAAGTCCTGGAGACAATGCCCAAACAAGGGGAGAACGTAGTCATGGCACTCGACATAAAAGGTGCCTTTGACAACGTCGGCCACGCCGCTATAATGGAGGGGCTAAACAACACCAACTGCGGAAGAAGAATCCATGACTATGTCAAAGACTTCTTGACCAACAGAACGGCCACGGTGGGACTAAGGGAGCTGAGGAGTGACGTCTTCACCACCCCAAGCAAAGGAACACCCCAAGGCTCGGTCATCTCGCCCATACTCTTTAATGTGGCGATGATCGGCCTAGCGAGAAGAGTCAGCAGAATCCAGGGCATCCAGCACGCGATGTACGCAGACGACATCACGGTCTGGGTGAACCATGGATCCCTGGGGGAAAAGCAAGAACTGTACAACGAGCAGAAAAATGCGTTGAAAGATACGTGAAGAAAAGAGGACTAGCCTGCTCTACAGAAAAGTCCGAACTATTGAGGGTAAGAAGACATCCCACCGACGCGCCGCTCGAAGTGAAACTAGAGGGGCAAAACGTTCCGGTGAAAGACATGATAAGAGTCCTAGGGATGTGGCTGCAAGCAAGCAGAAAATGCAGCCACACACTCTGCCTGCTCGGCAGGTCGGCCGAACAGGTAGGCAGAGTGATAACCAGAGTCTCCAACCGACGACATGGAATGAAACAAGACACGCTAAAACTAGTAAGAAGCCTCATAGTCAGTAGGGTCGTCTACTCGCTGCCATACCACCCCATGATCAAAAGCGAAACGGAACAGGCAGAGACAATCCTAAGGAAGTCCTACAAGACTGCACTCTACCTATCAAGAAACACGTCGAATGAGAAGCTGCTACAGCTAGGAATCAGCAACACATTTGTGGACCTGGCAGAAGCACAGCCCGAAACACAGCTGCAACGACTCAGAAACACAGCTGCAGGAAGAGCGCTCCTGACAAGGTTGGGTCGCGACCCAAGGGGGCATCTCGATCGATCCGCCGATATACCCGAAGAGATCCGTAAAACCCTGCAGGTCAATCCCATTCCGAAAAACATGGACCCAAATCTCCACGCGGCCAGGAGACAGGCGCGGGCAGATTATGCGGAGAGGCACTAAGCCAAATTAGAAAACACAGTCTTCACGGATGCATGTTTCCATGTAATAGACGCGAAAGCTACTACAAGACAGCTTCGGTGGTAGTTGATAACGCAGGCAATCTAATCACCTGCGCAACTACACACAGCGTCAGGATAGCGGAAGCGGAGGAGGTCGCTGTTGCGCTGGCAGCGGCTGAGGGCTATCGAAAAGACGAATCATTGGTCATCCTAACGGACTCAAAAGAGGCATGCAGAAACTATACGAAAGGTAGAATCTGCAGGGCTGCCTTAGCTATCCTCCGCGAAGCAGTACACCTCAGAAAAACAGCAACCCACAAATTAATCTGGATTCCGGCACACACGGGGATAGAAGGAAACGAAAGGGTAGACAGCTTGGCTTGAGAGATCACGTACCGAGCCGAGCGGCCGTACGCCCTGGAACAGCACTTCACCGTGGAGATCGGATTTTCAGAATACCTAAACTATCAAAGAGGCAGGAGAATTAGATACCCCCCGCCACATAAGGGCCTAACACAACAAGAAGCAGCTAGTTGGCGGAGGCTGCAAACGGGAACATTCTTTAACCTACATATACTTAGCAAGATGTATCCTGCACAGTATATGAACACATGCCCGTGGTGCGGGGCAACCCCCACGCTTTACCATATAACCTGGGAGTGTAAGCGAAACTACACGTTCCACCTACACAAAACCCCGAGTGCGGAGCAGTGGGAGAGCCGGCTCACCAGCTGCGAGCTCGCCGCCCAAAGGGCAATGGTGCAGCACGCAAGCGAAGCAGCGCGACTCAGTGGAGCCCTGGACTAGGGGCCCAACCCTGCTTTGAAGGTCAAGAGTCTGCAGCGATGAAGACGAAGACCGAACGCTAAACAATTAATGGACCAAATAGTTTTTTTTCTCTCTCTCCCTCTCTCGTTTGTGTGACAGAGAATGACCTGGAACGTAGAAGGTGTACGCCGGAGATATATTAAGACCAAGTATGGGAAGCATCAATAACTCGAAGAACGGCATACAGAATAATGTGGCTGCTAATGTTGGGGGTACCAAGGGTGCCAGCATGCTTACTTTTCCTGGAAGTCTTTGTTTCTGAAAGGCATGATTGGTTGAGAGTGAGGATTCACGTTTGCCCGCGTTCTAGAAACGTGGTGGACCCGTGCACCGCCCATACCAACGTTTCCTGCATTCTCATAATGGCTGACAAAAAGCGCGCATGCAGTCTTACCATCTTTCTCTGACTTTTCAGTTCCAGGATTAGCTGAAATGAAAGCAAAACGAGAAGTGAGGTGTGAATACAAAGCTCAGGAACTCAGGACATTCTGGACGAGGCGCTGAGCACTCAGAATTACCGCTCGAGTTAGGAATGTAAGGGTACAGTCGGAGACAAAAAGTTTCTAGACCACGTGTTCCACAAACGAAGCCGATACCTCTGCTATTAACTGGTGGATGTAGACCACACTTATAGAGGTTAAAGTCAAAATTTTTGTACTTTCAACCTGGCAAGTGTGGTCTCCAGCCGGCAGTTTAATAATAGAGCTGTGGGCTTCGGTTAGAGAACGCGCGGTCCAGAGACATTTGTCCCCGGCTGTATATGCCATTGATGTTTTCATATCCGTTGGAAACAGCATCCAATAGGTCGGATTTGGCAGTGACGAGGAAGAGATGGCCATGATAATCACCATGTTCCTGAGAATCTCTCGGGACTCTCTATATTTTCTAAAAGTTACGTTTAAAATATCCCCATTTAGTTACGCGATGTTCGCCACTGGTGGCCAACAGATGACGATAGTTGCGGATGTGCAGGAAAGCTGGGAATGCGAAATAAGCCGTATTTTGAAACCTTTCTTTTTTTTCCTTTCCTTCGTCATATTTCAGCACATATTCAATACCGGAGTCGACGAATCACATTGCTTGTTCAAACCACTACTACCAACGGTAGAAGGGTAGAAGAATGGATCGGAAAAACATGTTTAAAAATACGCCGCTGTGAAAGCATATTAACTGTGAGCACGCTTACTGGAACTGGACCTCTTCCTCGATTGCCTGGACTCTGCAAGAGAGAATGCGAACGCGCATTAAAGGATTGCCAGCCTTCGGTCTGACTCGAACCGAGCAGTCGCGATCTTTCTTTGTTTAAACAAAAAGGAGCATATTTTCCCGCATTAACAACTTATACAGATCGAAGCTTCTTGTGCATGAAAAAAAAACTAAACCACCTTCCCACAGTCGTAGCCTACAGGCAACTGACTGCGCAGCTTTTCGCCCTTCTATAAAACTGCTTCATTGTCACAGTGTCAGCTAAACATGTTGTTTTCATGACTCAATTTAACACGAGTTGCAGTTACTTTCCTTGCTTACCCACACCTATACTTCGTGTAGTTTCGATGCATAATCATTGAGTTTTGTCTTTATAGGTTGTGCATTTTGTTGTTTTTGTATTCTCTATTGGATAGCTTTCATGAGGCCTCACGTGCCTTTTTTTTGCAGTTCCTTTCTAGGTTTTTCCCGACCACTGTCTTGCGTTTTTGTTAAAGCTGTAAGTTCATTTCGTGTTCCTTTAAAGTTCCTTTAAAGTCCCTTTTCAAGTTGCAAATTCCAAGTTCCTTAAAGGAACTGTTTACTGCGTAGTGCCTCTTTTGTTGCATTTTCAGTGGTTTCCCCACCCCCCTCGGCAATTCTATGGCGCTTGAAGATATCTACATTACGTACAAAAATATTAACACCCTTCGCTCGGGACTGAAGAATTCCCTTCTTACTGAATCTGACGAAATGCGAAGAGTGGGAAATGGGGGGGGGGGGGGGGGAGGGAGGGGTTCTTCAAAAAGGTCCCTGTGAAGACCCTCGCCAAGCTCTCTCTGTTGGCGTTTCTGGCGTATATACCGGAAAATGCGGAGGCACGCGCGATGAGTCACGTGGTATTCTACCAGTGTTTGTGTGCGATGTGCTCGTATAATCTACGACGCGCTCCTGGATGCCATGTCGAGGAATACGAGGAAAGGCGCCATTTTATCTTCAGTCAAGCTATGGAGGGCGCGTCGCTTAGAGGTGCCGTTGCTTGATAGACATGCAAAAGCCGGACAAGGGGCTAAGAGGGTAAAAGTTGACTTCATTATAGTTTCACTAGTATAGAACAACATAAAATGAACTTGTGTTCACTTCACCACAGCGAATACTCGGAACTCTCAGGTACGTACTCTTCAGAATCGACCAGAGGGGGAAAAGAAGCGAAGTGATGGAAAGAAGACAGAATGGACAGAAGGTCGCATGGAATAGAAAAATGCGCATAGTGCTATTAAGGAAAATCAGAGTGGACAGCGGAAGAAATGAGTGCACCCATAACAACAGATTCGTCGAGGTGACGAGTGGCGGCACCAGGCTCGGCAGACCGCGCAGAGCAGAGAAGGCGAATCGGCAGTCCAGAAGCAGCGGGTATAATTCAGGTCGCAGCACTCTATGAGAACTTCAAGGAATCCAAGAGAAAGGTATTGCGCAGATACAAACAAGGATGGGAAGGGTACATAAGTGCAGAGTTGTGTACCTGTGCTTGTTGTGTACTCTTCTCGTCCTTGTTTATATGTACGCAGTACCCTTTCTTGATCATGACTGACCGACTCGCCCAACCGAGCACTTTTTAAAATCCAAGTGCGCGAAATGCAAGGCTAACGAAGGCAGAGTAGCCACCGGCAGTGAGGCGAAGCCACAAGGAGCTGTGAGAGGTACGTTCTCACGATTCGAAGGAGAATCCAGAAGTTCGATACTCAACACACTTTCAGGCCATTGGCTCCCAGGTGTGACGCACCCGCTGGTCACTTGCCCAACGGCGGAAGAAGTCCCCTTGAGGCACTGGCTTTCTTTTCCTCTCTTGGCACCTAGTTGTTCTTCGAACGGGTCATTAAGTAACCGGGACCCGAATTCTACATAATTAGACACCTTTAGCACACCGCGTACTGTGTTGTAGTTTCCCGAAGTACCGGGAGCCCGCCGCCGCTGAGCACGCGCTGATTGGTCACGATGAGACAAGTGCGCGCGCGCGGCTGCCGGGTACGTGGCGCCATCTTTAGGCATCAAGAAGGTTTGCACATGCGCACTGGCTGCTCGCGGGCTCCCTGTACTCCAGTACCGGTAACACGGTACATGGTATGCTTAAGCGTATTCCACGGAAGTCACGCTTAAAAAGGCATTAAAGAGGCCTTAAATGTGTGTTCCACATAAAAAAGAAGTGGAAACAAGCTTCGTTCCGATTATATTAAACGAAACAGAGGTTTTAACTGGTCTTATGTGGAACCACAAAGGTTTATGGGGAAGTGAGATTAGGAGTGTTCTTTTTGCTGGCTGCATGTCAAGACTCACAGCCTCATCGGTGCACGCTGCAGCGACTTTAGGCTTGGAGTAGCGTACGGGCGGATGCATGGCGCCATAGGTAGATTCATTTTTTAATGTTTCAATAGATCGGAAGTGGTTGCATGAACGGTATGCAAACATGACTACGATACTCACTGGAAAGGTCAGGCTCTGATGTTTTTGAAGAATGGCGTTTCAGTTCAGACCTCTTGGCTGCCGGGAAGATGAACAGACTGTGAAAATCAGGGTCGCGCCATTCCTTTGCGGAAAGGTTACCACAACCGCGCCTTGTGTATTTCCAGAGACGAGTTTGCGGCATCCCTCGAAAAAAAACCGCAGTTGCCAGCTTTAGGCCCTTAAAGCCATGCTTCTCTCATTCTGGAAACAGCAAAAACGATTTGCGTGAATTGGCTGAAGTTGCCCGGTAACTCACGCGTGTCGCGCTGGACAACTATTCCCTGAAGGTCATTTAAGGCGCAGTGCACTGACGTGGTGGCATTTCTGTTCGGTGCCATAGCAGTGGTGCTATTTCTGTCAGAAGTTTCTCTTACAAAAAGTTCTGTAGAATGTTTATACACAAGTTCTATATACTATAGTCCACACAAAATACAAATCCTATACAGAAGCTGTTAGCAGGACAGGCGCTGACAGCCTCTGTGTTCGTCTTTGTGTCTTCGCGCTGCTTTCACTAGCCATGCAGCAATACCAACAAGCCGAAACCACAATTTGCTATAGACATATAGACAATCTTCTGACTCATGGCCATGCATGTTTAGCAGGCTTTTGTCTATAGAGAGTATATAGACTGCGAACAAAAGAAAATATCTATACGAAGGCAATAGTATATGAAGAGTGCATAGAATGTTTATAGACAATTTCTGTAAGGGTTGCATGCATGTTTTTCTGCTGCGCTCAGCTATTTCCTTCTATGGTTTCGTTGAAGGCACATCCCCGACCGTGCTCTCAGCGTTCATTAGGGATGATGTGCGTCATCTTGTTTTCTATATTTTTTGTTCGATACCCCCGTAATTCGTCGTTCGGTTTTTCGGATATTTTGCGCGGTCCCGTAAGGTGCGAATCAACGTAGTTTTAATACCATCATTTTGCATTTTTGAGTGCAGTTATAGAGGCAACACTCACACGACAGATCAGGTTCCGATACTTTGCGCGCCGGTTCCGACACCTCGGCAGCTGGAAAAGGGTTCACACAACAATATTTATGGCTATCTGAGCAGTGATCAATGAGTTAGGCACAGCAGAACGGTAGGTCTTAAAATTAACATGCACAAAACCAAAGTGATGTTTAACAGCCTACCAAGGGAACAGCAGTTCACAACTGGTAGCGAGGGGCTGGAAGTGGCATAGGAATACGTCTACTTAGGGTAGGTAGTGACAGCTGATCCGGATCTTGAGAGGGAAATAACTAGAAGGATAAGAATGGGGTGAGCGCATATGGCAGGTTCTCTTAAATCATGAATGACAGTTTACCAATATCCCTCAAGAGAAAAGTGTACAACAGCTGTATCTTGCCAGTACTGACCTACGGGGCAGATATGTGTAGGCTAACGGAAAGGTTTCAGCTCAAGCTAAGGACAACGCAGCCAGCCATGGAAAGAAAAGTGATAAAAAATGTAACGTGAAGAGACCAGAAGCGCGCGGAGTGGGTGAGGGAACAAACGCGGGTTAATAACGTCCTAGTCGAAATCAGGAGGAAGAAATGGGCTTGCACCGGGAATGTAACGCGAAGGCAAGATAACCGCTGGTCCTCAAGGGTAACGGAGTGGATTCCAAGAGAAGGCAAGCGTAATAGGGGGAGGCAGAAGGTTAGGTGGGCAGACGAGATTAAGAGGTTTGCGGACATAGGGTGGGCGCAGCTGGCAGAGGACAGGGTTAATTGGAGAGACACGGGAGAGGCTTTTGTCCTGCAGTGGGCGTAGTCAGGCTGATGATGAGCAGTGATTCGCGCTGGTACGGCATAAGAAGAAGCACTGCTACTGTCGATGGCGCTCGGCGATTTTTTGCACGCGCCAGGATGAGCTCGTAGTGGCTACGGAACGAGGCCACGCTGTGTTCTCTTCTTTTTTTTCTCCATTGCACCAGAGAAAGATTTTTATTTCTTTTTGGTTGCACGGAAACCCACGCTATTTCTCCAGCCTTCGGTTGGAGGGGCGTGCCTAAAAGAAGTTTTTCGAGGGTATAATACGGTGCTAAAAGTGGACATGACAATGCGATGTACTGCGTCCTATGACGTCCTTTCTATGTTCTCTTATATACACTTTATAAGCTCATATAACCTTTAGGTTACAGCGTATACAGTTCGTTCGGTCGAAAAGCCGTCGGCGTAGTCGGCTCCAAATTTCGGTAATAATCGGCGGCTGCGTAAACACAACCGTGTCATGGTGATTTGTACCTCTAGTGATTGATTATTAATTGGTGCGTGGTATAGCGATGACGAGTTAATGAAATTATTGTAATTAATCAATTAAATAAAGAATTGAAAAGACTGGAAAAGAGGGTAAAAACGTATCAAAATGATCAGAATGTAAAGCCAATGCTTGATGATGCTAATTAAGAAAATTTAGAGTGTGTAATTGATCAGTTAAATTTTGAAGCAATTAAAGAAAATGAAAAATGTGTTTAAACGTGTCAAACTTCTCAGAATGGAGTCTAACCCACTACAATAACGCGTCATACCCTTAACGCGGAGATTAAGTATCCTCTACAATTTTATTTTTGTTCACTGTTATCTTCTGGTGCATTTGCGACAATTCTTCATTGTTATTTTTATCTTTTTCAGCCTCTTTCTGTAGCTTTGCAATTGAAATATTTTTTTAATCTTAAATAATTTAGACACTCTCCTGGACCAGCGAAAGGGAAGCGAATGTTTAAAAAAAATTAAACAAAGACATTCTTATCGGGCGGGTTGTCTTACGCTGTGCTTCGAGTAGCTCCTTTGGAGCAGAGACGTCCTTTGGTTCTAGAAGAGACGAAAATAACAGACAATATATTTGGTTAATACAACACGTGTTCGGAAGCTCGAGGGAGCAGGCATGGCCTATAGACGCGCTGAATCACATGTTTAACGCCGAAGTTTATAAGCTCAGTGATCGGCTCCCAATTTCACGCGTTCTTAGGTTTTTGTTGGAAGCCATCTCAGGGTCTCTCGGTTCAGTCCCAGATACATCGGAACTGAAAACCGGTAGCGAGCGTCTGTCCTGTGCATCGGGTTTACATCATACTAGGCTCCTAAGGATGTTATTTGGTGGTTTAGCCTGTTCGAAGACCCGTCTATCTGCCATGCAGCGAGGTCCAGTACTAAAGGGAACACACAAGCGCGTGCCCCCGGAGGCAAGGTGCGCATTTCACGCCATTCGCGCAGCAGACTCGTTTGAACAGGCCTAATTGTGGTGCTGTCTGCGCATGCGCGCGTCCCTCTCTTTACCGTCTGCGCAGTTTGGTCGACCCGCCGCGGTGGCTCAGTGGTTAGGCGCTCGGCTACTGATCCGAGTTCCCGGGTTCGAACCCGACCGCGGCGGCCGCGTTTCGATGGAGGCGAAACGTAAGGGCGCGAGTGATGCAAAACTATCGGAAAATCTACTATCGATAGTTTTTTGAAGCTATCGATAGTGTAAAAAACTAGCGATAGTACTATCAAAAGTAGCACTATCTATAGTGCTACTATCGACAGACTATTGATACTACTATCGATAGTGAGACTATTAATAGTGAGACCGTCGACAGTAAGACTATCGGTAGTAAGACTGTCGATAGTAAGACTATCGATAGTAACGTTATCGATATTCTGCATTCGTTGCCCAGCGATATTGCCAAAACATTTGCGATACCTTGTTGGTTTCACGGTTTTATGAGGCTTAATGCCCGAAAGAAACTCGGGCTATGAGTGGTGCATTGTGCAGTTCTCCAAATGATTTCGACCAGCTGCGGTTCTTTAACGTGCAACAAAGAATGCAACAAGAGGACACAAGCAAAAGAACGAACGTTAATTGCTGTGCCTCATGATATCATGGCATATGCACTGTGCAAGCGTAGTGCATTTTTCTTTTACACGACGAGCTGTATACAATCCAACCAATTTTAAAGGTAACTGTCGGGATCGTGAGAGCTTGCTAGAGTTAAAATAAAGCGGGACAGTTCAGCCTAAAAGATAGCTGGGACAGTTCGAATGTATTACCGATAGTGCTATCGATATTGATAGTACTATCGATATTGATAGTACTATCGATAGTAGTATCGTATTATCGATACTACTATCGATAGTTTTTTTACCATCGATATTTCGATAGTGACACAACTATCGATAGTATCGATAGTATTATCGGTGGTCTTGCATCACTAAAAGGCGCCCGTGTGCTGTGCGATGTCAGTGCACGCTAAATATCCCAAGGCGGTCGAAATTATTCCGGAGCCCTCCACTACGACACCTCGTTCTTCCTTTCTTCTTCCAGTCCCTCCTTTATCTCTTCCTTCCCTTACGGCGCGGTTCGGGCATCGGCCGAGATGTGAGAGAGATACTCCGCCATTTCCTTTCCACAAAAACCAATTTCCATTTTCATTTTCATTCTGGTTGGAACGCGAATCGCTGGTTAATAATAGTAATTGGTTTTTGGGGAAAGGAAATGGCGCAGCATCTGTCACGTACGTATATCGTTGGACACCTGAACCGCGCCGTAAGGGAAGAGATAAAGGAGGGAGCGAAAGAAGCAAGGAAGGGAGAGGTGCCGTAGTGGAGGGCTCCGGAATAATTTCGACCACCTGGGGATCTTTAACGTGCACTGACATCGCACAGCACACGGGCGCCTTAGCGTTTTGCCTCCATAAAAACGCAGCCGCCGCGGTTGGGTTCGAACCCGGCAACTCCGGATCAGTAGCCGAGCGCTCTAACCACTTAGCCACCGCGGCGGGGCATCGCACGCCTAATTTTGTACTACACCTGGTGCGTTTTAAACGAAGCCCCCACTAAAAATGCCGGGCCAGCTTGTCAGCAGAGGTTAAACAGATAGTGTAACGCTCCGTGAAGTTATGCTTGGTCTTTTTCTCACAATTATAACTGTGATGTACTTTTGTGATGTACTTTTGTGATGTACTTTTGGCTCAGTGGTTAGAGCGCTCGGCTACTGACCCGGAGTTCCAGGGTTCTAACCCGACCGCGGCGGCTGCGTTTTTATGGAGGCAAAACACTAAGGCGCCCGTGTGCTAGCTGTGCGATGCCAGTGCACGTTAAAGGTCCCCAGGTGGTTGAAATTATTCCGGAGCCCTTCATTACTGCATTTCTTTCTTCCTTTCTTCTTTCACTTCCTCCTTTATCCCTTCCCTTACGGCACGTGGGCTTGTGCGCAACCTGGAGACCCGATTTATCACGCAGAAGCCTGCAAACACTGTTGCGCTTTGCCTACCTGTTCCCAAAGACCGGCCACCGAGAGAAATAGCCCAAGGCATTGTCTACCAAATTCCATGCGCCGACTGCGACGCAAGCTACATCGGCGAAACCAAAAATTTCAAAGAAAGGATTCGGCAACATTAAAAACGACGTCCGCAAATTCTCAAGAGAGCGCAGTCCCGTAGTCGAACATTCCGAGGACTCCGACCATAGAATCAACTACGAAGAAACCCGCATCCTCGGAACCGAAACAAATTACCACAAGAGGCTGCTTCTGGAATCCTGGCATATCCAAACCACCCCGAACAATATCAACTGCACAAAAGGAAACCTGCCCCCAGTATATGCCCAGGGACTTCGCTCTTCAACTCAACGAAAAAAGTCGCCATTCAGCACCTCCCTGCAGTGTGCCAGCGTGACTAACAGCCTAAACCCTCCTCCTCCTTCCCGCGCCTTTCGCGTCACAGCTGTTGTTCCTTTGACCCCCCCCCCCTTCCCCTCCATACTTAAAAGACGCTAGCTACTGCCCTCAGTCACCCCTGATGAAGGAGCCGAGTCGGCTTCGAAACGTTGGGTTAAAGTTAAAATTTTTGGTTGGAGATGTGCAGTTCATTATAAGTCTTCAAACCCAACCAGACAGGCAAATCTGTCAACCTGTCTAGTTTTCAAGCGATTTCCTTTCCCCCAAAACCAATTACTATTATTATGTGATGTTATTTGTACTCTGATGCTGGCCTCGCCATTATAACATAAGATGCAGGGTGCGTCATAACTCGGGCCACAAAGTCTGCTTTTGAGCAGTATATTCTCGCACTTAAGAAGCCTATAAAGCTACGAAGGCTTTCAAAGGTGGTGATGATGCTTTTCCCTTCGCTGATAGAGACTGAGTTTCGGGGGTGTCGTAAATGCACTAATACAAGGCTCCTTTAAGAAGGAAATGCAGGCAATACTCTCGTGCCCGTGGGTGGCTGGTTGGCGTTTCACGTTTCTATAGCTGCGCGGAGCCACCGGTACTTTTTGGCTGTTTCTCCATGGTTTCAGATTAGCAATTGTCCATACTGTACCTCAATGGCGTCGCGTCACCGGCTACGCGGGCATTTGCTAGGCAAGAGCCCGCATTCCGTTTCACAAATCCGAAAACATTTGTGCACGAACTGAGCTACTTGTGAAGGGCAACTTAAGCGCGCGAAATAAGACAAGTTCTCGGAGGTGAGCGGTACTTGCCTTCAGCCATGACTTGATAGTTCTCTTCACGACGGCGATGAACGAGGTACGGAGCTGAAAATGTTGTGAAATTGTCATTGATTTAAGAAGACCACGCATACATGACAACGAGACTTTAAAAATTAGCTGCGAAAATGCTCCAGCGATAATCTCGCCGTTGACCAAAACTTAACTCAGAGCTAATAAATAATAACTTAGACTAAATTTTGGTTTTGGTTTCTATGATGATTAATATGGCTACTATGTACTGACAATACACTCTTCGTTGATTCAATACAAATAACAAGAACGGTCTCCGTCTGCCTTTCTTTATCTCTTTGGTGAAAGGCTGCATATGACCGAAAGCTTAACCTATCCATGAAATAGTATCTGGCATTATCCTGGTTAATCAACGAACAGCCGATCTCAAGTGAATAATAAAGCGAAGCATTTCTGTGCGTGAAAAATTTACAACGCAGCAAGCCATGGAAAGGAAAATGATAGGTGTAACGTTAAGAGACCTGAAGCGGGCAGAGTGGGTGAGGGAACAAACGCTGGTTAATGACATCCTAGTCGAAATCAAGAGTAAGAGGTGGGATTGGGCAGGGCATGTAATGCGAAGGCAAGATAACCGCTGGTCATTAAGGGTAACGGAGTGGATTTTAAGAGAAGGCAAGCGTAGCAGGGGGGCCAGAAGGTTAGGTGGGCGGATGAGATATAGAAGTTTGCCGGCATAAGGTGGGCGATCCCTTGCCCCCTTGCTCTCTTCAGAGCTTAAAATACCTAATGCAGATCTGACTGTTTAATAGCGTATTCCAGTCGGTTATCTTGCCTTTGCATTACATGCCCTGCCCAAGCCCAATTGTTCCTCTTGATTTCAACCAGGGTTTCATTAACCCGCGTTTGTTCCCTCACCCACTCCATCGTTCTTTCGGTCTCTTAATGTTACATCCGCTAGTTACACCTGTTACACCTGCGGCTCACAGCCGGCAGACTCACTCGGGAAACAGAATGCCGGCAGTTTCATTCTATTGTCTCAGGAGGATTTTTTGTTTTTATAAATGGAAATGAAAAACAGGACCAATCAATATTTGTTTCCGTTGGGAGTGAGTCTCCTTCAGATAGCACTCTGAGATTCTCTAGGTTAGGTTTTATTGCCGGCTGTCGGAGGCATTTCTGAAGCGAAAAGCTTCACTAGGCTCGTCAACAACGGGCTTCGCGTGAGCCACACTACCGATTTTCCACAGCTGCGCATGTGCGAAACCGAATGACGTCACGCGGAGCGCAGGGGGTCGCTGCTGCCGCAGCCTTCGTAGTCACCGCGCGAGAGACGCAACAATGACAAACGAAGCGAGGAAGAGACAACGCGCTGAAGAGACGCCAGAAGAACGCGCTGCACGACTCGAGAAGCGTCGTAACGAAGATGTGGCTAGAAGTCGTGCCACGTCCCGAAGTGACTCCAACTGCGGAAGAAACCGGTTTGTGTTCTCTAGAGCGCCGGAAATAGACGCTGCGTAGACGACGTGCCGAGGAAACGAAGCTTTCCAAACTAGGGTTAACCAGAGCCAAACCACGGCCAATTTTTTTCCGGGGATTATTCTGGCAAAACAGCTGGAAAAAGAGAGTGCAGGCAATGTCGCCTCATTGGCTGTGCGCCGTGATGTGAACGGAATCAGTCAACGGGGTCAAACTACCGGCTAAATTGCCTGCGGGCTATATTGCCGGCTGCCGGCACAGTATACTGTGCCGGCAGCCGGCAATATAGCCCGCAGGCAATTTAGCCCTGTGCCGGCAGCCGGCACAGTAGTCTCGCCTTTGAAACTACAGCCCATCCACCAGCTTACAGAGGGCAAAGGACAACACTGAGACAAACATTTCTTCCATCAAGGATCACCGAAACCATGTAGCTAATTCATCTATGTTAAAACATACTGCTAGCCTATGTCGCAAGGAAAGAGTGACAAAGGGACATAAACCCAAGCGCTTGAAAAATAATGACGGCGAAGCGCCAGCTCACCGGGACAGTGGGGCGGGTCGCTTAGCAGAGAAGGCTGGCCGGCTACGCGAATTTAGTCATAGAACAGCGCTAGCGAGCGGCTGTTCTAAGAGGCACGCCAGGTTGACGCTTCGTTGACCAAATGCGAATTAAGGAACGCGCGAAAAGCAACCTTCTTCTTCTTCTTGACCTGTGTAGACATGACACGTAACCGCGCAGGCTGATTGGCCAAGGTTTGAATGAATGCCAAGGAAAATCATACAGGTGATTGCGTGGAAAAGAGGCATGAGGCCGGAATGTAGAAGAAGGAAGTTAATGGAAACTAGAAAAAAAATAATTTAAGAAAAATATAAAACAATATTCGAGAACGGGGAAGTAAATGAACAAATAATTAAAAGTACAGACTTTTGAGAAATGGAAAGAATTTTTGATATAGTCAACAAGGGCACCTTCCAGTTGCAATGATAGTCGTGAAGGTATCCGCAAACCCTATGCGACAAAAACGTGGAAGTTAAGGAATACAATCGAAATGGTTTCAGCTTAAGTTAAGGACAACGCAGCGAGCTACGGAAATAAAATTGATAGGTGTAACGTTAAGAGACCGGAAGCGGGCGGAGTGGGTGAGGGAACAAACGCCGGTTAATGGCATCCTGGCCGAAATCAAGAGGAAGAAATGGGCTTGGGCAGGGCATGTAATGCGAAGGCAAGATAACCCCTGGTCCTTAAGGGTAACGGAGAGGATTGAAAGAGAAGGTAAGAGTAGCAGGGGGGGGGGAGGGGGGGCAGAAGGTTAGATGGGCGGATGAGATTAAGCAGTTTGCGCAGATGCGGTAGCCGTAGCTGGCAGAGGACAGGGTTAATTGGAGCGACATGGGAGAGGTCTTTGCGCTGGAGTGGGTGTAGTCAGGCTGATTATGATGATTTAATGCGATACCCTGCAATTGCACGGAACAAAAGAAGAACTGGGAGTGGCACAGGAGAGAGAGGGAGAGAAAATGCATTTAATTTATAGAATGATTGGGTGGGCCCTCATACGCAGGGAGCCCTAACCTAGACAAAGGGTCCCCGATTCCCTGCCCCTCCCCAAGCCGCTTACTACTGCCTTGTCCTTCTTCGAACTGTTGTCGCCGTTCTTAGTTTCGAAAGAGTTGTGACTCGTGACAAGAGGGGAAGGTAGTCCAGGGAATTAATGAACAAAGAACTTTTACTGCTCAAGCCCTCTTGTCGAAACGTTGGCAAGCCCCCAGAGGCTTTCAACCAGCCCTTGCTCACTTTGCGTAATTTATAATGGCAACCTCTATGAGGGCGTGTACGTTTGGCGATGGGGTGCTTTGTTATACATGGAGAGTGGAGAGTGATGTGAGCGTATTCGAATCCCATTTCTTTCCGATTCTTTTCGCACTTCGTTTTGGCCGCACGGATCACTTTGGCTGCTATCAATGTGCCTGATTGGCGGATGCTAGAAACCGAATAGAATCCAACGAAAAGTATTGCTTCATAGTGGCCTTATGTTCATAGCCTAAGGCCACTGCTTTCTAGCCCTCTGCTTGCGAACAAACTAAAAACACAAGGCAGGGTTAATGCTTCCGAGAAAACAGTGTGCCGAAAAGGAAGACATTTCTGTTCTCGGTTCCACCTGTACTCATGATTAAAAAAATTATGGGGACACATGAGCAGTTCTTATGTGTAAATGCCGGAGCATTTATGCATGCCCCTGAGTAGTGGTGTGTTTGGGGAGTGAACGCTGTTTCGTTGCAGCAGCTCGCTTCGCACGTTTCGCTGCGTTGCGGTGGTCTCGTACTTCGTCGGCACTGGACTTCCGCCTCCGGCCGCGCTTTCCTGCTTCGCCTGATGATGTAGACGCGAGTGATTCAACTTTGGATCATGAAGACTCCGTAAGCAGTGTCTACATGAATACGGCAGTGGGCATCCGCATCCCACACGAGCGACACTAGCGCGCCCCTGGTGTCCGACGCGCGCAGCTCCGCGCTTCCAGAGCGCAGCCGCCGCTGCGGACACCCCCACACTTATCGCTGTAAAAGGAGTTTCTTACAGTGGCGAGGAGCACAAGCCTGCGGGCAGTGATGAACGCGAAAAAGTTCAGTGACCAGTGTTTATTTAAAAAAAAAGGAAGTTTTGGCACACCGATACACTGCAGCCTTAACCTGGGGTGGTCTTGCACGCGTCGTCACAGCTATGTACACACCGCATGCGAAAACCTAAACGTCCCCGTGACACTCTGTCGCTGATATCTTCCATAGCTTCCATGGATCCGTGGAAGCAGCAGTGTTTCCAGGTATCTGAGCGATGACTTAAATGCAGTGCAGATATCACAGGTGAAATGAAGACCTGTCTGGCGGTAGCGTCGACTAAAAGCAAGAACACAGCTGCAGTTCTGCGTGATATGAGAGCTGCTCACACAATATCGGTTCATACACCGTTAGCATTTCAGCCTGGCACATAGCAGCAGTCCAAGAGGCAGTTTCGTCGACTTGGTTTGTCAGGCTGATGAGGAAAGGCAGGCAGTAGGGATGCTTCGATGACAATCCAGTGAGAATGCGACATGAGCTATAGTTGCATGCCGGTACAATCGAAAAAGCACATTTCTCGTCATTTGACGTCTTATGGCTCTAAATTCGACAAACTTCAGGTCAATCCTTCAGACGCTTTCAAGAGTGGCGTTTCCTGTCGGAACACGTGATGCGTTGTCTGACGTTTTAGGGCCAGTCTCAACCTGTCACAAATTTTAAACAAAGGTGGCCATTTTATATGCAAACCAGACTCATATCAAACTGCGGATTTGTGACACATGCGGCCTAGCTTATCCAAATCGTTGAGACAGGATTACAATTGCGCTGAACAAGTACACCTTCTTATGGAAACACGTTATAGTTTTGCGCAGTTCGAGGCTATAATTAATGCTGTGAAGAGGACAGCAAAATCAGGATCGCACTAATTTATGATCCCTTTTCCAAATCAAAGCATAAAATAATTGTGATCGGCTTTCGTTTCTAAGATAGCTATTAAATTCGCTCACTTGCTTTTCAACAGTGCAGACAAAAAGAACTTCGTTATCGTCGTGGAATGCTTTGTCCGAAAGTATTCTGCAGACTCGCGATTCACTGGGATTGAAGCGGTAATTATCGCAGCCTAATAACATTATCTTTGCACACTTCTGAACAGTACGCTGAGGTGGGGGCGGTTAAAATGATAAAATAAAATTGCAGCATGCAGCAAAACAAACAAATAAGGCATAGCATTGCGATGCAGGATAACAAAAATACCACGAACAAATGTGCACCCGATGTTAACCTGTAGTAGTGGGCACAACAAATCTAAAAGCGTAGGACTGCCATTCTGGCAACGGATGGGATAGGAGGGGGGTTACAACCTTGGTCTCAGTTCTAGTTCCTTCTCTCTTTCTTTTTGGAATCAGTTCGAGCTGCATGGCAATTGTTCTGTGTTTCAGAGATGAACCCTTTTGGATGTTTCTGTTCTGTTCATCGAATTCCTTGTAAACCCATTCCCCTCATGTACTAATTCTGTTCGGAACCTGGCAGTGAATAAAAAAAAACGAATAGGGGAGCGGCGAAGGCGGAGTCCTCAGTGCCCCAGGCATTCCCGTATGGAGCCCATGCGGTCGCCGTCCTGGCACTCGAAGACGTCGTAGAACCAGGGCACGTTGGACACGCCCAGAAGACAGGCGGCGTGCAGCGTCACCTCGTCCAGCTCGCCGGGTGCGTCCCGCGCCTTGCACAGAGGCAGGCAGGCGCGCTTGAAGAAGAGGGCGCTCGTGGCGCGGGCGCGTTGGGGCGAGGCAGCCACGGAGGGCGGGTCCAGCCGGGACTTCTCCGAATAGCTCAGCTCAAAGGCGTCCGGTGCCAGAAAGGCCCCGTCGAACTGGAAGCCCAGCAGCTGCCCGTGGAAAGGGGGGGACAGGCTAGCGTAGCAGTTCTGTATGCGCTTGTACCTGGACGACAGCAGAGGAGACAGTCAACTCTCGACAGTTACTTGCGCTAGTCCCTATCCCTTACAAAAATGGTGCATAGACAGTCTATAGGCTTCTTATAGCCTCTATTGCCTTAATATAGATATGTCTTTTTGTCTCTTCACAGTCTATGCACTGTCTATAGACAAACGTCTGCTAAAAGTGTATGACCATAAATCTATATATTGTCTATAGGATTTGTATTGCATACTGAAGAAGTTGGCGCGGAAAAACGAGGACAAGCGAGACAAACAAAGACGAGCGCTCGTCTTTGTCTCGCTTGTCCTCGTTTTTCCGCGCCAACTTCTTCACTATGCATTTCAACCAACTCGCCCAACTTTCTGCTCTCCTAACTGATTTGTATTGCCTATTGACTGTTCTCTAGGATTTGTCTATAGACTTTATAGACAGAAGTCCATGGACATTCTACAGATACACTGTTCACTAGGGTTTGTCTATATAGAGTCTATAGATTTTATAGACAGAAGTATATGGACAGTCTACAGACTGTCTAAAGAAATTTTTGTAAGGGATGATTCACTCCATGATCCTGTTTAGTCATGTACTCCCCGCACTGACATACATTCTAATCTTGCACTCCATGGATGCCATTCTCTTCCTTCAAAATCCCGCTCCCTAGAGCCATCCATGACGACCTCCCCTGAAGTCGCCCATGCCCTCTCCCGCGCCACGGTCGCAGTTAGGTGGATCCCTGGCAATGCTGCGATCGCAGGCAGCACTAAGTCGGCAGGCAGCTGGCCTACTAGCTTCTCAGCGACGCTCTCAGTATCTGGTCACCTTCAATTTCCTGGTCAAGCCCTCCAACCTGTGACGAGGCTCTGCTCTACGAACGCGTAATTAATACACACAGCAGACAATTCCGTAACTCATTTCGTACTCTGCCTAACCTTGACTCTCAACTCAGCGTCACGAAGGCTGGTGTCCCCCAGAAGCTCCGCATCAACCACCTTTTCACACTCCTTCGCCGGTACCTTTCTTGCTAGCGATTGAACCTCTAGCTCTTCCCCCATCCGCCCCTTACTCAATGCACTAATCTACCCTGATCCTAACGCAATCCTGTTAATCCTTATAATACGCTAGTACGGGTTCCCAGACCAGGACGATTTTTTCTCCAACTGCTAAGCTTTTGAGAGACCTGTTAGCTTTGCTTGCTAGCTGCACGGCTGCTTTCAGGTGGGCGCTAAAGGTTAATTACCATCCTTGTACATAATATGAAGGAAAAAAAAATTCAGTGCTTGATTTAATGACTGATTGGTATCTGAAATCTACTCCACCTTATGGTATTCCCTTAAATAAACAAATAAATAAATAAATGAATAAATAAAATAAATAAATCCATCTATCAATCAAATCAAGTTTATCTTCGAAAACAATGTACAGAGCAAAAGGGTGACTGAGGAAAAAGTCCCTTCACTGCGGTTTGACTGAGCTCGTCACTCGTGCACGAATAAAAAATTAGCTTGATTATTTGTGATATTGAGGAAAGAGAGTAAGGAGTTTTCTTTTTTTTTTCGCGAGCTAGATGTCATTGCTTTTTCCGCAGCCTTTATAATAATATTCACATGCACATAGTTTTCAGAGCCCGGTGGAAAGAAGTAGCTTGTAAGATAGCTTTCGGGCATCGTAATGAATATCTCAGTCCAGCCATTGACAGGTTGAATAAATTCTGTTTTTGCCGTTATTTTTCAACTTAATCGCAGCAAATACGTGGCCGCTACGAGAGAATCTCCAGATGAATCTGTTAGGAACTTTTACAGACAGCAAATAAAGCAGACCAAAATTGCTATGAAAATATTTTTGTTCGAAAGCCAGAACTTTTGGTTGGCAGAATTTTTTAGACCTGTTGGCCATCGGTAAAAGACGCTAATATTTAGACCTGCCTTGAAATTGAAGCGTTTACTCAGATCTCGATTCAAAAGCTAGGCCAAATACATATTGACGGCAACAAGTCTAGTGGTCGCGTTGCAGATTATGCAATGAGAACTCGAGCTTTCCTGCCAGCGTTTCGAATGCAGTCCGCAACAGCGACTTCCCAGCTTTGTACCAACTTAGCATCCATGACCACCTTTTCAAAATTAAGCGATGTTGCTTAGATGGGTACAGGGCGCGAAAAGCGATCTCCCCCTTTACTGTTACATAATGGTCACAAGCTGTGCACGTTTCTGCACTTAAATTTTTAAAAGTTCATGTTCACCATCTGGCTGCCCTTCCCATTTCACACCCTTACCCTCCTCACCGGTCTTAACCCCTCAAGGATTGAGGGCGTTGTATAACCACTGCCAATAATGACCGCGATTTTCCGCACGAAGGCAACTCCTCTTGTTGAAACTTTGGCTAGGGAACTGAGGCTAGCCCTCAAACATTGTTTACTTTGTTTTGTAATTATTTGTAGTTATTTTTATGCCTATTGCAGTGCATGTTGAAAGCCTTCAAGTGTCATGCGTGTTGAAAGTTTTCAAATACCTAGCCATTGTCTCCTGGCTCCACGGATATCCTCTGGCGTCAGCACTGTCGTTGAACTCAGCCACCGAAGACGCGACTCCGAGAATATGTTGTGCCATTGCGATTCCGAGGACGGCTAGATTGATGTATTTCTCCTCCAGACCTGGATAGAACAGAGGGGGTACACCGAAAGCGTGCGGTACGATCAGCGTAGTTGACGCGCTGTCAACGACTAGAGATGTGCCCTGGAGCAAATCCTGGTGGCGAGTCCAGTCGGCGTCCAGTGTGTTCTCGCAAGAGACTCCATCGTCGTTCCTGGTCTGCAGGACCACCTTGTTCCGGACGAAGTCCGTGGCCGTCAGGACCAGGCTGGCATTGCGCTGGAAGCAGAGCTCCCAGTGGTCGACCAAGGCTGTTCCGGGCGGAAACAACGCCATCCCGACCGTGTCCAGCTTGTTCGCCAAGACCATCCTGTCTTCGCGCGTCATCCACTCTCTCGCGAGGACCTGCTCCTTGGCTCCCTTCTGCATGGAGCCAAAGTAGCCGTCTATCTCCCACTGCGACTCTTCGGACACTGACAGCAGACGCGTGAGGAGCGGAAGCCAGGCGCTCCCGAAAACCGTCGACGTCTCCTTGAGGCATAGCGCCCGCAGTCCACCTTCCGGCTCTGAAAGCTTGTGGTCGTACCTCACGACGTGGGCCAGGAGTAGAGCCATCAAGTACAGAGGCCTCGCTGCCGAAGTCGTCTCGACGAGGACGAGCGTCAGGTCTTTGCAGATGGCGCCGAACTGACGCGCTTCTACGGAAGCGACGTCTGGCGCTGACCGGAGCTGTGCCAAGACGTCGACCCATATCGGCCCGGACAGGCTTCCGCAGGTCAGTTCTTCTAACTTTCCTTGTCTCGGCGCCTCTGTCGACGTGTTTCGCGATCTCTCGCTGTCCAGGATGGTAACCTGCTCAAGCACGCTGCTGGTCACGTTTTCGTGTGCTGCGGCAACCAATAGGCTCCGTAGGTACTGCCTGAGGGTGTCTACGTTAGCGTGGTCTGCGCCAGTGCGCTGCGCGAAAGAGGGCGGCCTGTCTATGATGTAGTGGGTCTCGTTTCTTGTTGTCCGGGAAGTGATCTTGAAGAGCGAATTGAAGCGGTAGACGAAGGAGAGGCGAAGAATGTCAGCAAAGAACGCCTCTGGAGCAGTCTCTTTCATCCAGGTTTGCCGGGATATGTCCAGTTCCTGGAAGAACGGTGACCACTTTTTAGCATAAGCTCTCCGCCAGGTATCCAGCACAAGCGGGAAACTTCTGTCTGAGGTTTCCTACATAGTCTATAAGTTTCACCACAGTACTCATCACCATCATGTTTCTTTAAACTGGGGCGCAAAGACCGACAGCGACGATTGCAACTTGCTCCGCAAATCCGTAATCGCCTTACCGGAGCCCCGAACACTCTCGAATTCGTTTAACTTCCCTTGGCATCCCCACTGTCGCTCGAACAGGTCTGGATGTCTTCTGTGCATTATCTGTTCTTCCCAAGTGCATTTCCTCCTTATAAAGGCAGCTAGGATGCCGTCCCTTCCCTTTTTTTTAATCCAAGACGCTCTTTTCTGTCTCGCAACGTTACAGCCATTGTTTCCTGTTGCGTAGTTCGCTACACTGTTCTCACTAAAGTTCACCAGATTACCTGTCGCCTCGTCGTCATCAGTTAAAACGCGGAATTTTGTGTTTCCGGAATCCTCCCGGATCTACTAAAGTTCTGGACTGGTCGACACTTCCTTGGCGCAACGCTTCACATCGAAGTACAGGATCACCACAGGGGCAGATATCGCCTGCAGCGACCGGACATTTACGTGAAAGTGTCCCGTCGCTAGAGGCACTTCCATGATCACTGCACAGTGCGCATGAGAGTGGTGTAGATTATCCCGGCGGCGTCCTACAAAGACTCAAGGGCGAAACTAAAAACCTCATATAGTGGTACACAACTCAAGTAAGAGGCGGCTAGTGTCCCTCAAGACTGAGTTATTGTCACAACGACGCTGTTAACTGCCTTATACCTGTCACGACCGCTAACGGGGCTGCGTTAACAGGTTAAATGGTGTTAACCTGTTGCTTGAGTCATCATTCATCCAAACGACGCCTGGTACTATGAACCGAAAGGAAGGGACGATGCCACCCATGTGCATTTAATCATTACGTAATATTCTTCGCATTTATGTTTCGACAGCTTGCCCTTTTAGCCTCAGTGGGAACAAGGAACACATGCAGTTTCCAAACGTCAATTTTTCACTTCGACTTGGTCAGTGAGCGCTATAAATTTACTTCAACTAATGCCTGTCGAGAAGCAGTTCAGTACGTCTATTTATTTCTTATTCGTCTCTTTGCGTTGTTGTCTTTTAAATGTAAAACCAACCAGCTCGGCTGTCCGGTATTGTGAAGTGGAGGGTTGAACGGAAACCCGTCTGGTAGTAGGGGTGTAGTTACTCATGGTCATCCACCCAAGCGCAGCCATACGGGTACAAAGGAAAGCTATACAGCTTTCTCAGAAACCTCGCAGTTAAAGAAAATTTCGTCCTGGTCCGGAGTTAGAACCGCTTCATCGGAGCAGTCGCTCTACCAACTGAGCTAACTGGGACGGCAAGCTTATGGTAGGGCGGGAGCGAATTGATCAACAACTCGAAGTGGGAACAGTTGTTGGTCAGCTTTCTTTTGTAGCCGTATGGCAGCGCTTGGGTGGAGGACAATGAGAACAACTCCCTTATTACAAATTTACTCCACCTTGGGGGCTTCCCCTAAACATTTGACCAAACACGTCTAGTTGGGGGTGTACATTAAGGAAGAGGCAGAACACCGACCAAGTGTTCAATTTAAGTGTTCATTTTTATTTTGGTCAGTGTTCTGCCTTCTTCTTCATGTCCGGTATTGCACGCAGAACCCGGCAGCTCCGGCCTGACTCTCGCTTTGTTTGCTTCACGGGACACCTTTAGAGCGGTCTACATATGGCGGACACGCGCTGTACTGCAGCCCTTACCTTGAACAGCGAAGTCGCGGCTGCTACGAGGTCGGCCGGGCGTCCGTAGAAGTCCAGGCAGGAGCGGTAGAGCAGCGAGGCGGCTCGTTCGACTGCGCCCCCTTGGCGCTCTCGCGCCAGGGCGGCGTGGCGGGTCTCGCTGAAGTTGTGCGCGACTTCCGCCATGAAGGAGCGGAGCGGCGGGGACGTCCGCTGCCAGCGGCCGCAAACGTGCCGGTAGAAGTCGTCGCACGGGCTCACGCTGGGGTCCACCACGCTCTCCAAGTACGCGGCCACCTGGCGGAGGCGTGTGGAACGAGATCTAGCATCCCTACACTCTGAACGCAAAGGAGTAAAAAGGGAGTACCTGTCATCTAGCGCGCACCCTTTTATGAAAAGCTGTGCGCTAGATGACAGCTTACTCCCTTATACTCCCGTATAGGGGAGTAAAAACTCCAGTATGGAAGTTTGCACCCAAAAGGGAGTAAGCTGTTATCTAGCGCATACCCTTTTATGAAAAAGTGCGCATGATAGGACGGCTTACTCCCTTTTGACTTCCGTATAGGGGAGTAAAAACTCCCTTATGGGAGTTTGTTCCCAAATGGGAGTAAGCTGTCCTCTAGCGCACACCCTTTTATGAAAAGGTGTGTGATAGAGGACAGCTTACTCTCTTTTTACTCCCCTATAGGGGAGTAAGACCCCCGTATTGGAGTTTACTCGCATAGTCCCCTCAGTGTCATAAGGTATCGTGCAGTTCTCCATGGAGTCAGTGTACTGACCCTGGAGCGAAAGCTACGTACTTATTGTGCTAAAACGAAAACGTGAATGATTGTGATGGCAGGAAAAACACTTGGGTAAAACGGGCTCTTGTCCAGTCGGTTTGACACTGGTTTCGTAGTCGCATGAAACGACAAGGACGCCAAGTACTGGAGTGGTTCGGTGATTTCGAAAACAAGGTTCAGCGCTGCTCCTTATCACATCTTGAGGAAGGGAATAAAAGAGGAGGTGGAAGGAGGGAAAGAGAAAAGGTTGCCGTTGTCGACGACTCTTGATTAATTTTGATTGGAAGAGGTTCTTAAGCTGCACTGACATCGCCAGGGAGCAAGCTGCAATCTAGCCCACACCCTTATCCGCTACATTCCGCTGCATCGAAATGCAGGGTTTGAACAGTGCCGTGCATTCGCGAGTGTCAGGCTGCCAAGTGCCATCAGCTGGCTAATGCAAAAAGCGGCCGCGTGATGGAGCTTCCTGTATTGGGCTTGTGGAGGCACCTGGCGGCACGCGTTGCTGACACAGGCGAGGTCGATCATCTCGTCGGTGTGCAGGAGCTTGATGACCACCAGTGTGAGGATGATAGAGCACACTGCAGACGCGGCCACGATGAGCAGCACCGACTGACGGCGGAACACCAGGGCAGCATCTGCAGAATACGCGGGGCATAAAGAGGATGTAGCCGGGACGTTTCGGCGCTGGCAGCCAAATCTTCGCAGTCGCGGAGCTCATTACGACGGAAACGAAGAAACAGCTCCTTATGTCACCAACTACCTGAGGTACGGATAAAGCTAATAAATGCAGAAGAAAACGGTTCACGGGAACGAAGGGTATATGAAGAGGATGGAAGTGAATGACATGAGGATCGCTAGAGGGATGTG